>NC_047032.1:7126147-7750889 GCF_902652985.1 Pecten maximus
AATGTACGATTTCATATCCCAAATATTACTCAATCATTGTTCTGCATCGATTCAAAACCAATCAGTGTTCAAGTCAAATATTAGACATTAGACCACGTCACTATTTCAAATACTTAATAATATGTTCTCCACACAAAAGGATTATGTTGAAAAAAATGAACGATATCTTCTTTTTCCTATATTTTTCATCTTCCAAGACGAACTCATCCAAATTATTACGCCATTGAAGATAGCCATCTGAAATGTAGAAGTCAGTATTAAAACATGAGACGAGAGACAAGTTCGTAAAATCTTTGACCACGAGCTCAGTACTTACACACACCAATAAGTATTATATTTCAACTTAAACATCAAATAGGGTTTGCCACTACTTTCAACACAAAAGATATATTATGTACAACTAGTACGTATATAATAAATGGTATAGATGATATCAGCCCAACAGCTGATCTAGGTATACCACAGGTGTAAGTGTCTATATCGGATATTAATCACACAGGTGAGATGAAAACTCTTATTCACTTCACTATATAAACCATTGTACATATCATCATGTACACATTTTTTTAATCGATGAAATGAATGAGATAAACGTATGTTTGGTAAATTGTATATTATTCATCTTCGCAAGCATACATTTACAAACCATTACGTCATCGAAGATAGACATCGCAAATGAAAAAAAAAAACCTCAATATTTGAACAATGATTTCTATAAAATACACAGCCTCGTTTACACATTTATACTTATAAGACTTATAAGTGTTATATGATAACACAACATATATCGCCTCCATAGCTCAGTGGTTAGAGCACTGGTCTTGTAAACCAGGGGTCGTGAGTTCGATCCTCACTGGAGGCTTAAAGTGCAGTTTTCATCCTGGAAGGGTTGAAACGCTCCTTTCATTTTAGGGATTGTAATTGAACATAAGGAAAATAAGTCATTGAAGATTAAGATACTTTACGGAACACCTACATGTATTTTTCTTGAAGATGTTCCATCTATTTTGTCTTCTGCTATATAATCCGTATTTTATCGATTTTTAGTTTAGTTTTCACTGTTCCGTCCTGAATGTAAAGCGTGAGACTCATGTCTAGACGCTAGTGTTCCAGTCGTTGTCATTGAAGCCTTTCACAACTCATTATTCGGTCTCATTATTTTATTAATTACATGTATCTGTGAATAAAATTAGGTAAAAATACTTTATTTGTTGATTTAGTTAAATAAATCAATAACTGAATGCCAACTTCCTGATCCCTTATAAAGTCCATACCCGAGCATTCTTAAAAGTCAACGAATGTTTAGAAAATGTTTTATTAAGGATGTGTGGTACCGTGAAAGTTTGATATGCAGTGAGATTTCTATATATCTCTCTATCCCAGTTTTGTTTTATCTGAAATAGAGCTATTTGTTTACGTCCATATTTGTATCATATTATTGCGTAAGGATTCCTGTTTGTAAACAGGTTTTCAAAAACATAACAATTTTACGTTACGAAGGCTATGAAAATTTGATATGCTTCAATAGATGTTTGATCGGGTTAATGATAGTATGAAAGCGATAGGTCAGTTATATAATCTATGTAGAGTTCTAGAATGAAAATGTATTTGTGGACAGCAATTATTTTCTGTGACGTGTAGCGGTTTTTGTAGATTATCATTCGACTCGCGAGATTTTTATTTCGATTATACCATTGCCATTGAATAAGTTGCTTTCTTTCAGTATAAGTTCATACATGTGCTGTGCTGTGACCACTCGGTTAACTCCTTATTGAGATCTGTATTAAATACATCCCATTGAAAGTTCATCACAGACTTCGTGATAAAACCCCTAACACTTTGTTTCGTATAATTAAGAAGTTTTGCATCATACCGCACGCTTATCTGAACACATACAATGTGTACTGTTACCGACAATGATTAAAACAATTATAACTTCTATATTAATAGTCGTTTTTAAGCGCCTTATACGTAATCTGTTTATTTGAAACATGCGCAAATACGTTAGTATAAATCATTAAAACAAAAATGTAACAAAAATGAAATCATCATTAGATCGGAGAGGATAATACCAAAATAAAAAGATACGTGTAAACCTCAATCAGATTCCCCAAAAGGTACTCGAACCCGGATCGACTGATTGAAAGGCAGCGGTGATGGCCGACACTGTGAGGCTTATATATATATTTTTTAACTAACTAACTGAACAATAACTTACGGGCAACACAAATTATTGTATACCCACGTGATTAATAACGTTGTATACTAAACAATTATCATTAAATCCTGTCTTAATAAAATAAAGTAGACAACATTTTCAATCAATCTAATTTTGTATCAAGAAGTATAAATGCGAAAAATGCGCATCCTATCTCATTATGTAATTCGATATATATCAATGAAATATATCAATGAAATCAGTTGAAATACCTGAGTTTTCTATCTTTCTTAAATAGATCTATACCTGAATGCCAACTTCCTGATCCCTCATACAGTCCATGTCCAAGGCCTCTTAAGAGTCAATGAATGTTTAGAAAATGTTTTATTAATGATGTATTTCACCCGTGATAGCTCAGTTGGTAGAGCGGAGGACTGTAGTGGTTAACCTAATAGCTATCCTTAGGTCGCTGGTTCGACTCCGGCTCGCGGGATTGTTTTGTTTTTAGATTAACTAGAACGTTGACTTTCAGTGTGGATTTTCTTATCTAAGCATATACTTTTTACTGGTTAAGCAATTCTAGTTCCATTATTTTGAAAATAGAAAAAAATGATACATTGTATAAAAAATCTAATACGAATAGTTGAATCAGAAACATCTGCTGAATTGATAAGATATGAAGTGTAGTTTTGTGTAGACGACTTTCCATGTGTGTTTTTGAAAAATAATTCTAATTTGTGTATTTACACTCAACGTGGAACTCGAACGCTATGGTGGCGATACATGAATCTCGTATCAAATTGGTATAACTTTAATTTATAAAACTTTTGTGACTCGAAACTTCTTTTACCAATATGAATTACTTTTCAATTACTGATTTTTTCATGGTGAATATCTATTTTAGAAGACGTAAATATTTTCTTGTACATCTTTTAAAGATAAAAATACTTGATAATAGAGATTAGTTAATGTATACGTCACCATGATTCCCACACCGGCTACATGCTTATCGACATAAACACGTACAATAGTTTATAGTGCTGATAAGTTTGTGTTCACCATACAATGTATATGTGTGACTGAAATCTCGAGATATCTACACGTGAATGTTATCTAGACCAGCTGTTAGGATGATATCGGTTTAAAGTGTGTCATTATTGATTAAATATAATATACAGTGTATACATATGCACCAGCCACACAAAAAATGATATACATAAAATCAATTTGAAAATTAAAAAAAAAAAACATAAGACGAGAGACAGTTTTTGTCAGATTCGTAATATCAAAAAGTAATCAGTGTTCCATTCAAATATTAGACATTAGACAACTTTACTTTTTCAAATACTTGATAATATGTTCTCCACACAAAAGGTTACATTGAAAAAAATTGAACGATACCTTCATTTCCCTATATTTTTCATCTTCAAAGACGAACTCGCCCAAATTATTACGCCATTGAAGAAAGCCATCTGAAAGTAAAAGTCAGTATTAAAACACGAGACGAGAAACAGCTTCGTAAAATCTTTGACCACGAGCTAAGTACTTACACACACTAATAAGTATTGTATTTCAACTTAAACATCAGATAGGGTTTGTCACTACTTTCAACACAAACGATATATTATTTACAACTGGTACGTATATAATAAATGTTATAGATGATATCACTCCAACAGCTGATCTAGGTATACACTCGTGTCAGTGTCCATATCGGATTTTAACCACACTGAGTTGTGAGCTCTGATTAACCTCACTATATAAACCATTGTACCTATTATTTTGTACACATTTCTAAATTGATGAAATTAATGAGATAATATTCCCCTTTCTGCAATGTATATCATTCATCTTCGCAAGCATACCATAACAAACCATTACGTCATTGAAGATAGACATCGCAAATGAAAAAAAACTCAATATTTGTACAGTGATTTCAGTCAAATACACAGCCTCGGGTCACAGATGTTTACTGATTTATAGTTATATCAAGATAATACAATATATATCGCCTCCATAGCTCAGTGGTTAGAGCACTGGTCTTGTAAACCAGGGGTCGTGAGTTCGATCCTCACTGGAGGCTTAAAGTTCAGTTTTTATCCTTGAACGGTTGAAACGCTCCTTTCATTTTAGGGATTGTAATTGAATATCAGGAAAGTAAGTCAGTGAAGAGGAAGATACTTTACGGAACACCTACATGTATTTTTCTTAAAGATGTTCCATCTATTTTGCCTTCTGTTATTTTGTCCCTATTTTATCGTTTTTTAGTTTAGTTTTCACTGTTCCGTCCTGAATGTAAAGCGTGAGACTCATGTATAGACGCTAGTGTTCCCCTCACTGTCATTGAAGCTTTCACAACTCATAATTCGGTCTCATTATTTTATTTCGTATCTGTGTATCAGTGTGAGATTTCTATATATCTCTCTATCCCAGTTTTGTTTTATCTGAAATAGAGCTAGTTGTTTACGTCCATATTTGTATCATATGATTGTGCAAGGATTACTGTGAGTAAACAGGTTTTCAAAAACATAACAATTTTACGTTACGAAGGCTATGAAAATATAATATGCTTCAATATATGTTTGATAGCGTTTATTGTAATATGAAGGCACTCGGACAAATCAATATCCTTTGTAGCATGCAAGTATGAAAATGTACTTTCACAGAAAATGAAATGCGTAAAATCGATTGAAGAAAATGAGACGAGAGACAGGTTTTGTCAGATTCGTAACATCCCACACTAACTAGTGTTCCATTCAAACTTAAAACATTAGACAACGTCACTATTTCAAACACTTAATTATATGTTCTCCACACAAAAGGATAACATTGAACAATTTCAACGATATCTTCTTTTAACTATATTTTTCATGTTTAAAAACGAACACATCCAAATTATTACGTCGTTGAAGGTAGTCATCTGAATTGTAAAAGTCAGTATTAAAACATGAGACCAGAGACTTGTTTGGCAGATTCATAAAATCTTAGACCACGAGGTCAGTACCTACACACACCAATAAGTATTCTATTTCAACTTAAACATCAGATAGGGTTTGTCACTACTTTCAACACAATATATATATTATTTAAACTGGTAAGTATAGAATAAGTGTTATACATTGTAGATGATATCACTTCAACAGCTGATCTAGGTATACACTCGTGTCAGTGTCCATATCGGAGTTTTATCACACTGGTGAGATGTGAACACTGATCATATCATCATGTACTTATTTCTTAATCAATGAAATGAATGAGATAAAAGTATCTTTGCTAAATTGTATATCATTCATCTTCGCAAGCATACCTTTACAAACCATTACGTCATTGAAGATAGACATCTCAAATGAAAAAAAAACCCTCAATATTTGAACAATGATTTCTATCAAATACACAGCCTCGGATCACAGATGTTTCCTCATTTATACTTATATCAAGATAACACAATATATATCGCCTCCATAGCTCAGTGGTTAGACCAGGGGTCGTGAGTTCGATCCTCACTGGAGGCTTAAAGTGCATTTTTCATCCTTGAAAAACGCTCCTTTCATTTTAGGGATTGTAATTGAACATAATGAAAATAAATCAGTGAAGAGGAAGATACTTTCCGGAACACCTACATGTATTTTTCTTAAAAATGTTCCATCTATTTTGCCTTCTGTTATATAATCCCTATTTTATCGATTTTTAGTTTAGTTTTCACTGTTCCGTCCTGAATGTAAAGCGTGAGACTCATGTCTAGACGCTAGTGTTCCAGTCACTGTTATTGAAGCCTTTCACAACTCATTATTCGGTTTCATTATTTTATTTAGTATCTGTGAATACAATTAGGTAAAAATACTTTATTTGTTGATTTAGTTAAATAAATCAATACCTGAATGCCAACTTCCTGATCCCTTATAAAGTCCGTATACCCGAGCATTCTTAAAAGTTAACGAATGTTTAGAAAATGTTTTATTAAGAATGTGTGAAAATCATTAAAATGTGAGTACATTTAGTTTGTTGGAATCTAATGGCCTTTTGATAGTTTGATGGAACGGATAGTATTAATTAAATTGTCTTAATGTTTGACAAATGCTATTTGATTTGATTAAATGGTGCGATACCTCTGTCGCTGTGAAATACATTCATGTGTTTATGTGCTGTTTATCCTATTGGATAAGTTAAAGGTGAACGCCGTATCCTTTATTATGTTCAATTACAATCTCTAAAATGAATCGAGCGTTTCAACCCTTCAAGGATGAAAACTGCACTTTAAGCCTCCAGTGAGGATCGAACTCACGACCCCTGGTTTACAAGACCAGTGCTCTAACCACTGAGCTATGGAGGCGATATATGTTGTGTTATCTTGATATAAGAATAAATGAGTAAACATCTGTGACCCGAGGCTTTGTATTTCATAGAAATCACTGTCCAAATATTGAATTTCTCATTTGCGATGTCTATCTTCCATGACGTAATGGTTAGTAATGGTATGCTCGCGAAGATGAATAATATACAATGTAGCAAAGGGAATATTATCTCATTAATTTCATCAATTTAGAAATGTGTACATAATAATAGGTACAATGGTTTAGTGAGGTTAATCAGTGTTCACAACTCACCAGTGTGATAAAAATCCGATATGGACACTGACACCTGTGTTATATCTAGATCAGCTGTTATAGGGAACAACCAACCAATTGAAAAAATATATTTTTGAAACAGCCCTTGTGTATAGAACGTTGAGCCAAGGATAAAATGTCTGGCAGCCACTGATTGGCCAGTATGTTATGAAGTGAGAAAATAGATATGTAGCCTGATAGGTAACTATCAATAAGAAATGTTGATATAAATTTCTCAAGTCCGATTGGTTTTTTTCCCAAAAGTTCACGTAATAATAGTAAACAGGTAAACATTTAAGATTTTTGAGAATTTTTACTGCGAAATTCACCTATTTTCAAAATGGCTACCCTGGAGAAAATTTGAGCTGAAGGACCCAACTTTTTTGTTTGGTTAAGTGTTATATCAGACCCTAAACTTTTGTTATAAACCATAATCGTCATATTCAATTCAAGAATTTGAATGAAATAATCCAAAACGTTAACACTAAGGTCTATGGGAAAACAATTGGTTGGTTGGTCTCTTGAAGTGATATCATCTATAACATTTATTACATACTTACCAGTTGTAAATAATATATCGTTTGTGTTGAAAATAGGGGCAATCCTTATCTGATATTTAAGTTTAAATAGAATACTTATTGGTGTATGAAAGTACTGACCTCGTGTTAAAGATTTTACAAACCTGTCTCTCGTCTCATGTTTTAATACTGAATTTTACATTTCAGATGGCTATCTTCAACGATTTGGATGGGTTTGTTTTTGAAGATGAAAAATATAGGAAAAGGAAGACATCGTTAAAAAGTTTCAATGCTATCCTTTTGTGTGGAGAACATATGGTTTTTGATATTACGAATCTGACAAAGCCTGTCTCTCGTCTCATGTTTTTTGTTTGTTTGGGTTTTTTTTCAAATTGATTTCATGTATATCATTGTCTGTGTATCTAGTGCATTTATATACACAGTATACTATATTTAATCAATAATGACACACTTTCAACTGATATCATCCTAACAGCTGGTCTAGATAACATTCACGTGTAGATGTCTTGAGATTTTAGTAACACGTGTACATTGTATGGTGAACACAAACTGATTAGCATTATAAACTTAGGAACGTGTTCATGTCAATTATCAGGTAGCCTGTGTGGGAATCCTGGTGATGTATACATGAACTAATCTCTATTATCAAGTATTTTAATCTTAAAATATGTACAAGAAAATCTTTACATCTTTTAAGATAGATCTTCACCATGAAAAAATCAGTATTTGAAAAGTAATTTAGATTGGTAAAAGAAGTTTCGAGTCACAAAGGTTTTATAAATTAAAGTTATATCAATTTGATACGAGATTCATGTATCACCACAATAGCGTTCGAGTTCCACGTTGAGTGTAAATACACAAATTAAAATTATTTTTCAAAAACACATATGGAAAGTCGTCTACACAAAACTACACTTCATATCTTATAAATTCCGCAAATGTTTCTGATTCACCTATTCGTACTAGATTTTTATACCATTCTTAAGGAAAGTGGACACGAATAAATATATGTTTTTTTGTTCTATTTTTAAAATAATGGATCGAGAATTGGATAACAGTAAAAAGCATATGCTTAGATCTGAGATTCTGCACTGAAAGTCAACATTCTATCTAATCTAAAAACAAAACAATCCCGCGAGCCGGAGTCGAACCAGCGACCTAAGGATAGCTATTAGGTTAACCACTACAGTCCTCCGCTCTACCAACTGAGCTATCACGGGTGACATACATCCTTAATAAAACATTTTCTAAACATCTATGGACTCTTAAGATGCATTGGGAGTGGACTGTATAAGGAATCAGGAAGTTGGCATTTAGGTATTGATCTATTTAACGAAGATCGAAAAATCGGATATATTTACCTAATTCTATTCATAGATATCGAATTAAATAGTGAGATATAATGCGCATTCATACTTCTGGATGAAAAAGCAAAATTAGTTGTGAAAATTGTCTACTGTGAATTATTTACACCGGATTTAATTATAATTGTTTAGAATACAACGTTATTAAAATCGGTTAAAAGAGCAGTGATTTGCATAAAAAAAGGTTAACAAGGATATCCATAATGATATGGTAGTAACACTTTGGGGAAAGATGCCCTTGCATATGCTGCAGTGAAAAGATGGGTTGCGGAATTTAAGCGCGGCCTAAAGAGCCTTGAGGATGACTCCCGTCCTGGAAGGCCTGTCAATTTTGCAACCCCAGAAGAAATGGTCAATATTTGTTTGACAAATGCTATTTGATTTGATTAAATGGTGCGATACCTCTGTCGCTGTGAAATACATTCATGTGTTTATGTGCTGTTTATCCTATTGGATAAGTTAAAGGTGAACGCCGTATCCTTTATTATGTTCAATTACAATCTCTAAAATGAATCGAGCGTTTCAACCCTTCAAGGATGAAAACTGCACTTTAAGCCTCCAGTGAGGATCGAACTCACGACCCCTGGTTTACAAGACCAGTGCTCTAACCACTGAGCTATGGAGGCGATATATGTTGTGTTATCTTGATATAAGAATAAATGAGTAAACAATGCTATTGTTATGACTGACAGACGTGTCACAGAAAATATATAGCCAGAAGAGTTGGTATTTCACAGGAAAGCATACATTCCATTATGACCGAGGAGCTTGCAATGGGAAATCTTTCGGCCCGATGGGTACTAAGACTTCGGACAGTTGATCAGAAGCACACCAAGCGCATATTAAAGCATGCTAATCGTAACATGTCTTATGAAGATCCTTCCAACTTTCTTCAGGGATGGGTGAAACATTGGTCCATCATTTTACACCAGAGGCCAAACAATAATCGAAACAATGGCAGCACCCTGGCTCTCCCCCGCCAAAGAAGGCAAAGACTATTCCATCAGCTGGGACGGTTATGACCTCGGTTTTCTGGGATGCAGATGGTATTCTGCTGATATATTATCTCTAAAAGGGACAACCAATCAATGGCACATACTATGCTTCAGTTCTGAGGCAATGACGGGAAAATATTAAGCTTAAGCGCCGCGGAAAGCTCACTATAGGTGTGTTATTCCACCAGGACAATGCTGTTCACAAGTATGTCATTGCCATGGCTGCCATTCACGATTGTGGCTTTAAATTGATTGAGCATCCGCCTTATTCACCTGATCTCGCTCTATCAGACTTTCATCTATTTCAAAAACTGCTATTTCAGGCACCCACTTTCAGTCAGTCCATTGATGACGTCATACATGCAGTGGATGACTTTCTGAACAGCCAAGAAAAGGAGTTATATAAAAGTGGCATCGAGGCCCTTAAACACCGCTGGAAAGTATATAGATACTGAAGGAGATTACGTTGAAAAGTAATACAGTGTGTCCGGCAAAATTAAAATCCTTCAATATGACGCTCACAACATATCAATCATCCCTCGTATTACAATCACAATTGTCATTTGATGGCTAAAAACAGAACGAAAAAACTTATTGATAATTTATTTTAATTACTAAACATGTCTGAAGTATGATCTTCGTATTGGATGACGGCATGACGTTTTTAAATTTTAATTTTGAGTGACATATTTCCGCAATCCGAAACTGGTATTGGACCTAAATATTTGTTGACAAAATTTTGCTTGTGTACCATAGGAAGGTTATATTTTTGACACGTGTAAGCTTGGAGGATTTTACAATAACAAGTCTACGTGGGTAGTTCATCAATAATAATAAAAAAAAAATCAACAGATATTCGTTTAAAACGATGTTTTCAAGCCTCCAGTGAGGATCGAACTCACGTTTACAAGACCAGTGCTCTAACCACTGAGCTATGGAGGCGATACAGCTGATTTTTAATAGCATTCATATCACTTTAATTATCGAACAGCTGTTACCCGCAGGGTACTTCACAATAGATAGAAATCGATGTCTTTTTGTTGAGATCTTCCATTTCAACACTATGTCTCGTATACATTTAGTATATACACAACGTACATGTACATTGAAACAACAGAGACAATGGCGTCAGTCATTTTCGATATTATTTCCATACAGTCTTTTACCAATGCTAATGAACTTTGATTTCGTTCTTTATCAGATTCGATAAAGCTGTATTGTTGATAAACGTAATTATTACTGTTAAAGGTAGGGTCAACATATATGGAGATTTAACATTATTTCGATATTACTTCCAAATAATCTTTTACCGACGCCTCGACTTCGTAATTTATTAGCTTTGATAAAGTTGTATTGATGACAAACGTAATAATTACATTTGAATTTGTGTCTATCATGAGTCCTGTCTGAATGCTCAAAGACAGACAATATTTATACATTGTATGCATAAAAGAGGTTGTAGAGGTTGCACAATGAGAGGTTGTAAAAATAACTAACGAGAGTAAAGTAAATACAATTATACTACAACCACGTTGCTTGTATCTATCACAACAGAAACGCTATTATTATGATGAATGGACCTGTTTTGTGTCAAAGTGTGTTCTTTTCACAATATCGGTTAAGTTGTGTAAGGCTATAAACCAAAATTGAAAGATATTTGTATATCTAAAAAAAAAAGAAAGTGAATTACTTCTGGTGTGTTATCCTTTCCGGGACATCGTGAAACGGCTTTTAAGTGTTCGCCATTTAAATCGCATTGAACCACGTGATTAAACAATATTCCATGTCAAAGTACACTTGGTATCATTACCAAGTATCATTGTCATGTTCACATTTATTAATCGATCACATAGATTAGCTAATCCCTCTTGGCTTTATGTTTTATCTTTGTAAACCAACATACCACAAAGCATTACGTCATTGGCAATCAACATCGTAAATAAAAAAATATGTATTTGGACAGTGATTTTCTATTGCGATTTATATCAAAAGCAAATCCAGTGATATTTTACAATCATTTGAAACACTATTCTGATGCAATTGAACAGAAGTAACCAATTGTTAATACGATCATGGCAATCCATTGGTCTTCCTGTTGGCATTTGTTTGTTAAGCTACATGTTGTTTTCGGCAAAACATGCGTAAAATATATAGGCTTAGACCAAAGAAATAAGTTAATGCCCAGCAACTCTGATCTGGTCGGTTTCACTGAGTTTAACTTTCTGGCGACGAATTGAAATCGGAGATAAGCGAGGATGATCCCCATTTAGGGAAAGAGAACTCGATAACGTGTAAGTTTAACGAAACAGTAGATTTATTTATGCAACACAGAACAAACAAATATCACACTAACACATCTTCCACACGATTCATTCATACTTTTCACATTGAAAATGGATAAAATAGTAATTAAAAATGTAGAATACAAATAACGTTATACAATACAATTATGATATACCTAATATAAATGCTGAAGTATGCAATAAAAATGAAAAAAAATTCACAAGAAAAATGATCGAAATAGATATTCAATATAATGTATAGAAAAATACTGATATACAATACAAATTTTAAACTACTGAATTTAAGTGGAATATACAATATGAAAGATAACACGCCGAGTATTAACATAAACTAATTGAATAATGTCACGGTTGATAGGATACATGAAAAGTGCCTGCAGAGAAAATTAAAAAGATACTATTCAGAATTAAGCATAAATATTTTGCTTACATTTTTAATACTTCACCCCGGATTCATCGACGTTGCTTAATTTAAGGAAATTTCTTAACACAAAATTACCATAAGTAGCTTTAATAGAATTTTAATTTCGGAACCTTCCTTGAATTAAAAAAAAATAAAGAATAAGTTGAAAAACTCCCTTAAGTTACGAAAAGTTGATTAAACAGGCCCAATGGTCGGCAGAGAGCACTGAGATACACAACAAAGTGAATCAAAGCAGGACCGAATTAGTACATAACACCTGCAACTAGGGGAATATTATGATTTAATTTTGTACTAATCAAAACGGACAAGATGAAACCATGCAAATAACCATGGGTCATCGAAGCGGTGAAGTGTGTTTTCTATAGGGCTAGAAAGCCGGAGTTTAGCATCTAAATTGCATGAGGCCCCGAACGGGTTATTTTTGCGGACAAATTTGCATAAGATAAGGAAACTAATGCGTAGACAAGACTTCATTTTGAAATGCACGATTGATGTCTGAAGGAACTGGTTAATGTTTTAAAAAAGTGGATGTGTATACTTATCTTTAGTTGTGAAATCATTCTAGTATGGAATGAAAAAAAAACATCCTTAGTTGTGCTCAATTATTAAGCACAGAGGTTAAGTGGCAGGCGGATGCATGTCAGTGCCGATGACAGAATTGCGAAATATCACATCATACTTGCGTTGCATTTTCACTAGATGAAGCTTATCAAGTCCAATGTTATTAAAGTTCGATAATTACGTACGGTGATTAGGCTTGCGCATCGACATCGAGTGGCCTTATAATAACTGCGCGGTAATAAATTATGATTTTATGCAATATGATGAAAGAAATATAAAATCAATGATGAAGTGTCAATTCTCAAAATTAAAAGGTACTGTCTAAATGTTTTAATAAATGTTGTAAAACATGTTGATAGCAATGTGTTCTTTACGAACTATTTTGTTTACTGTTTGTCGTCAATGACACCACTGCAGCGCCATCTAGTTTTCCAATTATTTTGGCTGTCCTATTAACCTAACCGTTGTTTCTACCGTGTGTATTAAGTGATTGTTTTCCTTTAAACAAATGTCATCATTTTTTTTTATTTTTCCAATTTTATCAGATCATCATCATCATCATCATCATCATCAATCATCATCATCATCAACAATCATATTACATCATCATCATCATCATCATCATCATCATCATCATCATCATCATCAACAACTCATAATCATATCAACTCATCATCATCATCATCATCATCATCATATCAACTCATCAACAACATATTACATCATCATCATCCAATCAACTACTAGCATCATGTACCAGAAAATCAAATATCACATTAAAACTTTAAACCATCTTTATATGCACTGAACACCATCATCAATTAATCAGACATACCATCATCAATTATTATCAGTTCAATTGATTTCATATTATATAAGATTAAAGTATATACATTTGTTTCATTGCAGATATATATTTAACACATCACTCTACACCCATCATCTATACACGCTCACACTCATCCTTACTTAGACTTACATACTATACCTATACACCCACCGGGAAAAAAGAGGAAAAAACAATCAACTTAGTTGGGAATAGGGATAAACACAAAACAAAAGAAAAAGGTAAAAACCTACAATTCCAGATTTAGACAAATAACTAAGGTATATGCACAAGGAGAGACAGAGACAGAGATAGAGATAGAGATAGAGATAGAGATAGACAGAAAGATAGAGAGATAGAGACAGACAGAGAGAGGGGATGGACTATTGGTTTCAGAACTCAAATCACAATGTTATGAAATTATGAATAAATAATTTTTACAAGAAAAATACAGAGTCAAACATATTTCAACACCCAGGAGACAACTACAAAGCAATAAGTTTTTTCCCATTTCTAGTTAAACTTTTCCCTATAAGTATCTCCTTTTGTATTCGCTATAACTTTTTGTATATAATGGTAGTCCTTGATTAAGTTAACCAATGCACTTATATTTAAGGAGTTATGAAGACAACACACTTTATATATATAGTGTTTAATTATTATAAGTATTTCATTATCAATTTTACCATTCACATTCTGTGTAAGGAATCCAAAACGATAAGATTCTTTACTAAAATCAAAAGGAATAATGAGTGCATCTAAAAGATTTTCAAAACTCAGAAGAAGTTTCTGGACCTCTTGACATTCCCATAAAATATGGATAATGGTTTCAATATCGGAATTGCAAATAGTACACATGAGAGATATACCTAATCGAATTTTAAATAAGAATGAATTTGTTGTTAGAATATGGTGATTTATTCTGTACTGGAACCACTGAAATTTTGTGTTGATAGTTATAGTAAAAGGAAGCTTAAATATCTGTTGCCAAGAGAAGTTACTAAAATCAAAGACTCTATTCCATTTATTCTGACCTGACGGAATTACATTATTTTTTAACAGGATACTATAACAATGTTTGGAACCTTCAGACTGTTAAAAGAATGGTTCCATGTTGACAGGAATAAAGGGACATGTTAATTTCAATTTAGAAAAATCTAGATTAGAGTTGAAATGTTTCACTGCAGAGAGAACACTGTGATATTGAAGAAAATTAGTCTGTATTTGATAGATTTCAGTAAACTCATGAAATGTATAAAATGTACCTGAGTTATAGTCTTTGAATAGGTCACATATATTAACTACTCGCTGTTTATACCAGTCTTTAATGAAAATTGACTTTCTATCAATAATAATTTTGTCATTAAACCATAAAGGGGTCTTTAGGTATGTTTCAATTTTGTTTATATTTACTTCATTTGCCAAATTTAGTTTTTTACAAGCTTTCAAAACATCAATCCAAAACTTGTTTTTGCATTTACTTTCACATAACTTTATATAGTCTGAGCCACAATTTGCCAACATGTCTACGTTAACATATGTTTTAAAAATAGATTGCCATTAAGATGTACTTTGAAATAATCTTCTAATACAACCTAATTTGAGTGAGGCTATAAAAGTTCTTATATTAATCATGTTTAACCCACCATTAATATATTCTAGAACAACTACTTCTCTTTTCACTTCATCCACTTTACTATTCCATAAGAATGCATATAGCATAGAGTTTAATATACAAAGAAACTTTTCTCGGGGTTTGGCAGTGAAATAAATAAATGATTAAATTGTGAGACCAAAATTGATTTTATTATGTTTATTTTACCAATTGGTGTCAATATTCTCCTATTCCATGATCTAATAAGTGATTTAAGTTTTGTAAGTTTTTTTTTATCAAAGTTCAGTTTAGGTATCTCGTGTATAAAATTCAATGCCAAGAAGTGTAAAGTTTTCCCTGCCCCATTGCAACTCCAGTTCTGGAAGAAATTTATCTGAGCTAAATTTTTTATTGCCAATCCAAACAACTTGAGTTTTTGAAATATTTATTTTTAATGCCGATATAGTAGCATAAAAATTAGGTTCAGTAATAGCTTCCTGTAGTGATCTTTCTGTGTCATCAAGTGCAAGTGAAGTATCATCTGCATATTGTGACAGAAGTATAGGACAGTTATCAACATTAATACCCTTAATTTTCGGATTAATTCTGAGGTTAATAGCTACAATTTCAGCACAAAGAATAAATAAATATGGGGCAATCGGGTCCCCTTGACGACAGCCCCTTTTTATTTGAAAAAATGAAGACAGATTCCCTCCCTGATTAATAGTAGCACTAGCATTATTATGTAAAGTTTTTATCCAATTTATTATACTATTACCGAAACCAAAAAAAATACTTTTTCAATAAATGACCAGGACACAGAATCAAATGCTTTTTTCAAAATCAATCATTAAAAACATACCAGGAATATCATATTCTTCTGCATATTGCACTACATCATATATCAATCTAGTGTTTTCCCCTATATATCGACCCTCTTTTTTGTGTGTTTCTGTAGCTGTGTATTATCTTGTCGCACTTTCGCGCTACAAGCAATATGTACTTACCCCATTGTAAATACACTTCGATGCCGCTGCAAAAATCAAAAATCATTCCTTTAATGATGAATGAAATATAATAATGACATACGCTTTCAATCAGTTATATAACTTAACTAATTAGTTGTTTTTTTTATCAATAATGCATTTTATGTATTCATTCACTTCCATTATATCAATAATGCTTGAGATACAAAACGTCATTCTACCAACATTATCCTCGGATCCTGACTGTTCAAATTGGATCACTTCTCCAAACTGAACACTCTCTAAACCGTTCAAAATATATGTACCGTGAGGGATTGGTTTAAGGACGTTCCACTACACATTTGTGGTATAGAAGATTAATATCCTAGTATAGAAAGATAATAATTAAACTATTTAAATCGAACTGATTTCAAAGAACTATATTTTTCGCCAAAAACAGTTATGCGTGTATTCGTGACGTCACAAAAAGGTCCAATTGGCAGACAGTGCGTTTGACTTTGTAAAACGATAACTTTGTCTACAGGTCGAACATATATGGAAACCTTTATACTTGATTTTAGACCCATTCAGTGTTTGTTGAAAACAATGCTGATGAAAGTTGCAGGACGTCTTCTTTTTCTCAAGTAAAATTGTTTTAAAATCTACACCGTGGTGAAGTAGTGACTTCCTTTGTGTGTCTGACCTTGACCTTCGGTGATATTATGAAACTCCAGCCCATGACCTTGACACACATGATTCCCGTTGTTATAAACAAAGGACACACACGAATTACTTTGTTGACAGGCCACAGCGCACTCTCCAAGATTCTTAGCTTTCACCGACCACGTGATGCTAGCTGTCATGTTTGTGTTTTGAAGCCCTGGTTTTACTGACCATAACACATGTTGATAGCAGTGTAAAGGTGGACCTGCAATAGTAAAAAAAGTGTTTTATTCCCTGTTAATACATACATGTGCAACATTTCTTTTATTTCATTACATATAAAAATGCAAAATGTTTCTGTCTTTTAATACATTTATGTTTACATCTCTCTCTTCTTAAGCTATGTACATTCTGCCTGCTGATACATTATCTTAAACGCAGTGAAAAGGACTCACCGGTTTAATAAGCGCGGGAATCGGTAACATTATCATGACGTCTCTTTGTGACTTTAAAAACGACAACTAGACGGTGCAATTTTGAAAGGTCTGATGAATGCATTTTAACGTTTTCTCCTGTTACCCGTGGATCTATTTGAAAAAAAAAACTAACGTCAAGTGAGTGTTTTGTCAAAAACCAAACCGAATATTGCGGAAATTGGCGCATAATTAATTTCTCCACGAGCTAAGCTAGCAACAAATTGATGGAACGTGCAGTTTCAATAATACGTTCAACCAAGTCACTACTAAATCTATGTCAATACACGCTGTGCTTAACTACCTTAGTGAAGCCGAAACTAAAATTGTGGATTGTGAATCTATCAATTGATTTAAAATGTAAAAGGCATTAAGCAAAAATGTGGAGTTGTTTCATTTATTGTTTGTAACATTACAGGTAGATTCACTGGAGCAATATTTTCTTAGCAACCCCAGCTGCCGTGGTTACCAACGTCGCAACACATCTAAACTTGTTTTTTTCTTCCTACGGCCTTTCAGCGATTTGTTTCATGCCAAGAAAATGCATTGAACTGTGTTTTTATTGCGTTTACGGTGGTATGAACGCAATTGGATACAACTTATACGCTATATATAATCTGTCTGTATCCCTTTGCGTTGATACCACTTAAACGCAATAAAAACACCCATCAATCTCTGTACAACAACATATATAATCTTTATAAGGATAAAACGGAAAACTTTTCGGTATCTATTTGAATACATAACCACATAATGGAGATTGTACATATATTTTAAACATTAAATTTACTTTAAAATAGTGATTACAGAAAAGGTGTGTAATAACACAATCATATAATATCAAGATTAAAAATCTTATGATGCGTGTATTTTACCATTCAATTTGGAGAATTCAGTTTTATATATTATTTAAAATAAGAGATATAGACCGAAGATATACATTTTTGCATGATGCTATTTAAGATTCTTACGCTTATTTGGTATTTTCCATTCACCCGTGGCCCCATATCCTGTCGCGACTCCAATATATCGTATTTGCTGTGGGTATTGATCAGAAAATGACAATAACGTGTCAACATTGACTGAGTTGCCCCTTCCCGCCGATATGACATTGTTCTGCCATGATATCCAGAAACTCTTGTAGACGTTACAATCCACCATATTGGTCTCCAAATTATAAATTTCGGTAGAGGATGTCCTTATTCTCGACTTGACATTTGTCCAACCACCTAGAGCAATTTCGTATAAAAAGTTATCTGAGGCATCAGGGGCAGTGTTGCATAGTCTCACATGCACATCATGACAAGCTTTCACCTGGAATGTAAAGTGTGCGAGGCAGTCCAGTACCGACGGATAAATATATCCATATTCTGTCAAACTAATGTAGCTATAACCACTTGAAGGGGTGGTGATTTGGATGTCGGGGACTGCTGCTGTGAATATTAAAATAAAAATACTTTTTTTTAGATATCATTAATAAACCGAAATATATGGTAGTTAGAAGACAACAGCTAAATCGATATCAAATATCATTCAGTCAAAATCAGAAACAGAAAGACACAGAAACAAATTTGAAATCAGAGTTCAAAGATAGCAGACATCGAGGGAATAAAAGACGAATTCTGCAGACTAAGCCAGAGATCACTGAAAAAGACAAAAGCTGCAAATCACAAGATATAGAAAAAGTATACACTTCAACAAGAGATACGTGAGAAAACAATAGCGGAAACGCAAAAAAAAAAACAAAAAAAAAACAGGTTTAACAAAGAAATTTGTGAGTTTGGTTTGGTTTGGTTTATTTTGTTTAACGTCCTATTAACAGCTAAGGTCATTTAAGGACGGCCTCCTGTGCGTGCGACATGCATGCGTGTGGCGAGTGCGTATGTGTGTTTTGGAAATTTGTGAGAAGACGACAGCGGAAACGCACAAATATAGCGAAAAAATATACTGTCTTAACAAAGATTTTTGTGAGAAGACATAAGCGGAAGCGCACAAAATATAGAAAAATATATACAGACTTAAAGATTTTTGTGAGAAGACAACAGCGGAAACGCAAAAAAAAATTTTTTTTTTAAATAAATGAACAGACTGAACAAAGAGATTTGTGAGAAGACCACAGCGGAAACGCAAAAAATATTTTAAAAAGATAAACAGACTTAACAAAGAGATTAGTAAGAAGACAACAGCGGAAACGCACAAAATATAGAAAATATTCAGACTTAACAAAGAGTTAAGTGAGAAGACAAAAACGGCAACTCACAAAATAAATAAGAAAAATGTACACACTTAACAAAGAATTTAGTAAGAAGACAAAGGCGGAAGATGTGACAACAGAAACCGTTAAAATTGCAGCAGGAATCGATTAAATATGAACTAAATTGTAGACTCAATAGAATTAAGAATAAAAAACAGGAACAAAAAAAATAAAATTGAAACACATTACACAAAAAAAAATATTACATTCAAAGTTAAAAAAAGACAGCAGAAACCCTCAAAATATAGAAAAAAATATATACAGACTTTAACAGAACCCATTGCCAAATATAACAATAGAAATCAATTCTACTGATTCAACCATGCATCCGTTATTTTTTTATTATCAATTTTTTTTTTAAATGTGAATAAGTAATTGGACAATTTTTCATGCCAAAAATGTTTAAGTGTTAATACACAATATTTTAGTATGATTCAAAATTATATCTACCTTTCACTCTCCAGATTGAAACAATAATTAAAACAGTTGAAAACATCATCCCTTTTGTCTCTATGGCGTGTCTTGTTGGTAGTGATATCCGCTCTGTACTAGGTCAGAATACTGGTACTACCTTCATAGTGAAAATATAAAATTCTGACGAAAACAAAAAGGCGTTAACAGAAAAACATTCTCACTTAAATCTTTGGATAGAAATATTTTTTTCTAACATATTAAACATTAAACATGCTGTGGCGCTGTTGCTATGGGAGTCGTTGTTAATGTATCGCTGATAGGATGCAGTATCTGCTGTAAAATCAATAACAGAGATAGGCTAAAGATTATATATGTATACATGATGATTTCAGATTATGTTGACAGAAGAGCAAATGCAATACGTAAATGGTGATCTTCGTATTTTTACAAGCGATAAGCGACGAAAGCTTTTATGAAAAATGAAAAGTCTGTATTTGTTGATTCCGATGTCAAAGCATTATTAAAGATTCAAATGACAAGTTTATGGTTGTGTCCGCACTTCAAGCATATAATAATTAATTTTGATTCTCGTCTGTAAACACTATTATATTTCCTGCTTAGAAACGGAGGCTTGCTTGACAACCAGGTTAATCCTACCGTCAAATTGTCCATTTTTACTAAAGGCGAAATACTGTTCAACTATTTTTCAGTAGGCCGTCACTAAAAGCAGGAACTTATTCCCCTGTAAGACAACCAATATACGATATACATAAGCATCAAGACAGGCTCAAGCTTTCGTCTGTTACCTTTGTAGCCTAAGTCAAGAAAAGCGAAAAGGGTAACAACAGCTTATGTTTTTTTTGTGACCGCTGACTTTAAATGGAATGCATCATATTTTAAGGGTCTTCCAAGGTCGACCGTCCTACGAAAATTATCTATTTGGGGCATCTAAGCTTAAGTACTTTCCGGTTGGACGATAACCATAAACCTCAGACAGAAGACGGGGTTTCAAGACTGATGGCATACATATAAATCGAAATACATACCTTTGCGTATGTGCTTTCTGGACCGTGTCGAGTTATGATGATGAATTATTAGTGTTCGTTTGAAAGGAATGAATATCATTTTACCGAAGGCAAAGATCAATATCGTTGGTTTATATTATAATCTATTTCGGAATTCAATACATCAAAAATATTATAGTAAGAACTGAACATATATTTTATAATGATTCTCTACTCCAGAGTATGTGCTAAGTATTCAGGGTTTATATTTCATCATGAATCGCTACTCCAGAATATGTGCCAAGTATCAAAGGTTTATGTTTCATCATGAATCGCTACTCCAGAGTATGTGCTAAGTATTCAGGGTTTATATTTCATCATGAATCTCTACTCCAGAGTATGTTCTTAGTATAAAGGAAGTGGTCTTTTTAATTCTTATTTAATGTTTATGAAGAGTGTAGCCATGGCAATTAATCTGATAGTATATACATGTACTTCTCAATTGTAATTTAGAAATGTTTGTGAAACATTAAATACGAGGAGTCATCCCAGAGCGACGTGTGTTCGCAGTTGCAAGTTACAAAATTCAAAGTCGAAATATAGAGATATGTTTAAGATGGATATCTGGAATACATTTTGTCAAATACTGGTGCTGATTGAAAGAATATATGAAGAATTGATACTAACTTCGATAAATTTTCTACAAACTCAATTCGTGTTTGGATAAGGTTATCCGGTACACATTTGTCTTTGTCAAATTTATGACCCCATGAACAAATGATGCTCAAATATTCAACAGACACAATGAAAATAAGCTCTGGAGAGACCATGTCAACCTTCAATTCATTTCCAAGTTGACAGCTTGAATAATACATTATACACATAGATAGATTGGGAAAATACTAATTAAATGTATGAATATTCATACAAACTCATTGCTAAAACATGTAAATATCTTAAAATAAACGGTGTCAACTTATTGAAAAAGGTTAAACGTTATATATGTATGTATTTGCTCTTTTTCAACCCAATAATTTAACAATAACTGTTGTGAATACTGATCTAAGAGGATACGTACTTTCCCCCCAAGGACAAATGATGCTAAATATTGAAAAAAAACACACAATGAAATAACATTAATATTTTAGAAAGCCCTAATAACCTTCAATTATATTCTTTTATTTTACCCTTTTTCACCTTAAACAATAAATCATATAAGTAGATTGGGAAATTGCAAATGACATTGTATGAATACTGATACAACATTTACAAAAGTGTATAATTGGTTGTATGTATAATTTTTAGATTAATAAACAATTTTCTGTGTAGTATCACACCTAAATTTCAAATTTGAAATATAAGATGGCTGCCTGTGGACCATTTTGTTTCCCCGATCAGACTCAAAATTGAATGGGCACAGCTACAGACCAGGGGGAAACTACATATCATGTTTGAGAAAAAACCTTCCAGTACTTCTGACGAAGTATCAATAACAATGATAAAGAGGAACTTTAATTTTTTTCATCCCATCACTCAGATTGATTCTTGGTAATCAACAAATCTATAATTATGCAAATCGTTGATCTTGACCTTCGACAGTTCAAGGCAACGGTAGACGAAGGGAAAACGTAGGAGGAACGTATTAAAGCGACCGTCAGATCGATAACTGATCTAAGATAATTTCCTGGATGTTTTGTCATCTTGATTAAATCTAGTTTTTCGTTGTAGTTATGCGTTTTCAGAAACACACATGACAAAGTATAGAAAGTCATTAAGCATGCTAAAAGAACATTGTAAACCAGGTTTTTCATAGGGAGACTTTTTTGGAACATAATTTTCTCGATTGTTTGAACACTTCGAATTTTATCTTGCTAACCAAACAAATATTGCCACTGCCAGCAGGTTTGCGACTTTGTCTGAAAATGAAATAGATAAAGTAATAACTGGTATGGACTCTGCTATTACAAAGAGAACGAATATCACTGCGCTAAGATTGTTTAGACAATACCTAACTTCGAGAGTCCAGTGCAGGCTTTTAAAACAATTTTACAGGCCAAGAACGAGATTGAAAACTTCCAAATTTTTATCTGGATATGAGGAATCAAATAATTGCTTTTTAAACTAAAAATCTTTGCACACATTTTAAATTTTAGATAATTTAGCATGTCTTGCGTTCTTGTCCGCAGAAGTTCAAGCGTGAATTTGTTGCCGTCAACACTGATTTCTTACCGACATGGGCGGCAGGGCACTTGGAAAAGCATAAAGACAATGCTCCTGTAGACATAAATCAAAATATTTTCAGAAAATGGGTGGAAGCTTTTAAAGGCGTAAAGTAAGGAGGTGTGCCTTACCGTTGATTCTCACCATCCCCCATTAAGTGACGGGGACGTGAAAACACTGTATCATTATCATCATCTCCGAATTTATAACCTGGAGGTAGTGGAGGATCCACGTCTTTTACATTACAAAATCAGCTTGAAAATCGTATTAGTCCCTGGCTAACAGAGTTGAAATGACCTCGTACAGAAATCACGACGTGTAAAGGGATGCGACTCGAATGTAATATCTGATTCTTCTTTGTCCTCTTCTGTCTGCCGTTAAATGATAGCTCTTATTCTGATAGATACAGGCTGCAGTCAAACCTTACTATATTCAGAAAGAAAACATGTGATAAGTAAAAACTGAAACCGAAGTGTCCCTACTAACATTGATTCCATGAGACTGTCAGTACTCTTATGGAATGATACTATCTGTCGTACAAAACCCGTTGATAATTCACGGTTAAAATCTTATCCTGTATTTGATTTGAAAAATACAATGGTATTGACAGAATTACAATAACTACGTATGTTTGACATCAAAGTAAAGAAATTTAAATAATGTACATATTTATCCTTGTAAAATAAGCATTACTGAGTCTATATCATCAAATTATGAAAATGTAGGCGTTCGATAAACCGTGCATTTTGCATGTTCATTTTGACAGGTTCTATCAACGTTCCTGCCTCTCATTCACATCGTAATTTCTGGTGGTAAGACAACTTTTAACGTTTGAGAGAAAAACAATATCTATTGCGTAAATGCAATAATACCGTCTTCAGTTTCATCGTATACAAGACGGTGCATTATGTGATGCAGTGTTAAAAGGCTGTATTACAGGGTAGGACGTGCTAGTTATATGTGACAAACATATATTCATTGATGATGATAGATACATTTCGGACTTTTCCCGCCAAATCATACTCATTGTTAAGTTTGCTGGAAGGCCCGGATGTTGTAAAATTTAGACGTGATGAGATTTATTTGAGACATTGCTACAAGAAAAATTACTGGCCTTTTCGGCTAAAACTAATGAGCACTTGTTGTTATTTTCCATTGAATTTACACTACAGACTGGTCTTCAATGCGTGATTGACATATCAAACAAAATCAGTATCTGCTTCCTCTAAAAGTAGGATTTATACTTTATGATATTAAGTTGTTTTTCCTGTGCGGCATGTGTACTATTTTTGCGAACATTATTGCGCATTGATAGTTGCAGTATTTGAATCTTGTCAAGATTTGGCTCCCACAATTTTAACAGATCTCTTTAGTATGCTTAATAATATCGCAGCCTCCCAAAACATACATACGCACTCACCACACGCATGCATGTCGCACGCACGGGAGGCCGTCCTTAAATGACCTTAGCTGTTAATAGGACGTTAAACAAAATAAACCAAACCAAGCTTAATAACCATGATATATTGATCCAAATATGTTATGCCCTTAAAGTTTAGCTGTGTAGATCCTCACTCAATTTTCAAACAATTTCGTTCAGGGAGAGAAGTGAATGTCATCCCTGGAATATATTTGGGTACAGAGAGCAAAGGTGAACGTAACCCATTTTTATGGTTTATTATTGTGTTTGTCTTTTGATATGGCTTTTAGCCTGCGTCAATTACTTCCCATTAAATCCATTTGATTATCAAAGATTGGATACAGAGACAGAAATTGAACATAATCGCTGGATTATAGACGACGGGGTACAAAGAGGGAAAGTGAAATAACCCGTGGTGTATCGAGGTTTGTGGGTACAGAGAGAGAAAGTAAACGTAACTCTGGAGTATCGAGGATGGGGGTACAGAGAGATAAAGTGAACGTAACCCCTGGAGTATTGAGGATTGGGGTACAGAGAGAGAAAGTGAACGTAACCCCTGGAGTATCGAGGGTGGGGTACAGAGAGAGAAAGTGAACGTAACCCCTGTAGTATCGAGGGTGGGGGTACAGAGAGAGAAAGTGAACGTAACCTCTGGAGTATCGAGGATGGGGTACAGAGAGAGAAAGTGAACGTAACCCCTGTAGTATCGAGGGTGGGGGTACAGAGAGAGAAAGTAAACGTAAACCCTGGAATATTGAGGATGGGGGTACAGAGAGAGAAAGTGAACGTTACCCCTGGAGTATCGTGGATGGGGGTACAGAGAGTGAAAGTGAACGTAACTCTGGAGTATCGAGGATGGGGTACAGAGAGAGAAAGTGAACGTAACCCCTGGAGTATTGAGGATTGGGGTACAGAGAGAGAAAGTGAACGTAAACCCTGGAGTATTGAGGATGGGGGTACAGAGAGTGAAAGTAAACGTAACTCTGGAGTATCGAGGATGGGGGTACAGAGAGATAAAGTGAACGTAACCCCTGGAGTATTGAGGATTGGGGTACAGAGAGAGAAAGTGAACGTAAACCCTGGAGTATCGAGGATGGGGGTACAGAGAGTGAAAGTGAACGTAACCCCTGTAGTATTGAGGATTGGGGTACAGAGAGAGAAAGTGAACGTAACCCATGTGGTATCGAGGATGGGGGAACAGAGAGAGAAGGTGAACGTAACCCCTGCAGTATCAATGAAAACTATCTACAGAATATACATGTAGTCTTTTACGGATCCTGACGGACCTGATTAAATGGTACATTAAAGTAAGCCCAGGGATACAACCTGAAGTATTCTTCACAGGGGGTTAAAAGCCTTAATCAAAGGCCGAAAGTGGGACAGTGTCAATGGGAACATGAGGAAGAAGTTCAATCCTTACGTCAAACCTGTACGACAAGCTTCTACAAATACCCAGTATCGTGTTATGGTTTTGTATTGTTTTACGTAATATCAGTTAATTAACCTGCATATTCATACATATTAAAACTATATAAAGTATTTAATGTCAACGAATTAGGTTTTCTGTTTCACATTAAGCTAAATTTCAAATAAATCATTGTCTCTTACTAAAGACAAATGGTTTACACCATATATAAACTCATGCAGGATCAGGTATATCGATTATTTAGAGGAACAAGGACGTATCTCCAACATGGAGTGCTTAGAAGTAAAGGGCCGTATCTCAAATTTATCCATTTTTAGATTTTAATAAATTACAACTACGAGTGAGATTTTCTTATAGAATTTGTACATTATATCAATTGAAATGGTCTTATTCTGTTAAAATACTGTGTGATTTAAAAGAATTAGACAATTTCCTTTGATATAAAGAACATATTCTATAAGAAAAGCTCAGTCGGAATTGTAATTTATCAAAATCTAAAAATTGATAAATTTGAGATACGGCCCTTTACTTCTAATCACGCCATGTTGGAATTACGTCCTTGTTCCTCTAAACAATCGATCTATTAAAAAGTATTTATCCATTTAAGGATTAAAGTGTCTTCTGGTGGTTTTATCAGACGATTAAGTTCAGTATGGTATTAAAATTAGTTCATGTACATGAGTCAATGAGTTCAAAAAGTTGAAATTAAACGTATAGTTTGAAGACGTGGATTTCGTAAGCATTCAACATGGAATACAACATAACGGTCGACTATGAGGTTTATAGCATAATGACAGCAAAAACAGCAGTGTAAGTCATGTCAGGAACATGTGGATTAATGCGGTAGGCTTTATACAGGTAACGACGACAGCAGTATAAGTTGTGGGAGGAACATGTGGATTAATGCGGTAGGCTTTATACAGGTAACGACGACAGCAGTATAAGTCGTAGGAGGAACATGTGGATTAATGCGGTAGACTTTATACAGGTAACGACGACAGCAGTATAAGTCGTAGGAGGAACATGTGGATTAATGCCGTAGGCTTTATACAGGTAACGACGACAGCAGTATAAGTCGTGTGAGGAACATGTGGATTAATGCGGTAGTCTTTATACAGGTAACGACGACAGCAGTATAAGTCGTGGGAGGAACATGTGGATTAATGCGGTAGTCTTTATACAGGTAACGACGACAGCAGTATAAGTCGTGGGAGGAACATGTGGATTAATGCGTTGTTTTTAACACAGGTATAAGCGAATGCAGTGAATCATATCCATTTTTGATTTAATTAATCAAAATTAGTTTTGTTCTGGTTAACCTCCAAGCAAATCATGCACAACAAAGAACCACGGGGAACTAACCTATGAAAATTGGAGGGCTAAAAAGAAACATGAAATGTGTTAGCAAATTCGAAATATGAACACTAATCTTATATTACAAACCAGCTCATGGTCATGCAATTCATTTGAAGTAAATAATATATGACTATGACAATGCACCAATGAAAGCAGTCTCGAACGATCTCAATAACCATCTAAAGTTATATATTGACTGCGCGAATGTCACACAAACTCCATGGGAGAGTCCCAGAATTCACAAACAGGAAGTGGACAGAAGAGCACGGAATATCCATGGTGCATTGACAAACATAGGAGCACGTGTATAAGTCATCCATGTTATCAAACACACTACCGAGATTGCAAAACCTGACGTCAGTTCCACATTGGCCATCACTGTTTCCTGCTGAATGGTAAACCTGGAAAATGTGAAAATAAAATGTACATATGCGATAAAAACTTACAATTCGTTTGTTTTTGTCGATATTAATATCCTCCAGAAGTACAAGACGTTAATGATTGTCCTTTGCTCCTAACTGGCGATCTGAATACTTGCTGTTAACCTCATGTTAGAGCTTTCAGCCCTGAACGCAACCCGCTAAATTAGTATTGCGCTATGCAGAGTGCAGTAAAGTTTTGTCTACAATTCATCTTTGTGTGAATTTGTTTGAATACAGATACCTGGGGTATGTGCTCAAATTTGAGTCCGTACAAAAGGCGACGTTTACAGTAATATCACATACAGTTTCAACTATTGTTGTGTATGTAGGTTGTATGGGTGTTACGAGATCACATAATTGTACAGTCTAGGGGAGATAATCCAACTCCGTATGTATATGAGTTATTCCCCTTTGTTGTAATTATTTTCGTTTGTGAGATACATTTTGATTATTCATATAAAGACTTGGAACTGGAAAGACGTTTGTGGTTTTGCTTGTCTGACGATATCATAATGTAACGTACAGCGAGTCCCCATACCTCACAACATTACATGGTGGAGAATCCAAAGCGGTTAGTTACGTGACCCTGTGCCATTATGTAACTTTTTATTGTATTTTCGTCGTATGACCGGCGAGTCTTTGTACTCGTCCCGGCTCGTCGGTCAGACATTATATATTGCTGCCATGTCCTTTTTGGCGGGAAATATTTAAAACTTCACTATATTCATCATTTATTACTGATAACTTTTATATGTTGATACTGATATATCAATGGAACGACTACATGTGAATCTAGAAAACATTGGATGTGTTAAATTCACGTCACCAACATTTATCGGCGATTCGAAGTTCGTCACTGGAGTTTTGGGCCAAGATATCCCTCTAATATGAGATGAGAAGGATGACACTTGTGCTTGCCCGTGCCGTATAATACTAGTTTTGTTTTCCAAGGAAAAGAATTCCTTTTTGAATTATAATTACAATTCAATATATGTATCATCATTGAACACACGGACATCTGGTGAAGATATGTAATAACACGCATGTTATAATTTGAGAAGCGGATGCCAACTTGTCCAGTATGCAGTGGATATGGACCAGATGTGTTTTGAAGTTTTTGTTCCCTGTTGCCTATTTCACAAGGACAGTTGATGAGATCCTTGTTTATCACCGTTTTCAGAAGAACAGTTCCAGTTTCTAAAGCTTACCCATACAGAACTTTGAACTTTCAATGCCTCAATATAGCAAGATCATAATAAACTTGTTTACTCCTAAATTTACAAATATATTGAGAATGGCTAACATTAGCTATGGTTTAGATTATCAAGAAAAAAGTTGTGTTCCTTTTATCTAGCCCTTGATTCACTTTTGTTTTAAGATCAATATTGCCTAGATCTATCCATATCCAGACAGTTTTATATTGCAAAACATGATTGTTATCAAATACTATGAATGTTTTCTCAGATTAATTATGTCAGAAATACACTATTAATTAAGAGCGAAATCTCTGCTGATATTACTGTGATAACATGTCATATTGGTTAACAATTTATAGGATGAACATATGTCATTGGATAGATTTAGGATGGTATTATGTTGTATGTCCTGTATTTTGCCTTGGAATTATGTGCTTTGATATGTATTGAGATATTGTATTTGTATTTTGATTGAAGAACCATAAGGCCATGCAGAGATATTTTTCAGCACGTATATGAAGCTATGGGCAAGGCTGATAGGGATAAGTATAAAGCTGGCAGGTTAATGTTATATATTGTTTACAAATGTAGTTGCTACTCCTGGTTAGCGCTACGCAGTTGAGAGTGGGACGACTGGTTTGCCCGTTTTCAGTATAATGTGACCGGGTGGGGTGTTCTGCTGGGTGTCTGCCTGCGGCAATATGCTTCAGTGAGGTAGCACTACAACTACGGCAAAAGTTCCGGACTATCATAAGGAGACTTAACATGAACATACCGCAGTCTCCCAAAACACACATACGCACTTGCCACACGCATGCATGTCGCACGCACAGGAAGGCGTCCTTGAATGACCTTAACTGTTGATAGGACGCTAAACAAAATAAACCAAACCAAACCTAACGCTTCAAAAAGTAGGACTGCGTTATATATGTATGAAGCCTCCTCTCGGCGATAGTCTCTGTAGCAAGAAGACTATTTACCGATATTGTCTTTATATCCATTCATTTTGCCAGCGTGATAATTAAAATCCAGTTACGAATGGTTTAAAATCGGTTAAATGGAGGATAATATTTGTAGATGGAAGCGATGATGTCGCTATAGAGACATAATCTGCCTTTTCATTATCGGGTATTCCCGTATGCACAACTTGATGCAAGGTAATGTAATAAAATCAGTATCTTTCTTATAGACAAAGTTTCCAGATTTCTATTGTCAATACTCTGCAGTATGCTTCAGTGAGGTAGCACTATAAATCGGTAAAAGTTCCGGCCTATCACAAGGAGACTTAACACGAACATACCGCAGCCTCCCAAAACACACATACGCACTCGCCACACGCATGCATGTCGCACGCACGGGAGGCCGTCCTTAAATGATCTTAGCTGTTAATAGGACGTTAAACAAAATAAACCAAACCAAACCAAACCAAACCAAACCAAACAATACTCTGTAACAAAGATAGAGAGTGAGAATAAATAATTGCTCATGTTACATTGTCACTATTAATGGGTTCAAGGTTGAGGTAGATAGTGAGGTAGACCGGATACCGAAAGTTTGGCCTCTTAACAAGGAAGGCCAACATTCGACCACGTCACTGCTAAACAGCCATAGTTAATTCGAGACGGATATTGTGGATTGTGAATATTTCAATTAATTTAAGTCGTAAAATGTATTATTTCTTTTAATTTTGTTAACAATACCGGTGTCTCAACGTAGATTCACTGGAACTCTATTATCTTACCAACCACAGTTTCCGTAGTTAAAAACGTCGCAACACACCCCAACTGATATTCTCTTCCTACGGTATTTCAACGATTTTGTAATGTGACTATATGCATTGAATTGTGTTTGGATTTCGTTTATGGTGGTATGCACGCACTGGGATAACGCGCTTTATAGAATATGTCCGTATCCTATTGCGTTCATATCACCGTTAACGCAACAAAAACACCGTTCAATCCCAATATTTTTATTTTTAACAACTAAGGTTATTTAAGAACGGCTTCTCGTGCATGTTACTTGCATTCGTGTGGTGAGTGCGTTTGTGTGCGATATGTTCGTGACTAATTAATGATCTCGTTCAATCATGACATGTTTCTTAGAATGACCACATTTATATTTATAAATACAAATATGCCCATAAATATCATATCAACTGCTTTGAATGATATAAATGATATAAACGCTATACCTTAATAATCTGGTCACCATTTCCGTAGCAAGAAAGACCATATCCAGTGATGTTCTGTTGAAACGAAATAGGAGCTAATGACAGCAGGGAGATGTTCGCTATTGCCATAACGACTGGAGGTGTGTCATCCAGGACAGGCAGACGATAACAGTTCCCGCGGTGCTGCAGGAGATCTACTAAGTATCCAAGGTATGTATCATCTACGTCATCGTTAATTACCGTTAGATAATCAGACAAATCTGTAAAATGCATTAGTTTCATGACTACATCTTGCTTTTGCCGATTTCATGGAGTGATAAATTGAGCTGGTCTTGAGACCAAAGTACACCGCGAACTCCTGTTGAATTTTTCTCAAGACTATTTCAATTTGACAAATCAATGTTCGATACTTTTATTTCAATTCTAAATTTTAAACCGGAATCTACTTTTACAAGTCTATCAATGATGAATAGATGCTAACTATTTCTCTGGTAAAGTGTTAAAAGGAAATGTTTTCCTCGTTACCATTGATCAAAATTGACGGTTCAGTCCGTCTTTACGACTAAAGAAATAACGCCATATTGACAACGTACATTTATAATAGCATTCGAAATACATACCTTCCGTTTCAATGATAACGTTTGAGCTTCCAATACGTTGACAAATATCCCAAGAAAATCGGCAATACTTCATAATTTTTGAAGGCCTGAAGGTAAACTTTTGGGAACTATTAATCTGAAAAAAGCAAAACCTAAAAAATACAGATCAGCTGTCTGAACAATACAATCAGATAATCATCAGCTGAATTGTTCGTAGTTCTTCCTTGTTTGATCAATTTTGAGTTAGAGTTACAGCTCTGTTGTTTTGTCGATGTTCGCTCATGTTTTTATGCACACCTTTGAGTTTGTGATATATTCGGCCATTATTTGTACACGTCATAGTCTCTGATATGTTGGCTCATTATTTGTATACGTCATAGTTTGTGAGATGTTGGATTATTCTATATGCACCTGTAGTCTGTGAGATATTGGGTTATTCTATATACACCTGTAGTCTGTGAGATATTGGGTTATTCTATATACACCTGTAGTCTGTGATATATTGGGTTATTCTATATACACCTGTAGTCTGTGCTGCATTGGGTTATTCTATATACACCTGTAGTCTGTGAGATATTGGGTTATTCTATATACACCTGTAGTCTGTGAGATATTGGGTTATTCTATATACACCTGTAGTCTGTGATATATTGGGTTATTCTATATACACCTGTAGTCTGTGAGATATTGGGTTATTCTATATACACCTGTAGTCTGTGAGATATTGGGTTATTCTATAAACACCTGTAGTCTGTGATATGTTGGGTTGTTCTATATACACATGTAGTCTGTGATATATTTGGCATTTTTGTACACGTCATAGTTTGTGACATGTTGAGCCTTTATTTGTACACGTCATAGTCTGTGATATATTGGGCCATTACTTGTACACGTCATATTTTGTGACATGTTGGGCCTTTATTTGTACACGTCATAGTTTGTGATATATTGGGCCTTTATTTGTACACGTCACAGTTTGTGATACATCGGGCCATTATTTGTACACGTCATAGTCTGTGATATATTGGGCCTTTATTTGTACACGTCACAGTTTGAGATACATCGGGCCATTATTTGTACACGTCATAGTCTGTGATATATTGGGCCTTTATTTGTACACGTCACAGTTTGTGACATGTTGAGCCTTTATTTGTACACGTCACAGTTTGTGATACATCGGGCCATTATTTGTACACGTCATAGTCTGTGATATATTGGGCCTTTATTTGTACACGTCACAGTTTGTGACATGTTGGGCCTTTAATTGTACACGTCATAGTTTGTGATACATCGGGCCGTTATTTGTACACGTCATAGTTTGTGATACATCGGGCCATTATTTGTACACGTCATAGTCTGTGATATATTGGGCCTTTATTTGTACACGTCACAGTTTGTGACATGTTGGGCCTTTATTTGTACACGTCATAGTTTGTGATACATCGGGCCTTTATTTGTACACGTCATAGTTTGTGATACATCGGGCCATTATTTGTACACGTCATATTTTGTGACATGTTGGGCCTTTATTTGTACACGTCATAGTTTGTGATACATCGGGCCATTATTTGTACACGTCATAGTTTGTGATACATCGGGTCATTATTTGTACACGTCATAGTCTGTGACATGTTGGGCCATTATTTGTACACGGCGTAGTCTGATATGTTGGGTAACTATTTGCAATCGTCATAGTCTGTGATATGTTGTGTTATTCTGTGTATATGTCACAGTTTGTGATATAACAGGCCATTGTGTGTATATGTCATAGTTTGTGATATAACAGGCCATTGTGTGTATATGTCACAGTTTGTGATATAACAGGCCATTGTGTGTATATGTCACAGTTTGTGATATAACAGGCCATTTTGTGTATATGTCATAGTCTCACGGTTTACTTGTAATGCCGTTTCAGTGTGAGAGAATTCGGCGAATGCCGGAAGTTTGTCTGACATCAGAACAAGTTAAATGTAAATCTTTAGAACGATATTGCCAGCGTTTATCAAATATATCGGACATTCCGGATCACTAATTAGGACTTTTAAATACATGGACGAGCTACAAAATATTATCGGACAGCGTTACATTATATCTATATACCTACCGTAATATTGTCAGTATCTATACCATTGGCAGTATAATGGAACATCAGTTGGTTCCTTTCATCAACGTCTACCAGCTTTATACTGGAAACAGCACTAAATTCAGACACACCATTTCCAAGCTGAATTGTGTAAAAAAAAAATCATTCCATCAGCATATCTGGCTTCAAATGTATATCTTAATGGTTTAGTCTTGCTTAAAACAAGTATTTTAAAAGTGTATGTTATAAAACCAGGATGTAAAGAGTGATGTGCTATTTAAAAAAAGAGCTTATTAGCAAAAGTAGACTTCTTGTGTACAGTATTTAAAACCAAACGATTGACTTGAATATCATAAAAACCCAACAAAAAATGAATGGATGTTTATGCGTAGTTATTGTCCCTACGCAAGAATACCAGAAACAATTGTAAGCATAACTACTTTTCTACAAAACACAGCACCAAAAAGTGAATTCCATCAAATATTATTTAACAAGAGGCCCATGGGTCTTAATAGCCATCCGTCTCTAAAGACCCTTCTCCTCTTGTAGTATACATACGCAGTAAAAAGTATACCGGCACTGTTGGCCATGGCGGCCATCTTGTATTTTGGACCAACGAATATTAATACTTGCTCAGGGCTATATCAAGATCATTTTAGTTTGAAGCTAAACCCCACAGGTGGAAGTTTGAAATGTGTTTTTAAAGATGGCGGCTAAAGCGATAATCTTATATTGTAGGTCGGCTAAATTTCCTAAACATTATCGCCAAATTCCATCTTAATGGTATCTGAATGGAGCTGTAGAGGTTTGAAATGTGCGTTTAAAAATGGCGGCATTGATGGCCATCTAGAATTTTGGAAAATACTACTTCGCCAGGTCCATCTCAGAATCATTTCAGGAAAGTAAGAGATTAATCCTGTTTGTGGCACTTAAGGGAAGTTTATAATGGCTGTTGTTTAAAACACCCATGATTGTGCTATCATTTTACAAAATGACCGTCCTGACTGCCGTGTCGAAGTCTGTACAAGACAAAAATATAATGCTTTCCTTTCTTTATGTCCTCAACAATTTTCAGCTAAATGGCTGCATTACACCCGGATAGATTTAAAATGTGGTTTTCAAGATGATGGCCAGTATATAAAGGATCCATAATAGTCAAATGTAGAATAAAAACTGCTCTATAGAGTCTAAGCGATACTTTCCTATCAGAACCCCAGTCCATGTGGACGGAATTTTAAATATTATTGTGGTAAAAGCACTTTACATCAAGCTGCAGTTGTTGTATGTAGTATTTTTTCTCTCGTAAGTAACCTACAATTAATGCATTGTAATTAGGAAAACAACTTACCTGTTGAAATCGTATGTCGTATCGTATATTACGCGTTCTGATATCTAAGGTATCGTTGAATATATTAGATATTCGTATAATAAAACTTCCACGCTTCGCGATCCATGAAGTTGTTTCACCTGTGTATCGCATACACACACGAATGGCTAGGCGGTTTTGCTTTGTTTCTTTTGATGGAAAATAAGTCAGTCTTTCGATGACAAATATTGTTTTGTTGTATGTTTCTCCGCCAAATCTGAAATGTAACTAGTTAGTTATTACATACTTAACTAACGACCCGTCAACTCTGTCAAGGTCATTTTGCCAAAATATGGCGAGTAAAAATGGAAAGAAAACGAAACATCACATGTAGAAATATATCGATACATTCATGTATATAGTTAAGAATAATAGGCTATTGTTACTTAAATCTTGTGGTACAGACTGAAAGCTTTTAGATATTTCAAAACACTGTATTATATGTTAACAGTTTGGGAGTTTCAAACTTGTAATGCTGTTAAAGAAACTGCTTGTGTGTAGGTCGATGCAATAAAATGTATATAACTATAAATGGTTCGAGGCACTGAGGTTTCATTTCAACACAATAAACAAAACTTTTCTTTCCAATTTCAATGACCACACATAACTAAAAAAGGTTATTGACCACAGATTTTTTTAAAGATTATACCAATCAACTGTTTACGATACCAATGAGCAATACATTTCGCTACATAAATTGATTATCAGATATGGGATCGTTTTCCCGCAGAAGCTACCCATGAAGTATAGTTTAGTGTTATTTCATTTTTGAAATAAATAAATGGAAAAAATGGGAATACAAAAGAAACAAAGTCATCTTCTCAAAGATTTTTTATTCATAAACTAGCAGCCAGTTTGGGATAAACAACGGCGCTAAATATTGTCAGGATCAAGCGAATCGTAGAGATTAATGAACGAATGGATGGAAATTTAAAAGTTAGAAAAGATACTCAATTGGGCCGATATTAAACGACTAAATATCATTTCATGTCTGTGGAATCTATTCTGATGTACATATATATAAAGTATGATAAATCCGAAAGATCTAAGTCCCTCTTCCTCCTTCAGTGAACACACGTCTTTCGATTACTATGAAAAAAATATATGTGTATGCAATTATTTTGAATTTGAACGTTCTCTTTGACAAATAATCCATTTACATAACTCCCTCATGTCATCATTGGAAAGTAGAAAGATCGCAAATAAATCAAATTATTTCACCTCCAATTTCACAGGAATATGGTCTCCATACCACAATATAAGCATACCATTTAGTGCTACTGATTTAGCTTAACAGTGATTTAAACATTGTGACGAATTTGTTTGATAGGGTTTTAGCTACATTAACAGATAGGGTGATCTTCTAACGAACATACCGGACCCCCGCGCATGCTATTTAAAGGACAACTTCGAGTTCTTTTGATCGCTTAGGTCACTCATCAATCGGGTGTGTATATTGAGAGGTGAACGATTTGAAAGGTAATGATCAACATGTTTAGATGAAGAACACAACCACAACACTATAGAGCGATCTGTGACCGCGGCGTACATGGAAAAAACCGACCAGAGAAAATTTTAAACATTTGTTTTGGTAATATGTCGTTTATTTGAAGTTCTTTCGTTTAATACTGAACTTTAACTTACCATTCATTTGCCCTAATCACCTTTTCAGTATTGATGTGCATTTAGGAATGTAATAATAATGTTGCTCTATGTACTAGACTGAGCTATCGCGACCCTCTGACGAAAAACTCATTATATTTTGTTTACAATCAACTAGATTTCTCTTGGTGATGGCATTTACCAAGAATTAATGAAATACTTACTCATACACCTCCGACGATTGTGAAAAGTTACCCAGGTGCCACAGATGAAACTCTTTCACGTATTTAAACTTGCATAAATCAGTTAGATGTCGTTTGCTGCTGGTATGTATTTCAACAAAGAGTGTTCCATATGCAGACGGAGTCATCAAATCAACATCCTTTCCCAAGTGTAGTCCGATATTGAGATCCGAGGTCAATGCAAGTCCATGAATATTATGATATGCAGCGAAAATGCCGTTCTTGTTATCTAGTAACGTCTAAAATAAAATAAGAAGTGTTACTGGATATGTCAACTGCAAGCTTACTAATACACTCGTTCCCATCAATCACAGTGAACGAATAATACCCAGTTTCATACTTTAATATGTGTAAAGTTTGAATGAAATCAACCGATACGTTCATGAACTGTCTGGACAACAATGGGGCATAAACATATAGAATATTCAAACCATATGTTCAACCCCTGATTTACGATGGAATCACACCCAAGTTTTATGAGTGTGCAACAAGGATAATAAAAAACAAAAGTCACGGACAGTTATGATATGTGCTTAGAAGGCGTCTGGACAAGTTGCAGCAGAATGGTATGGAATATCCCTCCAGTTGGTTATATTATTTGCGAATTTGTAAATTAAATTTCATTCAAAAGTTTTTTTATCACGACAATTTTACAATGATTACTTATTGAAAAAAAAACAATATGAAAAGCTACCATTAACAAAAGTTTTTCTCTCGATAAAACTGTCAAGTTGAATTTCGCTATTATGTCACGGTGTTTCTGTAGGTTTTTAAATCTCTTATGTATTTATTTCGCTCACGTCGCTTGATAAAATTTCTCAGAAGACATTAGAGATTAAAATTCATTGTACACATATTAGCTGGTTATTATTTTTCTGAAACTGTAATGACCGCAAATATGAATACATTAAATCACCGCGAATATTACGCGCTTAACAGTAAATGACACGATTTCTGACTTACCGTTACGATGTATCGATTGACTATTGTGTAGTCAACAAAATAATTCTGTCTGAAGTCAGATGCGGGGACTGTGACGGTTATATGAATCCTGTTGACTTCTCCTGGTCGGGCCCTGTGAGGGTTCACCGATGCCCATAGCTTCAGTGAGGCTGTTGTACCACTTTTACACGTGTACTTACAGAAAGTTCGGTTTATTTTCGCGTCACATTCAGCCTTTCCCATATAAACCAGTTCTAGGGCATTTCCAAACTCTGGTAACTGATCTGTTCGAGCTTCCACTAAAAATGTAGGTCTTGCATTGACCGTTGTATTCGTCACGTGAATGTTAATTTCTGTAACGTTTTCTAACTCCAACGTCTTAGGGGTTAATTCAAATGGCCCGTCACATATCACATTAATTGGATTTGTCTAAAAGTAAAAACAATTTATGACATTTTTACCAATGAAATATCAAAAATTATTCATTCTATAAAAGTGATATCTTTCACTAATGAAAAATATCACTTTTGCTGATTTTACCAATCAAATTAATGATTAGAAAATACCAAAATAATTGACCAATCAGAAAGCCCGACATATATGTCAGCACCTGGACAGGGGGAACTACTTTTTTTAGGGAACTGTAGGCCTAGTTAGCATACGGGGTAGGTTTTTCGTTGATAAAAAATGTAACAAACAGAATATCTAACAGTGCCTTCAGTAATACCAAATATATTTCACTCGTGTGGCTAATATTTTGATATTTTTCACTCGTGCTGCGCATTCGTGAAAAATATCAAAATATTAGCACCACTCGTGAAATATATTTGGTATTACTGAAGACACTGTTAGATATCCTCTATATATGTGATTACTTGTAAAACCGTGATCAAATGCTACGCTAAAAGATATAAAATTGTAGTAGCTACATGTATCTGCTGTTAAATTATATTTGTCAATAGATACCTCTTCGCTCGAGAAAAAAACAATGTTCACAACCCATATTACATGACCTTAAACTTATAAATTACGAGATGGTTGCCCGAATATATGTAAGTAGATTTATGTGCTATGCAGTAGTGATGATGACGATTGCGCAATCGTATGCAGTTTTCCAAAACAGGATCATGGTAATGACATATAGATATGGACAGTAATTCTAATTCTAAATTGATAAAAAAAAATGTTGATTTTAAACTTTTTTTTTTTTTAAATCCTCGGGAAATAGCGATAACACAATTCAACTATCAATTTCAAAAATGGCTGCCAGTCGGCTATTTTGTTTGTATTGTTTAACTGCGATATGTTCGTGTTGTCCCATTGTAAAAGCGCGGAACTGATGACGACTTTATAGTGCTACCTCACTGAAGCGTACTCCTGAAGACACCCGGCAGGACAACCCCCGGTCACATACTGACAACGGTCGAACTAGTCGTCCCAATCCGAAAATCCCGAACGCTTAGTAGGAGTTGCAACTATTTTAGCGTCAGGTATATCTGGGCCAGGGGACAGAATCTAAAGATTTCCTTTAAAATTACACACAGTCACCACATACGTGTATTTCGCACACACATATGGGAGGCCGTACTCAAATGACAACATCTATTGTTGGAACGTTAAGAAATATTGATACAACCAACCCAACCCAAACCAAACGAATCAAAAACTGTTAAATCAGTTGTTATACGAAATGATCTAATTATCGATTTCTTTATTTACCAATGTTACATGTATGGCCGTGAATCTGATATCTTCGCTCATCCGGTTGCTTCCGTTTACTTTAACCGTGAGTTTAGCCTCGAAGATATGGCCGGGAATGGCGGTTTGGTCCAGATAAACTGTTCCGGCAAACTGTAACAGGTTTGACTCGAAACCAGATAAAGTGTCTATTTAAGAAGAAAATATAAATAAAAATGTTATCGTCTTTGGACTGTAAAATAAAATGATGAATATAACACAATTTGTTCACAATATATTTTCTTAACTGAAATTTCTCCATCACTAGTTCACCAATGCAAAATAGTAAACCACAATTCAGATGACATCTAAATTAGTTATAACGACATAACTCATTTGTTTCTTGAACTTAACATAAGTATTAAAACCATGTTCTGAAACAAACAAAAAAAGTTGTCATCTACCTTTGTTGTATAACATCCCGACATTAAATGATCTCTCGTGACCGGAAGCACGTGGGTCCGTGCAAGGAACCGATGCCGGTAAGACTGGCGCGTATTCTAGAAGTTGATTATAGTTGTTCCCGGCATGCGTCAGACGTAAATCGACAATATGGAGCTCATCACTTTCTGCAACCAACCAAATGGATAATTCAGCTAAAGGAATCGCTAAGGAGATGTTGATGTGTATCTTTACCATAGTTTCTATCGGACACCAATCCTCGTATGGATTATCCACCGCCATGGTCACTTCATGCTCTGTTGATGCATTCTCCGATTTCTGCCGTGTTGAAAAAATTTATTGAAATTTTGATATTTGTTCATGGATTTCTTAAGCAATTGTAATACATTCAGTGATCGCGATAATCACACTGAAACTAGCAATTGGTGGATGTATATTTCAACCGATGAATCAGAATACTAAATCATGAGATAGTGTTACTAATCATAAGATGTATCAAACAGCACTCGACTGACAAAGTGTAAAGGGCATAAGGCCCAAAAAGTGAGGACAATGGACATAAAACGAAGCATTATAAAAAAAAAAACGAAATATATTTAACATGTAAATAAAAAATTCACAGTGATAATCAAAATTTAGTTACATTGTACAAATGGTTTAACATTAGTAAAATGCAGTTCAAAATCAGTTGGTGGAAGTCATTATGCCGCTTTTGAGGCGCGATTTGGTTTTTCAGGATTCTAGTCTAACAGAAAGAGACATTTTCGCCATCCAAAGCTTCCGTTTCGAATACACCTTGTCTGTTATGTATCCTCGGAATATGGCATAACAAACTTGAGGTTCTTTACACCCTACTTGTGAATGACAGGAGTTAACTATTAAAATCAATGCTACTGATATGCGGAGTAACAGTTACTATAGCTCAAATGACTCACCTGGTATATTGCGTTGTGAACATTGTAAGACAACGTGCTTGTCACCTTGAAGTTAGCGCTGTCTACACTGAAATAGGTCGTGCACAAAACCTGGTATGCTCTACCAAGGACAAGACTAACTCCTACAGGTGGAACCAGTATTGCTTCAAAGCGAATCGTCATCGTCCTGTTTTCCACACTTGTGTTTCTATTTATTCCAATTATATCAAGATATATTTCACCTCGGCGGTAATACACAACGATCCCCTAAAAATACAAGGAATGCTTATTTTTTATTTTTTTATTTTTTTTGTTTGTAACTTTTCGCTTCGGATAATAATGCGACTCTGGTGTGTATTTAAGAAATAATTAACGATGATTCGTGTATTATTGCAGGATATACAACGAGGACGAGGATATTTTGCAATTAAATTAATAACGAAGGCCGCAGGCCTGAGTTATTAATTAAAATTGCAAAATATCCGAGTCCGAGTTGTATATCCTGCAACAATGCACGAGTCAAAGTTGATTATTTCTATTCTACCATGTACTGTTTAGTTCTGAGATCGACCTCTTTCTAATAGAAAAACAGCAAAGAAACCCCGGGAAAACCTTGTAATTTATTTCTTGAGTATTGCATTATTTGTTGATGAAATATACAGGCAATACAGTACTACGATCAAGAGCATCTATCATATGGCATTGATTTTGAAAATTTTAAAAAAAGGATAAAAAAAAAAGAAGAAAAAAAGAAGAAAAAAAGAGGGGGGGGGGGGGGGGGGGGGGGAGGGGGGCTCCGTAGGATTCGAACTCGCGTCGTGATAAAAATATATTGAAAGACTAACCCATTAGCCCACTCGTCTATAGTAACCTTTTATGAAACCGGTGAATATTAGATATTTAAAATTGTAACAGCCGTGACTCACGACCGTGTATTATTGGCACGAGCGTGGGTTATTTGAAAATAATACATGGTTTTAAACCAATCAAAACTGGCGTTACATAGCAAACATGGTAGAATATTGCATAATGCTAAAATGTGTATTGTTAAACACTTCCACAAATAGCCTACACATCTTTCATTTCATTGATGTTTCAAATGTACATTAAACACATCAGTTTTGTAATGCTTTTGCGGTTTCTAGTGAAAATCCTTTATCAATACAATTGTGTCAGAATGTCATGTCACGATAACAGTTGTACCGATACGGATCTGCTGTACTCGTAATGGAACGCGGCACACCAGTAGAACCGGTTCACGCTGTTTTGTTTCCTGAGAGGCACCACTTGGATCCAAGATGGCGGAACTGTGATGTTTCATTTGTCACACTAATGAGACAAGGAATCGTCATTTCCAATGAAATTTAATGAATTAAACGTATTGTTACACAACGGAACTTTTCAGGTTTTTATATTACATCCGTAACATTGTAAAAAGAAAAATAATCGCTTTTTATGTTTGAAACTTATACTTTGTGGAGACGACCGCCATCTTGGAAACTCACTTAAGGCTCAATTGTGTTCCATTTTATGTTACCCTACCTTTTCGGTACAACTGGTACGCATGGAAGAGTATATTAGTGCGGAACAATATATGTCATTCATTTCCTTGTATTGTTACATACTATAATGTATGGACGTAATATTTACATCACCCTAAGAGAGGATATCTGACATGCTATGAATCTTCCTTTTCACTACAAAGTCAATATTCAATTTTCTGACGGTTTCAGGAAAACAAGTACTCCAGTCTTCAATATCAGAAATTGACAGCAATAGTGCGGACAAAAAACGAGTACTGAAATAAACAAAGAGCAATTGCATTTTTAAAAAACGATTGGATCAGGAGACAAGCTTCGTATCAGGATCATAATGTATTCCAAGTTTCAAAGAGATCGGATGGAAAATGTAGATCTCCGGACAAACAAAATGAATACTGAAATAAAGGGGATTTCTGTGGTAATAACAGTCAAATCCATTTTTCAGGGACCTATAACCATATCGTGACTATAATGTATACAAAGTTTGAAAGAGATCGGTCAAAAAATGAAGGAGATTGCTGGACGTACGATAGTTTACGCCGAACGGACCGACGGATAACGCCATGCCATAACACTCCTGTTATAATTGACGGGCGTATAAAAATGGGCGCTGAGACAATGGCTATTACAATGTCCATTCCATAAGTAAATATATTCCTTCAAATAAACATTCCTATTCTCTAAATTTTATATAACTGAATTATGAAGTCAGGCTCCGATATCTTCCAAGCTAAACCTCTGGAACTTAACAGATGTACACCATATATCTTAGTATCCAATGTTATTCGAGGAATTCTTGGTGTGAAATCAAAAGAGTCATATTTGATAATGCATACCTCTCTTGATTCCTTATCCATTCGAACTATTTTTAAAACATCTAGAGCGGAGCCAATCCGAACAACCTCTGCGTCTACAATCGCTAATATAGTCAACGTGGCAGCTTGTGACGTCAGTAATTCAATTTTCACGGAATTTAAAGCGGTCGATGAAGCTGAGAAGACCAAATCGAGGTCCATCAATAAGGACTTGCCGATGTATATCCCAGCTTCTGTATCATTGGTTAGAAACGCTAAGGAAGAATCAACTTGGGAGTAGGCACTGGCAACTGAAACGATACAATCTAGCTTTTGATAAAATACTTAAGCATTGATGTCATTTCTTTTTTTAGTTTCATCGGGGTATAAAAAACAAATTTTGTTTGCAAACATCAACATCAACGCTTATAATTAATTTTTGAAAATGATTTTCTAATTTAAAACATGTTTTATGTACAATTTTACTGAATTTTAAATGGGATTCTTTTTCTCAAATCAATACGCAACGTCAATTGTCGTATTGTGACCTCACATTTTTCGCGCCATTGTCGGAAATTCTTTCCTAGAAGAATGAAAAGAATTTTTCGACCAATCACATTTGAGTATTTGCCATGAAAACGAAGAAAAAATAATTATTTAAGGATTGAATCTTGATTTGGTCGATTTCATGGGGTCATGAATTGAGTTGCTCTTGAGACAAATTTAATGAACTGCGAAGCAGTTCATGTTGAATTTGTCTCAAGAGCAACTCAATTCATGACCCCATGAAATCGACCAAATCAAGATTCAATCCTTATATTTCAATTGTTTGGTTTTTTCTTTCTAATAAAAAAAGTCGGTCTAGATATTAATGTCTCGAAGCTTGTGCAAGCCCAAATGCGGAAAAGCCCAAGGAGTTCCGGATTGTGCATGTCTAGTCGGTCGAGTAAAATAGTCCGCAATTTTAGGATTAAAAACAGCATTATTTTGTCAAAATAGAAGTATCGAGCATATCTGGTTTTCATAAAATACAAGAATACATGATAAATTTGATAATTGTAATAATTATTCCATGTTTATAACAACAATGTAGAAAAAGTGAAATCGTTCCGCGGAAGGATTTAAACCATGTATTCATACGCACTGATCAGTGTTAATCTGGTCAAATTCATGAGCAAATGAAACAGATTAAGTTTGGTAGTTTCATTGAGTCCAACTTGAGTACAAATTGAAATATAATGATATGGCCAGAGTTGTTCTTTACACTCCTCCTACAGGTGTAACTACAACCACTCTTATTTGTATGTAGTTTGGTATTGTATTGTACACGTCCCATCAACAGCAGTGTGAGAAAAAAAATTCGCAAACCCTTTTACCAGTGCAGGATTTGCTTTATTTCTGTATTCTTTAACGTCCTATCAACAACTATTGTCTTTTAAGGACGACCTCCTCTGTGTGCGATGCATTCATGCTTCTGTTTGTGTTTTGGGAGGCTTCGGTATGTCCGTGTTTTTTCCTGATAGCAATGGACTGATGCCGACTTTATACTGCTACCTCACTGAAGCATGCGGCGAAAGACACATAGCAGGACACCCTACCCAATCACATTATGCTGAGCGCTAAGCAGGAGCAGCAACTACTATTTTAATAGACTCTGGTAAGTCTTGGCCAGGGACAGAACCCAAAGTTCACTGGGGCGAACGCTCAACTAAACGCCAAAGATGAGGTATTGAGAAGAGACGAAGAAAGGTCTTCATTTCTTAAAATTAAACGTGAATGTCAAAAACGTGGCACTATCCCTCTTAATTAATTTATTTTATGTGCTGAAGTCCTACCAATTAGGAATAAGAAATACCGATAATGTTAGTGGAATGAATATGAAATATATTCAAATATTCTCAATAAGCAGATGATACATCAGTTATTGTTGATGGATCTAGAAATTCCTTAAGAGAGACATTGGGTGAGTTAAAAGATATGCAAATATGTCTAGGCTCAAAGAGTTCTACAGTGATATTAACAATGTAGATATTGATTATGATTGTGAATATATCTGATGATGATGATGATGATGATGATGATGATGATGATGTCAAAGAACATGATGACTGTTCACGATGATTTAATTTAATGGAAAATAAAACAAATATATATACATAAATAATAATAATAGTCTATATTTATACTTATTGATAAAATGATTCAAAGACTCGCTTTTGGTCAAGTAGACTTAAAATATACAGTATTTACAAATTATATATATTTACATTTGGTGTGGCAATGCCCTTATATATTACTAGTAAATCCCTACCAAAAGCAGCTTCATCTATGAGAGTATAACTGAAGTTGCCCTGAGGGCGTATGAATATCTCACTTGCAAAAGCGCGCACCATTCAGTTTGTCTGTGACACATGTGGCAGTTATACCAGTAGGTCTGCCGCATCTAGGCAGTTTATTGCTTAAATACATCACAGAGAGTCGCATAAGAAAACAGTCGCACATTTGATATGATGAAATAAGCATAAGTACATTAAGATGAGTCCATAAAAAAGTGTTTAAAAGATAGAAATGAAGTTGCCTTTCTGACATGTGCAGTTAAAACACTCCATGTAGATGGACCCTGGGTTGTAAAAGATCGCTTAAACATTTTTGTTTTAAATAATGGTTAGTAAAACAAGTTATTTGTTGATGATCTAGTAGATCATCATTTGACATTAGAAGTGTGTTTGGTTTGGTTTATTTTGTTTAACGTCCTATTAACATCTAAGGTCATTTAAGGACGGCCTCCCGTGCGTGCGACATGTATGAGTGTGGTGAGTGCGAATGTGCGTTTTTGGAGGCTGCGGTATGTTCGTGTGAAGTCTTCTTGTGATAGGCCGGAACTTTTGCCAATTTAAAGTGCTAAGTGTGTTGATATGTATTCAATGGTTCGCTTCAAGTATCTTGTTCTTGAGCAAAGTAATAGTGTATGATGCTTGGGTCAAGTAATATAAGATGAGAGTCCGGATGTAGAACATGTGCTAAATAAATGGTTGGCTGTTGTAACCGGGCTCCGAGTCTTTCGTCCTAAGAACCCGGAACAAAGTGCATTCAAAATTATTCAAATATTGTAAAAGAATAAATAATTGTACCTGGTGTCTCAATCGCATGGAATTTGGGATCTTTTTTGTTTCTCTTACTTTCTTCCGTATTTCCCTTGACAATACCTCACCATGGCCTGTAGTTGAATGTTCGTACCTTTGAAGAAGGCTTTGGGGTTCTGTCCCCTGTGATGAAGACATATCCGTCTTTTAAATATGGTAGTTTAATTTCTATTCCTGCTTAACATCTGGTATTTTAAGAGGAGGACAACTTGTTCGCCCTTTGCAGTATAATGTTGCCGGGTGAGGTGTCCTGCTCGGTGTCTTCGGCAGTATGATTCAGTGAGGCAGCACTATAAAGTCGACACTAGGTACACTAAGCAGCGTCATTATGTAATGACAATAATACATTTTTACTTGTAACTGTTGTTCGTTTTTGAACTGGATTATTCATAAAGAACACATTATGCCTGTTCTGCTGTTTCCACTACACTGCGTATCTTTATACATATACACTTTTTATTAAATGACGCCCGTGCAAACCTGTTCTCAAGTGTCAAGGGTCAATCTATTTTCTATGTAAAATTAACCATGGGTCAGTGTGTGCCGGCGTTTTTGGGGACTTTGTCCCTCGATCCCGTACACGTTTTTGACAGTGTTGGGCGTGTTTTTTTTTTAACTCATGAACATAGTAAATGCTTTCTATTGAGCAGTAAAATTACAAATTTTAAGAACTTTATTAAGATCTTTGTGATTATAAATGATCATCTGTGATAATTATTTTGATACAGTTCGGTTGTTTTGTAAATTATATATTTATATATTAATTCATATTGATCAATTAATTAGTGCCGTTATTAGAAATTTGATTTCCCTGCCATTTTTTTTCGATATTTTTATACACAATGATTTTTGTTTACTTCATAAGTGTTTAAAAGATCGATACTTATTATTTGTAGGATTGTATTCAGCATTTTTGTGGGACGACTGGTTTTCCCAATGCCAGTATAATGTGACCGGATGGAGTGACCTGCCCACAATATGCTTCAGTGAGGTGGCACTATAAATCGGCTAAAGTTCCGGACTATCACAAGAATGAATACTATCTTATTGCAGAACCCCGCCCCATAACACACTTTCACAAACGCATGCAAGTCTGATGCACGGGAGGCCGTCCTTAAACGACATCAGCTGTTTACCAAACCATAAATAGCCATTTATAACCACTTGGTCACGTCCACACCTGTTTTCCTGGATTAATGTCCTCTTTCGCTAGGAGGAATGCTTTGAAGTAATGTTATTTCTAGTATCTATGTACATGTATATCTGATATTTGTTACATACTGTTAGCTCCGTTTTCAATTATTGGTATAATAATAACGTTTGAGTTATTCAGTATAGCGTTTAAATAGTAATTTTATAGTGAAGCGTAACGTTGGCAACATGCGACAGGTGCGTTTATCTGTTGCGTTATTGTACATGGACGATTCCATTTTAATGTGTAAGCTACAGTTGGTGTCTAAATACGGACTATCTAACTAACGGATATTATTTATTGTTTTTAGTGTTTTGATAAAGGGAATGAATGAACGGAAACCTTGTCAGCGCAGGAGAGACCCCCAAAAATAGACTGATACCTGCTAGGTGTCTTCTGCAGTCTGGTTCAGTGAGGTAGCACTATAAAATCGACATTTATTTCACACAATAGCAAGAAGTCAAACACGAACATAACGCAGCCTCCAAAAACACACACACTCACAACACGCAAGCATCTCGCACACAGGGGAGACCGTCCATAATAACATTAGCTGTTGATAGTTCGTTAAAGAATACAAAACCAAAACAAAACCGGTAGTCTTTTTTAAATGCATTAACACTAAATCATCAGTATTCGCACGCAAAACCATAATAATTATGAAACGTTGCTGAAATAAATCATTTAGCAGTTTAGCAGCGACACAGAATTTCACACAAAGAAAATCTAATATCAAAAAATACAAAAACATATTATTTATAAGCTTAACCCAAAGATTCCTTAATCTGCATAATCAAACGCCTTTCAGTAATCAACAATACATCGGTACATGTTTTAAGATAAAATGAATCAATTTTAACAGCATAGTAGACAACAAAGGCATTGTAACTTACCAAAAAGCAGGAGGAGGATGCTCACTGCTGTAAGAGCCATGTCGTATCTGATTTGATCTTTAGGTTGTACAGTATATTATCAATATGTACCAGAATATTTTTACTTGCTTAACCACGGGCAGGTATCCATTACTGTAAATTGAAGTTTGTGAAATTTTCCAAATGATGAATGTGCTCATGTATTCAATCCCTACTGTTTTCAATTAAACTCTGTAATAACAAGTCCATAACATGCATACATATAATAATGTACTTCAACTTCAAATAAGTTTTATTTCAATTCTTGAAAAAAAATCTCTATGATTTACCTAATGGAGATCCTTACAAAGGCTTGCATATGCCGAAGTGATTGAAAGCCGCAAACAAGTTTCAAAGACTCGTTTAGTTTGCTTTGATGCCAACGTGTATGCCTAAGGGAAATCTCTAGCGCTGACATTAGAATAAGATATACCATTGATGTTTACATGAAAGAAATCCGGCAATTCTAATATTGTTTTAAGTTGAGGTTGTCATATGTATCCTAGGTTCTTGGAAATAAATATCAAGTTCTATGATGTAAGCAATATGCAATGTATATATGCAAGTACCTGTTGTACAGTTGTAAATGATACACCTGCACTTATTATCCGAAACCTGACGAATCTTTAAACTTTTCAAATCCAACATTCTGACCAATCAAATTCAAAATAAAATTCCTTTTAATACGATAACTTGACAAATCAAATGTTCGTGTCAACGTTACATACAGCAAGAAAAGATACATTCTAATTGAAACATGTGTTTCTTACATTGCGGTTGTTTTTCTACTGAAAACCCAGAGGACGTACTGATCATTCAAGAACATAGAAAAATGTAATGCTAATTTTTTTTTTAAATATTATTAATCTATTTATCTATCTATTTTTTTTTTTTTTAATTTTTGCTAAGTACATTTCTGAAACAGATATCTGCTACGAACTCGTAAGTCGAGGAATTATTGTTTCTTCTGTGTTCCTTCTGCGACCCTATGTATCTCTATTAAGCAATATCAATTCTTTGCAAATCTGACATTGCTAATAATATCTTGCTATAATTTATGAAAATAGAACCCAGGACTACGTAACGTCTCCGTTTCAATCTGTGTTACGTGCACATATCGGTGTGTGGGACAAATGCCTTACGCTGTTCATCCGAAGATATCGTCAGTTAGTTATCCCATCGACAATATAGAAGTCATAAGGGCCAGAGAATGGGTGACCAAAAATATAAATAAAACGAAACATCAAAGAAAAGAATTTTTTAAAACGTTTTTTATTTTGGTTTTTAGGGATGTAACGTCATCGGAACAGCAAGGGCCATATGAGGACGAGTGTCAAGGAGACACCAACAGCCAGGGTCATATGAGGACGGGTGTCAAGGAGACACCAACAGCCAGGGTCATATGAGGACGGGTGTCAAGGAGACACCAACAGCCAGGGTCATATGAGGACGGGGGTCAAGGAGACACCAACAGCCAGGGTCATATGAGGACGGGGGTCAAGGAGACACCAACAGCCAGGGTCATATGAGGACGGGGGTCAAGGAGACACAAACAGCCAGGGTCATATGAGGACGGGGGTCAAGGAGACACCAACAGCCAGGGTTATATGAGGACAGGAGTCAAGGAGACACCAACAACCAGGGTCATATGAGGACAGGAGTCAAGGAGATACCTATAAAGGCAAATAAAACACAAACAGACAGAGCAGCCAAGACAGAAAAATTTAAGATACCAAGTGTTGCAATGTCCCCCAATAGAAGCCATGAAATAAAATCCACGATTTTTCTGGGGGCCAACTTTAAGTCACCTTGTATGGTAAGCTTGCAGTTGGATACAACGGGCCTTGGATTTCGTAGGAAGTTTCCGTGTTTCCGGGAACGTATCAGTTTATACACCGAAGGTAGATTAAATACAACTAAGACATCTTTGAAGATCATGTTTCATTTGTCACCAATAAACTCGGATTGCGTACACTTTTTTCACGGTGTTAAACACGGGATACACTGTGCTTTCTCAGCAAAGACGTACTACAGTTAGTTCACCGTATGTCAAATTTCGGCAAGACCAGACATTTGCGCGAAAGACTGACTTGAAAGACGTAGTCATGTGGTACAAGCTGAAAGTAAGTGACTGGTTCGGTTTATGTATTGTTTAACTTAAGGACGACCTCCCCGTGCCCGAGATGCATGCATGATGTGTATGCGTGTGGAAGGCAGGCTGCGCTTTTTTTTTTTTTTATATTTGTCTCATTGTGATAGCGCGGAACTGATGCCGACTTTATATAGTGCAACCTTACTGAAACGAGCTGCCAGAGACACCCAGCAGGACACCCCACCGGTTATGATTATTATACTGACAACGGGAGAACCAGTCGTCCCAATTCTGTAAGGCTGAGCGCTGAGCATGAGTAGCAAATACCATTTTTGCGTCTCTGGTTTATTTCGACCAGGGGACAGAACCCAAAGCCTTCCTCACTGGGGCGAATGCTCAACTAAAGATTAAACGCGAGACATTATCAAGGGATAAATTAAGATGAAAGTTGTTTATATTTTAGTCGCCACTTGCGCTTATGCCAATTCTTACGTCCTACCTTCAGTGTCTGGCTGGTTTAGTGTTTTGAAAAGTGTTACGTGCATCATGGATTTAGAGATGTGCGTATGGTCGTGATGTCTTACTAAATGGATAATTTATTAATCCACACACGGTGTTCATTTACTTTATCGTACTTATAAATGAACAAAAGAACAATGGTCCTTAACGGTCACCTGGCAATTGAATCATAATATATAGAAAGCAAAATAACAGCAAAGTTCTCCTTTCGGGGTCCCTCCACTCGCACACCAAGTGTCACACCAGCTTCATTTATATAATATATCTTTGGTCTCCCCTAATGATAATTCACACTAAATCTGGTTATAATCCAACCAAGGATTATGGAAGAGTAGGGTTTTAAAGCAAACTTTCAGCAAAGTTACCCTTTTAGAGCCCCATAGGCCACATCAGCTTCATCTATATAAAATAGCATTATCCTCCATCAAGGATGTTTGACACCAAATTTCGTTGTAAGGTGTAAGAAAGAGTAGGGTCTTCAAGCAAACTTTTAGCAAAGTTCCCCTTTTTGGGCCCCACCACACTGTTCTCAGGGCGTCACACCAGCCTCATCAATATAAAACATGATCGCCCTCCTCCAATGATGTTTCACACCAAATCTGGTTGTAATCCACTCAAGGGTTAAGAATCAACATTTCAACAAAACTCCCTTTTGCAGCCCCATCCCATTGGCCCTAGGGGTCACACCAGCCTCATTTATATAAAATATGATTGGCCTCCCCCTAATGATGTTTCACACCAAATTTGGATGTAATCCAACCTAGGGTTAAGAAGGAGTAGGGTTTTAAAGCAAAAATTCAGCAAAGTTCCCTTTTTGGGCCCGCCCCTCTGTCCCTAGCGGTCATACCAGCCTCATGTTTATAAAAGATAATTGCCCTTCCAAATTGTTTCACAACAAATTACTTAGTTTCACGTAATAATGCGAACATTTTTGCGATATAACGCGTTAGATTCGCGTAGTAACGCGAAAACATATTTTATTTTCTCCTACGCAAATGATTCCAAACGGCTTTCGTAATATCTGTCATAAGATAAGGCACTTGCGGATCATACATTCGAACTTTGTTATGTCAGTAGGTCGCAGAGCAACTTCGAGATAGCCCGACTAATCGAGGTAACTGAGTATATCTCGTATATGTTTTTTACTGTCGAAATTGATTTTTATTTCGAGTAAAGCATGATGTTGAAATAATCAGAGTTCATTTAACGAAGTTGAACTGCATTTGTGAACGGCTTAATACTAAAATCATGTGTTGGATAGTTCGATTATCGCTGTCCATATGTGCAACCATACACTTTATATACCTGTTCTTGTAACAGATATATCCCGTTGACGAGACTGTGATGAGGCCATACGACGCCCTGGACTAGAAATCAAGCCTTTAAGCATGCGCATTTACGTATACCATATGGCTAAAGCAAGAAAGACGAAACAGTTGAGACAAACAAATACTGCAAAAGAATATTCCGTACCTGAGTGTTCAATGCCTGTCAATGGTAAGGCGAGACATACCCTTGACTGAGAGCAATATTTCTCCTTGAAGCAAGACTGTATGGACATTGCAGAGATGACTGCAAGTGTGATACAAATAAGCCACAGACACACCGAGACCACAGATGCTTGCTTCCATGAGAGGAAAGGCTGTTGGGGAAGACGGGACAACAAACAAAATGATTATTACTCGATCTATCGCCACCAGTAGAATAAGGAGAGACTGCATCTCATTGAATATACTGGATCAAACTCCAGCAGTGGCACATAGAGTACTACTTCTCTAGTAAATGTAAACCTCGAGTCTATTTTCCTATGTAAGAGAGATGGAGCTTCTGCCTTGGTGTGACGGGCGTTGGAAATGTTAACCTCCATACTCCCTATGTACAAAAGATGGAGCTACTGTCCTGGTGTGACGGGCGTTGGAAATGTAAACCTCGAAACTTCTTATGTACAAGAGATCTGTCCTGGTGTGACGGCCGTTGGAATTGTAAACCTCGAAACTTCCCATGTACAAGAGATCTGCCCTTGTGTGACGGGCATTGGAAATGTAAACCTGGAAAAAGTTCTTATGTACAAGAGATCTGTCTTGGTTTGACGGGCGTTAGAAATGTAAACCTCAATGAGCCAAAGTTTAAAGAGGCTGGCCCGCAGAGAGATCAGAAAAATTGGCTAATAGAAAAAGATTTTTTTACACATGACAGATTGTTGGAATTGTTGAGTTTTTCATTTTATTTTCCTTATAAAACGCTGAAAAGTGATATTAAAACCTCATTTTTTAAATATTATTTATTTAATCGCAACCCGCAATAAGTCCCCGCTATAAAGTGGAGTCTAATTTGATTGACACATCAAAGAAACAAGCACGTGCACAGTGCCGCACAGTGATAACTTTAAAGGCAGCGGCGATTTACAAAGAAGATTTGCCGTTATATTCCATACATTTCCCTCTCAGGTTGAGTTTTAAAACGTCTTTTAAATACATATTCTGTAATTGTTTTCATTTATTTAGTGATCGGAGATGTGCCGTTTACCGGTCCGTCTGCGGGTAAGCCTCTTTAAGAGATGTAACATTCCTTGGTGTGACGGGCATTGGAAATGTTAACCCATACTTTCTATGTATAGCAGATTGAGCTTCTGTCCTGGTGCGATTGGCATTAGAAATGTAAATCTCAATGCTTTCTTTGTATATCAGATTGTGCTTATGCAAAACTCAATGCTATCATGTAAAACATGGATCTTCTGTCGACTTCACTGGAAATAATAAGATTGGCAACCTTTTGAAATAATATATTTGCTCAATATGGATAAAACATTTGAACAGTTAAGGCGCTCACCTGTTTACAGCAGTAATGACCCAAAGAGTTGGAACAACACAAGCAATGTGCTAGTATTTAAATAAGAAAACACAATGAAACTGCTTTCTGACATTTTTTTATTTTCATTTTGGTTCATTTAAAATAAAAATTATCTTCTTCAACATATTTTGTTTTCACTAAACTACATGTACACTAGTTAGTGAATGTTTTCTTATATACATCACGTGACTGAATGACTACAGTCTATTTATATAGAAGTGAAGAAAACAAAACTCGCCACAAAATGACTGAACTACATATATAGTGCTTGAAAATAATGTACCAGTTACCTCCCTTGCTTCACAAAATGCTTCTTTCAATTTGATGACCCATCAGAAAAGTGTTTACCGACAAACAATTACTTCTGCTTGTCTGCAGTATCATCATGATTAAACACATCAAAATGATTGTTAATAAATACTGCTGTGTGATAAAATTTCAGTCTATAGGGCATCACTTTGAAAGTTATGGGACGACAGATGAATAAAATTGTTATCTAGGTTTTAATACAGAGGAAAGATCTAGAGTACAAAGAAATTAACTTATACATGGAGATACGCCGCCTGTTTTCATTGGCTGATTTTTAGGCATGCCCACTTCGTGAGAAAAGATTTTATGTTCAGATTTCAAATAATAATAACATGGAATATTGTGAAGAAATAAAGTATGCGTTAAGAGTCTAAAGGTAAATACTTTCTGAGGTCCAATGAGTAGTAATGCATATTCAATTATCTGAAATAATAGAATTTTTTCCCCATCTTTAGTTCCTGTCTCGGAGAAATCAAAAACTGGTTTTTAAATACATACATATCTACAATGGGTAAGCATTGATTTTGTAAGCCTCATCTCTTGTTAACAGTACAGTACATCACAACACTTTTTCTTAATTTTTAGTTGATGTGAATTAATGAAATTAAGAAATAATTATGAAACATTTATATTAGAATTTTCCAACATCATCTCACCACCATTATTTAGTTTGTACATATCAGTGCTGGAATTACATTAGTGTCTCTCAACTCTAAGGATTGAACAAAGGTGTTTAGCACACTCATTAATCAACAATATGATGAAGAATGTATAAACACTTTGGGTGCTAAACACCTTTGGTTTGAACACAATATTTCACATTTAAGTCAACAATATAACCCTATAATCTATGATATCCTGAAATCATTGAATACATTCTCTCACTCACTTCATAGTTCTAGTTTTGTGCTGAAAAGTATATGATTTAAACTAAATAATAACTGATGTTGACACCATATACCATTAGTCTGGGTTTGATGACGAAGAATTAGACAGATGCAAGTGTCCAGAAAGTATACCATGATTTGACATTAAAGAGTTGGACAAATGTCCAGAAAGTTTTATGATAATTTGACACTGAAGAGCTAGACAGATGTCCAGAAAGTATATGATAACTTGACATTGAAGAGTTGGACAGATGTCCTGAAAGTATGTTTTTGATAATTTGACATTGAAGAGTTGGACAGATGTCAAGAAAGTATAAGGTAATTTGACACTGAAGAGTTGGGCAGATTTGTCCAGAAAGTATATGATGATTTGACATTGATGAGGTGGACAGATGTTTAGAAATTAAAGTATACAATGATTTGACATGAAGAGGTGGACAGATGTTTAGAAAGTATACAATGATTTGACATTGAAGAGGTGGACAGATGTTTAGAAAGTATACAATGATTTGACATTGAAGAGGTGGACAGATGTTTAGAAAGTATACAATGATATGACATTGATGAAGAATTAGCAATAGTGAAACATTTATATATATAGTCACCGAATCTCTTTATATCACAATTAATATACAACAAACCACAGAAATCAATCATTCCTCACTTTTGGCAGCTTCTAACAACATATGATTAATATTTGCAGGCAAGAATTAGTAACCATGAGCCCTAAATATAACCCAGACATTACAATTCCCCTCATCTTCCAATTTCCTCAGCCACTGATCATGGCCTATATATATGGCAGTAATAATATAAGAGAGCACACATTTTGACAGAGATTCAAAAACAGACTAAAGTATAAATATGATTCCACTCTTTCCTCGTGAATAAAATAGTTTAACTAGCTACCATACTGAGAGTGGAAATGATTATTATTTTGTTTCATCAAATATTTTAGTAGGAATGTATACTATAGTGTTGAGATATACAAACATTGGTAGTTGGGTCAACATCAACAGTATTTGTATTCTCGACTTAATTTAACAGCCACAGCTGATGACAGACAGAAAACTTCAATAATTTTAAAAAAATATTTTTGTGGTTTCAATACAACAAAATACATAAGTGCAATCAACATATGTATGAACAATTTAATTTAAAAGAACCACTGACAGTTATATTAACTCACCCAACTGATACCAGTGGGTGAAAATACTTCTATTACACCATCAAAGAAAGTGTTCACATTTCTGGTTATATTTGCTATCAACAGATGATATATCCGAAAGTATATATTAACAGAATGACAGTATATAAGGATATGTATAAGAAGGAATTATTTTAGTTTCAATATAACCATAATTTTTTATTGAAGTAGCTATAGCTAGTATAGGAATATATAATTGAAAACAGAAGGTATCAAATCTTAATATGTATACGTATCTCCTAGTAAACTTCCTTCTCAGTAAGATTTGCTGACTAAGGCCAACAGTGACACTGCTTAGTAAATATTAAACCTAATATATAATACACTCTGCTCTATAGAAAGTAAATTGTGAACCATACCAAAAATATTCTTAAAACTATTTCTAAAGCATAATGCACAATCTATGTTGTACAGTTGATTTTGTACAGGAGATTCAACATATAGACTTTTAGCACAGGGGCCCCGACACGTTCCTACATATGACAAAGAATGAAAAATTAAGAACATGGTCTGACCCCTAGATCATTTCTGATCATGTTAATGATAAATGATCTAGAGAATGGACCCTGGGGCTTTGCTTTTTCGTTCTGAGTTATAGGAATGTGTCAATGCCCTGTGGACTGTGCAGAGATGAGCAACAACTCAATATTTAAATGGATATGGCATTTTTGCTGGCAGGTGAAACTTACACAAGTAATAGCTGGTAATTGGCAGAATTATTTTAATCTCACTCAAAATAATAAGCAGGAAAAAGAAAAGAAAAGCACTACATACCTCAGAGATTGTAAAGGTAAACCCAACAAGTATTACTTAATTAGCACTAAATTATATTAACCCACGTCTTTACACGATATTTGTTAAAGCTATATCTACAAGTACTAAATGAAATCATATATATAAACCAAGATATTTTTCTTTATATTAAAGCTGTCACGTCTTGTTATTATTAAAGAATTTAAATATAAGCCATTCTCTCTAACTCCCTTTGGTTTAATCATAAGAAATTGGCCCCAATCTTTTAAAACTAAAACTCCATTTAATGTTTCTCTGTTCCTTTTTTATCCAACTAACTAGCTTATAGTGATAAATACAAACTTTTTTGGTGTAATTGGAGAATACAGTAAACAGATGCTATCAATAATTCTGTTGCTTACATTGAAAAATGATAAAAAAAGACATTTATAAATAAGAATTACTTCCAACTGATACTGAGAATGTAAGAATTGCTAAACAGTCTATACAATATATGATGCAGCTGCAGCTTTGGTTCAGTATTTTTTTTAAAGGTACATGTCCAATTCAGAATTTTAGAGCACAAATAATCCAACTGATTGACTATTTTTCATTTACTGTACTCCCTTATGACAACCTGTCTGTCTTTTTATCACCATATACTTAAAGCAGCAAGTTTTGACACAAAATATGTACACTGGCACCTTTTCTAGGATTAACTTCATTTTATTCTGATTTTTCTTGAATTTTGAGTTACGTTTGATAATTTGTTTTTAAAACAACCACCTCTGCAACACTTTTCATCGTGCTGTACGTTATACCCAGAACTAGCATTTAGAATTTCAATTTCAATTAAATCATATAGTCATTTTTTTCAGAAAATTCTCTTACCGGGATACAAACAAGATACAAGTTTATTTCATCTAAGTTTTTGATTAGCTGTAATTAACTAGACTTGGGTGATGAGACAGTGATCAAATAAATGAAAACTTAAACAAAGACAGTCAAGTCTATACATTCTCATTCACAGGCCAGTCACATTATCTTCCTGCATATGTCACCTTTAAAAGTTAATAAACTGGTATCTCAATATCAACAATTAATAGCTATAGGCACCTTTAATAATTTGAATTAGTGCAGTTAGATAATAAACAAGTATTTTATATGGAAACACGACTTACAATCCTAGCATACGATTTCATAATTATCATTTTATGGGGAAAAAAATAGTAAATATTTGCATGTTATTAACTTCTTATGTTTGGTCGTGTTCTGAAAATCATCAAACTTTCATGATTTTAACCAACGATTATCAGACTTACATTATAACAAGTTCATATACACAATTCATGCTATGTGTATTTTTCATCACAAACATTTCAAAACATTGTTCATTCATTCATGCATACACATGCACTAGACAAAACAAATAATGTTGTACTAATATTCTACTAATAACCACAAAAAATACTGTTTCTTTTTTAGAAGAAACAAACAAATCTTCTCAACAACAATCACGACCAATCACAGCACAGTATTGTTGTCACATGATGATACTGTTATGCTGCTGTATATATGTCACATGATATTGTCACATGACATCACCGTTTTGAATGGACGGACACATTCATTGTCCAATGAGCAACAGCCATGTTCTCTTTCTCACAAACATTGACAACAAAATAAAGAATTTCAGCCAATGAAAAACGTACACTTCCGTCCAATAGTCCTCAAAAGAATATCGTGTACCAATAACTGTTCATTATACACAAGTGATTTGAACATGAAATGCCGTGACATGTATTACACAAGTCTAGCTCCCATGTTTCTGCGTCGTAGTATACCAATGAAACGTCTAGATCTCGGTACCTGTATATATATTGTAGTGGCTTGAGATCAGGAGCGATACTCCGAATACCACCGACCCTTAATACACGTGATCATCTTTCTGCACAATCAGGCTAGGAGATGAGGTCTTTTTCCATCGATAAAGTGTCAGTATACTTTAATCATTAACAATGTCTCAACACTCATCTCTATATACCTAGCTGCTCTATGGATAATGTCTGAATGGTGCATCCATATTACTAGAAGAGGGCGTTATTTGGACCCACGGCAAATCCTTTGGTCTTGCATCCTCTCTTCTTCGGTTCGACTTTGACTTTGTACTCGCTTTACTTCTAACACTGCGCAAACTGCGAACACTTTGTCGATCAGATGTGCCATAATAGTTGTTAATGACAGTACCGTCGCGCATACTTGTCTCGTAACTCGGAGGTCTCTCTATGGTTGGGTATTCATTGGCTACTCCGTCAAATGTCTGGTTATCACAATAACTACTGCTACTGCGGCCTGCATTCTGCACATCAACACCCGAGGACCGTGACGGAGACTTGTACATCTTCACAAACTCCAACTCGTCGTTTGCAGGACTTGCTGTAATGACAGAAAAGGAAACGTTTGAAAATATTGCAGTCATTTCAAACAATAGTTACAGTGATTTGAATCTATATGAATGAGAGTCATTTCAATCAAGGGTTAAAGTGATTTGAATCTATATGAATGAGAGTCATTCCAATCAAGAGTTACGTATACAGTGTTTTGAATCTATGAATTTCAAACACCTTTTATTTCTGACCTCCTTAAATCACAAAATTATTTTTAATGGGTTGATAGAGTTAAACCCACTAACCATAATACTATCTACATGAATATATGAACTGCTTTAAATGGTATTTTGTCAGTATCTTTCCAAACTCTCAATTGTCCATTTAACTCAAAATATTTCCAAGAAGGTAAAATATATATTTTTATATCCATTAAGAATGGAAACATGGTGTAAGAATTCAGTTATATACTACTATCTTTATTTATAACTGTGATATTTATTTTAGAGACTTTTTGAGATTATCCCTTAATATCTTGAATTTTATTGAAAAGCTTCAATCGTGGAGAAATTCTTCAAGTCTCCCAATACGCAACTCTTTTGGAGCAGATCTAGAGATAGATATATAATTACAATAAGCATGTATCCTTAACCATGTTAAACATTGGTCTGACCATGGTTATACATGGTTTCATCTGCTTATAGCTGTATGGCTAACCATGGCTCCTGGCCTGGCAATTGTTAACCATGATTTAACCATGGTTAGACATGGTTTTATCTGCTTGTAACTGCGTGTGGCTTATGTTAACTATGATTTAACCTTGGTTAGATATGGTCTACAGATAAAGTTGCAATTGACATCCTGGGTAAGTTCCAAATATGACATAATGTCATGTACAGTTAAAAACACTGTAACTTTATAAATTTTGTATACGTACATACAGTATATAGGAATCCATTGAATCAATATTATACACATGTACATATTTACCTATAAAAATTGTGGGTACATGCATATATGTACACAAGGTAATTTTGTTCCATCATTACATTAATTACATGTTTATCCCTTAAAAAGTCTTTGAATTTATTCCAACAATCAAGGGGAAAGTGAAGTCCCTGTCACAGGCTGTGTATGTGGTATCATATATGGAATCCTCCGAGTATATATTGAGTGTATTGAGAAATATATACCTGGTGCATTTAATATTGTGCAAAGTCATGCAGTTATACATTATAAATGTATTGTTTGTTTAATTTATAGCTTTGTAACTGATAACATTTGTAACAGCTAGCTGGCCTTCAAGGCTGTGTCAATATTTATTTGTTGAGTTGTTTTGTTTTTGTCCAGTTGATAGAATTCGTCATCTAGATGTGTTAACCACCCGTCCATGGTTTTATTAATAATCCTTGATTTCAAGAAAGTTATTAATTTAAATCTCACAAAAGTACATACATATTATTGGTTAGTTTTGTTTGTTTACTGGGTGTAATGTATTGCCCTATGAACAGCCAGCTGGGTTATTTTAAGGTGGAGTAACTCCAATAGTTAAGCTTATAATTAACTTCTTCAAACAACATTAACATATATACTAGGCACATTATACATGTCATATAATTTACAGTGAAGTGTCTTGCTAAAAGGATACAACTACGACATCACAGACTGGCCCGTTTCTGCGAAACACAAACTACCATAGGTGGGGAGTGTCGGACCACACACCTCAGATCTTTTTTTTTTCCTTTTTTTTTTCGCACTCAGGAAAAGGTTATTTTCAGCATCAATGCATGGTTACAATGTGACATAAAACATACTGTATGTATTCCTTTTTTTAATTTCTTATGGCCATAAAAATAGTGACATTACGGTAATTATTTTTTGGAGCAGAAGAGTGAACAGAGATTAAAGTTAGATTTAGAGAGGGAAAGTGATAGTGCGGACACCTCATCAGATCTTCACTTTAGTTTATGATTAATTAAGTTTATGGGCTAATGCTCTACTGATCAAGATAAAAATACACTATACCAAATTGTTGGATGAAAAGTATATGGAACTTTAAGATTCTGAAAGGCCTTTCCATGACAAATTAGAAGTTTTGAATTTCCTAAAGCTAAGAAATGTTACAACACTGGACGGAAATTTTGTACGATGCAATTCAATGCAAGCAGCCAGTGATTTTGTGCAGGTATATATATGATCCTATATGAGATCGATTTCTATCTAAGAAGGGCAATAAACACTATACACCTACAGCTAGCAAGTCAGATAAAGGTGAACAAAGATTTATGTGATGTTATAACAACCAATGATTGAATAAAATAAAACTCTAATAAACTGCAACATCAAAAACATAACACAACTTGTAGTTAACCCAATGTAAAATCAATATCAGTAAAATAACAAAGCCAACCCATTGTTTTATATCTTACATTCAGTCCTGTTTTATGGGTCATTAGATGGAAGACATGGAAATAAAAGGTAAGAGAAAGTTACACAAGATAGCTCAAAGTGTTCAATATCATAGCTACAAATTAAAGTGTTCAATATTATAACAACAAAGTGTTCAATATTATAACAACAGTGTTCAATGTTATAACAACAAAGTGTTCAATATCATAACAGTGTTCAATGTTATAGCTACAAATTAAAGTGTTCAATGTTATAGCTACAAATTAAAGTGTTCAATGTTATAACAACAAAGTGTTCAATGTTATAACAACAAAGTGTTCAATATTATAGCAACAAAGTGTTCAATGTTATAATAAAGTGTTCTATGTTATAACAACAAAGTGTTCAATGTTATAACAACAAAGTGTTCGATGTTATAACAACAAAGTGTTCAATGTTATAACAACAAAGTGTTCGATGTTATAACAACAAAGTGTTCGATGTTATAACAACAAAGTGTTCGATGTTATAACAACAAAGTGTTCGATGTTATAACAAAGTGTTCAATGTTAAAACTAACAGCACAATGTGCAATGTTATAACAACAAAGTGTTCAATGTTATAACAAAGTATTCAATGCTAAAAATAACAACAGTGTTCAGTGTTATATAAAGCAACGAAGTGTTCAATGTTATATATAATACCAAAGTGTTCAATGTTATATATAGCAACAAAGTGTACTATTTATAGCAAGAAAGTGTTCAATGATATAACAACAAAGAGTTCAATGTTATTAGAACAAAGAGTTCAATGTTATAGCAACAAAGTGTTCAATGCTATTATATAATTCAACATGTACATTGTTTACAATGTCAAATAATGTACATACTTGTAAATACAAACAAAGTACTACTATTTATGTATACAATTCAATTTTACAGTATAAATACAATGTTAAATTAAATAGTATGTTATTGAATAAACATACAAATACCTATACATGTTAATGTTTTTTTATTTCTACCATGCATTTTATATAATATACATTTGTATACAACAAACAATTTTTTTTATGTTTTTTAACAAAAAATACAGATTTTATAAGACCTAATTATAGATTCCAAAGACAGATATATATTTTTACATCATTTGTAACTTAATGATTTCATGTGATATTCAAAAGTCAAGCATACTTGTTAAAATAAATGCTTGTCAAATTTTTGAACATCTTTATGGGGAGAATTAAGCAATCTTTAAAAATGTCTTTGTCTGCTGTAACCCGACCATGGGGTCTTACATATGGGTAGGTAGGTAGCAGTATAGGGTTTATTTTTCTTTTACTCAGTTATAAAAACAGATTTTCAACCTTTAATATGAAAACAAACCAGACTATAAACTGTTTGGAAATTAATCATCACATTGTTTTATTTGAAGGTTTATTTTGTTTATTTTTTTCACAATAAAATTTTCTGAGTTAGACTTTTTTTTCTTGGTAGGGCGGGTTACGCAAAACCAATTATACTTTTCTTTTTTGGCCTTATGGATTGGAATGTAGAAATTTCAAGCCTAAGAAAATTACACATTTTTAGATCTGCTATTGACAAATAAATGAAATTAGACCTTAGAAATGTGAATGTTATTACCAATGACTCCATCCCCTCAATCGCTCATTTGAAGTTGTACAATTTATATCAAACTAAAGTTTGAAGATTTCCTTACCAGAAAAATGATATCATTGAATAGGTTTAAAGCATATAAGAGCACACCAATACATGGGAGACAGTAATCATGATATTATCAGTGGACTGGGGAACCCCCACATGGGGAATTCTGCTTTTTTACACCTTGAATCATACTTTTTTCTATTTATACCAGAGTGTATATCTTTTATTTTCAAAATCTCAAGACCCTACTCTTTATTCTTGTATATAGAAAGTACCTATTTTATGTATTATTTACTCAGGAATTAGCTACAAACCTTAGAAACACATTTTCTTCAGGGACTTGGTCCAACAGCTGTGTTTCACCAGCTGATTGGCTGAATTAGTTGTGTGAGACCCTTGCAGAAAAGACCACTAATTGTAGGAGTTATCTCCCTTCAAACACAGATCTTTCCACCAATAGCTTTAATTTCTATAAGGTTGCATAATTGGTCTCTTATTTGAAAAGATTTCTTTTTTTAAATCTTATGCAAAGACTAGTAATGCCTAAAGTGCAAAATTATCTTTTTATATAATCTTAAATATATTTTTTAGAATGCAGAATTAAAAACAAGTTTAGCTTAGAAATATAGCTACGGTATGTACATCTAGGAATTACCACAATATGTGCTACGGTATCAAGATAAATGTACTATAATGTAAGTGAACTAGCATTCATTCAAAAATGAAATATATTTCACCTTCTAGGATTTTTTTTTAACTTTCTAACAAATTTGAACCAGAAATTTAAGTACAATGAATATGCATCCAGCTATATATAGGACTAAATATCAAAGCAGAGGAACCAGTGTTAGTACAAGTGCTCATTTTTGAAAATCTTTTCATTTTGATTGTTCAAATTCATGGATACCAAATAATCAATAAACGACATATATGCTACAAATAATATCTAGGTGAGAAAGAAATCAAGTCCTTAATGAAATGATATTAATATGGGGATTAATTATAAGAATTTGTTTTATTTTTCTTCTAGATTATGATCAATACCAAATAGAATTAAACGGGGGGGAAATCATAGAATGTCCTAATACAAATTTTATAAGAACACAAAACAATCTTGTAGAATATCTCAAAAATGATCACTTGTACTTAATCAGGCCCTGGTTTTACCTCTGTCCCACAGTGGAGGGCCACCACAGCTTAAATGTTTGTGTACTTGAAACAAAAAGGCTGAAAACACACAAAAAAGCATCCATTGTGAGTTCCTAACTAAAAATACCAGGAAAGTAAAAATTAAAATTGCAGGAAGAAATAACATTAAAGTTAAAATAAACAACAGAACTGATACAGAAAATCAACCAAATAAACTGTGTCACCGCCATCCTCAACTCTGCAGATATCTGATCGCGAACCTATTCACTTGGATTTTTAAGGTGAGATAATTATATACAAACAGGATAATCATTAATCAACAAAAGGCCAAATGAGCCTGTACCACTCATCTGTTTAATATAATACAATTTGAAGTTGAATATATATGTCATTCATGTGGCTGCTAAGGTGATTACCTCTTCATTTTAATTAGACAGTGAAGGCTAAGTGACAAACTTTCCTCAAACTTTGTAGCCCTTCAACCTAATGTCTTCCTGACCCATTTCATGAACCCTGTACTCCTGCCTTTTTTTTCACATTTGACACATATCATCTTGAAAATAGGTCTAGGTCAACATATGAACAAACTTATAGTAGCTCTGTAACCCAGAATGCTACAGGTCCAATATCAGGTCCCCGGGCCTCTTGGATTGGAATTTGAGATAAAGATACGCAAAAGTTGACTCCCAGACTGATGACAATGACTGCCACACAACAGCATAACCTCACCAGCCACTAAAAGAAATCTTATAGAAGTGTCGTAGCTTAAAATTATAAACATCACATGAAATAAACAAATACCGATGAATGAAATAATTCAGTAAATACTTGACTACTTTCTACTTAAAAATTCTTGAAGTTTCAAAATGTTCCCGCTAACAGTCTGGGTCAATTTGAGGCATGGACCCCATGCAGATATATACATGTAGCTGTTTTACTAACTCATGATCAGTGAACAACATACGAGAGGGCCCCCGAGAGGCCCGAGAGGCCCGCTGCATGCTATATATCCAGAGCAATTAAGAGTAAAATATGTCTTGTCCAACACACAACCATGACAGCACAGACCGGTCCATTTCTCAGCTTTCCGAGAAACACAAACTAACACGGGTAGGGAGCTTGGAACCACGCACCTCAAATCTTAACAGGTTATATGACTGGTACTCCAACTAACTGAGCTAATACAGCCCCTTTGCTTCCATAACTCAGCTTATATAACAGTGTATAACTAACTCTGATGTAATAATATACACACAATTTATCAAACTTCAATCTCAGATGGCATTTGATTTAAAAGGCCAACACTAAAAGCTGAATGCAACAGACCTGTGTGATGTTAGTGATAAGAATTCATCTGTGGTTATCGAGTGCACCAGATGTTATAGTCTTTAAAGTTTCCTTATCAAGAACAAAACAAGCAGACATTTTCTGAAAATAAAGTTTATGATGACAGAAATCTAAACTCTACCAGTATTCATAATTAGTATTCTCTCTATAAACCTCCTGTGAAAAGTTAGACATTATACTGAGTCATATGAGAAATAAAATCATGAAGCCACAATTTAAGATCACTTATATAATTATGGAATATCAAAATCAATTGAATCAGTTGCAAGCCTGTATATATACAACATGTCTGAAATCTGTAATAACCTCAAGCTCTCATGTTCTACAGTGAGAAGTTATCAATCTGCTATCACAAACATCCTATGCCAATATAATCCACATCATAGAAGCTGCTCACCAGTGTTTGATGATATCAAAACCCTCACACTTAAAAATAAAGCTATATTATCTTCCGAAGAATGTATTCATCAAAAACAAATGGTCAAAAGTTGAAGAACATGTTTCTCCCAAATACAAGTAATGACACACAGCACTTATTTCACCTAGAAAATCAATGAAATGCACAGCGGGTGAGATAAAGTGGCTAACAGGTTATATGATTGGAGTTGGGCAATATAACTATGATTTTTAAATAACACAATTTAACAATAAAATCTCGACCAGAACATGACCAAACTGATATACATTAACAGTAACACTGTGCTCACACTCGCTGTTGACCAATTGTCCAGTTCCTCAGTACATCTGCTATTCTATCTGGGAGTAAGCAGGAAAAATCTTACAATCCATTTCCGCTATCATATCCTTATTATAGTACAGCCTTTAAACTTATTGGTATACTTTGTCAACAACTTTCAAAATCACCATAAAACTTTATATCATTTTCTATCATTATCTTCCACTAATACCTAATTATACTGTGTAAAATTCAGTTTCTTTTTTATAGTATTGTCAATGTCATCTTATAACCTTCAACACATTTAATGTCTTTTTGTTATTGACATTATGTTGTAAAACAAATAATGTTAAGAATATATGTTGTCCAAATAATCAGGAAAGTTGAAAAAATAAACTAAACAAAGAAACAATTATATAAACACTTACAGGTGAAAAATCACTCATGCATGAAATTAATTAGTGCATTTTGTACAGCTTCTAAAAAATTCTTGTTTTTTGGAATGTTGACCTAAATTTTTGATTGATCAATTAATTATTTTTTGTTCATTCTAACATATTATGTAAGAAGCTGCATAAGTGTAACAATTAATATAAAATGACAAAAATGTTTAAGAAAGACAGGCACAAACTAGGACAGGAATTACAGAAAATAAAATATTGATAATCGGTAATTCATTGATCAAATTCATATCTTCACATAATTTACCTAACAGAGTAATTAACCCAGTTTTCATATGGTTTTACAGCTCATCAACAATCATGTCATTCACGCCGAAAATAACTCAAAAACATATTGCAGTTGTACTTGAGCATTAAACAAGACAATTAATGAAGAGAGACACAATCAGTTGTTTGATTTTCACTACAAGTCACAATTAGCTAATTGAAGTTTTATATTTTTACATTACCGAACTTCTTTTTCTGAATTCTGTCTGTGTGTACCTGTCTGAATTCACAGAGATGTTCTCTATCCCCATTCATTTATAAAAGGATAGAATGTAATCTGTCAAATGATCCCGACTTGTCATACAACAGTTAACATGATTATAACAAACATCTTTGTCTTTTGTGCATCATATCTTATCATTATAAATATCTTTTGTGTGTTGTTCGAGGTTTTACACAAAATTTCAATGATTATAATGATAAATCATAACAATTCAAAATCTTTTGTAGTAATTTTTGCCTTTTCAAAATATTTTACATACATTATTTTGTAGAAATATTATTTAAAGTCTGATATGAGACAGATTACAAGAGTTATCTCCCCTTTTGAATCACTACATACACATAGAGAGGTTGAAGGGTTAGATGTGATGTCTTTTCTGAATGTTGGTACGATGACATTGTGTCAAATCCTCCGATGAATTCAACTGGAACACAAAAATCTTACCTCTCATACATCAACAATGATTTATACATTACTCTCTTATACACACAAATTTTTAAAATACAAGATGCTACATTTGCAACAAGATTAATAAAAATGATTGAAAACAACAATAGGCCATTGTATGTTTTTATACAGGGGTCTGATTTTGATGTTACTTTGCCCTGATGAGTGATAACTAGAACAAGAGGCCCAAAGGGCCTTAACGGTCACCTGAGATTTGAAATATTTCGGCCAACTAAATTGACCCTTTTTGGCCCCATCCATCCGTCCTAATGGGGTCAGTCTATGAAGAGTATTTGATTCTAACATATAGTTGATAAGACGATTTTGGAAATTTCAGTCAATTTGACCATTTTTGGCCCTGCCCACCAGCCCCTGGGGGTCAACCAGGGCCAACATGTACATAACATCAAACTGTAATCCCATGCTGATAATTTGAACCAAGTTAGAATGAATTCCAATACAAATCGAACAAATAATAGTCAAAAATGTGATTTCCCTATATAAACTATAGTAAAGTTTACCCCCTCCCCAGGGGCAAACGTGAGACCACAGGGTCATGAAATTCACAATTTTGGTAAAGCACCTTAAGACCCTTCCATCTATGAAGAGTATTTGATTCTACCATATCTGAGAGTAGGGAAGAAGATTTTTGAAATTTTAGTCAATTTGACCCTTTTTGGCCCCGCCCACCAGCCCCTGGGGGTCAACCAGGGCCAACATGTACATACCATCAAATGTAATCCCATGCTGATAATTTGAACCAAGTTAGAATGAATTCCAATAGAAATCAAACAAATAATAGTCAAAAATGTGATTTCCCTATATAAACTATAGTAAAGTTTACCCCCTCCCCAGGGGCAAACGTGAGACCCCAGGGTCATGAAATTCACAATTTTGGTAAAGCACCTTAAGACCCTTCCATCTATGAAGAGTATTTGATTCTACCACATCTGAGAGTAGAGAAGAAGATTTTTGAAATTTTAGTCAATTTGACCCTTTTTGGCCCCGCCCACCAGCCCCTGGGGGTCAACCAGGGCCAACATGTACATACCATCAAAGTGTCATCCCATGCCGATAATTTGATACAAGTTAGAATGAATTCCAATACAAATCAAACAAATAATAGTCAAAAATGTGATTTCCCTATATAAACTATAGTAAAGTTTACCCCCTCCCCAGGGGCAAACGTGAGACCCCAGGGTCATGCAATTCACAATTTTGGTAAAGCACCACAAGACCCTTTCATCTATAAAGAGTGTTTGACTCCACCATATCTGAGAGTAGAGAAGAAGATTTTTGAAGTTTTAGTCAATTTGACCCTTTTTGGCCCCACCCCTCAGGCCCCTGGGGGGTGGGGACCATATAATTCACAATTTTGGTTGACCTTCAGCCATAGAAACTTTCTGCCAAATTTCATTGAATTTTGTTAAGTGGTTTTGGAGAAGAAGTCGAAAATGTAAAAAGTTTACGGACGCACGACGCACGACGGACGACGACGGACAAAAGGCGATTAGAATAGGTCACTTGAGACTTCGTCTCAGGTGACCTAAAAACCGGTCGGCAAGATTATTAATATAAGTATATTACCTACATATTTTGTGAAGCTGGTTATTAATATACTTGTGGGGAGATTTCTGATGTCTTTGTTAGTATTACATGAACAGAAATTTGTTCTGACTCTTGGGTTTGAAGGGACATGTACATGTCTATTTGACATGTTTTGACCCTTCAGATTTCTCAGAAAAGGTGATTTGACTTCTGGAATTGCTAAAAGTCAAGGGTCAACTGGATGCCCTGTGTCCATATATTTGGGTTCAAATTTTGGCCCTATCCCCAACGGAGTGTGCTGTTTATCTTCTTCAATGAAGTCATCAAAATTCACCAAATATTAAAATCTTGTATTTTTGATGGGAGAACATGAAATCCAGCAATCAGTTGATCCCTTTTTTAGAATAGTTTTTTTCCCAAAAATACCTGAGAACAAGGAGTAACCATTTATCTGAAATAATGATTCAAAATTCTGATATCAATACAAATTGTTCAATTTCCATTTGATGTGGTACAATAATTTATAGATCCTTATTCACTATCAAACTTTTTCTACCCAGAAAAAGTTCTCTCACAAAATGTACTGTTATGTGATGACATGCTTTTATTCTTAATAAATTCAGTTTAAATAACCCTATGTTAATCAATAAACAAACAATATGACATTTGATTAAATATCAATAACATTAATACTTCACACACAAATACCATAATCAAATTGCAACATTGGAAGGGGAAAAAGAAACTTCTAGATATATATATATATATATCGTAGCTTAATTAATAGATATTTATTTAGCCGAACTTAAAGACAAAGCCTAAACTTTATTGAATAAAATAAAAATTGATCTGGTGGAGATAAATTTCATTCATTTATATAAAGGTCTTGATTAGGATTTTGCATGGCTGTTGAGATGTTGGCATATACTGTAGTGTAAGAAAGAACGGACACATCTGTTGTCCAGATTAATTAGTGGGACATATTTATAGTACTGCACTAAGTAGGATCATATAGAGGCTGGGTTTATGTCGGTCTGTACTCCTGTATTACATTCTTACCTGCATACAGATGTATGAATCAATTCACTTGGAATGTTAAACACGGAAACACAACTGAATATTTGATGTTCCTGTATTACATTTTGACCTGCGTACAGATGTATGAATCGATTCACTCGGAATGTTAGACACGGAAACATACAACTAAAGTATCTGATTTTCCTGTATTACATTTTTACCTGCATACAGATGTATGAATCGATTCACTCGGAATTTAAGACACAGAAACATACAACTGAATATCTGATGTTCTTGTATTACATTTTTACCTGTTTATGAATCGATTCACTCTTGTATCTCATGTATGTTGAGAGATATTTGTCTGAAAATTCACATTCATATATATATAAGGCACTGGCTGCTATATGTCTGGTGTCTAACTATACAGTCTGAATTCTGATGTGTCCAGATGCTGTCATAGATAAGAACATGGCATGAGGTATGTCTGATATATCCTTCACATGTATAACCCTATAGTACCTGTCATACCTAGACTTGGAGGTGTTGGTGTGTGTGTGTGGGAGGCTGCCCTCAATACACATATTCATGCATTGGATGCTGCATGTTTATGCTGTTGGCTAATATATATAAGTTGTTTATCATTTCACAGAAGTCGGTGAGTTCCCTTCCATGACCTACAAACACATTGGTTACCAGAGCAGTGCTCCCATTCTTAGAAGAAAACACAGATTTAGAGTTACCTTCCCCAAACCTCCAAGCAAGCAGCAAATTAACTCCCTAAGCCTCCTATCTGTTGGTCGACCAGCAGAGTACAACCCCATGTACACAATGCATGTACCCTTTCTGAACCCTAGCTATAACTTACCAATTCCTATCATATATCTAGTACACCCCTTCACTCCCAAATCACACCTTAAATCACATACCAGATTTACCACCCCTTATAGTAATATTACTCCCAACACAATTCCAGAACACCAGTACTCCTGACTATTTTTATGAGATACATATATATATATATAGTTCTTAAATCTCAAAGCACATACTGGAGTTATCTCCCCATTAATGTCAGGACATACTAGAGTTACTTCCCCTTTCTCATTGAACATATCAGAGTTATCTCCCATGCATTTTGGGTATGTACCAGAGTTACAAATATATTGTATTATACCACAATTACCTCAAATACGTACCCTCCCATTGACCTTGATTGATACAGAATATAGCTTAATATGATACTGTAGAATTTTTTTTTTAAATATTAAGAGCATATTCCTAAAAAACACTATAACAAAAGTCAGACTATTCATATGGTTATTGATATAAAAGTGAAAATCTAACAAAAATAAAATAAATAAAATAAAATAAATCATGCAATATTCAACTGAAAAAAACATGTTATAACCAAGTAAATAATGTTTAATTGGATACTAATTATGCATTAATTATACAGAAACAAATTCATTTTCATTTAAAAAGGTTAAATGTTAAAGAAAAATGAAGGAAATAAAATGTAGTTTTAATTACTAGATGTATGTAATACCATAATGTCAAATACAATATTGAAAAAGAAATGCCAACAGCAAACTGAAAAGAAAACAACAAAAAAAAAAAAAAAAAAAACACAGCATGCAGATATACACAGGAGGCTGAACAGAAAAATCAAAACCAGCAAGAATCAAATAAAATATTAAAGGAAGTTATATAAATTAGGAAGTTGAAATAAAGAAATGTTATAAAATTAAAACATTAGAAATGTGAACAGCAACTATTCGTGTATGATCATGTCGCTCAATAATAATAATACTAAAATTAAACCAGGCATCAGTTTTGACATCACATGACCCTCAATGTAAACTTTCATGGCCAGAATATTCTCTACATTTTCCTAAATACATTACATTCACTGTATAGTATACCCATAATTACCTTGTGAAGCATGAAGTAAAAATTCTATCAAAATGCTGACTATACTTTTATAGATCTGGACAAAACAGTTATTCTTCAACTTGTTTTTGAGGTTTTATCTTCCGGTTGCCACTATTATGTAAACTAGTGTTCAAAAGTAAAGGTGGTCCGATGGCCCCATGCTATAGAAAACCTGGTCGGTCTATGTAAAATTGACAAAACAGTTATTCTTCAACTTGTTTTTGAGGTTTTATCTTCCAGTTGCCACTTTTATGTAAACTAGTGTTCAAAAGTAAAGGTGGTCCGATGGCCCCATGCTATAGAAAACCTGGTCGGTCTATGTAAAATTTCTATGTGTTGGCTCGATTGGCTATGAAAAGTTTGAGTCCTAACATACATTACAATTCATGTAAACAACATTCCTATATTTTCTGACAAACCATCATATGAAATCAGAGCTTACAATCAAGATAATTTTCTACCGAGAACAGTGCATTATTGGCTTCAAACATTTGAGCGAGTATGAACTGGAAGATGCAAAGCGTTTTCGTGACATAGTTATATGCTACTTTCAACAATATTTTAATATGTGTTTACAAAAGGGCTCTATTGAAAAATTACTTGGGCTATGGGATTTCAATTTTCTGAAGACCAATTGTCTAATAAATTTTCATATATAGCTTTTATACACTACGTATAATGGCTGTGTTTCTAAACCAAAGTGTCTTGGTGAAGATTCCTTGTTGAGATGATGTAATGTTAAGTGACTGAGACTATATTAATTGTATTGTGTCCTAGCTCAGATAGTATATTTAGCTGATTTGATAATGTGTTTCCATGTGAAAAATATTTGGTGAGGTGACGCGACTATATTTGATAATGATGTTGTGCCTCCCTTTGCATCATTTCACTGAGAACACCACATTTCTGCCATATGTCAGTGCAGTAGGATGGGGTCATGTGCACACAGCTCAACATTAGGGAAAGTGTGGTTACACATCAATATCAGTGTCAAGAAAATTTATAATCATCTCAATAGAAAACATATCAACTGGTTCGAATAAAATATGGCTAAGTAATTTTCACTGAAATACAACAGATCATATGCATGCAGCAGATTTTGCTTGATAATTCTGTTCCTGAATCCGAGTACTCACAGCCTACCACTACACCATTTGGCTCTTTGACTAAGCAGCATTTGAAGCAAAGAAGCAATTTCTCCTTCAGCACCACTGCGATACCTACTTCACTACATGTACAAAATTAAATAGACACAAATGATCAGTACCTATCAGAAAGATTGAATTTTTACCAAAATGAAAGTTAAGATCACCAATTCTGGTACACAACTTTGAGCCATTATATATATATCAACTGGTTTTATTGGACATTTTGTAATGCTTGCAGAAAATTATCAAAGTTACTGAATTATCTCCCTTATTCTTAGCCTTCTGAAACACATTGGACATACATCTATCATGTTTCCACGACAACAAGGGCAGACAACAACACAGATCCAGAGAGTAGTGAAGTGACAGTAGACTAGCAGCCCAGCCTCTGCAGTTACTCACAAGTTCAAGGTTATCCAATATCATATGAAGCTATAACATCCTTATATTACCAAGTCCTCAAATAAACTGAAAATTGCAATTGTCAATTAAGGTTATCAAAACTGTACATTCAAAACTCAATTGCTTTATGGAATGTAATGCAAATTGTTCAATTTTGTTCCCTGCCGGGAAAACAGACATTATATTTGTTAACATTTGTCACTAAATACAAATCTCATATTTCAACCTCTAACTCTTCATCTTCATTATTTTTTCAAATCTTGTGGGGTAAAAGCAATTTTAACATTACAAACATTATCTAAATAACATTTTACCTTACAAATGTGAGTAACTGTCTGAGACACAGGCAGGAGTCTTGAGTTACTGGTGAGATAGACAGAAGCACGGATAGCCACTACAGAGTATACCCAATTAACACCGACCTTTTTATGACTAGAAACAACTGGTTATCTCCCCTGGTCAAAAGGGAGACAACTCTATACATCAGAGTCGTTGAACTGTCGTCGTACAACGACCCCATCCACTTCTGCAGGTGAATGATCGGAGCTCAGTGTTGTCAGAACTGTGGACGATTGATGGATATTTGGAACTGATTTGGCATGCCCGGAATTTGACCAATCAAAACTGTCGGTATATGACACGTATGTTGGGAGACACCAACTGTTACGCGAGGGTATTGGTTGGTATTTGGTTGTTGCATACTTGTCTTCATTGACGTACACACACGTTGGACGTGAGTATGTGCTCGATTGAGCGAGGTACTTACAACTCTCCTCCTCATCTCCATACATGTACAGGTTGATGCAGGAAAAAACAAAACCAATCAACTGAAATGAAAAACAAAACAATTATTTGATTACTTTGAAACAAAACACACATTAAATATTATAATGATCTATTGCTTTTTCTTTTTCAATTAGTTGAGGGACCTATTTTTTTATATATGGCACATACCTCACCTAGATGAACTTAAGAATGAAGTTCCATTTAAAAAATAGATAAGAAGAAAGAATCAAATCAACAGAAGGAGTGACGAACCCAACATTAACCTTTAATGTGCCCAGTTCCGGCGGGGGAATATTGAACGAAAAAAGCAAAACAAGCAGGCTAGGGGTTTACATAAATAATACTCACCGCTAGCAAACATTGTACTCCAGCGTGTATCACCTCTACGTAGTAGTATTCGAGGAGACAGCCTTTGATGACGTCCTCGGGTGGAATGTTACGACTAGAATCCTGGACGGTATTTGACAACTTCCAGGAAGTGTTGGTAATTTTACAGCCAATACCATTCTCCAACCACCAACTTTTGTTTTTCGTACCAATACTAAGAATATACAAGTCTCTTTTCTACAAAAGAAATTAATAACAAATTAATTTAAAAAAAATATATCTGCCAAATTCATCACGGCATCAGTTTTTAATTCTCATGTAAAATTATTACAGTATTTAAGCCTTAAAATTGAAAGATTTTCATGAAAAATTTCCTCCAGTCACCTTTGTTTAAAATAAAATCAAATTGACATAAAACTATTTGAAAATCTTTCAATTTTTTTTCAAAAATTAACATGGTTTAACTTTTTTGATGACTGCATGATATGTATATATACTAGTACTAGCTCAGCTTATAAAATAATTATCTGAATTTCTGGGAATTCCTTGAAAAGCTATTATATATTAGGTAATTCATATCATGCCACCATTTTGCAGTTACTTCATTTAGTTTAAAATGTAAAGTTTGGTATGTGAGAAGTTCTATAAAGCTACTAGATTTGTTGATGGTCTGATTTTATCAAAAGTTTGTATATATATGCTGAAAGAGTTTTAAATTCCATCTGATAATATTTTCATTATTGTCATGTTTAGCAATTGTCATTTATTTGAGTAATTCAGATTTATTTTACAATATGAGTTTTTGTAACGTCCTTTTGATGGTAATTTGCAATTGGTAAGTTAATGAATGATGACAGTGCACATGTCACGGGAAATTTGGTTTTATTGTTACTTTTCATTTAATTTCTACCTACATATATATATGAGGTATCAACCATAAGATGCACAGAAATTTTACATGAAGAATGTCTAAATATTTCTTTTTCAACACACAAAATTTCAATAAAATGAAATCATGCATGATTGAAGGCAAGACACGCAAGTGATTGAAAAAAGTTGAAATTACAAAGAAATCGCGATTTGGTTGTTCAGAAAGACTTTTGACCCAAAACTTTATAATCCTCATGATCATATGCATATGCTTCTAATTATAATTAGTCTATAAATGGATCACCATGAATAACTTATACATATATATATATCTAAAATAGATTTATATCTAGTTGCTCTGATCATGTCTACAACAAATTATACATGAATGATCTGGGATATCGATGAAGCCGTTACAATTTACCTATATAGCTACAGACCAAAGCCTTCAACAACAGAATTTAACATATCTATATAACATACTAGAATTTTGATTATATATATGTTATTCTGATGATAAAAATTAACACCAAGCAATAATTAATCATGATAGGTGAAAACCGTCACTGATTTTTTTTCATTGAACAATTTTTTTAGATTTACGTGTTAATTTATACATATATATCTGGAGCAGGGATTATTTTGGGTTAAAGGGACATCACGGTAAACCAATTTTTATTTTGCATTTTTTCATATTATTGGGTATATCTTTAAAAAAAATATCCTTATGAACAATAACCATTCGAATTTGATGATATATGTATATAAAAAACACCAATTATTAATTATAAAAAGGTTATCACAATTCGTTGATCAATAGTCTGAATATGCAAATTTTGTGACATATACGTTATTATACGATAACACGCATGCGCACAACACACTAAAACACCTGAAAACAAAAATGGCTTCCAATGTGAATCGACTGCGGTTGAAAACGATAACAGCTTCCGCAACGAAGAGAATAATTGGAAAATGGGTCAAACACAATCCTAGAATTAAACTAGGGAAGCAGTACAATACAGTTCAAACATGAAAACAGCAGTAATACGGACGCCGCTCGTATTCTGCTTGATTGCTGGATAGGAGGTCATGACAATCTCGGTAATATTTACACAAACTCGGTAATATGTATACAGTCTGTACCAGTACATCGCTACTGTCACTATACTATATGTACGGTGTTTACACTTATTTACACATAAATATATGTGCCGGAATATATACAGAACGTGTTATTTAACATTTAAACCACTGTATAATATCGTTGTCCAACTAATCCAATTCGCCTTGTAAACTATCGTGTGTTTGGGTTGCCTCGATTTCAAAACAGTTACGTGATGATTTAAAAATAATTTCCGCGCTAAATTTAGAGGGGGATTCCCAACTAAATCAAGTGGTCAAGCTGGACATGCGGATCGACTGTGAACATTGGGACAGCACAGAAACATAACTGGAAAGGAACAAAACACGTACATTCATTGAAAATTACAACGTTTTTACCGTGATGTCCCTTTAATTACCAAATGAATGGGTCATTTTCAAGAAAACAAACTATAAAAGAACTATGTTATATACAATTTATGGGCCATTTATAGAATTTAAAGGATTTTTCTGAATCTCGTGGGTCATTCAGGAAAATTGTGGGCCAATGCATATGGTCGCCTCTAAAATGATCCTTGATCCCCGAGTAATTAGCCACCTACATGTATAATTTATAGATAGAACACCACAGAAACCTTACAAACACAACACACATTTTACTGCTGCTCGATATTATGATCAGAAAGCATTAAGGGTCCAAAGTCCAGACAATATTGATCCACCTCAGTTTTTATTTAACTACTATAAAGGTATACAAACATTGTAGGGAGTATATATAGCGGCTGTTATAAAAATAAGCACAACACGGTTCAGCAACAATTGTCATGAAAAATGGACATTTATATATATGTGTACAGACTGTAAGTTACCTCTTAAAATTAGCTAGGTATATGAATTAAAATCATTTTGGATCTCATATATATAGACTGACCAACATCCTATATAAGCTAGCTACAGCTGCAGCTATAGCTATATTTTACCTTTAATTTACATCCCTGATGACCCCATACGTATACACACTCACTCGAACCCAAAACACTAAAGATTGACATATGGTACTCATTAATATTCTACAGTGAAGTGTCCCAAATTTAAATTAGAAGATGTTCAGTTTCATAATAATTTTAACTTCAAATTTCAATGAGACAGGAGAGCATTCCCTGAGGGCTTTCAGGGACTAATAATTGGCCTTATTCCAATAACGGAAATAATTTCAAATTTATTCCAAATTCCCAAAATCTTCCTTTTTGATTCAATACTTTTCTCAATCAAAATGATGAAAAGGCCCTATTACCAACCAGAGAAAAAAGACTACCTCGGAAGGTAAGATATGTATTTAATTAAAATTGGAAATTCTTTTTAGAAGTACTATAGTGTATTCCATATTTTACTATAATAAAAAAAAAAAAAAATTAATACAGGTCTGGTAAATAACAAAGATGAAGAATGTTTGAAATTGTGTTACCACAGAATCGAATAGAACTTTAATTTTGAGAGTATAATTTCAAATATATAAGATTTGGATTCCTGGTAAAGTAATTACAGTAAAACTCACTTGTGTCGAACACGGTTGAATCGAATACATCGGATGAGTCGAACGTTTCGTTCGGTCCCGATTTTTTCCCTTCTTTATCTTAGTAAATTAAGCACGGATGACTCGAACACTGTTGAATCGAATACTGCGGTTGTGTCGAATATATTTTGTGGTCCCTCCCTTCTAAACTATACCAAAATTTCCATTTTTGTGTCGAACATCGAGGCGTCATGCTGTCTCAGGTAAAATTTGCTGGCCTCGTCTGATTGACCGAGTGTGACCGATCACCCGTAACGGTGTAAACAGAGCCTATTATTAGTTTCCGGCTGTCGGTTACGCATCATCCCATTGTTTATACAGGTGCTCAGGTGAAGTAAAACGTTCAGGTATACATAACTAAGAATAAAATGTGCACGTTTTAGTCTACAAACCAATATGTGTTCTGTTTACTGTTTTGATGCACAAGGCCGCCGAAAAAATAAGGAAAAAGTAAACGATAAATTACATATCTTCCATCGAAAAATGCAAAGAAAAAAACCTGTCTGTCATTGATTTATCTATATATGCCTAAATTCTGAATACGAAGATGCAATAGTAACAATGATATGCGGGATGTTTTTACTCTGTTCAAAAGATTGTGGCAATGCATGATTATGCAGCCGATAAAACACTGACCGCGGCCTTCACCTTTGATACAAAATCAGCACGCGTACGGTCAATCAATTTTCCCGGACTGTTTATTGTTTAATATTGTTAAATTGGAGAACAATATAAACGGATTTAAAGATAAATAATATGAGTACAATATATACATTTATATTCTTATAATATATGTAACGTTTTCATAGAATATTATGCTGTCATTTGCGACTCCCATGTGTAAATCGTGTGTCTATGTCAAAGACTATTTTACGCATGAACTTTGTTTTTATCTGTAACTGTGCACAATATTGTTTATTAGATAAAGGAATAATTGTTATCATGTACAATTAATTAATTTCTTTGTTATTATGTATTGCTTATTTTCGACTAGGTTATCATGCAAGCACTTGTTCTGCATACAACCGATGATAGTCGAGTTTTGTCTCCGTATACAAACACGGATAAGTCGAACCATCGGATAAGTCGAATATTTTGCTTGGTCCCGTCGACTTCGACTTATCCGAGTTTTACTGTACAATGTATACAGATACATATAACGGTATGTTTAGTTGCAAGTATTAAAACATTTGAATACCTACAATTATACATAACATGTTAATAATTACTTTTACAATCGATATATATATATATATATATAAGCACATAATTATGAGTAAAAGAGCATTATTAGTTGTGTCAGCTGTGTTTTATAGATGTTTAGGGCTTCCTTGTTGGGCCAGCCGATCTAAACAGCTGATCATGGCATTAATAATGGATTACGGTTTACCATTCGGTTATTTGTCTAAATTTAGCTACATACATCATCCTATGAATACTGATCACCCCAGACAAGCAATCACCTTATAATTACAGCATGTCCTTGTACATGCACTGATCACATGGCCGGCACCATGTGAACTGTATATAGTACACGTCCATTTAAAGCTATAGGCTTCCTGCCATACACTGTATTTTCCCTGTAGGCCTATAATGTACATTAACTAATTTAGTATAGCCAAAAGATATTTTTATGTAATTAAATTGCAAGAATGTCGGACATAGCAATGTTTGCTGTTTTTCAATTAAGGACATTTTTTGATAATCTACAAGTCGATTCCCCATTGAAGGAAAAAAATACATGTTATTTAATCAACAAAGAGGTAATTAAAACCTGATTTCATGCAATACTTACTCTATTTAAAACTCCAACTTCCAGGTAGAGACAGATCACAAATACGTTCCATCCCAGCCAAATTAACGACCAGGTGCTGTACTGTAAACAATAAAAAATATCAATATTTTACTCATTGTGTTAAAAATCAACAAGTATTTTTACACCAGCATAATAAGCCTGAACAATGACTTTAAAAATACTTTTAAAAATTGTTTATATCTAGTTGCTCTGATCATGTCTACAACAAATTATACATGAATGATCTGGGATATCGATGAAGCCGTTACAATTTACCTATATAGCTACAGACCAAAGCCTTCAACAACAGAATTTAACATATCTATATAACATACTAGAATTTTGATTATATATATGTTATTCTGATGATAAAAATTAACACCAAGCAATAATTAATCATGATAGGTGAAAACCGTCACTGATTTTTTTTCATTGAACAATTTTTTTAGATTTACGTGTTAATTTATACATATATATCTGGAGCAGGGATTATTTTGGGTTAAAGGGACATCACGGTAAACCAATTTTTATTTTGCATTTTTTCATATTATTGGGTATATCTTTAAAAAAAATATCCTTATGAACAATAACCATTCGAATTTGATGATATATGTATATAAAAAACACCAATTATTAATTATAAAAAGGTTATCACAATTCGTTGATCAATAGTCTGAATATGCAAATTTTGTGACATATACGTTATTATACGATAACACGCATGCGCACAACACACTAAAACACCTGAAAACAAAAATGGCTTCCAATGTGAATCGACTGCGGTTGAAAACGATAACAGCTTCCGCAATGAAGAGAATAATTGGAAAATGGGTCAAACACAATCCTAGAATTAAACTGGGGAAGCAGTACAATACAGTTCAAACATGAAAACAGCAGTAATACGGACGCCGCTCGTATTCTGCTTGATTGCTGGATAGTAGGTCATGACAATCTCGGTAATATTTACACCAACTCGGTAATATTTATACAGTCTGTACCAGTACATCGCTACTGTCACTATACTATATGTACGGTGTTTACACTTATTTACACATAAATATATGTGCCGGAATATATACAGAACGTGTTATTTAACATTTAAACCACTGTATAATATCGTTGTCCAACTAATCCAATTCGCCTTGTAAACTATCGTGTGTTTGGGTTGCCTCGATTTCAAAACAGTTACGTGATGATTTAAAAATAATTTCCGCGCTAAATTTAGAGGGGGATTCCCAACTAAATCAAGTGGTCAAGCTGGACATGCGGATCGACTGTGAACATTGGGACAGCACAGAAACATAACTGGAAAGGAACAAAACACGTACATTCATTGAAAATTACAACGTTTTTACCGTGATGTCCCTTTAATTACCAAATGAATGGGTCATTTTCAAGAAAACGAACTATAAAAGAACTATGTTATATACAATTTATGGGCCATTTATAGAATTTAAAGGATTTTTCTGAATCTCGTGGGTCATTCAGGAAAATTGTGGGCCAATGCATATGGCCGCCTCTAAAATGATCCTTGATCCCCGAGTAATTAGCCACCTACATGTATAATTTATAGATAGAACACCACAGAAACCTTACAAACACAACACACATTTTACTGCTGCTCGATATGATCAGAAAGCATTAAGGGTCCAAAGTCCAGACAATATTGATCCACCTCAGTTTTTATTTAACTACTATAAAGGTATACAAACATTGTAGGGAGTATATATAGCGGCTGTTATAAAAATAAGCACAACACGGTTCAGCAACAATTGTCATGAAAAATGGACATTTATATATATATGTGTACAGACTGTAAGTTACCTCTTAAAATTAGCTAGGTATATGAATTAAAATCATTTTGGATCTCATATATATAGACTGACCAACATCCTATATAAGCTAGCTACAGCTGCAGCTATAGCTATATTTTACCTTTAATTTACATCCCTGATGACCCCATACGTATACACACTCCCTCGAACCCAAAACACTAAAGATTGACATATGGTACTCATTAATATTCTACAGTGAAGTGTCCCAAATTTAAATTAGAAGATGTTCACTTTCATAATAATTTTAACTTCAAATTTCAATGAGACAGGAGAGCATTCCCTGAGGGCTTTCAGGGACTAATAATTGGCCTTATTCCATTTACTGAAATAATTTCAAATTTATTCCAAATTCCCAAAATCTTCCTTTTTGATTCAATACTTTTCTCAATCAAAATGATGAAAAGGCCCTATTACCAACCAGAGAAAAAAGACTACCTCGGAAGGTAAGATATGTATTTAATTAAAATTGGAAATTCTTTTTAGAAGTACTATAGTGTATTCCATATTTTACTATAATAAAAAAAAAAAAAAAAAATTAATACAGGTCTGGTAAATAACAAAGATGAAGAATGTTTGAAATTGTGTTACCACAGAATCGAATAGAACTTTAATTTTGAGAGTATAATTTCAAATATATAAGATTTGGATTCCTGGTAAAGTAATTACAGTAAAACTCACTTGTGTCGAACACGGTTGAATCGAATACATCGGATGAGTCGAACGTTTCGTTCGGTCCCGATTTTTTCCCTTCTTTATCTTAGTAAATTAAGCACGGATGACTCGAACACTGTTGAATCGAATACTGCGGTTGTGTCGAATATATTTTGTGGGTCCCTCCCTTCTAAACTATACCAAAATTTCCATTTTGTGTCGAACATCGAGGCGTCATGCTGTCTCAGGTACAATTTGCTGGCCTCGTCTGATTGACCGAGTGTGACCGATCAGCCGTAACGGTGTAACCAGAGCCTATTTTTAGTTTCCGGCTGTCGGTTACGCATCATCCCATTGTTTATACAGGTGCTCAGGTGAAGTAAAACGTTCAGGTATACATAACTAAGAATAAAATGTGCACGTTTTAGTCTACAAACCAATATGTGTTCTGTTTACTGTTTTGATGCACAAGGCCGCCGAAAAAATAAGGAAAAAGTAAACGATAAATTACATATCTTCCATCGAAAAATGCAAAGAAAAAAACCTGTCTGTCATTGATTTATCTATATATGCCTAAATTCTGAATACGAAGATGCAATAGTAACAATGATATGCGGGATGTTTTTACTCTGTTCAAAAGATTGTGGCAATGCATGATTATGCAGCCGATAAAACACTGACCGCGGCCTTCACCTTTGATACAAAATCAGCACGCGTACGGTCAATCAATTTTCCCGGACTGTTTATTGTTTAATATTGTTAAATTGGAGAACAATATAAACGGATTTAAAGATAAATAATATGAGTACAATATATACATTTATATTCTTATAATATATGTAACGTTTTCATAGAATATTATGCTGTCATTTGCGACTCCCATGTGTAAATCGTGTGTCTATGTCAAAGACTATTTTACGCATGAACTTTGTTTTTATCTGTAACTGTGCACAATATTGTTTATTAGATAAAGGAATAATTGTTATCATGTACAATTAATTAATTTCTTTGTTATTATGTATTGCTTATTTTCGACTAGGTTATCATGCAAGCACTTGTTCTGCATACAACCGATGATAGTCGAGTTTTGTCTCCGTATACAAACACGGATAAGTCGAACCATCGGATAAGTCGAATATTTTGCTTGGTCCCGTCGACTTCGACTTATCCGAGTTTTACTGTACAATGTATACAGATACATATAACGGTATGTTTAGTTGCAAGTATTAAAACATTTGAATACCTACAATTATACATAACATGTTAATAATTACTTTTACAATCGATATATATATATATATATAAGCACATAATTATGAGTAAAAGAGCATTATTAGTTGTGTCAGCTGTGTTTTATAGATGTTTAGGGCTTCCTTGTTGGGCCAGCCGATCTAAACAGCTGATCATGGCATTAATAATGGATTACGGTTTACCATTCGGTTATTTGTCTAAATTTAGCTACATACATCATCCTATGAATACTGATCACCCCAGACAAGCAATCACCTTATAATTACAGCATGTCCTTGTACATGCACTGATCACATGGCCGGCACCATGTGAACTGTATATAGTACACGTCCATTTAAAGCTATAGGCTTCCTGCCATACACTGTATTTTCCCTGTAGGCCTATAATGTACATTAACTAATTTAGTATAGCCAAAAGATATTTTTATGTAATTAAATTGCAAGAATGTCGGACATAGCAATGTTTGCTGTTTTTCAATTAAGGACATTTTTTGATAATCTACAAGTCGATTCCCCATTGAAGGAAAAAAATACATGTTATTTAATCAACAATGAGGTAATTAAAACCTGATTTCATGCAATACTTACTCTATTTAAAACTCCAACTTCCAGGTAGAGACAGATCACAAATACGTTCCATCCCAGCCAAATTAACGACCAGGTGCTGTACTGTAAACAATCAAAAATATCAATATTTTACTCATTGTGTTAAAAATCAACAAGTATTTTTACACCAGCATAATAAGCCTGAACAATGACTTTAAAAATACTTTTAAAGTTGTTTAAACAATAAAGGTTCAATCTATTTAAGCCATTAACACTAGTACTGGCCAGCTGGGTATTTGTGCACTTAGATATCGATAATGATCATAAAATTTAAGGACACCTTTAAGCTTCAAAACTAAATATAGATCAAAAAGTCTAAGAGGTAAGATCAGCTTTAAAAAGTCTGAAAAACAGACCTTTTCAAATGTTTTCTATGGGAAATTTATAAATTTCAGATTTACAAAAAACAAACAGGAAAAAGACATCCTGGCCCCTGTACATGTATCATGATCAGTTCACAAACATTCATATACATAGACCTGCATTATTTTGTCACATCTGCATATACTCTGGGTTTATATTAATTACTACAGGCCTAAGGGATCTGTCCACATGCGACCTGCAGGTTAATTTCCATTTACACTATAATTATTACGAACCGTAAACACTTTGGTTTGGTTTGTTTTTGTTTAACGTCCTATAAACAGCCAGGGTCATTTAAGGACGTGCCAGGTTTTTGGAGGTGGAGGAAAGTCGGAGTACCCGGAGAAAAACCACCGACCTATGGTCAGAACCTGGCAACTGCTCCACGTAGGTTTCGAACTCGCAACCCAGTGGTGGAGGGCTAGTGATAAAGTCCCTTAACACAAAATTTAGAGTATCATAAAATAATTTAAGACTTCATAATCTTTTGAATCCTTACAATTTAGGAGTCTAATTATAATCGGAGTCAAAATTATACTCTCAGGGTTAACCCTGTCTTTAACTTCAATTTTCCTTAAGATTTAAGGAAAAAATCTTAGTTAAGGAACCTGAACGTTCTTAAATTCTGTAATGAGTTTAATTTGCTTCCTATATACATGTATATGGAAAGTTTTAAGTTCGGGAGCTTAATAAGGGAATATTGATGTCTTTTAATGATCATGAGTTATATACATATCTGATCATGAATAAAATTAATCTTCATGTAACATACGTATACCTGTATATATAAATACCACAAGAACAGCCTGGGGAGATCGAGATTGAGAACACTGATATGCATTTATGCATTAAAATCATGATCAACTAAAAATTTGAAAGTACGTATATGTACATGATCATGATTATGTAGCAGACGTTTGAAATGAACAGGTTTTCCTATGCAGTGACTTTAAGCTTCCTGTCCATAAACAAAGTTGTTAAATTAGCTCTCAAGGGTATATATATTAGTAACCGTATAGCTGTTATCACTAAATTCTTTAGATAACTCCAGAGTAGAACTAAACTCTTTACAATATAGGTATCAACTAGTCTGGTCTGTGTGTATCCAATTTCTTCTCTACTACAGAAACTCTGTATGTATTTAAATATATTATATATACATATATATATATATAGTCTTTGTATAAATATAGGTAATGCTCCAATTCCATCACATATTTGACCCCTGAACCATGCCCATGAATACATTAACAGATATATATTGTGGGGGATTGGAGTACATACTGTACATATATCGGTCTCTAGGCATAACATTACATCACACATATTTACATGGCTGTAACGTTAACTATATAGGCTTCAGTATACGTACTGAACTTTAGCTGCTTTCTGATCATTCAAACACTTACTTTGGACTCCAGTGCATGGTCTTTATCAATTGAATTTCAAATTAAAATTCTTTAAAATCTGCAGTTTTCATGAAAATTGGTTTCCAGTTGTATTTCGTTTCAAATTAAAATTCTTTAGAATCTTCAGTTTTCACGAAAATTGGTTTCCAGTTGTATTTCGTGGCCCAAAAACAGAACGGAAAGTTTTGGTGTTTGATGTAATTAGATCCACTTCAATTCAGCAACAATAGTATAGTGATTGATTATAGCTAGAATAATCACCAACTCAAGATTTTGTGTTCAATGATCAGCAGCCGACCTTTGTGATATTGATCAGTACATGATATATAACGATCATATTCCTTCTACATGATATCATTTATGTGTGAACTACACACATACAAAATAAATGGCACAGTAATTTATATAATCATGTAAACAACCATGTACATGTTTCGTCAGATCAAGACTCCAGCGAAAGATCTAGATCAAATGATATAACTTCAAAACATCTTTTTTCAAATTTTGTGAAATAATTCTTAAACAAATATATAATTACAATTTGTTTAAATTGCATTTAATTATTTTCACCAGCTAGTTATAACTAGATGGCATGATCAAATTTATTAGATAACCAATTCAATCCCCTGCTCTCTCTCATATATATTCTCAAACGTATATTTATCTATATTTTGTACCCAACATGCACTTGATAAAGACCAAATAGAAGATGGCTCAAACACTTATATCCTTCAGATCTTCATCTTCAAAATGCAACCAGCGGCCAGTGCATCAATCCTGATTAAGATAATACTTATATATAAGCTTACAAGCTGAAATGACCCTTACATTATTATAATGTATTAAATGTATTGAATTTGTGATATTGGTTTCAGTTGACTACTTAACCTCAAGATCTGACATTTCATGGGACACATAAAAATTCACCTTTAATTTAGAGTCAAAATATGTGTTAACTCAAATAGTGAAATAGACATGTGACCTTTCAAACTCCAAGATCCTGATTCAAAGTTTGCTGCTTGAGGATTGAAAAAAAGACTCAATGATCTATCATCTAATATCGAGACCCCTAGTCTGTATGATATCTATACTCCATGGGAGAGCTCATCAATTATCATCTGTAAGATCAGGATCATCAGTCTAACAGGACTGATGTTTAATCTCCAAGGAAATATATTGCATTGTGGTTTTTTTTGGTGATTCTGATTCTCTGATTTAGCAACAAAATCTGCAAGATCTCAGATTTTGTTCCAGTGATATATGCATGACTGTGTATTACATATATATATTATGGTGCAATATAGTAATCACAGCATGTGTATCAAATAATCAATGCATTGTTATAATATGAATTAATATGATCATGAGGTAACTGGTTTCATTGTAATCAGATCATTGCACTTTGAAATGATTCAAGACTCGTAAAAACCTTGATTTTTTGCTTGTTGATTTTTCTTTTAACAGGGCATCTAGTAGACCTTTGAGAATATGTTTTGACTCCCCAAAATGATATTTGACTCTTGAGATTGAAGTGGCATGTGTCCTGACCCTTCAAATTTCAGAGAAATAGTGATTTGACTTAAGCCGATCGGAAGTGAAAAGGTATTGTGGTCACCTGCCCGACCACGTGGGTTTTTGGATCTCATATAGAGATAGGTAGTCGGTTTCCTCCCACAGTAAGACCCCTCGCACGCTTCTATCCGGGCCAACAAGCATGATTAATATATATGTTAATATAACTTGTTTCGCAATTGATGTAAAATAAATAAAGTTTACATATATACATCAGTACAAATAAGTGATCCTCTTGCAAGAGGGCTCTCATTCACCACATTTCATTCATTCTGTAATTCATATCATTCTGTAAATCTGTAATTATAATTCATTAATTTCACTCTTCATTCATTCATTCTGTAATTCATTAATTTCATGATTCATTCATTCAACATACACTTCATTAATTCTGATTAAGACTTCTGAAATTACAGAAAATCAAGGGTTGCATGCCCTATTTCATATCATATACATCCACTGTTTTGGATGTATCCAAACTGCATGAGCTACAATTATTTATAAAGATGCATAACATGAGTCTTTTGTTGACCTTCACTACAATCATTACATAATTTTATTTAACTTAAATATATATTCTGACAGACTGTGTACAAGTCCTAGACACCAACCCCCATCAATATTGTAGTGTCTATGACCGATGTCATCTTTAAATTTACACACTTACCACTGCAATGAACTTTGTTCTGTACTGGTAAGCTCCAAATCCCTCCGATAATAACACACACTAGTTGAAAGAAATTTGCAATGATGGGCGCCCACATAAATCCCAGGAAATCGAACACCTGTCTCTCCAGGGTGCTCAGCTGTAAAATAAAACATTTTATCATCTTGGTGTTAAGTTGCATCAAATCGCAAATGATGTAAAATGTTCCATGTATGAATATGAGACTGACAACCAAATGTCAAACATATAGTAATTAAAATGACATCATTGAACAAATATAACCAGAATTTTTTTTTTTTTTAAATGAACATGTATTGAAATTAGTTTGGAGTACATACATGTATAATGTGAATATATATGTCCAGTTGTATTGTTGATGTACGGTATATTTAGTTTCCGGATTTGCAAAGGTTCAGATTACTTATATCAATAAACACAATGGATGACACCTTGGCAGTCGACCATTGAGAGTATTTTTTGATTCACCAGAATGAGATTAGACACTTCATGGGATTAAAGCTTAAGGGACTTGCTTATTTGTCAGACCCTTCAAATGTCTAGAAATAGTGATTCGATTTCAGAAACATTTATATGGGACAATTGCTTATCAATAAATATCTCTGATTTATCCATTTATATTAAGTTAAGTATATATGTGTCCTATCAATCTATTTTGTCTATATCATAAATGATTATATATGGCATGGGTGTACATGACAGACAAGGCAAAAACCTGTGGTCTTGCTGCGTTAAGCTACTGGATCTCATCAGAAATATATATTTCAAACAAAATAGGTATTTTGAAGCTTTGTTTAAATAGGCCTATGGCTATTGACGTATCTCAATCAAATATTCATCAGACATCTTCTCTGTAACCGAAGGAATAAAGATTCATGATAAGGAAATCCTTGCTGTTCTGTACATGTACATAGATCTATATATTTAGAACCTAGGCAATATTTCAAACCTGTAGAAATTATCTGAAACAAAAACTACAAGCTGTTGAATATAGTGTACATGTTTAGCTCACATGGCCTTACTTGATGGTTTAAATGTTCCTCTTATTTCAAACACCAAAAATTAAAATCCGATTACTGTGTAACCAAGGGGAAATACATGTTTCTGTCAGCAGAGCATATCAGTCACATCGACAGTTTTAGAGCACCAACACAATATACTACTGTAACCGTTGTACTAACACATACCTATCATTGGTATGATAATCCTTATTCGTTTATTTGATATCCGATATGTATTGTATTAATTGTATAACAATATTTTCCTGGATTTACGACACACTATTGAATACACAACACGGTTGACTAGACTCATAACTTACCAACTGAAGAATCAGAATTATTAGTAGAGTTGTGTAAAAGGCAGCATTGAAACACTTCCCGTGCCTCCCCATTTTTTAAAAGTTATTTTCTGTGTGTATTACATCACTTTAGAACCGATATCCATCTATGATTACATCGCCAAAAGGAAATAAACTCGATGGATATACCGACGAGTTGCTGTCATTATTATCGTAAACGGAACCGAACAATGCACTGAGTCATCGGAAGAGCCCGCACCTCAAAAAATAGTTCTATCACGATAGCTTCCCTAAAATATTTATTTATCCATAACACATACATGCAACATAAATATTTGGCTAACCTAAGTGAACAAATCATTTGTCTTTGTGTACCAATAATGTTTTTCATCCAAGCACATAAAAACATATTTCGAAAATAAATAAGCAAATAATCTTATGGCGTATGAATATATGGGAGCACTGACCTAGCCCTTCAGCATAGTACGAAAATAAAAAGAAACAAAACAAACGACAAGTAGATTGACTTTCAGATAAGATTTTTTAAATAACATTTTTATAACATGGGTAAGAAAGTTTCAAGGTTGGATACGTCTTCTGGTATTACGGAAATGAGGACTGACAGTTTTTATTCAATGCACATGCGTGATGAACTCTGACAAAAACTTCCGAGGTTAAAGTACACGTTGAAAACCGGTCCATCAGCAGTTGCTGAAACTGAAATTAAGTGTTAGGTTGGAAGACAAAACGTGACAAATGGCAGGCGGGAAGAAAAAGGCAGCAAAAAACAAACCTCAGAAGAATAGTTACTATCACGGTAATAATCGATTACATTTTGAGGGTGCATTGTTGATTATAGACATCAATAAAATTTGACATGAATTTCGGATGAAATGTCAAACTGAGTGATGAAGTTGATCGAACAATTTGTCATCTTTTTTCTGATGTAGCCTCATAACCTTGACGTTACAGGAAGGTGATCTATTATATTTAACATCCTTTGTTTGCTAATACATGCCAAACGTGTTCTGTTTTACATTATCCATGTATTATCTTCAATGCTATGTCCTACGATTGGAATGGAGGTGTTTGTATGTTAACAGCAATTAATGGCAGGCAGCTCAGCCTGCAGTGAGACGGGAATAGGTCCAGTCATTCTTCTATTCAGTTATGCAATGTACCAATTATTCCCCTCTCCATTAGTAAAATCTAAATTACTTTACTCTGCAAAAAATTCTAATTGTAAAATGATATTAAATTCATGAATGTAATATATATCATTTCCAGCTTTAACCCCAAAATACTCAACTTACATACATCTGAAATATATATGAGTGATATTGGTTGCCAATTAACATTTATAAAATACAGATTAGGAAATCTGGTTTATGTTATAAATATTCTTGCACACTTTTTGTCATCGCAGTGTACATATGTCACAGATTTTGTCATTTTGTTTTTTCAGAAAATGACAGTAAGAAGAGGCAGGTGACACCTGAGAAACAGAAACCTACACAGAATGGGGCCAAGAAAGCGGATCCACCTCAAAAGGGGTCAAAACCTACCAAAAAGCATGAGAGTCGGTCATGCTTCCCACTTATCTGTGTACTGTTTATCGTTTCCTCAATGGTGGCTGTGGGCGCAGTTATTTATGCTAATGAAGAATATCAAATTTTGATAGGTAAGAATTCAATCTTGGTCTGTTTAGCTTAAAATGTAAAAGATAATTTTTGTTTGTGAACCTTCGGTTGAAAGTTGTGAGAAAAGGTGAAGGATATAGTCCATATGGCAGTTTGATCAACGGTGTTTTTTTTTGTTTTGTTTTTTTTCATTTTATGGCTTTTTTGGTCTCTGTGTCATCATGAGGAACAACTATATATATATATATATATAATTGCCAGTAAAAATGAGAATTTGATATTAAAAATATTTTGTTTATAATCTAAGTAAAGACATGTTTTTATTTGCATGAAAGAAAACTTACATATATACTGAAACGAAAAAGAAACGCAACATGGAAAATTGTGATTAATTTTGTATTAAATATACATATCTGTATACAAATCGCGGAAATAAACATGCACCCTGCCTAACACCCATACCAATCTTCAAAATCACCCAAGTGTGACTAGAGACCTATGCACTTCCGGCGCGGTAAAAACATCAAAAACCGTGCCTGTACAAACATATGCGTTCTTTTTTCATTCAAACCAGTATCAATTCATCACTAACATTGAGCCACATCATCGCCAATACTTTTGCAAACAATAATTCCTTTTACAATTATGCCACGGTTATCAAAGGTTGATAGAGGACGTGCTATAGCGATGCTTCTGGCAGGGAACACGCAACTTCACGTCGCTCGACAATTCAGAGTTCACAAATCGACTATTAGTCGATTAGTTTCACGTCTTAACGCAACAGGAAGAGTCGATGACCAGCCGAGATCAGGACGTCCACGCGTAACGTCGCGACGTCAAGACCGGATTCTTAGGTTGGCACACCTGCGTAACAGGAGATTAACGGCCGCTGAAACGGCAAGGAATACGATTGATAATCATAACCGTCGAATTCATCCCCAAACAGTGATCAACAGACTGCGTGAGGCTAATTTGCGTGCAAGGCGACAGTACGTTGGTTTACCACTAACACCGCAACGTCGAGCACGTCGTATGCAATGGGCAACGGCACATATGCCCAGACGTTTTCCTATGAGACGTTGGAGGTCTATGCTCTTCACCGATGAATCTCGATTCACGTTATTTCGAGCAGATGGCCGTCAACGTGTGTACCGGCGTCGAGGCGAACGTTTTGCTGACGCCTGTGTTTTGGAACACGACCGATTTGGGGGTGGATCAGTTATGGTTTGGGCGGGAATCTCCCATGGTTTGAAGACGCCTTTGGTGATAGTCAATGGGAATTTAACGGCCGTACGCTATCGGGATGAGATCCTTAGGCCCCATGTTGTGCCGTTTGTTAGGCAGCATCATCTAACCTTTCAGCAAGATAACGCGAGACCACACGTTGCAAGAGTCTGTAGAGACTTTCTTGCGACACAGAACATTGTTCCTATAGATTGGCCTCCATATAGCCCCGACCTGTCCCCAATCGAGCATTTGTGGGATGAATTAGACAGAAGAATTCGAAATCGCCGTAACCCCCCAAATACCCTCCCTCAGTTAGCAAATGCACTCGTCCAAGAATGGAATAACATTCCAATACGGAAAGTCAATGCCCTGATGAACTCAATGCAACAAAGAATTAGAGATGTGATAACTGTTCGAGGAGGACACACACGATATTAGGGCACGGTTTCAAAACTGCTGCCATTTCAACTTGGATTCACGTAGGGTACTACCAATCATGACCTTCTAGCAAAGTGACCTGTTCTTAAAAATCTCTAAACATTTAAAGGATGTTACATCAATATTCAATATTAACTATTACATATGAAATTTAAACATAATGCTCACAAGTATTATTTTATTAAACCTACAATTTGAAGTTGCGTTTCTTTTTCGTTTCAGTATATAAACACTAAATCACTGCACCAATGCAAGGTATGTGTAGCTAGCCAATAAACGATCTTCCAGTAGGGAGAATTTGAACTTTTGGTACCATTCAGGATCTAAGTATATTTAACTGTAAAATAAACTAGAATTGAAATTGAGAGCAATATCAGAATTCTCTTGACCCACAACTAGTCTACCCCTACATCCACCAACTTAAATTTTTTCATGATGCCAAATACCACATCTATGTATCATTTCACTGAAATGCAACCATATTCAAATGTTGACCAATCAAGGGAATCATGGGCATTTTGTTGATAACATGAGATTGAAATTACAGAAATGACTGCTGACACATAATATACCTACATTGCAAATTCAAATTAAGTCATACAATATTTAAATTTTGACTTATCTGAGGGGAATCGATTATTTCATTCAGATAATTGAGAGATTTTTTATAGCTTCTATTCATTTAAAATAAATGCAAATTTATACATTGAAAAGAAGTTAGGTCTAGGTATCTGTCGGATGCAGATATTCCATCATCTTTTAGCTTCAGTTATATTCAAAGTGCCAGCAAACAGACACAAACAAAATTAATGTACATTGAGCCACAAACAAATGTACGACGAGCCACAAACAAATGTACAATGAGCCACAAACAAATGTACAACCAGCAGCCACAAACAAATGTACAACGAGCCACAAACAAATGTACAACGAGCCACAAACAAATGTACAACCAGCAGCCACAAACAAATGTACAATGAGCCACAAACAAATGTTTTAACGAGCCACAAACAAATTTACAACCAGCCACAAACAAATGTTTTAATGAGCCACAAACAAATGTTTTGACGAGCCACAAACAAATGTACAACGAGCCACAAACAAATGTACAACCAGCCACAAACAAATGTACAACCAGCCACAAACAAATGTACAACGAGCCACAAACAAATGTACGACGAGCCACAAACAAATGTACAACGAGCCACAAACAAATGTTTTAACAAGCCACAAACAAATGTACAATGAGCCACAAACAAATGTACAACCAGCAGCCACAAACAAATGTACAATGAGCCACAAACAAATGTTTTAACAAGCCACAAACAAATTTACAACCAGCCACAAACAAATGTTTTAACGAGCCACAAACAAATGTACGATGAGCCACAAACTAATGTACAGCTATCATGTGTGATAATTTTGTCATCATTTTTGGCATATAGCTAAGTAACTTCACATAGAGTGTACTCTACATCTTTTTGTGTATGTTGGTATATATATATGAATTGATCATAGGAGAATCAGACTTTTTTATGAAATATTTTGTAACATGATTGATAAAACCCTATAGCTAATCTTCACTGAATTGTTCCTGTAAAATATCGTTCAGGTATACATTGAGATGGAATGTATATGTTGCAATCCATTATTCATTCATATCATTTTGATTTCATCTGTTTTTTTGGGTTTTTTTTCAGAAAGGACATTAGAGAAATATGAAGTGAAAGATAAGCTGCTTATGGCCTATGACCAGCTTGAGTCATTAAAACTTCAACTACACAAAGCCTTCTTACAGCTTAAGTCTCAAATTGAAGAGCCTGAATCTGAAAAAAGTCAAAGGCCGAAGAGAGATTCTGCAGGTCAAAAGACAGAAGATTTTGAGGAAATGACAGAAGAGGAAGTAGTTGAAGAAATTAATGAAGAAATAATAATGGAACAAGATGTTCAACAGGCTCGCAAACAACCAGGAAAAATTGAAGCGGAATCAGAAGTTGCATCTTCAGATGAGATGGATATAAATGAACCTGAACCTGAACCTATTCAAGAATTTGAACCAGAATATGCTGAAGACTTCAAACCAGAACATTTTGAAACTGATGAGTTAGAAAAAATGGAAACCTTAGAACCAGAGCATGTTGAATCCTTGGAACATTCTGAAATGGAACAGTTAAATGCTGATATTGCTGAACATGACCAGAGGCCAGCATTGGAGGTTCCTGAACCTAAAGAACCAGAACAACGAGAGACAGATGTAGAAGAGGTCCATGAACCAGTAGTACCAGAAGATGAGAAACTGAAACAGGATGAAGCTGATATCCCTGAACCTGTACCAGATGCTGAGAAGCCAGAACCAGAACTACCAGAGGTCCCTAAACAGGTAGAATCAGAAGCCAGGAAACGTGAGCCTAAGGTAGCTGATGTACCTGAACCTATGGAAACAGAAATCAAGATAACGGAGTCAGAAGTCCATGAACATGTAGAAACAGAAGCTGAAATACAAGAGCCGCAGGTTGCTGAGGTCTCTGAACCTGTAGAACCAGAAGCCAAGAAACCAGAGTTAGATGAATTAGGAGTAGAAATACAAATACATGAACCAGAAGATGTTATATTCAATGAACCTGAGCAACCAGAACTGGCCCAATTTGATGAACCTGATGTTGTGAAAATACATGAATATGAAACAAAAACAGTTAATGAACAAGAACAACCTGACATCACTCAACCAGGAATAACTGAATCCACTGAACCAGAACTAACTCATGCTATTGAACCAGAAACGGTACATGCTACTGGAGGGGAACAAATTCTTGAACCAGTGAAGCCTCAAGCAACTAAACCAGATCTAGACAAATTCACCGAGCCAGATCTTGTTCGAGCTTCAGAAACAAAGAAAGTTCCAGAACCAGAACAACCAGAAATTACCGAAACAAAGCAAGAACAAAAACATGAACCAGTACAGCCAGAAATAACTGAATCAGAGCCTTTACAGGTCGTGGATCCAGACCCAGCCATAAAACCAGAACAAGATTCAAAACCTTCAGAATTTGTGGAGAAAGAACAGATGTTATCTGAACAACTTCAGCAGGATCAAATTGAACAACATGAGACAATAAATGAACCAAGCATAGACAGTTTAGAAAAGAAAATCTCATCTATGTTAGATAATGATGATGACATTGAAGATCATTTTGATGTCAATGATCAGGGTAAGTTAGATGTTCAGGGTGTGTCTGACCCAATTATTGAGGAGGTTACTCCTGAACCAGTCAGAGAGGAAGTTATTCCTGAACCTATCAGAGAAGAGGTTATTCCTGAACCAGTCAGAGAGGAGGTTACTCCTGAACCAGTCAGAGAGGAGTTTACTCCTGAACCAGTCAGAGAGGAGGTTACTCCTGAACCAGTCAGAGAGCATGTTACTCCTGAACCAATCAGAGAGGAGGTTACTCCTGAACCAGTCAGAGAGGAGTTTACTCCTGAACCAGTCAGAGAGGAGGTTACTCCTGAACCAGTCAGAGAGCATGTTGCTCCTGAACCAATCAGAGAGCACGTTACTCCTGAACCAATCAGAGAGGAGGTTACTCCTGAACCAGTCAGAAAGGAGGTTACTCCTGAACCAGTCAGAGAGGGCATTACACCTGAACCAGTCAGAGAGGAGGTTACTCCTGAACCAGTCAGAAAGGAGGTTACTCCTGAAGCAGTCAGAGGGGAAGTTACCCCTGAAGCAGTCAGAGAGGAGGTTACTCCTGAAGCAGTCAGAGAGGAGTTTACTCCTGAACCAGTCAGAGAGGAGGTTACTCCTGAACCAGTCAGAGAGGAGGTTACTCCTGAACCAGTCGGAGAGGAGGTTGCACCTGAACCAATCAGAGAGGAGGTTGCACCTGAACCAGTCAGAGAGAAGGTTACTCCTGAACCAGTCAAACAGGAGGTTGCACCAGAACCAGTCAGAGAGGAGGTTACACCTGAACACAAGAAAGAGGAAGATGTTCAGACAGATAGTGGAGAGACAAAGACAGATGGTAAGATGTCAGAAAAGGAAGAAGAGAGAAAAAGAAAAGCAGAGGAGAAAGCAGCATATCCCAATCTATTGATCACTAACAGCCGTGACTACAGGAACAGGAAGAGACTAGACAGTGCTGACCAACTGAGTGATGATGTAGGTACATTGTATGATTAGATGTAGATATGATGGTTAATCATTATATATCCCTTACATGGTTATGTGAACACATATATATAAGATTTTGGCAACTAGAACATGCACAGGTGCCTGACTCGTTTTTATAAAATAATAACATATAGAGTACATATAAATGAGAAAGGTTCTGAACTCCCCCAGGCTTGAAATCTGATGTATTTATTTCTAAGTACCGTAGCTTCGGTTGTATTGGGTGGATTTTTTCGAAGTAGGACTTAAATTGAAGAGAAATGGTCAATCTTTAAAATAAGCCATAACATGTTGTCGATTTCTCGATATTAATTTACCAAATCGGGCGTGAAACTTCAAAATCCCCTCGATTTTGTTTAGTCGGACAAGTTGACGTAACGGGGTCACCACACTTTGACTCTATTGGACATAGCTTTAAATACGAAGTCCACGGGTTAATCACGAGGTACGCTTCATCAGATCACCGAATACAACTATTACATACACTTACTTTATGTATACGAGCACCCTATCGACGGCCCCGGGACTTTTTATGCATACTGATAGCAGATTTTCCACTTGAGTAGCCATGTTGTGTCAGCCGCGGTAAATTTGAACAAGCATTCTGATTGGTTCAACACATTTTCTATAACCAATCAGAATGCTTGTTCAAATTTACCGCGGCTGACACAACATGGCTACTCAAGTGGAAAATCTGCTATCAGTATGCATAAAAAGTCCCGGGGCCGTCGATAGGGTGCTCGTATACATAAAGTAAGTGTATGTAATAGTTGTATTCGGTGATCCGATGAAGCGTACCTCGTGATTAACCCGTGGACTTCGTATTTAAAGCTATGTCCAATAGAGTCAAAGTGTGGTGACCCCGTTACGTCAACTTGTCCGACTAAACAAAATCGAGGGGATTTTGAAGTTTCACGCCCGATTTGGTAAACTAATATCGAGAAATCGACAACATGTTATGGCTTATTTTAAAGATTGACCATTTCTCTTTAATTTAAGTCCTACTTCGAAAAAATCCACCCAATACAACCGAAGCTACGGTACTTAGAAATAAATACATCAGATTTCAAGCCTGGGGGAGTTCAGAACCTTTCTCATTTATATGTACTCTATATGTTATTATTTTATAAAAACGAGTCAGGCACCTGTGGAACATGCATTCCATAGAAAACAGTACATGGAATCTGCAATAAGCAAAAATAATTTAGCAGAGGTCTTCCGATGCTAAAGAGTCCTGAAGTTCATTTTATCATAAACCTCTAAACAGATTGAGTACAGAGTCACAACACTACCTCATACTATCAACTTTTATGCCTGATAAGATTTTGGTGGTCATCAGCCAAGATTAAGATCAAAGGTCACATCATTATCCCTCTGATACAGTTATTCATAATCACCAGAGCACACAGTTTTACACCTGATTTGATGGTCAAGGTCAAAGGTCAAGTCACACCTGGTGATCTTCAATCAAGGACCACTTGAACAATGGGTATTGCTTTTAGTTTACACAATGTCTGTTCTAGGGATCAAATCCTGAACTGCTGTTTACTAGTCTTGATATTCTGTTGATCCAAGTCGCATGGGTTTGACTTTCCCTACCCTTGTTGGTTTCTCTTTCTCCGGAAGCTAAAAAACAGGCTCGTCTGTGCTGTCATGGTTGTGTCCTTAGGCAAGACACTTAACCCTAGTTGCTCTGAATGACATGGGTCAGGACTCCCGTATGTTGCTCTATGAGGTAGTCACCAACTACTACAAGAAGAACCAGCCTCAAAATGACCAAGGCTGTTTATGGGGCAATAAACAAACCTAACAATGAGCTAAAGGGACACTTTCCTTATTGAAAGCGGCTTCCGCTAGTATTTTCTCTCTGCAAAATTTATGGAGAAATGTGTGTACCAACACTCCGGTGCAATTGTGTTTATTTTTACAGGGAGATTTAGAAGGAGCACTGGAAAAGTATGATAAGGTTTTGCAGAGCTACCCCAACAGTCCACGGGCTAATTATGGCAAGGGTTTAGTTCTGGACAAAATGGCTGAAAAAATGCAGAGTAATGCTTTTCTGGAGCAAGCCATCAGCAGTCTCGACAAACTCCTTAACATTCCCGATGTTCCTGACAGGCTACTGATCCTTGGTGGCAGATATTTGGCTGAGAGACAACAGTTTAGAGGTCAGTTTTGTCCAAAGTTGATTTTTTATACAACTTATAATTAGTAGTTAAGTAGTGAAAATCTGATTCACATATGAGCCCTCCACAAACTTCAAAACTAGAAATTTTCACTAGGGGACAGGCTAGGGCTTATTTCAAAATAAGTTTACATCTATATGGTGTTTTCTGACCGGTATTTTCTGTACACAGGCTGGGGAGATAAAGCTTCAAAGACCTGGCGCCACCTGGTGGAGAAATTCCCGGAGGACTATAATATACGGAACCAGCTGGGTTTAAGCTACATCCTCACAGGGAACATGGTGTCAGCCAAGAACGCATTCTCTGAGGTATGGTCACAATATCGCATTTCCAATGGTAAAATAAATAAAATTTTAAGATATACATTCTGATGAAGAGTAATACTAAATTTTCGACACTATGATCATCATAAAAAAGAGCGGCAAATTTTTAAAACACAGCTAAAAGACTGCCTCCTTTTGCTTTTGTCCTCCACATATTTAGCCGTCCTAAACTGGCCATAGAGTAATTAAAGCTGAAACATTTCAAACTTCAAAGCTGTCAAAATGGAGGTTTTCTGAGGTATATGATGAAAAGTATTTGTTTCATTTCAAATGAGATTTTATGAAACTTGTCTTTTAGTTTTAATTTGCTCACCTAAGCTTTCAAAAACAAAAACTTCTTAGACTCATTTGATTAATTCTCATGAAACAAAAAACTTGTCAAAGATTCTATATGTCCATTTATTTTTAAATGATGTTTTAGAAAACATGATGATTTGTCTCTTCTCTAGGTTCTTTCCATCAATCCCACTGATGGATTTGCAAAGGTTCATCTTGGCTTCATATTGAAATCCACTGACCTGAACTTCAAGGAGGCCATTCCATTGCTTCAGGAGGGGATATCAACAGGGGAGCCTGGGACAGAAGATGGGAGATTCTATTTCCATTTAGGGGAGGCACTACAAAGGATAGGTGATACAGAGGAGGTAATAATTAAAAAAAAAAAAAATCATTAAACTTTAAAAAAAATTAGTCATTGCGTATCAGATGGAGATGAGGTACCTAATGATTTATTTTTAAACCCCTGCCATGAAATGGGCGGCATATAGTGTTACCCATGTCTGTCCTGTCCCGTCCCGTCCTGTCCCAATGCAATGTAACTAGCTAATCTCAAGAACTGTTGATGCGATCCTCACCAAACTGTGTTTCAGGGTGTCAACTGGCAGTGGGGACATTTATGTCTTACAGCTTTTTCTAGATTTTAATTCTTTAGTTATGAACTGTTGTTCTTATATGAATCCGATACTGCTGCATATCAGATGGAAAAAAAAAAGGTACATTTTTTTCTAAAAGTTCAAAAGAGGAAAATGAGAGCATACAAAATGTAATTGTTTTCCCTTTTGGATAATTTCTGCCCCTCTTCTAGGACTCTTCAGTGATGTTATATAATAGTGTAGGTTGTAGATCCAAATACCTAGGAGCTGATAGAGGAAACTCAAAATTGATCCAAAAAATGTCAAAATCTGGCTGATGAGTAAAACTAAGAAATCTTAGTAAACTTGGTTTATATATATAATTATCACTTTGTCTTTGTCTGGCTGTCCATGATAAGCTTGACCTCTTGAAGTTGACCCCCTCATGATATTGGGTTCATATTCACACCATAACATCACAGCATGGACTTTTACACAAGACTAGATTTTGGTGGTCATAGGTCAAGGTTAAAGGTCAAAGTACAGTCAAACCTGTCTATAGCGACCGCCCAAGGGGAGGCAGAAAAACGGTCACTATAGACAGGTTGCCTTTATAGACAGGTCAAAATTATTGCACCAACCAATTTACTTAAAACTGCCATAAATAAATTGTCATTGAACAGGGCATTCAGAAGACCGGTCAGAAGTTAAATAAATGCATAAACTTTATAAATCTGAAGGGTTTAATATTTAATGATTTGTGGACCCACACACAAAATATAACTCAAAATGGTCTTATAGATTTATTTTTTTTTATTTTGTTCTGAAATAATGCTATATGTATCTATCAAATTATCTCCCTTTCTTTCATAAATAAAGAAAAAGAATACACAATAATTAATTAATTAATTATATTTGTGTTACTATTAATTATTTTATGTTATAGTCTTACTTCTTAAAACCAAAATATTTTTTTCTGACCCAAATTGAAATCCGGATATTTGTGTCAGTTTACGACTTTTTATTAGTATTGACTAATTAAATATGGCGGCAGTATAAACGCTAGTACCGACAGCTACGATTAAGAAAGGCATTATTGGCTTTCATGTGAGTAAATCTTGTTGACAGATATGACCAGTGTTTGTTATTGAAGTGATGTATCCTAGTTGTAATCATAAAATTAACTGACCGGGTCAAATGAAGCCACCTGTGCACAGTTGTAATGTAATACCGACACGCATGGTGACCCGACTCCTCTCCTACTGAGCCCCAGGCCAGGGCAGCTACAGTAATTATAGGCTAACAGGTGGTAGGGGTCTTTTGTTTATATACTCAGGCCAGGGTTGGGGTGCTCCTTTGTTTGTATAATCAAGCCAGGGTCGATGTGTCTGAATTTTCCGGGGATTTTATGAGGGATGACTGCCGAGAGCAGAAAATGGCTGACAGAAATCAGTCGCTATAGAAAACAAATTAGCGACCGCCGTTCCGAAATCACCGGTCGTTAGCCACATTAGGTAGTCGCTATACAGAGGGTCGTTATATAGTAAAATCTCACGGGGAATCTTAAAACCGGTCGTTATAGACAGGCAGTCGTTATATACAGGGGGTCGTTAGAGCAGGTTTGACTGTACACACTTTATCACTTTTGAAATAAAAAAAAAGTAAGTTTGAAAATTTGTACTTTTAGTACTTGAAAAATCTGGACATATTTAATTTATATTTACACCACATGCAAATAGCATGAAAATCTACACTGATTAGATTTTGGGAGTCATAAGCCACATTTAACCAGCTTTCAAAAATATAAAGTTGGTTTGTAAAATTATCTCATTAATCCCTGAACAGATTAATGGGGGGGGGGGGGGGGGGGGGGTTGAGGTTATATGTATATTGGCAGTAAATGGAGGAAGGGTTATACAATAAACTAATTGTGGTTTGAGTAACCTAATATCTGTTACTGATTGGTCAGTCAATATTCATATTAGAAGTTTATAAATTCTGTCCAATTTCAAAGTAGTTACTAAGTACATACTGACCATTTTCAGGCCTACAAAATTTACCACCAAGGAGCTGCCAAACGTCTTTTCCTGTCGGCCTACCAAAGGTCATTGTATAATGTCTGGACATTGACCAGTCGACCTTGGTGGACAGTGGAGGAAACCGGATATGGTAGACATATAAAGGTAGGTATAGTAAACAGCACGCAATACAGGTATATTACCAAATTGAATGTATATCATATATGCTTGGGAACCATATAGATAGAGGTTTCACAACGAGTGATTGTTGGATATGGACTTTATTTCACACTCGTAAGTTATTTTTTAAAAGTTACAAAAGACATGAGCTTTAGCGAGTGTCTTTTGCAACTTTTACAAAATAACTTACGAGTGTGAAATAAATGCCATATCCAACAATCACGAGTCGTGTGACCTGTTTCTACCACAATAATATCGGCTTGAATCAAAAGGAAACGTGACCAAGTATAATTTCGCGTATGCAAACAAAGTGTACTGGTGACGTCCGGGACCTGGTAATGTGACGTCATTCGATTATTGATGACGTCAATAACAATTGCAGCTTGGGTCAAAGTTCGAATTCTTGACCAATCAAAAGACTGGAAGGTCATATACCACTAGTGGTATAACATATATTTATCCAACAGTTGGCACATTTATACAATGGTTGGAGAGTTGAATAACACAACATATTGTGGTAGAAATGGGATTATATACTTTTTATGTTCTCTGTGTCTCTCTGATGTAGTTGCAGATAAATAGAATCTTCAATCCTGGGTGAGGGATCTCAACCCAAGAGGGGGGGGGGGATTCTTCATCATCATCAGTATATTTCCCACAATCCATCATCATCATCATCATCAAAACACGAGGCTTTCTGAATATCAGTATATTTCCCACAATCCATCATCATCATCATCATCATCAAAACACGAGGCTTTCTGAATATCAGTATATTTCCCACAATCCATCATCATCATCATCATCATCATCATCATCATCAAAACACGAGGCTTTCTGAATATCAGTATATTTCCCACAATCCATCATCATCATCATCATCATCATCATCATCAAAACACGAGGCTTTCTGAATATCAGTATATTTCCCACCATCCATCATCATCATCATCATCATCATCATCATCATCATCAAAACACGAGGCTTTCTGAATATCAGTATATTTCCCACAATTCATCATCATCATCATCATCATCATCATCATCAAAACATGAGGCTTTCTTAATATCAGTATATTTCCCACAATCCATCATCATCATCATCATCATTATCAAAACACGAGGCTTTCTGAATATCAGTATATTTCCCACAATCCATCATCATCATCATCATCATCAAAGCACGAGGCTTTCTGAGTGTTTGGCTAATATCTACCCAAAAGGAGGACTCCAAGTTGTCAAATAGGGACTACTCATATTTAGAAGCGATTTAACTCGAATAGAACTATGTAACTATGCATTTTCTCCAGTACCCTCCTGTGCATGCGTAGAATTTCTCTTTTTGGATTCCTCTCATTGCTTATTACTAGAATAGCCCTTACCCTATCAGGGGCGTAGCTTCCTATACGCGGGTACGCAAGTGCGTACACATAATTTAAAAAAAATCCTTTGATTGTCATTGTTAAAAGAATTCTGAATCAAAATTCAGCTGTCTTTTATCTGAATCTTACACTGGTAGCTATGTCATATGGATTATATTGAATGGGAAAATTCCGGGAAAAGTTCCGGCCTATCACAAGGAGACTTAACACGAACATACTGCAGCCTCCCAAAACACACATACGCACTCACCACATGTCACATGCACGGGAGGCCGTCCTTAAATGACCTTAACTGTTAATAGGACGTTAAACAAAATAAACCAAACCAAACCAAATCCATGAAAAATCCACTCTTTATATCACATCAGGATTGACAGACTCAGGATTAACTTCACATTCAATATCGAATATCACAATCTGCTCTAGATCTGTATTCATGATGTTGTATTCTCAGTTGTTCAAAAGTTAATTAGGTCGGTCACTTGATTAGTTAAAATAAAATCCCATTTCTCCTTTACTTCAAATCCTGTGTGTGTGTGTGTGTGTATTCCTTAAGATAGGGAGGTAGGAAGAGACAGGTTAGTTCAATTCAATTCAATTCAATTTATTTCCAAATGCTACATCGCATATAGGATTCCAAGATACATATATATCATATAACAATTCATGCATACAAAATGGCGGAGAACTAATTCTGACTATTAATGAACCACGCAAAAATTATAAAAGTTCTACAGTTTCATTAAATTTTGTCAAGTTTGTTTTACCAAAAATGATATTATCAGTGTTTTAAGATTGTTGTTAAACTGTGATTAGCCTAATCACTTTTTGAACAACTGAGCGCAGATGTAGAGCATCAGAAATTATTAGAAAGCTTAATCCAATAATTTCTTGTGAATTTTCGCAGCTACTAGAAGATAACTGGAAGGTCATTAGAGATGAAGCTGTAAGCCTACTCAATTCTAACACCAAGGATTTCCTTCCAGAGGACGAGAATCTCCGGGAAACCGGAGACTGGAAACAGTTAACTTTATACAGTAGAGGTAGGTATAGGTTGTTAATTCATTATCAGTTATAATAAGAATTTCAGGGATTGTATCCACATCCCGATGTTGTAATTAATCACATAATCAACTAACTGTGTTTAGATCCTAAAAAATAAACACGATCTCATTAGCAGTCTAAATACATTTTTAGCCAGAATTATAAACAGCAAATAAAACAGAAGTTTATGAATTATATAAACAACAATTTATACATCTTTTAAAAACATATCGAGATGTCTGACAAAATATTTTTTATTTGAATTTCAGGAAAAAAAGACAAAAATAATTGTAACAAGGCTCCGAAGACTTGTGAAATAATTGAACAGATTCCTGATTCTAAAGAATGTCGCCGTGGTCAGGTACAAATTCATCAGTACACAGAGTGTGCATTGAGAGTGTAGCTATGGATGAAGTTTGTATCATTTTGAATCATCACATTATGATATTAAAGACATCTTAAACTCTAGCTTTGATATGAAATATATACTGTATCAATCTGGATGATACTATAGAGAGTTCATATTGGAAAGCCTACCTTTCTTTTACTTGCATTTATATCTTGTAATAAGCAAACACATCAACTTTAACTTAAGGGTGACATCTAGATAACTCAACTGTATACAAATGCTTTACACTTTACAAATGATTTACCTGTACACACTTTTCACATTTCAAAATAATTTACCTGTACACACATCATACATTTCAAAATAATTTACCTGTACACACATTTCACATTTCAAAATAATTTACCTGTACACAAAGATTTGATTTCACAAATTATTTACCTGTACACAAAGGTTTTACTTAAACAATTTACCTTACAAATTTACCTGTACACATATGTGTTACTTAGACAATTTACCTTACAAATTTACCTGTACACATATGTGTTACTTTGACAATTTACCTTACAAATTTACCTGTACACATATGTGTTACTTAGACAATTTACCTTACAAATTTACCTGTACACACGTGTTACTTAGACAATTTACCTTACAAATTTACCTTTACACATATGTGTTACTTAGATAATCTATCTGTAGGTGAAGTTCTCTGTGATGCAGCCCGGAGTGCATGTCTGGCCCCACTGTGGTCCAACAAACTGTCGTCTTCGTGCCCACCTGGGACTAGTGGTGCCACCTGGCCCCAGAATCCGGGTCGCTAATGAAACAAGGTACAGTATTAGTAATAAGACTATGGTTTGTTCCTGTATTTGATCAAACTTTTTCATAAATTGTGACCTTTCAGGCATAAGTTTTAATGGACTTGGAGATGATATCTATTTCCGTACTTTGTGCTCTTTCCGGATTCTGTATTGGAAGTAGTTATTAGGCTCGCCCCACAATTTAAAAAAAAATTGGTAGAATATGTGTACATTTTTGGTGTGTTGTTTTTTCATATAGAAACACATAAGTTAGTGTTATCTTCATATGTTATTTAGAAATATTTAACTAAATTAGATTTAGATGTTGCATTGAACACCATACAATGTCCGAGACAGTGATATCTAAAATGATAATGTAGCAAGCCGCCATATGTATACATTAACAACCTATAGAGAAGATGATAACATATATCAACACTTATGGTATAATAACAATATTAAAATAGATAATAAACCAGTATATTTCAGGAAGTGGGCAAAAAGAAATATTTTATATGTATATGACTTATTAGATGAAAATGGAGAGTTGGTCCAGTCTTATGAAGCTTTCTGCATAAAACATCAATTTTATCCACCAATTACTCAGTTCTACGGTCTTCGGAATGCCATCACAACAGCATTGGAATGTACTCCCAAACAGATACCATACTTTCTCACTACCACACTGTCCAACTCACATATATCATATAATAACAAGTAAACAAAGAGGCTCTTCTATATATAGTTTATTAGTAAAAAATATCAAAACAAACAACAAATACATAACTAAATGGTCCGAAGAACTTGATTTGGTGAAAGACACAATATGGTGGAAAAAAATTAATATAATCCCATTTAAATCCACCATAGACTGTAAACTTAAATGGTTTCAATACAGAATAATACATAGCATAATTAGTACAAATAAATTTTTACATATGATCAACATAAAAGGCTCCCCTCTCTGCACTTTCTGCAACCGTCACATTGAAACAATTATGCATATGTTTTGGGAATGCAGAATAGTTGAAAACTTTTGGGATGATTTTAAAGTATGGCTATACAATAAGACAACTAGAACTATACAACTACAAAATGTTGATGTAATATATATATTGGGTAAATTACCCAAGGAACAAGATTTAAAATGTCTCAACACTTTACTTCTATTAGCAAAGTTTCATATTTACAAACAAAGACTTAGAAACTGTCTTCCTAATATAAATGGATTCAAAAACGAATTAGATTTTTACCTGAAAATAGAAGAAGTAGTATTTAGAAATAAGATGGAGTACAATAAGTTTGAAAGTAAATGGTCCATATAAAATAGATTTGTTTCTCTTACTGAAAATACACCTTTTATTTGTATAAGTATATATATATACATGCATTCAGTAAATGTGTGAAAGTGAGTGTGAAAGCTGTATTAAATGTTGTAAATAATAAGAAACAAAATCCTTTATTTCTTGTTTTATTACTATATTCACTACTTGCCTTATATAAGTACATGCCATAAAATCAATAATTAACAATAGCTACTTTCATTAGCCTTTTTATATTATATGCAGATACAGATATAGCTTTTAATCAAAGGGAGACAAGTCTCAAAATAATACTCAGGTAGCTTGCATTTCTGCTGTTTCTTAAAACCATTATATATATTCTATACTATACAATCATGCAACACCTCCAGTTTATGCAAATGATGGTCAAATAACTATACAAATATATATGTCATAACTCTTCAATACTATACATGTACACTTATCAACTTCTTCATACTGTAAGCTAAATATAATTCAACAATGGTACATATTTATCTAAATTGTTCAATACACACTTTATTTCTTTTAGCCATTAAACATTGTTTCAATATATATACATGTACACATTTTCTAAAATGTTTCTGTTATGTATACCAAATCATTGTCACCCTTGATGCTCTTCTCAAAATGATATTGTGCTGCTGTAAAACTGTATCTATTATTGATGGGTTTTTTTCTATGTATTCCATGTACCTATAATATGCAAAAGGATGAATAAAAAGATTTTAAAACTGAAAAAAAAACCTATAGAGAAGATATCACCTATTACTCTTAAAGTAAAAAACAAATGTAAACCAGAACAAAATAAACATATATTTAGAAACCAAAATGTTTGTTTCAATACTCTTGAACACATTTTATATGTCATTGTTGTATCAGATAATTGTATGTAGGTGCTGTTTTAAACAAATCAGCACTTAAATAACGTCAGCTTATCGTCGACAGTGGGGAAATGGGAGCTTGAAATTATTTTGAGAGTAAAACAAGCTTTGGGAGGGGGGGGGGGGGGGGGGGGGGGGTCTATGACAAGGCTTGATATTACTACATCTATCATTATTTCATTAACAAACCAATCAAATTGTTATATCAGTTAAAAGTTTTACTCCACTTTAACTCGTATAATACATGTATATGAAACAAGTTCTAACAAATGATGTTATGATTTTGGATAGTTTGATTACAGCAGTGATACAGTAACAGATTTGGCAGGTGCCCTTTTTACGAATTACGGCATACCTGTCAAGTTTCCCGCATTGGACTGGAGACTCCCGAATATTCAATTCAGAAATCAAATTCTCCAGTTTGAAATTAATGACCCGCGCAGGTCCAGAATTTCATTAAATTCTACCAGTTTTCTCCTGCTTGGCCCAAGTGGCATACATTAACTTAGTTTAAGCACCAGACTTTCAGGGAAAAGACGAGTATGCTTGCAACCCTATGTACAGTACCACCTACACATCTTAAGTTGTAAAATGTTTCTTTTTGTGTTTGCAGACAATGGCAGGAAGGCAAAGTATTTGTGTTTGATGATTCATTTGAACATGAAGTGTGGCATGATGGGAATAAATCAAGGATGGTGTTAATTGTGGATTTCTGGCATCCACAGCTGGACAAGGAAACAAAGCAGGGCCTTTCTTCAATTTGATCGAACGTCTACTGACTATTCTGACCCTGATATCTACTGAACAACGAAGGAAAGTATTAAATGTGGAGTACGGAATATCTTTGAGTAGAAACAACAGCTAAACATCAACATTTGGAGTACAGAATATCTGTATGTGAAAATTTAGATCGGTCTTAATGGATCTGCAGTAACATGTATTTCTACTTTAATAGCAAATTTAAATAGCTAGTGATTGGCAATCAGTTTGAAATCATGATTGATAATAGGTTTGTAATCGGAAGTAATGAGTCGATTGATCTCATGCATAATCGGTTTATAGTTATACGATTAATGATCAATTGCATAATCGGTTTGTAGATTTATATGATTGATTATCAATTGCATAATCGGTTTATAGTTTATGCGATTAATTATCAATTGCATAATCGGTTTATAGATTTATATGATTGATTATCAATTGCATAATCAGTTTATAGTTTATGCGGTTGATTATCGATTGCATGATTGGTTTATCGATCTATGTAATCGATTAGCGATTACATAATCAGTTTACAGTTTTATGTGATTGATTATGAAATACATAATTGGTTTATAGTTTTATGGGACTGTACATCCAAATAAGGAGAGGCTACTACTTTTGCAGTAATAGGACGAGTTGTAAAATAGATACTTGCTGTTGTCAATTTGTTATAATGAATGGATTTCAACCATTTTTTATCCAGTTTTATCTGACATACAGTAAAGTTCCAACATCAGTAGGACTTTAAATGCATACTTTATACTGAAGACTTTAATTTCATTGACAGACTGATTATATCGATTACAGAATTTATATTAATACCCCAGTAATCGGAATTGGAAACGACAAACCAATCAATTTTCTATTTTAATCTATCATCCGCCCATGATTAGGGACAACAATGTATGAACATTAAGAATTTATCGAGTAACATCTACATGTTGATTTATAGCTGCGATAATGTAGCTCTGGATGACGGACGGACAATTTTTGACAGATGGTTGTTGTCAGAGCTACGATTCCCTCCCATTGAAGATCGTGTCGCAAATCAATGAACCTCGAAAATGCTACAAATAGCGGATGTCGTGTAACTTTGGAGTTATATTGTTTGAGTATTGAATTTTAATGATATATACCAGAATCATCAATTTCAATGTGTTTTTTATCCAAGAAAAATATAATCATAACTAATTACTGCTCAATGTGAATCACATCGGGCCTTGCTACACTATATATAGGCAATGGGAGGGACTTCATACCCTGCCGGAGAGCATTACTAGTGTATAGGCAGGGTATGAATACTTGTTTCAGGGGATTATATTTAGAACAACTTACCAGGGTTAGGATTGGTCTATATGGTAAGACTTTACGGACATGTTAGTACTGACTGAAAGTTCAGTCATCATGAAGGACACTATATATACATGGCCGTTTATAATGTATTGACAATTTCATTCTAGGTCAGCAATGTTTAGAAATTGATCTGATAAATGTTTGGACGAAAACCATGGCAGCATGTATGTTGGTTTGTTTTTATTTTTTAAATTATATTGTAAACAAAAGAGAACAGCAAAATGCATTTTAACTTAAACTACAGCATTTTTTTTATTGATTATTAATAGAAAACAGATTGGAAAAGATGAAATTCTATTTTTAATCTGATTGTAAGTTAAATGTGAATAGGAGGTATATAATTATATTGATATGTAACTGAAGTATCCGTGAATTTTTATCTTGTAGTGTAAGATTTGTTCTAAATTATCTATTGGTTATTTTTTGGCAGAGTGTTGTCTACACTGTAAATTAGTTTATTTATTTGTTTCATCTTGCAGAATCTTCAATTTACAAAATTAGCCCTTTCCATGCTTTTTTGCTTATGCTTAACACTAGGGGCTAATTTGAGGATAAACATATATATATATGCTTATCCTTATATTCTTGTACAAGTTTTAAGGGAAATTTTTACCAGTACTTATTCAGAAGTAGAAGCCAAATTTCAGTTTGAAGATATTTTCCATGAACTGTTTGAGGAATACAGTGAAACCTGACTTTACTGACCCATAAAGAGGCCGTAGTGGCTGAGTGGTTAGGGTGTCCCGACACTTTTTCACTAGCCCTCCGTTGGAACCTCTGGGTTGCGGGTTTGAAACCCACGTGGGGCAGTTACCTGGTACTGACCAAAGGTCTGTGGTTTTTCTCCGGCCGGTACCCCGGCTTTTCTCCACCTCCAAAACCAGGCACGTCTTTAAATGACGCTGGCTGTTAATAGGACGTTAAACAAAGAAAGAAAGAAAACTGATCCATAAGGGACAATGCGTCAGATATGACAGTGTGTCTGTAAAGACAGTGGCCACAATAACAGTGGGGCATGTCACCGTTTTGGTGGATATGGCTGGATGTTACAGGATGTCATTAAAGTCAGTGGTCAGTAAAGTCAGGTTTCACTGTACAAAAATTTACAAATAATAAGAAAAAAAAGCCAAATAATATAGTGTTATTCTCACAGAGCAATGCCTAGAAAATCCAACAACTTATAGGATACAGTTCATATCAAAACAATCATTCTTTAGGATTGAAAATTAGTTGATGGATAATTTGTCTTACGGGGTTATTGATAACCTGTTGAGTGAGGATTATGTATTTATATATGTTTTCCCCGGATGACTCAACGCTTTAGTGCTGAGGATTATGAAATTAATCGAACACTGACAAATTGTCATCAAAACTTAAGTCTTGACAAGATGGAAGATGCATTCTAAGAAAGTTGTTTTTAAAGCAATATAAAATTTTCCTGGTAGTTACTTTGGAAATGGACTACTCAGAATTATTTTGATTTTGCGATATAAATGAAATTCTTTTTTCTTTTTCTTTTCTCCTGTTACAGGAAAGTATTTTTTAATGTGAAATTTTGTACATGTAGTTTATGATATAATCTTAATATAATGTTAAAATAGGATTCAGGAAGGATATTGACATTTCTGTAATGGTGAGTGAATTCTTTTCTTTTTCAAGTATTAAATCATTTCATAATTTTTGGAAAATATTTTTAGGTAACAAACGATAACAGTGTAAATTAAAAACACAACACAGAAAGTTGAATGTTACCAGTATTTGTTGAAACTTGACGTGTAAAATAAACCGTTATAGTGGGTTTGTTATTGTGATGTTAATGTACCCGAGTTCAGAAGAAATGTTACGAACATTTAAATATTCTTGATTGTTAGAGGTATACATGATGATTAGCTGGGATGTATGATTTACATGTTGTAAAACTGAAAAATTGTTAAACTGTTTATCTGAACAAATGTTATTAAACTTGTTATAAAGTGTGAAATATCATAAAAAGAACAAATGTTAATGTTATTACGCTTGTTATTTAAAGCGTGGCATATTGAAAAAATGAACAAAAGTTATTACGCTTGTTATATAAAGCGTGGCATATTGAAAAAATGAACAAAAATTATTACGCTTGTTATATAAAGTGGCATATTGAAAAAATGAACAAAAATTATTACGCTTGTTATATAAAGCCTGGCATATTATAAAACTGCATATACATGTTATAATGCTTGTATATATTAATTGTGGCATATATATTGTAAATATGAAAAATGTTCATAATATCGCATTGTTGATAGTTTTGACAAAAACTTATATTACATATTGATACATTGATATATTGTATTGCTTTGCTTACCACTGGCCTGGTTAGAGTTATTCCCCTTGATGGATGCTTGAGACATATTGTCATCGCGTTGTACATGTACAATGCAAATGACCATTAAGTCATTATTTCCAGTTGCTTGTGGTTATCTGTGTTTAGTTTTTGTGCTTTCCAAATTGAATTTACTTACTTTTGTATTATGTGGGGTAAAAGAAAAAAAAATGGTTTAAAAGCATTTATCATGCCCTCAAATCTCTGACAATCGTTTTCAAGGAAATCTTGATCGTTTTTAGTTTTTGGTATTGGTTTTGTTAAATATTCTTTAAACAACGATGAATTGTTATTGAAAATGATACCAGAACTTTATATAGAATTTTATAGGAAAAGGTTAATTTTCTACGAATCACGTTAATTTGCCAGTAGACTAGATAAAACTTTCATTTCAACAAATTTCATTGTATATGTATTCAATAGGATCAGATAACAGGCTAGGCCTATATGAATCTTCTCCAAGATAAGACTTGATAAAACTTTAAAGACAAAATATTCATTGACGTCAACAAAACAATGTTTACTTTTTCCACCTGTTTATAAGTAAAGTATATATTGTTTACAGTACCAGCCACTGAGTAAACAGGCTTTATACAAATATAATGTACACACCAAAAAAAAAAAAGTAAAATCTTAGGAATTTTCTGTCTGATTTCTGAATATATCGAGGAAAGTGCGTGAGTTTGCACAGTAACATGAATTTGATAAAGCAAAACAAAGAAGAAATTTTCATTTATGAAAGATTTCTGAAATTTCTGAATTTTGTATTTTGAGAAACCTCTTGAGAACTAAAATGGGAATATAAAAGGTATGTAATGAGTATCGTAATACTACTGATCAACAGGGTAATTATCTGATAGAATACTCAAAATAAGTATGGAATAAAATTATTGTAACAAACTAGAGTTTTAGATAAAAATGTATGAAACCAGATACCTGTACCACCGATTTTCTTGGCTTCTGTCTAAATGTGAGCTCTGAATTATTGGTATTAAGACGAGTTATGTTTGAATATTTTAATTGAATAGTTAATTATTAGAGACTTTAAATAAAACACTCAAGTACCGAGTCCAATTTGTTATTGAAGAGTTATCCCCCCTGTCAATAAAATGCAAACTCTTTGAATTATTATCATATTTTACATTTTTATTGTAATTAATTCAAAACTTTAATGGAAAATGATAAAATCTATGCAAGTTGAGTAAGATCGTATAACAATTTGTAATATATTGTTATTATACAGTCGGCTGTATATATATACTTTAATTTTGAGATATTTTTAAATTCCCATCTGTTGGATTTTGGTTTCTTCTCATTCCCTTTGCAAATCTACTTTTACATTCACAAATTTTGTCCTCAAACTTGAAACAAAAGTTTTTACAGTGTGTGATTTTGTCAGATAAAATTTAAAAAACATTTTTTTTTATATTCTTTTCACCTGCAGAACACCCTCAGACAATTGTAATTACATGTTATTATCTGAAGAATTTTCTTTTTTATACCTAGATTCAGTTTATTTCTGGCCGAGTAAATGTCACAAAATCTAACTTCATAAATGATATTTCATAAATTGTAATGATATTATAAATTTTTCACAAAATGTACATGTATTTTGACTACTCTAATTTCCTGTGTATTACCTGACCTGATGAAAAGCTGTGATGGAAAATAATATATAGAATTTCTTAGTATTTTTTGAAAATATTTCCAGATAAACAGTACTGGCAGATTACAAGAGGGCATAACACAGAAATTGGCAGATGTTTATTTAAGAGATGAAAATGTGTACATGCATATAGTAATTCTCAAGATTAATAAAGAATTGAGAATATAGTGAAAAACGAAAAACAGACACACAGTCTGTGTGAAAACAAATGAAACAAAAAACAAACATTTAGTCTGAATGTATACACAACAAATTCACCAGGGCTACCTTCACCAGATAGCCCACACCACCAGGGCTACCCTCACCAGATAGCCCACGTCACCAGGGCTACCTTCACCAGATAGCCCACATCACCAGGGCTACCTTCACCAGATAGCCCACATCACCAGGGCTACCTTCACCAGATAGCCCACATCACCAGGGCTACCTTCACCTGATAGCCCACGTCACCAGGGCTACCTTCACCAGATAGCCCACATCACTAGGGCTACCTTCACCAGATAGCCCACATCACTAGGGTTACCCTCACCAGATAACCCACATCACCAGGGTTACCCTCACCAGATAAACCACATCACCAGGGTTACCCTCACCAGATAGCCCACATTACAAGGACTACCCTTACCAGATAGCCCACATCACCAGAGCAACCCTCGCCAGATAACCCACATCACAAGAACTACCCTCACCCGATAGCCCACATCACAAGCGCTACCCTCACCAGATAACCCCCATTACTAGGGCTATCATCACAAAAGCCATCCTTATATAATTAAGAAGTTGTGTAGCCCTAAAGGTATACACAGGGAATTAGAGAATTTATTTGTTTTTTATGTTCTGTAGTTATAATTAGCTTCACTTAGAGTACAGTAAATATACATATGTTTGCATTAATGATTTTAGCTCTTTCACCTCACTACGCTGAATAATGATTGCAGAATTTCAAACTTCCATTTATCCTGTACATGTGGATGACCGATTGTCTGTATGTTGTTTCCAACGACAAGTACTGTACATAAAGGTGGCCCAATTTCTGTATGTTGATTCCTACGACAAGTACTACATTTAGGTGACCCAATTCGTCGTAATTGTGTTTGTTTATATTGATAGAGAATGTGATAACACCTTATACATTATAGTTTATAAATCATGGTGCTTGATTGTAATATTTGTAGGTAGAGAGGATCATATAGGCTGTGGAATTCACTTCAGCTTTTAGATTTTATATGTCTACAGCCTTTAGGCTTATCAGTATGTTAATGAATTATATTTGATGAATGAAGACCTTTAAATTCTAAATTGTATCAAAATAACTGATTAATAATTGGTCTTGTGAGTATAGTGTAGAAATAGAAAAATTAGCCAAATGTTCAATAATCTAGTTTAAAGGTTCATAAGAACTACCGTACCTTTGTAAGTATTTTTTTAATATTCATATACATGTACATGTATTGGGCAAGTACGTAATTTCATAATTTGATACATTGTATAACCATATCTTGCCATTTAAATACAGCCAAAGACTTATTTATATGTTAGAATCCAAAGAAGTTGAGCAAATATGCAAAGGTATTACCATAGTTATGGTAGATACTGTACAAGCATTTTGAAAGAAATTCATTTTTTTTTTCATTTTTCATGTCAAGAAACAAAAACCATGTTCCTGAAGCAAAATCATTTAATTTAAAATTATGAATATGCACAACCCAATAATTTTGATTGTAAATGGGAAGTTTTCTTAAAATTCAAAATAAGAAATAGAAAAATTTGAATTGGTCAAAATGTTTTTAAAAAATATAGGATTTAGTGTACGTAGAAAACATAATTTTCAGTTTCTTCTCTGAATTTTGTTCCAGATTTTAACAAGGCAGTCAGGGCAATCTCAAATCATGCACAGCTAGTCTATATGTAATGAAGTTGAGGGTTGAAGTGCTCAAATTATTTTATTATCGTGATATAATGCCATAATAATTTTATATTCCCAGTAAATTAATAACTTATAATTATTTTTTTTGAAATGTACATAATATTATATATTATAAACAAGGACATATAAAAGATTATATGTCCCTTGTATAAACAGTGTGATTTATATGGTAAATGAGATATACCTAAATTTCGATTAAAATACAGATACCCTGGTACGTATACATTTCGTCATAACGTGTGTGTAATGATGATCTGTGTCTTAATCAAATTAAGTTTTAGTTTGATCACAATATTAGAAATAGAAATTCCGTCCAAAATGAGTGTCAATTATAACAATATTCTATTGTCATGCTGAAAGTCATTAAGTAAATTTTTAGATGTCTACCTAGCTAGCAACAAAACAAATATAATAATGTAGTAATGTAGAATAAGATTGTCAAACAGATCTGGGAAAAAACACCAAGTTTATTGGGAGTTTACTTAAGTCATTGTGGTTCTTTGTAGTATTAATATGCAGATTGATGTCAATTATAATTATCAGTCGGGAATAGATGTCATTTCATCTCCTTAGATTAGAAATATTCGTGTATAAAAAAGTTAAGACTATAGAATCTTTCACCCCCTTGGGGGTGAGACAGGGGAATCTCAACACGAGGGGAAGATTCTTAAGTTGCCAAACATGAGGCTTGCCGAGTGTTTGGCAGCTTAATTATCTTACCCCTGAGGGTTGAGATTCCCCTGTCTCACTTTCCGTGGGGGTGGATGATTATTTTTCTCTTACCCTGTTTACCCTCTTATGTATCTAATATTACTGTTACATGAATGCAAGGAAATGTTGACGTGACACGATTGAATTGTCGATGTGACGTCATCGTACTGTTGCAGTGACGTCATGGTATTGTTGACATGACGAAATGCAATTGTTGAGAATGTGCAAAGAGCATGTGCAGCTTGTCTTTTCCCTAGGGTGGGATAAGAAAATCTCACCCTGATAAAATGGTGGATATCCCTGTCCAGGGTAAGAGAAAATGGTATATCTCACCTTAACAGTTTGTCTCATTTCATCATTATTCATAAAAGTGCACAATGTGTATGAATTTTTAAAATGCCTATATTGCAAATTGCACGATTAAACTGTTATAAATGTATTTTATTATTGATGTAAGCTTTGTATAATCTGTATCTGCACATTGAGGATCTCACGTTATATATAGAAACTTTTGAACGATTTTGATATAAATTCCGAATGACATAATTATAAACACTAGTTTAAGATTCTGTTTATCATATCACTCATATTAAATCAGAATGTGAAATTAATTTTCATAAAAAACAGATTTTAGCTGGATTCTCATTAAAATGTTCTACTGGATTCTTGTCATAGACATTGTCAGCCCTCTCCTCCTGTTGTCAAGCTCATAACTATTCCATCCAACAGATTTAAACAAATGGAAGTAACTCTGATAAAACACTTTGGGTGAAGTTGATTCTGAAGTGCCGGTGGCAAGGCGGAAAAAAATACTTGATTGTGTCCCGAATATGCATGCGCAATTTCGGCACGTGCCGATCGGCGTAAATTCTTGCCAGTTTGGAAACACCGGCAAACTAGAGAATTCCAACTTGCTTTGAACCTGTCAGGCTATTTTAGTCTTATATATTGCAAAATATGTTAATTTTGAAATCCAACATTCGATGTTAACAATGCTTTTGAAATATATTGATCAATATATAAATATATACAATAAAAATGAATATTTTTTGGTCTATATCGGCCATATTGCTTGAATGTACCTGCCGACGGCAAGCTAAAAACCAGCAAAACGGCAAGTTAGAATAAAGTTCGCCCTTTGAAACCCAGCAAGTCACAATGAAGAAACAATTTATGTAGACATTAATTGATTGCATAATCTATGTTTTTGATATAAATGCCATTTATGCACCAACCACTATATGTAATTTCACATTCAAGTCAGTAAGCCAAACTCAGTGCATGAATTTTTTGTTTGTTTTTTTTTTGCTTTGCTTAATATTTAATCAGGAACATTTTCCTTAAATAAAAATTGCATTCCTGATTTGTTTTATTGGTGATTGTTTAATGTCTTTGCAGTTTTCAAATTAATATTGCCTTCAATATTTAAAGTTTTTGGTAGATGCATGTACAGTCCAAATAGCAACGAAGTTTTATGTTGATTATTTTGTCGGAGACCTGCTTATTTTCATCAAAATTGGCAAGTTACATTTTTTTGGCCAATATTGGCTTGCCCAGTTTTTGGAACCTTTTTTATATCTGCTTATTAACAATGTGAAGAAAAAGAAATATCATTTTATTAGGGTACTGACACCTCACCTATTGGTTACCAGAGGATGATTTTGTGTATAGAAGTCTGAACAAAAACATTACTGAATTTCTGATGAGGTTGAAGAAATTTAATCTTGAAAGTCAGTTCGTTGGTATTATTGTATTTTGAAATACTAGTACTGGTACGGTGATGAACACCCCAGGAATTTCTTTACAACATGCAGATCTATTAACCAATGTGCTCTTATAAATTAGCCATCTTATACTGCCACCCACACATCCACATACCCTTCCCCAACCCCACAAACCACCATCCCCACTATACCACTCGAAAATAAATTTAACAACCCACCAACCAAATACTGATATTCATTCTTACCCAACCCACCAGACATAAAGATAAGATCATCAAAACCCCAACACATATAGAAAGAAATCTCACCAAAGCCCAGGTCAACAAGCCTTCCACCCACCACAGGTACTTGTGGACATGATTATGATATTTCTAATTCAAATGTTTCATTATAGACGAGTAAATTATTGTATTACAATCGCATGCTTAATTTGAAAAAAAATATCGTACCTCGGCCTTAGTATTTATAAGGCCGAGGTACGATATTTTTTTTCAAATTAAGCATGCGATTGTAATACAATAATTCACTCGTCTATAATGAAACATTTGAATTAGAAATATCATAATCATGTCCACAAGTACCTGTGCCACCCACCACATGTAAAGGAAATCTCACCAAATCCCAAGCCAACCAGAAAAGAAGGGATTTTCACTTAGTCTGGAACCCACCACATGTAAAAGATTTTTTTCCAAATTCAACTTAATTATGTTTTCTCGCAGAAGCCCCAACTAAACATATACTAAATACACAATCCACCACGTGGAATAGTTTTATGTACCATCAAATGACGGCAACCAACAATAGTAAAATAAATAATGTGAAATAGTATTTATTCCTACCAATTCATACCCACCAGATATTCAAGAAATTTCACCAGAACCCACCATGTGTTAATTACAGTATTGTTTGAATACTCGACCAACAAGACATACAAAAATAATGTCTCTCCCCAACCACAAACTCCCAAAACCCACCACATGTAATGGTATTGTATACTCCAACAATGTTAGAGGTTTTACACGGCGAGATACTTTTGACAGGCGCCGTGTAACCTCTAACTGCCCATAGCTGATTTTCCCGATGCTGACGATGAAATTTTCAAAGTTCATATATTGAAAAAATATAGCGTGTCAACTTACATTTAAATGATCCACAGGGTCCAATATATATTTCTTTCCATAATCGAATGATTAAATGAGAATAATTTCGTAAAAAAACACAAATTATGAAGTTTTCTTCTTCCGAAGCGGAGCAGAGCTCAAGCAGACAATACTGTCGGTAGTGATAGTAGAAATACCACGTGATTTGCCGGTTAATACAAAAATGGATTACAACCTCTGTCCTACAAGCGGAATACAACAAAGTCCGTATCATTTCGTTCCGTTTGAAATAACGACACCTATTTTGTATCAACCATTAGGCAGCCATTATTAAAAACGACTAGAAAAGTGCTACAACGACATGGGCATGTATTTTGTGTGTTATACACCGTATTATACTATATATTTGTGTCTGTGACATACATATGGGATAAATATTGCATACATGATACGTAGACATCGTTGTAATGACCTGTCAACCTCTTAAGAGTTTTTTTCAAGCATATTTAGTTCCGCCCGGATTTCGGGCGGAAACTGCATCAAAGAATTAGTGCTTCGGAAATAAGAGGTCGCAGTCGGCAAAATAATATCCGATAGAAAAAGAGCCGACCAGCGGCCTCTTATGTTATAGGAGTATGGTATTGTAGTGAAAATCGGGGAAGTTATCTCCCTTGGTTGGAACTCATTTCGCACGTGAGCTAGTATTTAATCCCGCGGTGTTTCAGGGGCGGTCTCTTTGATCCTGAACCCCGCAATGTATACATACAGCCACTAAACGTGAGTACTTGTCACTACATTGTATGGGTTTTGGGATACGGGAGCATTCATTAGTCTTCTAGAGAAGGCTGGTGATACCCTACACCAGTTTTCTCTACAGTATTTATTCCTAACCAACTAGACGTAAAAAAAACAATCTCAACAAACAAACCTCCAACCTACGAAGTATGATAGATAGAGGATATCTAACAATGTCTTCAGTAATACCAAATATATTTCACGAGTGGGGCTAATATTTTGATATTTTTCACGAGTGCGCAGCACGAGGTTTTTGAAAAATATAAAAATATTAGCCACACGAGTGAAATATATTTGGTATTACTGAAGACACTGTTAGATATTCTGTTTATTACATTTTTTATCATCGAAAAACCTACCCCGTATGCTAACTAGGCCTAATATAAACAAAAAAAAGTATGAAAAATATCACTTTTATAGAATGAATAATTTTTGATATTTCACTGGTAAAAATGTAATAATATTTATTATTCCTACCATTCCCCCTCCCTCCCTCTCTCCTCCTCCCCCTCCCTCCCCTCCTATCCCACCATCTCGCCAATCCCATCACGTGTTATAATAGGTACTCTCAATATTTGGTTAAGGGTATGAAGATTATCATATAACAACTTCAATTTGCCAATTTTTTATTTACTGATTTAATTGTTTTCTTGGTTATTGGAATGTACTTACTACCCGTCACATACTGTTAATGATTGTGTTGTGAAGTAAATGTACTTACTACCCGTCACATACTGTTAATGATTGTGTTGTGAAGTAAATTGATTTACTTGAAAACGTAAATAAAATGCATTTAATGACATTATGTTTTTCATAGTTTTATTTTAAGCCACATGAGCAGTCTAAAGTGACCTATATATACCTGATATACAAGTCTCTGGTCCGGGGGATTGGGGCGCTGAATTTTCATTACAAATTTTGTTTTTAGTTTGCCTTATATTATAAGAAAACGTGTACAGCACGGAACATTAGACTTACCTAGGGATGACTTTCAGCATAATTTCTTGATGTGAGGACAGACCAGACATGTATACAACTTGTAAATAAGGACTGTTAAGAGAGGACATGTTACGATTCATCCCTTGGGCGATTCAAGGGTACAGGATTTAATGCACAGGCCAGTCAAAGTTATATGGGTGGAGAATCGGTTTGGAGACATGTCTATGCAGATTTAGTCAAATGCTGTAAACAGTGACAGGATTAGAAAGAGCTCTTTCAGTTGGAAAGAGCACACTTTAAAGAGCCAAGAGATTGGCAAGGAGTTCCAGTATCTTATAATTAGGAGAAAATATGCAAAAAAAAAAAGGTTTTACGTTGTTCTTGCCTCTCGTCCGTTTAGTAAGTAGGCTGTTTGGATTGGCTATGGAATGATTTTGTAAATGTTGACCAGTCTCGCGTTCCCCAGTTGCTTACTTACTGAAGAGTATCCACCATAATGGTGACTGATCCGTAGGTGCGAGAGCTCTAATCGTTGAACACAATTTAATTACAATTAGACTTGTAATTTCCGCTCCTCTACGAGACATTGGAATACAAGTTTAATCTTGATTAGATTGCGTTGAACACATACCTGTCTGCTCTCCTCTGTACTGCGTCAACCTGAGCGATGTGGTTCCTCTGATAGGGATCCCATGCTGAGCAAATGGTGTTATGGCGCAGGTTTTCGGATTTGCTTTTATGGAGGAAATAAGCGGTCCCCAGGGAAGATCTTGAGAAAAAGGTACCACCTAGATAATTACAAACAGGAACTTATTGTGTGTTTTACCTGTGATATAGTCGACAGTGTAGATAGAGCGCTTCCTCCTCATTCTGATGACAAATCATTTATCTGATCCCGAGCCTAACGTGGAGGAGGTTGCCGACGATTTAGTGTCAAACAAGGAAAAAATCTTTGCTGTTGAGCATAAGACCTGTGCTCCGGTCTAAATTACCTAAAACAGGAAGAAAGCGTTGCTGGACAAATAGTTTAAAGACACCCCGTGTCAACAAGTGTATTTTGGGCGAACATGTCCAGGAGTGCCAGAGACCAAGATTTGGCTGTACAAATATGTCAAACGAACGTGTGCGTTTTGACTTACCCTATAGTCATGTTGCTGAATAAACTCCATAATGCTAGGAAAGACAGTCGGCCGATGTTTGACATAGAACTGCAGGACTGCCTCCAGCTCACCATGGGCAGTTTCAAAATTGCTCAGGTGGCTTTCACCGACATAACTCATAGGAGACGAGAGGCTATTCAGCAGCTATTTCACAGTTTCAACCAGCATATCGGGATCATATGTATTAATTACTGGGGGGATTGCATATTTTATTGCTGTGCAGTGTGTTTTTCCATATTGCATATTTTAATATTTTATTGCTCTGCAGTGTATGTTTCCACTGCTAACTCCATTGTTTCCTGTGAGTGTAAGGTCTTATGGAACCACACGTGACAATTAATATACATGTACACATATTACTTACATATATGTTATTATTTACACCAGTTGTCCTGTTTGTAGTGACGGCACCCCAGTCACGGATCATCTCTTCGGAAACGAGATTGAGAAGAGGATTAAGGACTCACAGACACAAAGACCATAACACTATGCGTCATATCAACAGAAACCCAGGGCTCCAGGTCGGTTTGTTCAACGGTTTCATCAGGCCCGTCTTGTCTTTCACCCTTATCAGCGGTTCCAAACTGGACAACAACTTCAAAAAGGTGTTGTACAGCGACATCACTCTCCGCGTCTGCAACAGACTCAATCTGCTCCTTTTTAGGAGCTGGATCGTCAACAACGAAGAAACCAGTGAAACGTGTCTAGATCATTCAACAGATGGACCTCTGGTTCTGGCATCAGAAGGACGTCAGACTAAGGTTGGCATGCCTGTATGTTTTGTGAACACACCAGATAATTTTAGAGCAAGGAAAACCATGTTTAACTTAACTAATTTGGCTACACTTACATCAGATCCAGAGCATTTAGATTATGTAACTGGGTGAAAGATCGACTTTCTTCAACACCCCAACACAGTCTTATCATCAGGACCGCTTACTGTCAATTATCCACTCGATCAGATAAAGATTTTGGACCAACAAGTTGATGGATTACTACAAAAAGCTGTTATTGAAAGAGTTGACAGCAATGACGGGTTTTTCTCAAGTATTTTTACAGGAGTTAATAAAGATGGATCACGAAGACTTATCTTTAATCTCAAGAATTTGAATTATAATATTGAAACCCATCATTTCATGACGGATACTATTCGCACAGCCCTGCAGTTGATAGCACCTGATTGTTGGTTTGCTTCTATTGATTAAAGGATGCTTACTACTCGGTCAGTGTGGAGGTAAAGTTCGGGAAACATTTAAGATTTACATGGCAAGGATCAGTGTATCAATTCACACGTTTACCTAATGGTTTGGCTTATTCTCCGCGGACTTTTATTAAACTTTTAAAACCAGTGCTTTCAGCTTTGCGGGAAAAGGGTCTCACACATCTAGCATATCTGGATGTTCCAGGAACTTACTAGACTTACAGACTTGATGATAGTTTTGAGACAGAATGCTTATCCTTCAGTCCAGTTACGTGGCATTGTACCAGAATCTATTGAGAGTGGATTGAGTTTAGTAAACAAAAAAGAGAAAAAAAGGGGACGGGGGTAGAATGTTCTAAGGCGAGTACAGCTTGCATGTGTGAAACTTTGGCAGAGATATTTTCAGACCCATTGGCGTTATGGGGGTTGTTACTCTCCAGGTAGTATGCTCGTAGTTGGCACTAGCGCTCCATAGGATATGTTCGTTTCCAAGTGCGGGCATACTACCGTACGCGTATACACAGTCAAAATGAGGTACAATCCTTATATTTACACTAAAGAAATCGTTTAAATACAGTACGAAGAAAAGAAAATCCAGGGTGTGTTGCAACGTTGGTAACTATACGGCAGTCCTGGTTGCTAAGATGATACAGCTTCAGTGAATCTACGTAAATTACACCAGTATTGTTAACAAAATTAAAAGAAACAACTCAATATTTTTATTTAATATCTTTCACGTTTTTAATTAATTGATATATTCCAAATTCATTATTTCCGTCTAAGGTTAACTATGGTTGTCAAGCACAGCGTGTATTGACACAGATTTAGTAGGGACGTGGTTAACTGTACGCTTCAGCCATTTGATGTTAGCTTACCTCGTGGAGAAGGTACATATATGCACCCATTTCCGCAATATTCAGTATACTTTTTGACAAAATACGTACTCACTTGACGTTAGTTTTTTTGTGTAACACAACAACACCACATGGTTTACAATAGTTTATTACATATGTACCTCGCGTTGTGTCTATTTGGTTATAAAGTTTATCACTTCCATGACCATTGTTGGCTCTCTCCTCACTTCCGCGTGTCCTCTCTTCTCCCTCTCCCCTTCCGTGTTCTCCCCTAAGGGAGCTCTCCCTTCCTCGTCCAGGGGAGCTCCCTCTCCTTCAGCGTCCTTTTGTTCTCCCTCCTCACCTTTAGCTTTCCCTCTCTAATACCTAATATCCCGTGTACTTTAGTTAGCAACTCCTTCCGCCCCGCCTCTCTGCATATAATTAACAAGGCACGTGCGGAAACATATGTACACGTACCTGATCAGCTCCCCCTCCCAGTAATCCATCTATCATTGTCATCGCTTATCATGACATATAGTAATACCATCTAAGAATGGAGCGATCCTTTCCCTGTTCTGTCAATCAGGAAGTCATGCGGCCTACACCCCTGAACTCCGTATCTGATTCTGCACCCAAACTGTCAATCACAGGTGTTGTTTTCCCTAGTCCAGTATTGCGTGACCTTTGACCTGCTGTCTCTGATAGTTACTATTTTAAATGATGTATTAAACTTATACATATTCTTAGCCCATTTTGTTACATTTTGTACATAGATCATCGGATAGCAGGAGAAAACGCTAAAATTGCGTTGATCAGTCCTTTCAAAATGGCGCCGCCTACTTGACGTTCCGGTAACGTCACAAATAGACGACGTCATAATTATGTTACCGATTCCCGCACTTATTAATCCGCTGAACCTTTTGAATCGTTGTCTAAATTAATCATGTTTACGATTTCTGCATACTCTCGTGTTCCTAATATCAACACATTGGGGGAATTCCAACGCTCAACTGATTCGTCAATTGAACTGACCAATCAGAGTTCACTAGGTAAGGATCCTGACCAAGATGGCGGCCCTGACCTGTCTTAGTATTCATGAGCGCAGCCTAGCGGAGAGAAATGGTACTAAGGCAGGTAATCCAGTCTATAGGGCAAACAAGTTCCAATGTAGCGACATAAGCGTTTACGATTTGTCATCTAATGTCTACATTTATGGAAAACGTATTACACGTTTAATATTTAAATAGGCTACGCGTTTGTAGGCAGGTTTGACTGTATCGTCATAGATCAAACCAATTCAGTATCTATTATCAGAAGGCTTTATCAAAATTTTTACTCGTGCGATGCTTTTCACTTTTTCGCTTCTTCGCAAATTTCATGACTCCAGCATCCCACGAGTTATTTTTCTGAGTCGGCCATCAGTGTACTTGTTATAGTACATAATCGTTCCTGTTCAAAACACATCGAGTCGTTGCTTTGATAAACGCAGTCTCCAGTTTTTCTAGGTTTGAAGCGTTTTTGCTGACTCCCAAAAATAACTTTTGAATAATTTTGAATTGTGGTAATAATCGGCTGTTCATTTTGATATCATATCGCAGCATAGCAGAATAGGGTAATTTTTATACAGTTTAGTTAAAACCAAGTTTCAGGTTAGTTGGGAGTTTCTCCGTTTCTTCTATCATAATATTTCAGTGATCTCTTTGAACTCTTTTTCCAGAGATATTTTCGAGACATGAGACATCTAGTGTTTTCTCTATTTGAATAGCGGGACGTTTAAACAGATGCTCGTGTTCGCCAGAAAACCCATATAAAACAATTTCCAATGCTCTGACGGTGACATATTAAATACATTAAGTGTTATGATGGTGGGATTTGTTGTATCCTATTTGTAGTTACCTGATTTGAACATTTATTAAGTTTGTATTGCATTAGGTGAACTAGCATGTGTCCAGTTTTGTTTCTAATATGTCTTTAAGTACAAAAATATAGACATACAGTTAAACAAATTGAAAAACATAAACAAAGATAATTAAGATAGTAAAGTTACAGTTAAGACATTTGAAGAGAGTCATAAACATAAGTATAGAGAAAGATATCTGACTTTCACATCTCAAAAATATTTAATATGTTGACTTTAAAGTCAACACATGCATATTATTTGTTTATCAAAGAGTTTCTATGGAAATAATATGCGTGAATATTACATCATAATATGTTGAGTTCTTTTTATCTCGGTAACTTCAGACATAAATTGAGTCAGCATCTGGTTCTTCATAAAACTTGATAGAATATATCGTTATTTGCTCTATTTACTGATCAGTCATATTTTCCGCATTAATTTTGCATAGGGTCTCAATTTCCTAACAGCTGCATCTCATATTGATATCATGACAGATTTAATCGTAAAAGGCTGAAGTTAAGCATGTAGACAGCTACATCTTACTCTAACAGCTAAATTAAATCTGACAGCTTGTTTCAATGGTTATACTTGTATGTCTGAACATATTATGGTTAGGTGTTCTAGAGATTTTTCCTTATTAATTACAATAGGCCTTCGGCGAATAAAATTCGACCGATTGGGTCATTAACACGCACAACGATATTTGTTCGTTGTTTATCTACTACACTTGTGTAACTGTCCATGTTGTATGTCTACATGTGATCGTTTGTAATTTACTTGTGTCTTGACAAAGGGACAGATTGCCCAGAAAATTCACTTGTCTGTATTGTATTGTTTATTCACTTTAAGCCTTACGGCTCATAAGGATACATATACATAATAACATAATATATAATCAATCATATGAAATACTAAATAATTCTATCATCAAATAATAAACATGATCTTGTACATTGCATGGACAATATAGATGTTCGAAAATAATTATAGGTACAAGATAAAGACATTTATAAAGTCTGTAGTGTCGTTATTACATCATGACCAATTATCTATTTCTAGTAATACACATCCAGCTAAATCTGTTTGTTAAGATCTAGTAACTATATATAACAAAACATATTTCAATCTAATAAAATCATAATCTTACTATTACTATACTAATTCATGTGTTTCAACAATATATCGCAGAGGTGAAATCATAGCTCGTGAAAGAACACCTCAGAACCCTTTTGGACACCAAAAAGAGTGGGGAAAAATCAAAACAAAATGGAGACGAGTAGTATATCTCAAATTTGATTTTAACTAACGAAACTTATACAGTAAAGAAGTTCTATGTTAATAAAAGTAAGGTAGTGCAATATAGCTCCACCAACTTTGCTAGCGAGGCTGAGAAAAGTATATCATATTAAACATCCTTGGCTATCGAAGTTGTTGCTCCACATATTTTTCAATCTTTTACAAAACTCATATTAAAGGCTCCATTCACTTGTATGATATCTCTATCTTCAACGTGCTGACATTTGGTACAAACATTTAGCGAACCCTTGTCGTCAGAATCTTAATGTAATGGGGGCTGGACCCACCGGTCTCGATTTTATTCCCTAACAAATCAAACGATTCCTGACGCAAAACAACTATTATATTACCGAATTAACTCGATAATTTAATATCTCTTCGTTTTAATTTCTTGCAGGAAACCCTGACTCTTGCTGTTTATAGGACGTTAAACAAAAACAAGAGGCCCAGAGGGCCTGTATCGCTCACCTGGTTTCATGAGATATGAAACAAGAATGATGCTTAAGTATATTTTTCGCTGGTATTGCTATGTCAATATATATCATAAACACTTTATATGGGTACATGTACATTGGTTTTATTTTAATACCAAAAATTTCAGAGAAGATCTTGTTTTGATTAATTGACCCCTTTTGACCCTGCTCTCTGCCCCTTGGGGGGTCAGCTCCTTCCTTTATACAATTTTGAATCCCTACCCCAATAGGATGCTACCAGTCAAACCATTGCTAAGTTTCAGAGAATAAGTTGTTTATATCAATTTAGCCAAATTGACCCCTTTTGGCCACACCCCTCAGCCCCTTGGCGGCCCGGGTCAACCCCAACATTTGTACAATTTTGAATCCCCTCCCCATAACCATGCTGCCACACAAATGTTAGTAATATCCATTGCTTAGTTTCAGAGAAGAAGTCGTTTAAACAAATTGACCAATTTTGGCCCCGCCCCTCAGGCCCCTTGGGGGTCAGCCCCACCATTTGTACAATTTTGAATCCCCACCCAATAGGGATGCTACCAGGCAAATATGAGCGATATCCATTGCTTAGTTTCAGAGCAGAAGTCATTTATATCAATTCTGCAAAACTGACCCCTTTGGCCCCGCCCCTCAGCCCCCAGGGGGTCGGCCCCATCATTTGTACAATTTCAAATTTCTACCCCAAGGTGATGCTACCAGTAAAATATGAGATATATCCATTGCTTTTTTTCAGAGAAGTCACTTATATGAATATAGCCCGATTGACCACATTTGGCCCCGCCCCTCAGGCCCCTTGGGGGTCAGTCCCATCATTTGTACAATTTTGAACCCCCACCCCATAGTGATGCTACCAGGCAAATATGAGCGATACCCATTGCCTGGTTTCAGAGAAGAAGTCGTTTATATCAATATAGCAAAATTGACCACATTCGGCTCAACCCCTCAGGCCACTGGGGGTCAGCCCCATCATTTGTACAATTTTGAATCCCCACCCCTTAATGATGCTACCAGGCAAATATGAGCGATACCCATTCCTTGGTTTCAGAGAAGAAGTCGTTTATATCAATATAGCAAGATTGACCCCTTTTGGCCCCGCCCCAGAGGCCCCCAGGGGGTCAGCCCCATCATTTGTACAATTTTGAGTCCCCTATCCATAGGGATGCTTCTGGCCAAATTTGTTCAAATTCTGATCAGCGGTTATGAAGAAGAAGTCAAATAAGTCAATTGTTGACGGACGGACGGACGGACGACGGACGACGGACGCCACGGTATGGCATAAGCTCACCTTGGTCCTTCGGACCAGGTGAGCTAACAAACCAAACAAACCATTGCAGGAAACCTGGAGATGAATTAAAAAGAATAAGTGTATAAAACATTATAATGAAGTCCTTTTTAAGCGGAAACCTGCTTCTGATATCTTCCATCTTCTGATATGTGGACAAAGAGTTTAATTTCAGCAATAAAATCCAACCACCTATGTTTAAAATGTTAACATAGTCCCGGTATGCTGTTCATATGTATATTTATATAGTATATATATATATAAGATATATTGAACTTTAAACAAAAACGTTGTGCACCAGTGATATTAAGAATAAAAGAAAACCAATACGACATTATCGCCTGAAGATTGCCTAGAGGCCCGAAAGCGCTAGTGATAATGTCGTGTTGGTTTTCATTTATTTCTAATATATAAATATATATATTGATAAATTCCAAGTCCGAATCCTTTTCAACAACGACAACCATTGCACCGAGTTGCTTAGTTTTGTATTACGTTGATTATACAGTATATCAGATGTTACATACCAACTTACTGGTATTTACCATCAGTTGATTGAACGTATCTGCTACGTGGACAGAGTTTAACTACTGTAACTAAAACTCAACAAATACCAATCATCGATCCTTAAAATCGTATCACTTTACCAAGAAGTAAGACGGATTGCTTCTAATTGTTGGAATCGTTTTCAAAAACGATTGGTTAGGTGAAGTTTTGTTTAACTTAGCCCGAGTTTCCTCTGGCCCGGTGTCCTTAACCGTTTTGATGACAGACTAAACAAAATACAGGCTAAAATCGTGAAGCTGAAAGAAGAAACTGACAGTGATACCTTGACAACATCGATCACGACACAAGGTAAGGAATACTTTATGGTTACTGATAACAAAAGCCGTTTCATATGAAATTAAATTAAGCTCTGAATTGTTTTATCGGTACGGTTTTGGTTTTGAGTAGAACAATATTATATTCAATACTATTTCATAATCTACCTATATTCAGTGCCTATAGTTTTGTATATTCGATTTCGAAAGAAGGTTAAGTGAATATGTGTATTCTGTGCCATGTTACTATTGAAAAGAATTAAGACGTGGCAATCCAAGCTTTCTTTCAATTTCAGTACTTGGTGACTTCATGGACGCCAGGACACTTTAGATCTATATTAGTCGCTTAAGGTTTTGAATCTTCCAAAAAGACCCGTCTAGTAACATCCATCATTCTCTTCACTTCGAGTTAAATTGGCGATTGTCATTTAGACAGACTTCAGTCTAAATTGTTTGGATGGTTCACTAGGAGGTTATTCCCCAGTCCTGGTCAAAACTGTGTTAACCAATAACAACCTACTGTTCTTTTCTTTTCTCTTTAATCTCTGGCTAAGAGAGGTTGATTCAGATCAATTAATGCTGATGTAGACCACAGGGACTTGAGAATTTGCTACTTCGCTGGTGTTATAATGAATATTGAGGGGTGCCATATTTACCGAATATTAATCTAGTCCCCAAAAATGTCTGAAAATGTACTAAACAAACCAGGGAAGGTCCAATATACACATATAGACTAACAAATTCTCAGATCACTGTGATCTTGGTAGAAGTGCATTCAGATAATATCTTCTCCAAATACGGGTCGACTTAAAATACATTAAAACTATATTAGTTGATAAATATTGTCCATTTCAGATACAAAACCATATGCATTCAGTGCATACCTGTCTCTCAACGATACCGGCCCCCGCAGCAGTGGCAATCTGACATTCACGAAAGTCATCTTGAATGTCGGAGGAGTTTATGATACAAGTACAGGCGTCTTCTCATCACCGGTTAATGGTTTGTACGTCTTCCATTTCCAAGCTAATACATATCAGTATTCGAAGCACTGTACCCTGTTCCCGTCCGCAACAATGCAACTATCGTGAGTGCCTATAGCAACGACAAAGATGGAATGTCTACGTTCGGTAACACAGCTATTGTTGAGCTGAGAGAAAAAGATGCTGTTTATGTTGCCATCACGTCACCAGTTGTACCAAGCCAGTGTTACATGAGAGGAAATTTCAATACATTTTCCGGGCACATGATAAGATAGCCAGAAAAATCATTAACAGCAGACTACCAAATTAACTGATATATACATCGAGTACTACCTTGTCAAAGCTTGATTTAGACACTTATTGCTTTCTGAATCTATCAATTTGCCTTATCTTTACAAAATCATATCAACATAGTTTTTCTAACATTTGTTGGCTATATGATATACAACTTGAAATCTACCTAAAAAATCGACGAAAAGTTGCATTTTCCATGCATATGTGCATGGTTTTGTTTTTATTTTAGATTCCACATTTTGGTATAATCTGTTATTACATATTTTAAGAGTAAGAGAGTTCCTTTGTCTATTTGTATAATTAAAGATATGTTAAGTTTGTCCGTAACTTTTCAGATACTATATCATCTATACGTTAAATAGTGCTAGCTTTCATTTCCTGCATTTAAATTTACGGCTTATCATCAGATCTGTGCACTCAGTTCTGTTTATGAATAAAGCCTCAAAATGTATTGTTTGGTTCAGTGATGTTATCATTTTGTGGTATAGAGTTACTTCCCTTTCTGATATTAAACCTTATACATGTACTCTCTTCTAATAGCAATTTCTAAAAAATGCTCGAAATAGTATAAGCACGAAGATTATCCACATTTTAAGACATACAAAATACAGTGTACCAAACGTACAATAAAAATGTACGATCACATGTATAATCTACGATATACTGTAAACCTACATATTTTAGTGGTAATCTTATTTTAGTGGTTTTCGCAGTGGAAGCATTCCGCTTAATTCGATTATTTGTAGATTATCTACATTGGTTTCTATGGTAATTATTGTTATATGTTGATGACTAATTGTATATATCTACATATGTACATTGGTTTCTGTGGCAATTAATGTTATATGTTGATGACTAATTGTAGATTATCTACATTGGTATCTATGACAATTATTGTTGTATGTTGATGCATCATTCCGTTCATCAGTTTTAATTTGGTTTTGCGCCAAAATTTGAGTGCGTTCAATCAAGTACTTTCCAGTAACTTTTATATAATAATTAAATTTTATTTATAGTATTTTTTACTAATATATATCGGACAACACAGCAACACATTCACAAAATTAATAACAGTTTTAATATACAACATTGCTACATGTTATACAAACAGTATAATGACCAGTGTCGATACGATAGCCTTGTCTGCTTAACAATAAGTTTTACAATTTATAATTGACAATGCTTCCTATGAAACAGACAACTATCAAACGAATTACCTTTAAAGCTCTCGTCATCTTGTTTGGATATAACAAATGACGTCACATTTGCCTTCACCATCCTTGACGCGATGCAGTAAAATACTTAAATGTCTTTTTGATATATAAATAGTATACTATGTCTTTTTGATATATTAACAGTATACTATAAATCTGTATCTTCATTTTCAGATCATTCCATAAATATCAATACATATAATATAGATAATGGACCATTTAATATACAGTTTATATCAAAATGGCCAATTGATACATACACGTATTCTCTAGATTTAGGCTGTTTTATGTTATAATGAATTATTATATATCGGTAAATATCAGTGAATATGCCCAGTCCAAAAGATAATTATAATCAATAAATGAACATTGAGAACAATAATCACTCTAACGATATAAAATAGTCAAATGTTATACAGATACACATTGCATATATAACTTTTTGTTTTCCTTGAAAACTTAATATTGTGTTACGATGCAACTAAAGAACATATCATATCCATCCCCCGCTCAATGTCTTCATCAATACCGGTTGTTCAAATGAACATGGATACAACACATGACGTGTTTAACAAGAAAAAACTATTGTCCAAATAGCATGTATCATTACTTCTGCCGGGAGAAGTTAACAAAGTGTAACACATCTAATATATTGCAATTTCATAGAAGCATAAAATCATAAATATACAAGGAGTGTACAGCATTAAAGAAAATACATTCCTTACTATACTAATTGATGTGTTTGAACAATATATCGCAGAGGTGAAATCATTGCCAATGAAAGAACATGCCAGAATAATTTAGACACCAAAAAGGAGTGAAAAAGACGTCGAAAAAAGGAGGATCGCAAAAGCAGGCGACGAGTGGTACATTTCCATTGAATTTTTACGAACTTTATAATCAAGCTGTATTTTGAGATCATAAGTTAGTGCAATCTAGCTCCACATGTATTTCTATCTATTCACCTGTATGTGATCTCGACCTTTAACGTGTTGGACTTTGGTAAAAACCTTATCCCTTGTCATCAGAATCTTGATGCAAGCTTAATCCATAATGTTACCACATAGTAAGCTATCCATTTCAGTCCTCGTGACTTTTTCATAATAAACAGGGTATCTATATATGGATTAATATTCTGGGTTCCATCGGCTGTCAAGATAATGCTTAAGAAACGAATTAGAAGGGAAGTTATACTGATAGATCATAATGTTTAGAACAGGTTTAATTTTGAACCGATTGAAAAAGTAGTCAAGAAGTTCTGATGTGAAAACGTTAATTCCAAATAATTGTTGGTACGTTTAGGAAGAAATTCGATATCACACAAAGGAGGATGTAAGGTTATGTTGTGCAGGAAATTAAAAAAGATATGGCGGATCTCGAGACAACTGAGAGATAGCAAATCAAGCAAAACCATAATAGACAATACTGTATTTACACACAGGTGTATAGATAAAGGATATTTAATGAGTTTACATTTTATCGGAGATTTTATTTTACCTTGGCGAGCAAAAAATAAACCTTCCAGAGGAGTTTCATCAAATCTCAAATTAATCAAAAACCTTTTTTGTCACGTGAAACAGAAAACTGACATTTAGAGATATTTAAAGAAGTAAACAGAAGACTTTGTCCGTGTAGCATTCTCTAAACATCAACCGAGTAAACATTGTTTTAAAACTTTTAAAATATTTACTTATGTAGCATTGTTTTTACGGAACGGGCACTGGTATCATTATTTCATAAACCCAATTCTCTACTTACAAGAAGATATCACCGTTTCATGAGTATGAAATCTACAGATACAGTCACTTTAATGAGTATGAAATCTACAGATATAGTCGCTTTAATGTTTTAATCCCTTGTATGTTTTACATTCGTATAAGTCATTGCGATTTTGTAATGACCGTCACCCACCGTGACGATTTTTATTCTACCTTAAAGTGTAAATTGTCCCATATAAATGGTTCTGAACTAACACTTTACATCATTGTTAAAGTAACCAATCTATTCAAAATCTAGATGGTCATTCTCACTACGTTACATGAACATCTAACATCATATAAGGGGTCACGTTCTGATGACCTTTGAGATGTGTGTATTTCACTTTCAGAGCGAATTGTGAATTTGCCGATGTCACCGAAGCAAACCATTTCGTTACAGCAATCTGTTATCATCTGAAGCACACTATTTCGGCACAGCATGTAGAAACAAATTGACATATTATGTAAGTTATGCACTCTAGTCATGATAATTCGTTCATAAAATTCACTTCGAAGATTCTGGAAGTAGTCATTTGATTGGCTAATCCAAAAGGTCACCCCGACGTGAGCCGTTATGGGATGTTGTTAGATCAGAGACTTGTATATCACATGTGCATGTGATATACAAGTCTCTGGTTAGATGTTCATGTAACGTAGTGAGAATGGCCGTCTAGATTTTAATTAGATTGTCAAGGTAACATGTACTAGTATCTAGTTACAGTAACAATGACATATCGGACATGTGTTAGCAGATTATTGGCGATGATCACGAACCAGATAAATATATATACTGAAAGGAAAAAGGAACGCAATTAGAGGTTGTCCAGTTTCTAGGAAATAAAAAGCTGTTATAGAATGTAATACTGGTGAAATTGAAAGATAGGTTGCCATTCTGTCATCTGTGATAATTTCATCCATGTACGTTCAGTACTTCGTCAAATTTCAGGTTAAACCTGACCTCTCCTCGATCAAATAATTATGGGACGATTTTACAGAGGATAAGAAGTAGGCCTAACCAATCAAAGTCGCTCAGTTGACGTTGGCACTGGATGAGGAATGGAACCATATACCAAGGAGGGTCAAATCTAGATCAATGCAATGATGGAAGAGTTCGTGCAACAATTGCAGCTCAAGAGGCATAAACGATATAGATGGACCCAAAACTCTATTCATTTGCGTGAGGTAATTCATTTGCGTGTGGTACCCTTGGACCAACCTGAAATTTAACTAGGGTACTAAACGTACATCGATGACCATCTCCCATCTTAATTATTTACCTCCAAATGCCCAGAAAAGTCGTTATTAGTGTTAAAAGGACGTATACGATTGTTTCCACAAGAGTTTATTCATTTTTGTCTTTTCAGAAGAACTGGCAAAGTGTTTGTGTCTTTGTCACTACAAAATGTCCGAATTATGTGATGTCTGAATTCAACATTGCAGTTACACCTAATCACTTTTGTTTTGCCCTCAAAAGCTACATTATGTAACAAGTTAATTAGTGGTGTTTGGTTAATGATGCACCATTAATTATGTATAAATTGTCTTCACTACAGTATCTCAAAACGTTTAGCCCAACCCAATCCCCGCTCTACAGCAGCTACCCTCTATACCCTTACCACAGGCACACGTTTTAATGTGTAGAAGGGTCTTATTGGGTATATGGTGAAGGGCACTAGGGTATTCGACTGGTCTTATTTGGTATATTGCGGAGGGCACTATGGTATTTGACTGATGGTATCGGGTATATAGTGGGGGGCACTAGGGTATCTGACTGATAGTATCAGGTATATGGTGGAGGGCACTAGGGTATCTGACTGATAGTATTGGGTATATGGCGGAGGGCACTAGGGTATCTGACTGATAGTATCGGGTATATGGTGGAGGGCACTAGGGTATCTGACTGATAGTATCGGGTATATGGTGGAGGGCACTAGGGTATCTGACTGATGGTATAGGGGTATATGGCGGGGGGGACTAGGGTATCTGACTAATTGTATTTGGTATATGACAGTCGTCACCAGGGTTTTTGACTGATCATATTGGGTATATGTCGGAGGGCACTAGGGTATTTGACTATAGTCATTTTCATAGACAGTAAAATCAAATACATAACAACGCATGCAGATGACAAGAATGTCATGAATCAAATGACACTAGGTTAATTTGAAGTGAGTTGGTAGAAGATTTGTTTATTTTTATACTCTTGTGTACTCCTGTATACCCTAGAAGACCATTCCACACCTCCGAATGTTTTCTCTTAAATATAAAAACCAGCCCTTCTACTCCACCCACCACAACCATCAAACTTCTCGGAACATTGGGGAGAGTGATTCTTGCTCCGACGAGGCACAATACACATTAAGACACTTCATATTGCACAGAGATACATCTCAGTATAAAGCATTACACAAATATTAATTATTAATTAATTATCAGGAGACATATCTGAATACCATTAAACAAATGGTAAAAAATATTCTTCATGAGTCAATCAGAAACATGGAGACAATACAAGTCATAGTCATCAATCAGTTTTAAGACAACAAGATTATGAAGTTACCCTTTTCATTTAATTATATTTTAATACATTAAGTAAAATGAAAAGAACCATAATTGGATAACTAGTGTAGCACTTAATGAAGAGAGCTCTCATAATTCATATCAGTTTGTGTCATTAAGTTTGGTGCTCTTATCAGTTTTTGACATTATGCGGCAGTAAATCTCACCGTTATTTTGTTTTATATATATCATAAGATTGTTAGGTATGATCCCTTCAGACCAAGTAATAAATAAAGGAAAAGAAAAAACTTGACAACACATCTTTAGTACTTTTGTCACATGTTGGAAATTCTTCAGACTGTTTATTTAAAGGCAGGTATGGTCGCATCTGTAAACAGTCTGAAAAAATTGTGTAAAGATGCGACAAAATATTAAAGACGTGTGGCCTAGTTTTTCTTTTTATATAAATATTTCTACTACTTTCATGTGAATTATCCCTCAGCTATCTACATTTAATAAGCACCATATTTCTAACTTCTATATGAAGTCGCAGCCACAGGAGCACATGGATATGTTTAGTGTAAATATAGTAAATAAATTTGTAGTTGATAAAAATGTTTTATGACTATTGAGTGAAAACGTTCAACATTTAGACCATTTGGGTTCATCATACTTCATTTTGATGGAAAACCACGGCAATTGATTTAAGAATTTATACATGGTCCTTATAAAGTATCAAAAAGCAGTAATCAATTGTAAAGGTTACCATGGATATTGAATAGTGCAATCTCTGGTAGACCATTATGCTTTCTAATTATTACTATGGAGATTTTGGCTCTCTCCCTGTTACCACAAAGATTTGGCAGTTAACTCTTTGGTTGACTACTATGCTTCCACATTGTTACCATGGAGATTCAGGGATTCTCTGTTTCCATGCAGATTTGGCAGTGCAATCTTTGGTTGTTAGCTGTGTATTTCCTTAGAATAGCCATTGTGAGGATAGAGTACAATATTTGGTTGCCATGACTCCCCATCAACACGTTGGCCACATTTGGTAGTGAGAATAGAGTAGAGCATTGGTTGCCATGACTCCCCATCAACACGTTGCCCACTTTTGGTAGTGAGAATAGAGTAGAACATTCGTTGCCATGACTCCCCATCAACACGTTGGCCACATTTGGTAGTGAGAATAGAGTAGAACATTGGTTGCCATGACTCCCCATCAACAAGTTGCCCACTTTTGGTAGTGAGGTTAGAGTAGAACTTTGGTTGCCATGACTCCTCATCAACATGTTGAATGATATAGTTACTATCTATGGTTACTGGTTTTGATGACCCATTCTGCATTAGGGTTCACATGGTACAATGCCATCATGTTTGTTTGGTGATCTAAACATCGTTCACCTGCAAAAACAGATTATAGTCAATTATTATTTACAAAATCAACAGAGAATATCTCATGAAATCAAAACCATAACTCTTACTCAAAATTGACAAAAACATTTTGGGCAAAATATGAAAAAATAGATCACATGGAGAAAAAGACAATTTGGCAAACAATTCCCCACCAGACGTAGGTCATAGGTCAAACTATAGGTCAGAATGACTTCACACTCCACCTCACCTAGGTGAACTCATGCACCAAATACATGTATTATGTTCCAGTATTAAAGGGACATCACGGTAAAAACGTTGTTATTTTCATTGAATGTACGTGTTTTGTTCCTTTCCAGTTATGTTTCTGTGCTATCCCAATATTCAAGTCAATCCTCATGTCCAGATTGACCACTCGATTTAGTTAGGAATCTCCCTCTAAATTTAGAGCGGAAATTATTTTTAAATCATCACGTGACTGTTTTGAAATCGAGGCATTTTCATTTGTAAACACAAACACACGATAGTTTACAAGTTGAAATATTCCATCTGGTTTAGTTGGATAACGATATTATACAGTGGTTAAAATGTTAAATAACATGTTCTGTATATATTCCGGCACAAATATTTATGTGTATATAAGTGTAAACACTGTACATATAGTATAGTAACAGTAGCGATGTACTGGTACAGACTGTATAAATATTACCGAGTTTGTGTAAATATTACAGAGTTTGTGTAAATATTACCAAGTTTATAAATCGTAAGAAATCAATCGCAACAAGCCATAGGATAGGTGGTTCTTGGGTTTATTTGGAAAGTCGACCGGTTTCGCCCTGAACTAGGGCTTCTTCAGGACAATTTTTTCACAAGATTTTTACCCCTAAAGTACTAAAAATGTGGGCCCATGTTCTATTATTGATGATGTCTATACAATAGTGACGTAATGTACAATGTTATCATGTGACCGGTAACGGTTGTCTAGAAGGTTACTATGTACACAATGCAAATGATAGTATCAATGTTCTTTCGCTGCTTAGTATTTGCTAAACATATATGCAAATTCGGGCCCACTTTTAAATTATTCAAAATATAAAGCATGTAACAATAATACAATAAAGTTAAAAATGAAAATAGAATTATAAAATTATGACAGATCAAAAGTTCTATAGTTCAAATGTTTGTTTCATCAAGGCACACCGTGGTGTCTGATGTAGATTTGTAGTTCAGAGTTTTGTAGTCTACAAATTCTCCCTCCGATTGGTTAGGGGATGAAGCCGTGCTGCAGGTGTCCCTATCCGACAGTTGAAGGTCTGCTTTGAGCATTTCCATAACAGTCTCTACAATAGGTCTGCATTTCATGTGAGCCGGTCCCACGGTACCTCTTCCGTCGGCCGGTCTTACTCTAAATTTCACCTGATCTAATTGTGATTTTGATAATGCTTCAAATGGACGTTTGTCCCCTGGTATTTTCGCATCCAATTTAGTGGTGTCCTTTGTTACCTCTGGCTCGATCCCGTATCCTGGGTGTTGTTGTCTCTGATGCCTTGTGTAGCTTTCCATTCTGCCGTATGATTTTTTGCATAACTTGCATTTATACCACGTTTTTACAGGTCCGTGTTTGATACTGGCGTGCCTCCGTAGAGATTTTAGCGATGCATAACTATTTCCGCATCTAATACACGGAATGCGTGTTTTAGTCCGAATAATTGTTTTCTTGGCCGGTAGATGATTCTTCTTAACTGGAGTTAGTTTGGTGTTTGCCATTTATGTGATGATGTTTAATCCTTCGGGCTGTGCGGTTCTCAATATTCTAATCCAACTCTCTTCCGTGCGGAGTCGATGGTTTATACTTTCGACGTTAGCTAACAGTCCCGTAACTGTGACGTCAAGGACATTGTGGTCGGGCGACGTGAAATGTCCCGCCACGGGTTTATCCGGGTGTTTGTGAATAATACTGTAAAGGTGATTTCGGATGCGTGTGTTGATGGTAGTGGATGTTTGTCCGATATATTGTATCCCACATTTTTTACATGTAATCAAATAAACTGCGTTTATACTTTGACAAGTTATGTGTCCCTTGACTTTGTATGACTTTTTTGTAATGTGACTAGTGAATTTAGTGGTTTTTTCCATGTGTATGCATACGCGGCAGTTTTTCCCACACGGTTCACTGCCCGAGTTAGTCGTGACGCGATTGATGTCACTTCTAACTAATATGTTTCTAATCGATCGGGGTTTGGTACATGCTATTAGCATTTTATAATCTAGAAGAGCTCTCGTGCCTGGTCCATGTCTTAAGATGTACTCGTGTTTTTTGAGGAACCTACCTATAGGTGGGTTGAGCGGGTTGTATGGTATGACGAAAGGTAAAATCTTCCGTGAGTTGGTGTTTTTTCTTGGGTTTAGTAAAATTTCTCTGGGAGTTACCCGAGCCCGTGCTACTGCCTCTCGGAGTAAGTTCAGCGGGTAACCTCTCTTAGTGAATCTATCAATGAGTTTGGAGCATTCTAGCTCGAAGTGTGTGTCCTCACTGCAAACTTTGCGTATGCGGAGTGCTTGTGAATATGGTATGCTCGTTTTTTGACGCATAGGGTGACAACTTTGGTAGTGCAGGTATAGAAACGCGTTAGTTGGTTTGCTATACAGTTTACTTCCTAAGCTGCCGTCATCTAATTTATATATGGTGGTATCGAGAAAGTTTACCTCTGAATCGCTGATATCAAAGGTGAACTTGATAGTAGGATGGTACGAGTTCATGGCGTCACAGAAGGAGGTAAGTTCCCCTCTCGCATGTGGCCAAACGAAGAAAATATCGTCTATATATCGCCACCAAACTAATGGTGCCTGGGTCTGAGTAGACATGAATCTTGTTTCAATAAAATCCATAAATATTATGGCGTAATTGGGAGCCATTTTGGTGCCCATAGCCGTGCCTAACTTTTGTAGATAATATTTTTGATCAAATCTAAAACAATTGTTAGTAAGTATAAGTGCTATCATTCGAAGGATGATCCATGTGCTGGGTTTTTCATCTTTTGATCTAGTGTCTAAAGCTATTTTAGCGGCTCTAATACCTTCTGTGTGTGGTATTGATGTGTACAGCGACGATACGTCTGCGGTACATAATATGCTTCCTACTGGTAGTTTTCCTAATTCATCTATCCTCCGTAAGAAATCATTGCTATCTTTTAGGTAGGAATCTGTTTTCATTGCTAATGGTTTTAGGTGGTAGTCCACAAATTCTGATATTTTTTCTGTGCAGCTTCCTACTTGAGAAACTATTGGTCGTCCCGGATTGCCGGGTTTGTGTATTTTTGGAAGCGTGTATATGATGGGGGTTCGCGGGTTCTTAGGCGTGAGATATCTGATCTCATTCTCTGATAACAGTTCTCTTTGTTTAGTAAATTTGAGAAAGGTGTTTATTTTCTTTACTAGTTGTGTGTTTAAATCAGAATCTACTTTTTCGTAGTATTTTGTATCCTCTATTTGCCTAAGTATTTCTTTGACGTAATCTGCTCGGTTTTGGATGACTATAGCCCCTCCTTTATCTGCTGGTTTAATGACAATGTTATCATCTTTGCTGAGAGATTCGAGAGCAGCCTGCTCCCTAAGAGAAAGATTGTGACCGTATGGTTTTTGTGTGTTGTGATCGTGTATATTCTCTGTGACTATGTTCAGAAATGTGTCTAAAAAGGTATCTTGTCCCACTGGCGGCGTCCAACCAGACGGTCGCCGGAAGGGACTTCTTTCTACTTCGGGTTGGTCTTTAAAGAAGTGCTTAATTCTAACTCTACGGTTGAACAAAAATGTGTGTGTAAGTATGTTATCTAACTGTGGGGCCCTAGGTGTGGGGCAAAATTTTAAACCCTTTGACAAAACGTCTAATTCTGCTTTATTTAAAGTCCTGTGTGAAATGTTTACTATGCCGCTGTAATCATTTTCTAATCTCGTTTTGCGGAACTGTTTCCGCGGGATGAATTTGCGGTGGTGCTTCGGTTTCGGGGATTCCATTCAGTAGGTGGATTGGTGTTTTTCTCCGGTTTCTTTTCTCTTGCTTCCTTAATACGCGTTAGGGTGATTTCGGTGGTACTCCAGATGAGTTCCGCGATATCCGATGTGGTGGTAGATTTAATCAATTCCTTGACCTTTTCAATCTCAGTGGTCAGTGTGGCGAAACGTGCTGACCAATATTCCTCGAGTAATTTGGTAAGTTCTAAACCAAATTTCATATGACACGCGTCCCATTCGATGCTGAACTCGGTGTCGATCTCGGGTACCTGTGGGCTTACCAGTGTTTGTAACCCTTTAGGTACTGTTCCCTTTGTGATGCATTTTTTGAGAAAGTCAATATGGTTTAAACATTTAAATGATTGAATTCTGAGTTTCCGTAAGGCTTTGAAATGAGGGACGACCACTGCTGGTAAGCTGGTCCTCTCGGTTGTTTGCTCCTCTCTTTTCCGTTTATGTTCTTGATGAGTAGTGTCTGATTGCTCAGTGTTTGTAGGAAATTGAAACCGAAATTTGTTAGATTGTTCATTCATGTTAGTACAAAGAAGATGGTCCAATGGCGGACTCGGGTTTCCTATGGCGGATCCACTCGAGATGCAGGGGCTCTAGGTCAATTAGGCAAAAACAATCTCGAAGTATAGAGCCAACGCCGTACTTCTGGTTAATGTTTGGTAGGTTCCGAAATCCCGGCTTGGATACCAATAAGTATGCAGGGCGATTGAGAATGTGGGTAAATATAAATCGTAAGAAATCAATCGCAACAAGCCATAGGATAGGTGGTTCTTGGGTTTATTTGGAAGGTCGACCGGTTTCGCCCTGAACTAGGGCTTCTTCAGGACAATTTTTTCACAAGATTTTTACCCCTAAAGTACTAAAAATGTGGGCCCATGTTCTATTATTGATGACGTCTATACAATAGTGACGTAATGTACAATGTTATCATGTGACCGGTAACGGTTGTCTAGAAGGTTACTATGTACACAATGCAAATGATAGTATCAATGTTCTTTCGCTGCTTAGTATTTGCTAAACATATATGCAAATTCGGGCCCACTTTTAAATTATTCAAAATATAAAGCATGTAACAATAATACAATAAAGTTAAAAATGAAAATAGAATTATAAAATTATGACAGATCAAAAAAGACAATTTGGCAAACAATTCCCCACCAGACGTAGGTCATAGGTCAAACTATAGGTCAGAATGACTTCACACTCCACCTCACCTAGGTGAACTCATGCAGCGTCCGTATTACTGCTGTTTTCATGTTTGAACTGTTCCAATCTATTGTACTGCTTCCCCAGTGTAATTCTAGGATTGTCTTTGACCCATTTGGCCATTATTCTCTTTATTGCGGAAGCTGTTATCGTTTTCAACCGCAATCAATTCACGTTGGAAGCCATTTTTGTTTTCAGGTGTTTTAGTTTGCGTTTTATCATGTACGTATGTCACAAAATTTACATATCCAGACTATTGATCAATAAATTGTGATAATTAATAATTGATGTTTTTTATGTACATATATCATAAAATTCGAATGGTTATTGTTCATAAGGTTATTTTGTTAAAGATATATATATACCCAATATTATGAATAAATACAAAATAAAAATTGGTTTACTGTGATGTCCCTTTAAGTAAAGTATGAGATAGGTTATGGACAAGTTAAAAGTCTGGAAGGGCAGAACAATGCAATCTTATAGTCTAATAACACCTGGTCCTGGTTGCATCTCTTAACTTAAAATTTTCCACAAGAAAGTATTACTGGATTGAAGGAAAAAATCTTAGTAAAGGACCTGTCCTTAAATTCTATAATGCTTTTCTATGGCCAATTTTAAGTTAAGGAATTTCCTTAAGTTCAGGAATAGCGATGAAACTTGGGCCTAAGTGTTTTGGAAGGACCTTCTGCTTCATTAACGACCCTGCCATGCAAATCTATATCAAGTTGCAGCAAATTTTGATATCAAGTTCCATCTAGACTGTGACATATATAGATGCCCCCACAAGTTCATAAGTTCACATTTAAATATACAGGTAAGTCATACCTATGTTACCACCAGTTTCGTACAGGTAAGTATGCTCTTCCGCAAAGGAAACTTTGTCTGGATCACAATAGACTCCCTGCTGGACAATTGACCTCTTACTGTTCTCCCTAGAGGAACAAACCCTCATATTATTTGTAGTGATGAAATACATATTTATTATCTGCAGAAATTTTTATTGCTGAAATTCATCAATTCAAAGCATCAAATCAACGAATAGTTTGAAATTATAAATTGACAGTTGTTTGTTAGAATTGACAGGTGTTTGGTTAGAACTGACAGTTGTAAAATTGACAGGTAATTGTCAGAAGTGACAAGTGTAAAATTAACAGTTGTTTGGTTAGAATTGACGGGTGTAAAATTGACAGGTGTTTGTTAGAATTGGCAGGTGTTTGGTTAGAATTGACAGGTGTTTGTTAGAATTGGCAGGTGTAAAATTTACAGATGTTTGTTAGAATTGACAGGTGTAAAATTAACAGGTGTTTGTTTAGAATTGACAGGTGTTTGTAAGAATTAACAGGTATAAAACTGACAGGTGTTTGGTTAGAATTGACAGGTGTAAAATTGACAGGTGTTTGGTTAGAATTGACAGGTGTTTGTAGGAATTAACAGGTTTAAAACTGACAGGTGTTTGTTAGAATTGACAGGTGTAAATTTACAGGTGTTTCGTTAGAATTGACAGGTGTTTCTTAGAATTGACTGGTGTAAAATTAACAGGTGTTTGGTTAGAATTAACAAGTGTAAAATTGACACGCGTTTGGTTAGAATTGACAGGTGTAAAACTGACAGGTGTTTACTTAGAATTCACAAGTGTTTGTTAGAATTAACAGGTGTAAAATTGACACACGTTTGGTTAGAATTGACAGTTGTAAAACTGACAGGTGCTTGTTAGAATTGACAGGTATAAAATTGACAGGTGTTTGGTTAAAATTGACAGGTGTAAAATTGACAGGTGTTTTGTTAGAATTGACATGTGTAAAATTGACAGGTGATTGGGTAAACTATAATTACATGTCTGTGATGTTTAATACGTAGGTAATAAACACATTAAGCTATAACAGACATAGTATATGTGATGATTACCTCCCATTTACAGGTTTCAGAGCTCCATCAGAATTTCTGAATCTGTCTACGATGTGTCCAGCAGTCATATGATTGTCCAGCCGGATAGCTGTAGAACTTTTTGTCAGGTTTGGAGCATGTACACGAATCACGCCTTCCTCAAAATCACCCTAAGTAATTATAAAATATATAGAATCACTATGCAATTATCAGTAAAATTTAAATTCACCAGCCATATCTGGGATTCACCATAATATTTAAATACTTATACGTCTGTGATATAAAAAGCAAAGTGGGTGGAGAATAGTAGATAGTCCAAACATGAAATCAATTTATAACAATTTTAGGCTTTTAATGCTGACTCATAATTCGTAACATTTCAAGGTTAACAGGAGTTGTCAGAGTCAACATAGTTTGTGGAGTGGATTGAATCTTGGAATAATTTTTGAAAGTAGGTCAATTAAAAGTCATGGTCAAGGTCAACAGGTCCACAAACATAGTTTTTCATAATGAAAAGGTCTTGTCACAAAGAACACACACGTCAAACACCAAAGATGTATCTTCATTAGTATTGAAACAATACTTTTTTATAAAAAATACTTTAACCTAACTAGTTCTTTGGACAATGCAGACAATAGTGGTATTACTCAAACAACTTCCTGGACTTAGTCTCATTGAGCTAAAAACTTAATACCTATATCAGATATTTTACTTAAAAGCTTAAATGATTCTTACCTCATGAACTATGGGAGGCTTTTTATATAACTCTGACTTGTCTTTCTTGCCTAGGAATTTTATTTTCTGTTTAACAACAAATGAATATAATTATAAAGATTAAAATCATAATACAGTTCAGAAATTGGAGTGTCGATGGTAAATAGTTACCATCTTTATCCTGTAACAGCCCAGGGGGGAAATGCATACATTAACTTTTACTCAATATAGAAAGCAGATCTAGACCGATTGCAAAATAAGGAAATATCTTTGTCAGCATTTTTACCGAATTTTTACTGCAATATACATAGGTGGGCTTATTTCCAGGCATAGTCTTACAAAATAGGTAAGCAAACAATACATTGTCAATTTTAAAAGTAAATGGGGAAAAAAATTCAATGAGATAAAAAATAACTTACCGATTTATCTCTAACCTTGCGTTGTTGAGAGATTTCATTTTGGCGTCTCATCTGTCGTACCAGAAATGCAGGCACCTGTTATTTTAAGGTTAAAGATCTCTCATTTTGTGAAAACAGAAATATGTCAGCTCAGTAACACACTGATATTGATTAGATTTCTTACTTATTATATATATAATAAATACACGTACATGTAAGATTCATTTCTAAACTATAAACTGAAAGGAAAAAGAAACGCAATAAGAAATTTCCCAGTTTACAGGAAATCAAAAAAAAATGTTATAAAAGTAATACTGGTTTACGTGAATTGAAAGATATGGATATTCATTGAATAAAATCATATTACTATCAAAATATTATAATAAATAATTATTTGTATTTATTTAATGTATTTTTGTCTGCGAGGAAACTAAATGTCTTTTGTTTGAAGACAAATGCGTTTTTTGATATGGAATAAACAGACAAAATGGAGAATAAACCATGTACTAAATATGTGGTAATTTCTACATGTGACAAATGTGGTGAGTGTTATGACATGATTAACATTGCTATTCCTGTATTCATCCTCAAATAAGCCCCCTCCCCTAGTGTAAAAGTTAAGTACTGTATTTATCCTCAAATAAACCTCCTCCCCTAGTGTAAAAGTTTAGTACTCAATCATCCTCAAATAAGCCCCCTCCCCTAGTGTAAAAGTTAAGTACCATATTTATCCTCAAATAAGCCCCCTCCCCTAGTGTAAAAGTTTAGTACTGTATTTATCCTCAAATAAACCTCCTCCCCTAGTGTAAAAGTTTAGTACTGTATTTATCCTCAAATAAGCCCCCTCCCCCAGTGTAAAAGTTTAGTACTGTATTTATCCTCAAATAAGCCTCCTCCCCTAGTGTGAAAGTTTAGTACTGTATTCATCCTCAAATAAGCCCCCCTCCCCTAGTGTAAAAGTTTAGTACTGTATTTATCCTCAAATAAGCCCCCTCCCCTAGTGTCAAAGTTTAGTGCTGTGTCTATGCTCAAATAAGCCTCCTCCCCTAGTGTCAAAGTTTAGTGCTGTGTCTATCGTCAAATAAGCCTCCTCCCCTAGTGTCAAAGTTTAGTGCTGTGTCTATCGTCAAATAAGCCCCCTCCACTAGTGTCAAAGTTTAGGACTGTATCTATTCTCAAATAAGCCCCCTCCCCTAGTGTAAAAGTTTAGTACTGTATTTATCCTCAAATAAGCCCCCTCCCCTAGTGTAAAATTTTAGTACTGTATTTATCCTCAAATAAGCCCCCTCCCCTAGTGTAAAAGTTTAGTACTTTATTTATCTTCAAATCATCCCCCTTCCCCTAGTGTAAAAGTTAAGTACCGTATTTATCCTCAAATAAGCCCCCTCCCCTAGTGTAAAAGTTAAGTACCGTATTTATCCTCAAATAAGCCCCCTCCCCTAGTGTAAAATTTTAGTACTGTATTTATCCTCAAATAAGCCCCCTCCCCTAGTGTAAAATTTTAGTACTGTATTTATCCTCAAATCATCCCCCTTCCCCTAGTGTAAAAGTTAAGTACCGTATTTATCCTCAAATAAGCCCCCTCCCCTAGTGTAAAAGTTAAGTACCGTATTTATCCTCAAATAAGCCCCCTCCCCTAGTGTAAAAGTTAAGTACTGTATTTATCCTCAAATAAGCCCCCTTCCCCTAGTTTAGTATTTAAGATTGGGGAGAGCCTATTGGTGAACCACTTTTAATTTCCTACTTTGAAATTGATGATTGTGCAAAAATGAAGGAGGCTTATTTGAGGGCAGGTGCTTATTTGCTGATAAATATGAAAAATAGAGAATCCTGTGGCAGATTATAGCTTTGCTAAACAGGTTATTTATCTTCAGTAAATAAAGTTAATTATCATTATTATATGGTATGTAAAAATAGAAACAGAAAATACCGTCCAGAGGATGTCCAAGTATTTGATCAGCATTCTAACAATGTTGCAGGTTCCAGCTGCCATACTAATCTCTCGTTCCTGAATACCCTTGAACTTGGAGGGACTACTAGACACCAAAAACAGATTTGGGGCCATGATCATCGACACATTAGCTAGACTCATCTTGTTTTCTCGACACTTACTCACAATCCGCTGTAGGAACCGCAACAGCATCTACAACAAAAACAAGAGATTATACAACATAACAAGAGCTGTTGAAGAACAGCATAGCTCGTCTCTCAAATGTTTGTCAATAAATAATTAAAATATATTAATTGGAATGTATTTGCAAATTGCATTAATAATATTTATATTGTTTACTTGATCAGATTATGTTTTGTGAATTCATGCAATTTTCAAAACAATACCAATTCATATATATATAAATTATTTATTGACAAACATTCGGGAGACAAGCTATGCTGTTGTAGATTAAATGAATATATTAAACACAAATGTAATTGCTTTTGGACATATTTCTTCAATTTTTGACAAAATATTATCCTAATGAGAGTTGTCTCCCTTGAAAAATGTGTTGTGAGCATTTTCACATTGTTTTATTTTCAGTTTCACCCCAAGAAGGGATAGTGTAACTCCATAGGGACTCTTTTACCAAATATCAGCACCCTAGTACAATAATAAAGTGATGTATTAATAGCTTTCAACATTTGCACACAAATTTTTAAAAAAATGTGTTTTTTCCCCAAAAAAATCTTTCTGTTTAACTCCAGCAAGGGATAGTTTAACCCCAACAGGGAACCTAATACCATGTTTTACTATGCCTTTCAACACTCACAAATTCAACTTAACACAAAGTCCAAAGATTTAAAAACAAAAACAAAAAAAAGATTTAAAAAGAAAAAATTCAATTTTTTAAAAGTTTTACTCCAGGAAGGCATTGCCTTACTCCATAGGGACTCTATTGCCAAATATCAGCACCCTAGTTCAATTATAAAGTGATGTATTAATACCTTTCAACACTTGCACCAAAAACTTAACGTAGAAATATTTCTAAGTCCAAAAATTTTCAAAAATCTGCTTTTTTCCAAAAAATCTTTTAGTTTAACTCCAGCAGGGGATAGTTTGACCCCCACAGGGACCATATTACCATAAATTACTATGCCTTTCAACACTTGCACCAAAAATTAAACATTTGAAAAACCAACGCCTCCACCGACGCCGGAGTGACGACATAAGCTCTCGAGCTAAATGTAAATGCACTCCTTTGTCACTTGATTTTCTTTGTTGACACTGTAGAGCCTTGTACAGGCATATATAGACTTAAGTCATGGTATCAACAAATCGTGATATGCAAATTTATATAGAGGTGTGTTGGGGTGGGGATGGGGTTGGAGGGGGGGGGGGGGGGGGGGGGGGGGGGGGGAGAGGGATCCTCATTGGATTAATTACACAATCATTGATGGAAACCACCAAGGTGCCTCTACACAAGACAAATAAGGACTTTCCACAAATCCAAATACCAGCTTATTACCAGGGAAATGACTATGTCATTTTTATATATCATGAAAAAATGTCTTTGTCAATCAGCAATTTGTTAAAACTATTTGGACAAGTTTCTTCAAAGGCCTAAACAATGCAGTCAAATATGCCATTACCGTGTGACTTTGAATGAATTGTCTTACTATGATGCTATGATTCAGTCATTTGTGTTTTCATATAAATACACACAAATGTAGATGTAGTTGTACCTGTATAACTGTAATGTATAGAGGAATTTACCCAAAGGTGAAGTTTTACCTATAATTTATAGAGGAATTTACCCAAAGGTGAAGTTTTACCTATAATTTATAGAAGAGTTCACCTGTAAGGTGTAGGTTTATCTGTATTACAGAGGAGTTTACCTGTAGGTGTAGTTTTACCTGTAATTTATAGAGGAGTTTACCCATAGGCGTAGTTTTACCTGTAATTTATAGAAGAGTTTACCTGTAAGGTGTAGGTTTATCTGTATTACAGAGGAGTTTACCTGTAGGTGTAGTTTTACCTGTAATTTATAGAGGAGTTTACCTGTAGGTGTAGTTTTACCTGTAATTTATAGAAGAGTTTACCTGTAGGTGTAGTTTTACCTGTAATTTATAGAGGAGTTTACCTGTAGGTGTAGTTTGACCTGTAATTTATAGAGGAGTTTACCTGTAGGTGTAGTTTTACCTATAATTTATAGAGGAGTTTACCCGTAGGTGTAGTTTTACCTGTAATTTATAGAGGAATTTACCCAAAGGTGAAGTTTTACCTGTAATCTATAGAGGAGTTTACCTGTAGGTGTAGTTTTACCTGTAATTTATAGAGGAATTTACCCAAAGGTGTAGTTTTACCTGCAATCTATAGAGGAGTTTACCTGTAGGTGTAGTTTTACCTGTATTACAGAGAAGTTTACCCACCGCCTAGGTGTAGTTTTACCTGTAATTTATAGAGGAATTTACCTGTAGGTGCAGTTTTACCTATAATTTATAGAGGAATTTACCTGTAGGTGTAGTTTTACCTATAATTTATAGAGGAGTTTACCTGTAGGTGTAGTTTTACCTGTATTACAGAGAAATTTACCCACCGCCTAGGTATAGTTTTACCTGTAATTTATAGAGGAGTTTACCTGTAGGTGTAGTTTTACCTGTAATTTATAGAGAAGTTGACCTGTAGGTATAGTTTTACCAGTAATGTATATAGAAGTTTACCTGTAGGTGTAGTTTTACCTGTAATTTATAGAAGAGTTTACCCGTAAGTGTAGTTTTACCTGCAATTTATAGAGGAGTTTACCTGTAAGGTATTACGGTGAACAGGTGGCAGTAATAATATAAGTAAACAAAGTGCCTGTAGCTGTTGTTTCTTCTCTTTGATACCTGTAACAAACAAAAGATTTCAATATCAAACAACAGGCCTATATGGCCTGTAAAAGCTATTGGATGTACTAGATTGGGAGTTGAAATGCTGCTGCTGATTTGTAGCCACAAACATCCAACATTTTTAACTCAATGGACAACGGTTTTGTAACAAATAAACAAGTATATGCATATACACTTAGGCTTACAATTACGCTTCCCAACAAGCAAATAAGTACTAGAAAGAGTATTTACTCTCTCCCTGAGAGAAGGTCTCTATATGTGTACATAGGTAGGATCTGTATAGGTAAGCATACACAAAAGTAAGATCTGTACAGGTATGCTTCCTAACAAGCTAATTATGTATTAGAGGAAGTACTTACTTTCTACCTGAGCAAAGGCCTCTATGTATTCATAGGTAAGAAGGGGTACGGGAAGCTCCCTTAAGAACTGTTTCAGAAGTCCAGCTGCGTCGTTAGGCATAATCTCAGCCCAGGATATAGCACCACTGTAGAACCGCTCTTCCAACTCCACTCGTAATTGCTTGGGAAAGTAACAAATTATTAAAAAAAACATTAAAAATGTATTTCTAGAATGAATATTTGGTTGCTTTCAAAGGGAGCAAAGATAGGGAACAAGACTAAAGCAACGTTTTTTTTTTTTTTCTTAAGTCCCTGCAAGTTACTTATGTACCATGTTCCTTCTTCAAGATATGCCAGTTTTTAGTTAAGTTATTTCCAAGGAAAAAAACATCTGCTTCGTGTGACTTTTTAACCCCATACAAACATAATCCCTCTCTGTATTACCTCAGAAGCTAACCTGGTATATATGACGTCTCAACCAAATCAATCATTCCTTTCTGAAGTTATCATCTGGAAACCAATATTTGACAAAAAGATCTATATTTAGCAACAATGACCTGAACAGTTGACCTTTTCATCCCAAACTCAGTTCTGCTCTCTATTACCTCATAACCTAACATTTACCAAAGTTTCATTCAAATCCATCCATTTTTTCTAAAGTTATGAGGAGAGAGAGAGAGAGAGAGAGAGAGAGAGACAAATAGACAGACAGACAGATGAACAGAGACAAATAGACAGACAGACAGACAGACAGACAGACGGGCCGATGAAAAAATACTTTTGTCCTCTAGAATTTCACCTGCAGGGGACTTATAAATCTAACTCAGTGAAAAATAATGTTTCATTTCCTTAAAATCATATTTATCATTATTGTATGATTCCCATGTTGGTCAAATAAATTTTATCTTACAAATCCAAGTTAAAAAGACCTCATTCCTTCAATTGCCATCTTTTTAAGCCATTTTACAATTTCCAAGTTGGCCTTTGTAAAGTCATTTAATGAATCTCAAATTTTCCTGTAACTTCCCTCCATATCAATTCATCATCATACCTTAATTCTGCCGGTGGAGCCTGGCACTCGGAGGATGCCTTCAGTACTCAGACAGTGAGACTCAAGGAACTTGATGATCTGTGGATTAGTACAAGATCAGTTTTCATCAGCAAATTAAATCAGAATAATGTCACAACAAAAGCTAAAATACAGGGAATAGAGCTCAAGTCTCCAGAAAGAATGATTTGGAGAGCCATCACACTTAAAATGTAAACTTTAATACAACTATTGTTCTTGTGTACATGTTGTACTGTCCTTTTTATATTACTGTCCTTGCTTGTTATAACCCTGTATTTATTATAACACTGTCTTCATTATATCGCTGTCCTTATTATGACACTGTCCTTATCATGACACTGTCCTTATTATAACACTGTCCTTATCATAACACTGTCCTTATTATAACACTGTACTTATCATAACACTGTCCTTATTATAACATTGTCCTTATTATAACACTGTCCTTATTATAACACTGTCCTTATTATAACATTGTCCTTATTATAACATTGTCCTTATTATAACACTGTCCTTATTATAACACAGTCCTTATCATAACACTGTCCTCATTATAACTCTGTCCTCATTATAACACTGTCCTTATTATAACACTGTCCTTATTATAACACTGTCCTTATCATAACACTGTCCTTATTATAACACTGTCCTTATTATAACACTGTCCTTATCATAACACTGTCCTTATAATACCACTGTCCTTATAATGACACTGTCCTTATCATAACACTGTCCTTATTATAATACTGTCCTTATCATAACACTGTCCTTATAATAATACTGTCATTATCATAACACTGTCCTTATTATAACACTGTCCTTGTTATAACACTGTCCTTATTATAACACTGTCCTTAATATAACACTGTCCTTATTATAACACTGTCTTTATTATAACACTGTCCTTCTTATAACACTATCCTTATTATAACATTGTCCTTATTATAACACTGTCCTTATTATAACACTGTCCTTATTATAACACTGTCTTTATAATAACATTATCCTTATTATAACACTGTCCTTATTATAACACTGTCCTTATCATAACACTTCCCTTATTATAACACTGTCTTGATTATAACATCGTCCTTATCATAACACTGTCCTTATTATAACATGTCCTTATTATAACATTGTCCTTATTATATCACTGTCCTTATTATAACATTGTCCTTATTATATCACTGTCCTTATTATAACATTGTCCTTATTATATCATTATCCTTATTATAATACTATCCTTATTATAACACAGTCCTTATTATAACACTGTCCTTATTATAACACAGTCCTTATTATAACACTATCCTTATTATAACACTGTCCTTATTATAACATTGTCCTTATTATAACACTGTCCTTATTATAATACTATCCTTATTATAACACTGTCCTTATTATAACACAGTCCTTATTATAACACTGTCCTTATTATAACACTGTCCTTATAACACTGTCCTTATTATAACACAGTCCTTATTATAACACTGTCCTTATTATAACACTGTCCTTATAATAATACTGTGATTATTATAACACTGTCCTTATCATAACACTGTCTTTATTATAACACCGTCCTTATTATAACACCGTCCTTATTATAACACTGTCCTTATTATAACACTGTCCTTATTATAACACTATCCTAATTATAACACTGTCCTTATTATAACACTGTCATTATTATAACACTGTCCTCAGTATAACAATGTCCTTATTATAACACTGTCCTTATTATAACATTGTCCTTATTATATCACTGTCCTTATTATAACATTGTCCTTATTATAACACTGTCCTTATTATAACATTGTCCTTATTATAACACTGTACTTATCATAACACTGTCCTTATCATAACACTGTCCTTATTATAACACTGTCCTTATTATAACACTGTCCTTATTATAACACAGTCCTTATTATAACACCGTCCTTATTATAACACTGTTCTTATTATAACATGTCCTTATTATAACACTGTCCTCAGTATAACACTGTCCTCAGTATAACAATGTCCTTATTATAACACTGTCCTTATTATAACACCGTCCTTATTATAACACTGTCCTTATTATAACATGTCCTTATTATAACTCTGTCTTTATTATAACACTGTCCTTATTATAACATTATCCTTATTATAACAGTCCTTATTATAACACTGTCCTTATTATAACACAGTCCTTATTATAACACTTCCCTTATTATAACACTGTCTTTATTATAACATCGTCCTTATCATAACACTGTCCTTATTATAACACAGTCCTTATTATAACATTGTCCTTATTATATCACTGTCCTTATTATAACATTGTCCTTATTATAACACCGTCCTTATTATAACACTGTCCTTATTATAACAGTCCTTATTATAACTCTGTCCTTATCATAACACTGTCCTTATTATAACACTGTCCTTATTATAACACTGTCCTTATTATAACACTGTCCTTATTATAACATTGTCCTTATTATAACACCGTCCTTATTATAACACCATCCTTATTATAACACTGTCCTTATTATAACATTGTCCTTATTATAACACTGTCCTTATTATAACAATATCCTTATTATAATACTGTCCTTATTATAACACTGTCCTGTCCTTATTATAACACTGTCCTTATTATAACACAGTCCTTATTATAACACTTCCCTTATTATAACACTGTCTTTATTATAACATCGTCCTTATCATAACACTGTCCTTATTATAACACAGTCCTTATTATAACATTGTCCTTATTATAATTATATCACTGTCCTTATTATAACATTGTCCTTATTATAGCACTGTCTTTATTATAATATTGTCCTTATTATAACACTGTCCTTATTATAACACCGTCCTTATTATAACACCATCCTTATTATAACACTGTCCTTATTATAACATTGTCCTTATTATAACACTGTCCTTATTATAACACTGTCCTTATTATAACATTGTCCTTATTATAACACCGTCCTTATTATAACACCATCCTTATTATAACACTGTCCTAATTATAACACTGTCCTTATTATAACACTGTCCTTATATAACACAGTCCTTATCATAACACTGTCTTTATTATAACATCGTCCTTATCATAACACTGTCCTTATTATAACACAGTCCTTATTATAACATTGTCCTGATTATATCAGTCCTTATTATAACATCGTCCTTATCATAACACTGTCCTTATTATAACATTGTCCTTATTATAACACTATCCTTATTATAATACTATCCTTATTATAACACTGTCCTTATTATAACACAGTCCTTATTATATCACTGTCCTTATTATAACATTGTCCTTATTATAACACTATCCTTATTATATCACTGTCCTTATTATAACACTGTCCTTATTATAACACTGTCCTTATTATATCACTGTCCTTATTATAACACTGTCCTTATTATAACATTGTCCTTATTACAACACTGTCCTTATAATAATACTGTCATTATCATAACACTGTCCCTGTTCTATATTTTTGTAAGTCAGCATGCACAATTGTCCAAAAACTGCTTTTGAATAGGTGTGACAATTACAAACTCACAACTGAGAGAATTTATACTGATACTTCACACAAGTTAGTAAGGATTTCATACCATGATGCTTTTCATAAAAATTGCACAAAAGCATCTACTTGATGTGTTCTCATGGAAATTGTATACGCTTCAATTCACCACATAAACTGACGATATTTAATTTGTAGAAATTCTATATAACTAGATCTTACAAGGTCAATCAGAAATGTGTTAAGGCCATTCAACTGCATCATAACAGGATGCCGAACAATGTTAAATATTTGTGAGCCTTTTAAAATTGACAAGAAATGAGCAATAAAATTGTGATCCCAGCAGAAATTATCTTTAAAATTATAAGTTATATCAGCAGTTACACTCAAGCATTTACCCATTACTTCACATAAATCTATGATCTAGTGACCTTATTATTCTCAGATTCCCCAATTTACTATATCAAGATGATCTAATTATATGATGACCAGGCCCCGATATTCCCACCAATTTTGGTTGTCAATTTAACTGACCACAGCAAAGATATTTTGATGCCGACAATAGTTTCAAAAATCTTAAGAAAGAGTTTTAAAAGGTATACAGAACAATCAGAAATTTTCCAACTCATGCAAATAAAAATTTTACTTAATATTTTCGTGACTTAAATTTTAGTGAATTGGAATGCCTCACAGAATTCAAACAAGTTATTGCATGATGAATTGATACACTCAAATTACTTTAATTAGCTAAATCGTAATTAAATCGTAATTTAGCAAATTAAGGCTGTCGAGATAAATAATGCTGATATATAATCATCTCTGATATATATGTATAATTACAGTATGTTTCAAAACTGTATACAATGTACATGTATATCTTTTTATATTTTGTGTCCTTAAACAGAACTGACAAAAACATCCGACTTACATCATGAAAGATGATAGGGATGGTGACTCTGGAATCTATTTTCCGGTCATTCTCTAAAAGTGTTTGTAATGGAACTCCAAACAGACCATGATCTGAAACAAGTAGAAATGAAACAATAGAACAGCTTTAATTTGTTTGTGACCAACATACATATAATTATAGCATTAGTATATAGCTTTGTTTCTGACCATTGTTACATACATACATTGTATATCATATAACACATGGAATATATCATAACAATCTAATTGAAATATAGATGTTCATTCTCACTACGTTACATGAACATGGATGTAAAGAGCCAATATAGGGTCCAAGTGTAAACCTATCTTCCACCAAAGGTTTTAAATGATAAGTCATCTGCTTCACACCTATATCATAGGGATCTAATTTACACCCATATTATCTACCTTTCACCCCAGAGTGAGACAGTACCTACATTTCACCCCAGAGTGAGACAGTACCTACCTTTCACCCCTGAGTGAGACAGTACCTACCTTTCACACCAGAGTGAGACAGTACCTACCTTTCACACCAGAGTGAGACAGTACCTACCTTTCACCCCAGAGTGAGACAATACCTACATTTCACCCCAGAGTGAGACAGTACCTATACCTTTCACCCCTGAGTGAGACAGTACCTACCTTTCACACCAGAGTGAGACAGTACCTACCTTTCACACCAGAGTGAGACAGTACCTACCTTTCACCCCTGAGTGAGACAGTACCTACCTTTCACACCAGAGTGAGACAGTACCTACCTTTCACCCCAGAGTGAGACAATACCTACATTTCACCCCAGAGTGAGACAGTACCTATACCTTTCATCCGAGTGAGACAGTACCTACCTTTCACACCAGAGTGAGACAGTACCTACCTTTCACACCAGAGTGAGACAGTACCTACCTTTCACCCCTGAGTGAGACAGTACCTACCTTTCACACCAGAGTGAGACAGTACCTACCTTTCACCCCAGAGTGAGACAGTACCTACCTTTCACACCAGAGTGAGACAGTACCTACCTTTCACACCAGAGTGAGACAATACCTACCTTTCACCCCAGAGTAAGACAGTACCTACCTTTCACCCCAGAGTGAGACAGTACCTACCCTTCAACCAAGAGTGAGACAGTACCTACCTTTCACCCCAGAGTGAGACAGTACCTACCTTTCACCCCAGAGTGAGACAGTACCTACCTTTCACCCCAGAGTGAGACAATACCTACCTTTCACCCAGAGTGAGACAGTATCTACTTTTCACCCGAGTGACACAATACCTACCTTTCACCCCTGAGTGAGACAGTACCTACCTTTCACCCCAGAGTGAGACAGTACCTACCTTTCACCCCTGAGTGAGACAGTACCTACCATTCACCCCAGAGTGAGACAGTACCTACCTTTCACCCCAGAGTGAGACAGTACCTACCTTTCACCCCAGTGAGACAGTACCTACCTTTCACCCCAGAGTGAGACAGTACCTACCTTTCACCCCAGTGAGACAGTACCTACCTTTCACCCCTGAGTGAGACAGTACCCTATCTTTCACCCCAGAGTTGGACAGTACCTACCTTTCACCCCAGAGTGAGACAGTACCTACCTTTCACCCCTGAGTGAGACAGTACCTACCTTTCACCCCAGAGTGAGACAATACCTACCTTTCACCCCAGAGTGAGGCAGTACCTTCCTTTCACCCCAGAGTTAGACAGTACCTACCTTTCACCCGAGAGTGAGACAGTACCTACCTTTCACCCCAGAGTGAGACAGTACCCTACCTTTCACCCCAGAGTGAGACAGTACCTACCTTTCACCCCAGAGTGAGACAGTACCTTCCTTTCACCCCAGAGTTAGACAGTATCTACCTTTCACCCCAGAGTGAGACAGTACCCTACCTTTCACCCCAGAGTGAGACAGTACCTACCTTTCACCCGTTTCTTTGCCTTTCTGTGTCTGTAGGTGATATTATGATTATCAAACATAGAGGTAAGTTCTAGGAGAGCCAGGGATCGTATCTGAGACATATCACTGGTGCTGAGGTCACTCATCTGGGTCACACCCAGCTTATCTTGTACCAGTGTGAAATTCTGCAAACAAAATCATAAGACCAACCATTAGCTATAGATATGTCAAAGCAACATATACTGTAATTGAATGCCTCCACCGTAAACCAAGTACTTAGGAATTTTCATTGTAATTAGTTTTGATAGGTTTACTTACTTAATTAGTATTCAGAACAAGATGTTTCACATTTTATTTTTTCCTGAAAACTTTTTTAAAAGATTTTTTACATGACTAAGGCAAGACTCTCAAATTTTGGTCATTCATAATTTTCATGAAAAGCTTAAAATTCTTAAGTGGCTATATTTCTGAAAAAAAATAAAATAAAAAAAATAAAAACCAAACTAGAACAGTACATTTTGAACATGTTGAAGTCATTGACACTAAGGAAAGACAACCATGTTATTTTTCACTCAGCTTATTTGTTGTGGAATTAACTTAACTTTCAATGTGATCAAAGTCCAATCAGGGAGTTTTGAGGAACCTAAGGGTTTCAATCTTTGACAAAAAAAGATGTTTTTACAGGTTTTTGTGTGTGTACAAATATACAGTTAAACATGAAAAACTTACTGGTAAATTATCTCCCATCTTTTGATGTGGTCCAAGTTGGAAGCCAAGCTAGAAAAGAAAAGGAATTACTGAAAAAGTTTTTATGAAATTGTTGACAATACATGTACATTCCTTTAAGGCAAAATAGTGACTTAATTTTAAAATTCGACTTCTTATTTACTGTATCATAAGAGATAAACATTATCATATCATTACTTCTTAACTTGATGTGTTAGCTACCTAACATGTACATTTACACTACCACATCTATCAAATAATGAGTCCAAGGGCCAACATATACTTGTATATCATGAGTCCAAGTCATCATTAGCAGGAAAATGAAATAATAGTTATTGGATTTTTTTAGGGGAGATATACAGACATGAGTAAGTTTATAACATGGCAATTAATGTTTTAACACGGTCCCTGATACTGTACATATTAATACACTCTCCCCCCATGTTAGCCCTGACTCTGTATATATATTTAATACATTCTCCCACTATGTTAGCCCTGACTCTGTACACATTAATACACTCTCCCACCATGTTAGCCCTGACTCTGTACACATTAATACACTCTCCCACCATGTTAGCCCTGACTCTGTACACATTAATACACTCTCCCACTATGTTAGCCCTGACTCTGTACATATTAATACACTTTCCCACTATGTTAGCCCTGACTCTGTACATATTAATACACTCTCCCACTATGTTAGCCCTGACTCTGTACACATTAATACACTCTCCCACCATGTTAGCCCTGACTCTGTACACATTAATACATTCTCCCACCATGTTAGCCCTGACTCTGTACATATTAATACACTCTCCCACTATGTTAGCCCTGACTCTGTACATATTAATACACTCTCCCACTATGTTAGCCCTGACTCTGTACACATTAATACACTCTCCCACCATGTTAGCCCTGACTCTGTACACATTAATACACTCTCCCACTATGTTAGCCCTGACTCTGTACATATTAATACACTCTCCCACTATGTTAGCCCTGACTCTGTACATATTAATACACTCTCCCACTAGGTTAGCCCTGACTCTGTACATATTAATACACTCTCCCACTATGTTAGCCCTGACTCTGTACATATTAATACACTCTCCCACTATGTTAGCCCTGACTCTGTACACATTAATACACTCTCCCACTATGTTAGCCCTGACTCTGTACATATTAATACACTCTCCCACTGTGTTAGCCCTGACTCTGTACACATTAATACACTCTCCCACCATGTTAGCCCTGACTCTGTACATATTAATACACTCTCCCACTAGGTTAGCCCTGACTCTGTACATATTAATACACTCTCCCACTGTGTTAGCCCTGACTCTGTACATATTAATACACTCTCCCACTGTGTTAGCCCTGACTCTGTACATATTAATACACTCTCCCACTATGTTAGCCCTGACTCTGTACATATTAATACACTCTCCCACTATGTTAGCCCTGACTCTGTACACATTAATACACTCTCCCATTAGGTTAGCCCTGACTCTGTACATATTAATACACTCTCCCACTATGTTAGCCCTGACTCTGTACATATTAATACACTCTCCCACTATGTTAGCCCTGACTCTGTACACATTAATACACTCTCCCACTATGTTAGCCCTGACTCTGTACATATTAATACACTCTCCCACTATGTTAGCCCTGACTCTGTACATATTAATACACTCTCCCACTATGTTAGCTGTACTCTCTCCCACCATATTAGCCCTGACTCTGTACATATTAATACACTCTCCCACCATGTTAGCCCTGACTCTGTACACACTAATAAGAATACCTTATGCTTGCCCTGATTAGGCTCATCGTGTTTTAGTTCAAACATGATATCCTCATGATCAGATATTGGAGGTAGGCCAGAGCCCCTACTTGGCAGCCTCTCCTCTACAGGGTGGTGGTAGGATCCCTTCGGGTGCACACTCAACATTTCTATACCTGTGCATGAAAACAAAAAAATCAGCCTTCCATATTATCTATAATTACAGATCTTCTTCGTCAGTCTTTCTCAAAATATGGCCACCTGGCTATATTGTTACAATACTTAGCTTCATTAATTGTCAAAATTACTTGATTAAATACTGGTTTTTGACAGAAGATATTGTAGCTTTTGTTGTTTCAATGTTAGGTTATAGGAGAAAGTCTGAGTAACAGTGACTTTGACCTTGACCCAAATACCCTGTAAGACTGACAGAGAAGGAACCTATATTAGTGCCCTCTGTTTCCCTATAGGGGACTAATACATAGTAAATACCAGTGGATGTTTATCAAAGTCTGCATAAAATATGTGTATCATTAATGCGATGTGGCGCAGCGGTATAAGCTGCAGGTATTTCTGGCTAGGCAATTGGGTGCCGTAGATCGTGAGTTCGAGGCCCGGTCAACACTATCTGTGTTTCCGGTCCAATTGTAACTTGATTAATTGTATTTGAACCTCTTCATAAAGGTCACCTCTATATAAAGGCAACTTTTCTCTCCTCCCTTGATTGGCCTCACTATGAAGGCCAATCAAGGGAGGAGACAATTTGTCTGGCCTTTTTAGACAGGTTTTACTATATATGAACCTCTATACAAAGGACAACTGCCTTCAATGTCACTGAAGTCCTCCCTAAGTGGCCTTTATAAGACAGGTGTGACTAAAAAAGTACAATATTTCCAATGCTGTTGTTGTAGTGTTGACTATATATGTACCTATCGGATCAGGGCTAGCAGCCTCATCTGTCCTCCTTCCCGACATGGAATAACCTCCCTTTCTCATGAATGACCTCTCCTTGGTCTTACTGCCATGTCTCAGAATCACCTGGTCAGAAGTTGTCTGCCCATCTCCAAAAGGTCTGCCTGATAGTCGATGGAACGATCCTGGACTACCATACAAGTTCTGAATAAAGACCAAGTAAGTACAGCTCTTTACAAGATACTGCAGAGGTATAAAAATCCACTTCCCGATGTCTCGGGCAACCAAAATTTGAGTTTGGGCAAGTTGAAAATATATTGCTATCTCCAACATGATATTCATGTTTGGTTTCCTGATTTCTGTGTGATTAGAAATTTACCAGAATGACGGTAGTGTATTAGCATGTTAAGATATATTGAAATATACATTTAGTTAAGTTGAAATATCTTTGTTTTTCATGTTTGTAACTCAAATTGTAAAGATGGGAAAAGTAGACCCGCTGGTGGTGGCAATCTGAGACTTTCACCTTGTTAACACTTTAAAGACTCTTAATTAAAGCTAATAAAAATAATGGAAATTGCAGCCAAAGTATGAAATAATGTTAAAAAGAATAAATTTACTGTAATACTTGACTAAATGTACTAATTAGACAAAGGAAAGATTTTTGTGTCTGTATAATGATCACTGTTTCTCAAAATAAGCATGATATGTGTGACTAACATTCAAAGAGGAATCTTGACCCATTATTCAGGAATTAACAAAAAAATGAGAAAAAAACAGAGGTAATATGTTCTGAAAATAAAAATGGTCCAGTATTACCACTAATGATCGTGTATTTACCACATAGACTGTTAATTGTCCAGTATTACCACTAATGATCGTGTATTTACCACATAGACTGTTAATTGTCCAGTATTACCACTAATGATCGTGTATTTACCACATAGACTGTTAATTGTCCAGTATACCACTAACGATCGTGTATTTACCACATTGACTGTTAATTGTCCAGTATTACCACTAATGATCGTGTATTTACCACATAGACTGTTAATTGTCCAGTATTACCACTAATGATCGTGTATTTACCACATAGACTGTTAATTGTCCAGTATTACCACTAATGATCGTGTATTTACCACATAGACTGTTAATTGTCCAGTATTACCACTAATGATCGTGTATTTACCACATTGACTGTTAATTGTCCAGTATTACCACTAATGATCGTGTATTTACCACATAGACTGTTAATTGTCCAGTATTACCACTAATGATCGTGTATTTACCACATAGACTGTTAATTGTCCAGTATTACCACTAATGATCGTGTATTTACCACATAGACTGTTAATTGTCCAGTATTACCACTAATGATCGTGTATTTACCACATAGACTGTTAATTGTCCAGTATACCACTAACGATCGTGTATTTACCACATAGACTGTTAATTGTCCAGTATACCACTAATGATCATGTACTTACCACATTGACTGTCAATTGACCAGTATACCATTAATGATTGTGTACTTACCACATTGACTGTTAATCTTCAAGTTTACCACTAATGATCTTATATATTTACCCCATTGACCGTTTCCTGGGCAGGAAATATATCCCGCACATCAGTTTTGTTCTGCTTTTGTCGCTTACGCATGGTAGTACTAAGAGTGTCGACGCGACGCTTCACAACAGCAGCCTGGCTGGAGGTCAAGGTCGCTGTGACAGCATCCATCTCATCATCTGTCAGTCCGTGTCCATCTGTGTTGGTTGAAAATTTAAATCATTAAATTCCAATTATTTACAAGAATACCTTAACTTTTAACGTGGAATTAAGCTATGCTACCCATTGATCAAAGTCAAGTTGGTATCTAATTCCTTTTGGCTGGCCCCGGATTGGTGGTAAAATGGTAACACACTTCACTTTCACCTAGTCACCGGGGTTTGATTCCCCAATCAGACGTGAACAGATTTGTGGACCCTGTCACCTGCCTGACCACCGGGGTTTTTCCCAGGTACTCCTGTTTCCTCCCATACTAAGATCCCTATAGCACATCCAAGGGCCAACAAGAGCGATAAGAAGTGTTGAAACACCTTCTGTTGCAATTGTTATGAAATGAATAGAGTTTACATTTATATTAAAGTCAAGTTCATCATGACCTCATGATGTCATTGCAAATTGGATAATTGTCCTTGAAAATAATCAGAGAGCAGCATACCTTTGATCCGATTGACAACGGCGTCCAATCCGACCTCCTTCAGCCACCTAGCTTCCTGTTCCCCTGTGTCAATCAAAAACTTAACAATGTTGATCATGGAAAAACAACACTTTACAGTAAATACATTGTCATACAGCTATTGGATTCATTACATTCAGGGGATTCATCACATTGTCGTACACGGGATTCATTACATTGTCATTCATGGGATTCATTACATTGTCATACAGGGGGTTCGTTACATTGTCATACAGGGGGCTCATTACATTGTCATACAGGGGGTTCATTATATTATCATACAGGGGGTTCATTACATTGTCATACACGGGATTCATTACAATGTCATACAAGGACTCATTACATTATCATACAGGGGCTAATTACAATGTCATACAGGGGCTCATTACATTGTCATACAGGGGCTCATTACATTGTCATACAGGGGTTCATTACAATGTCATACAGGGGGCTCATTACATTGTCATACAGGGGGCTCATTACATTGTCATACAGGGGGCTCATTACATTGTCATACAGGAGGCTCATTACATTGTCATACAGGGGGCTCATTACATTGTCATACAGGGGGCTCATTACATTGTCATACAGGGGGCTCATTACATTGTCATACAGGGGGCTCATTACATTGTCATAAAGGGGGCTCATTACATTGTCATACAGGAGGCTCATTACAATGTCATACAGGGTTACATTACAATGTCATACAGGGGGCTCATTACATTGTCATACAGGGTTACTTTACATTGTCATACAGGGGGCTCATTACATTGTCATACAGGGGGCTCATTACATTGTCATACAGGAGCTAATAACATTGTCATACAGGGGCTCATTACATTGTCATACAGAGGGCTCATTACATTGTCATACAGAGGGCTCATTACATTGTCATACAGGAGGCTCATTACAATGTCATACAGGGGGCTCGTTACATTGTCATACAGGGGGCCCATTACATTGTCATACAGGGGGCTCATTACATTGTCATACAGGGGGCTCATTACATTGTCATACAGGGGGCTCATTACATTGTCATACAGGGGCTCGTTACATTGTCATACAGGGGGCTCGTTACATTGTCATACAGGGGGCTCATTACAATGTCATACAGGGGGCTCGTTACATTGTCATACAGGGGGCTCATTACAATGTCATACAGGGTTACATTACATTGTCATACAGGGGGCTCATTACATTGTTATACAGGGGGCTCGTTACATTGTCATACAGGGGGCTCATTACATTGTCATACAGGGGGCTCGTTACATTGTCATACAGGGGGCTCGTTACAATGTCATACAGGGGTACATTACAGTGTCATACAGGGGGCTCCATTACATTGTCGTACAGGGGTTCGTTACATTGTCATACAGGGGGCTCATTACATTGTCATACAGGGGGCTCATTACATTGTCATACAGGGGGCTCATTACAATGTCATACAGGGTTACATTACATTGTCATACAGGGGGCTCATTACATTGTCATACAGGGGGCTCATTACAATGTCATACAGGGTTACATTACATTGTCATACAGGGGCTCATTACATTGTCATACAGGGGGCTCATTACAATGTCATACAGGGTTACATTACATTGTCATACAGGGGGCTCATTACATTGTTATACAGGGGGCTCATTACATTGTCATACAGGGGCTCATTACATTGTCATACAGGGGGCTCATTATATTGTCATACAGGGGCTCATTACATTGTCATACAGGGGGCTCATTACATTGTCAAACAGGGGGCTCATTACATTGTCATACAGGGGGCTCATTACATTGTCATACAGGGGGCTCATTACATTGTCATACAGGGGGCTCATTACATTGTCAAATAGGGGGCTCATTACATTGTCATACAGGGGCTCATTACATTGTCATACAGGGGGCTCATTACATTGTCAAACAGGAGCTAATAACATTGTCATACAGGGGGATCATTACATTGTCATACAGAGGGGTACATTACATTGTCATACAGGGGGATCATTACAATGTCATACAGGGGCTCATTATATTGTCATACAGGGGCTCATTACATTGTCATACAGGGGGCTCATTACATTGTCATACAGGGGCTCATTACATTGTCATACAGGGGGCTCATTACAATGTCATACAGGGTTACATTACATTGTCATACAGGGGGCTCATTACATTGTCATACAGGGGGCTCATTACATTGTCATACAGGGGGCTCATTACATTGTCAAATAGGGGGCTCATTACATTGTCATACAGGGGCTCATTACATTGTCATACAGGGGGCTCATTACATTGTCAAACAGGAGCTAATAACATTGTCATACAGGGGGATCATTACATTGTCATACAGAGGGATCATTACAATGTCATACAGGGGCTCATTATATTGTCATACAGGGGGCTCATTACATTGTCATACAGGGGCTCATTACATTGTCATACAGGGGGCTCATTACAATGTCATACAGGGTTACATTACATTGTCATACAGGGGGCTCATTACAATGTCATACAGGGTTACATTACATTGTCATACAGGGGTACATTACAATGTCATACAGAGGGCTCATTACATTGTCGTACAGGGGGCTCATTACATTGTCATACAGGGGGCTCATTACATTGTCATACAGGGGGCTCATTACAATGTCATACATGGTTACATTACATTGTCATACAGGGGGCTCATTACATTGTCATACAGGGGGCTCATTACATTGTCAAATAGGGGGCTCATTACATTGTCATACAGGGGGCTCATTACATTGTCATACAGGAGCTAATAACATTGTCATACAGGGGGATCATTACATTGTCATACAGAGGGGTACATTACATTGTCATACAGGGGGATCATTATATTGTCATACAGAGGGGTACATTACATTGTCATACAGGGGGATCATTACATTGTCATACAGGGGGCTCATTACATTGTCATACAGGGGGATCATTACAATGTCATACAGGGGCTCATTACATTGTCATACAGGGGGCTCATTACATTGTCATACAGGGGGATCATTACAATGTCATACAGGGTTACATTACATTGTCATACAGGGGGATCATTACAATGTCATACAGGGGGCTCATTACAATGTCATACAGGGGTACATTACATTGTCATACAGGGGGATCATTACATTGTCATACAGGGGGCTCATTACATTGTCATACAGGGGGCTCATTACATTGTCAAATAGGGGGCTCATTACATTGTCATACAGGGGCTCATTACATTGTCATACAGGGGGCTCATTACATTGTCAAATAGGGGGCTCATTACAATGTCATACAGGGTTACATTACATTGTCATACAGGGGGATCATTACATTGTCATACAGGGGGCTCATTACATTGTCATACAGGGGGCTCATTACAATGTCATACAGGGTTACATTACATTGTCATACAGGGGGATCATTACATTGTCATACAGGGGGCTCATTACATTGTCATACAGGGGGCTCATTACAATGTCATACAGGGTTACATTACATTGTCATACAGGGGGATCATTACAATGTCATACAGGGGGCTCATTACAATGTCATACAGGGGGCTCATTACATTGTCAAATAGGGGGCTCATTACATTGTCATACAGGGGGATCATTACAATGTCATACAGGGAATAATAAGGTGATGCAACATCAGACATGAACAACTCATTTGCATACATTTCTAATGTGACACTAACTATATACAGTCGAATCTGTATTAAGCGACCACTCAAGGGAAGTTGAAAACGGTCTCTTAATGGAGAGTGGTCTCTTAATAGAGATGGTATCTTAAATTTAATAAATGTTCATAAGCTTTTTATTTGCTTTATAAATTGGCAATAATGATTTATAATATATATGAACAAGAGGCCCATGGGGCCTGTATCGCTCACCTGGTTGGATTTGACCAAATGTCAAAATAATGTTCATGTTCAATTCCTTTTGTTTGTTAACCTCAAACAATGCTATTTATGGTTATAGCGTGGGGATCCCAACTGCTTTAAAGAAATAATGAAGTCCAGACTCTCTGAGTTTACAACATGCATTTATAACTTTATGACTAGTAGTGATTTAAAGGAATTACCTCTATTTCCCATATGGGACCCTTTTACCCCTCGGGGGTCAGAGTCACCATTTATGCAAAATCTGTTCCCCTTCCCGCAAGAATGTTTCTTACCAAATTGGGTTCAAATCCATTCATAACTTTATGACTAGTAGCGATTTTAAGGAATTACCTTTATTTCCCCATTAGGCCCCGCCCTTTGGCCCCTTGGGGGTCAGAGTCACCATTTATGCAAAATCTGTTCCCCTTCCCCAAAGAATGTTTCTTACTAAATTGGGTTCAAATCCATTCATAAATTTATGACTAGTAGTGATTTAAAGGAATTACGTCAGAGTCACCATTTATGCAAAATCTGTTCCCCTTCACATAAGAATGTTTCTGACCAATTTGGGTATAAATCCATTCATAATTTTATGACTAGTAGCGATTTGAAGGAATTACCTCTATTTCCCCATTAGGCCCCGCCCCTTTGGCCCCTTGGGGGTCAGAGTCACCATTTATGCAAAATCTGTTCCCCTTTCCCAAAGGATGTTTCTTACTAAATTGTGTTAAAAACCATTCATAACTTTATGACTAGTAGCGATTTAAAGGAATAACCTCTATTTCCCATATGGGGCCATGCCCCTCTTTGGCCCCTCAGGTCAGGAGTCACCATTTATGCAAAATCTGTTCCCCTTCCCCCAATGATGTTTTTGACCAAATTCGGTTCAAATCCTTTCATAACTTTATGACTAGTAGCGATTTAAAGATATTACCTCTGTTTCCCCATTAGGCCCCGCCCCTTTGGTCCCTTGGGGGTCAGAGTAACCATTTAAGCAAAATCTGTTCCCCTTCACATAAGAATGTTTCTGACCAAATTGGGTTCAAATCCATTCATACCTTTATGACTAGTAGCGATTTGAAGGAATTACCTCTATTTCCCCATTAGGCCCCGCCCCTTTGGCCCCTTAGGGGTCAGAGTCACCATTTATGCAAAATCTGTTCCCCTTCCCCAAAGGATGTTTCTTACTAAATTGGGTTCAAATCCATTCATAACTTTATGACAAGTAGCGATTTAAAGGAATTACCTCTATTTCCCATATGGGGCCCCGCCCCTTTGGCCCCTTGGGGGTCAAAGTCACCATTTATGCAAAATCTGTTCCCCTTCCCCCAAGAATGCTTCTGACTAAATTGGGTTCAAATCCATTCATAACTTTATGACACGTAGTGATTTGAAGGAATTACCTCTATTTCCCCATTAGGCCCCGCCCCTTTGGCCCCTTGGGGGTCAGAGTCACCATTTATGCAAAATCTATTCCCGATCCCCAAAGGATGTTTCTGACCAAATTGGGTTCAAATCCATTCATAACTTTATGACTAGTAGCGATTTAAAGGAATTGCCTCAATTTCCATTATTGGGCCCCGCCCTTCAGGCCCCTTGGGGGTCAGAGTCACCATTTATGCAAAATCTGTTCCCCTTCCCCCAAGAATGTTTCTTACCAAATTGGGTTCAAATCCATTCATAACTTTATGACTAGTAGCGATTTGAAGGAATTCCCTTATTCCCCATTAGGCCCCGCCCCTTTGGCCCTTTGGGGGTCAGAGTAACCATTTATGCAAAATCTGTTCCCCTTCCCTGAAGGATGTTTCTGACCAAATTGGGTTCAAATCCATTCATAACTTTATGACTAGTAGCGATTTGAAGGAATTACCTCTATTTCCCCATTAGGCCCCGCCCCTTTGGCCCCTTGGGGGTCAGAGCCACCATTTATGCAAAATCTGTTCCCCTTCCACAAAGGATGTTTCTGACCAAATTGGGTTCAAATCCATTCATAACTTTATGACAAGTAGCGATTCAAAGGAATTGCCTCAATTTTCTCTATTGGGCCCCGCCCCTCAGGCCCCTTGGGGGTCAGAGTCACCATTTATGCAAAATCTGATTCCCTTCTGCCAAGGATGTTTCTGACCAAATTTGGTCAAAATCCAATAAGAACTTTTTGACTAGTAGCGATTTGAAGCAAATGTTGACGGACGGACGACGGACGACGGACACCGGACGACGGACGACGGACGCTGCACCATGGCATAAGCTCACCGGACCTTCGGTCCAGGTGAGCTAAAAATGAACCACCACTTTGAATAAAACAAAACAATTTTTTTTTTTTTTTTGTGTATTTTTTTTTAATAATTATTACTGTGCTAATTTTTCATCACTATATGTATTTTTTGAAATTCTTTCAGCATAGCAAAATACATAGATTTAACATGAGAAATATATTTCATTGGTTAATTAGATTACTTTCAAATTATTTATATATATTTTTTTAATTCCTGAAATCTTGGTCCGGATTTCCGCTCCGATTATTATTTACGTTCCTGCATTTCCTACTTTAAAAACGGCGACTTTTTCACTGGCAAATATCTGTTTTAATGTCTCAAAAAGATAACAAATCACGATTTAACAGTAAGTTAACTGTTTATGCATTCCTTTATTGTTATCTTTCGCATTCAAATTGATATATCGTATATAAAACGTCTGAAAATCGTCATAATTCCAGACGGTCACTTCGCCTCATCTCCCGTCCTTTTGCACGAAAAGTAAAAATACTTGGGTGTTATTAAGGCGAAAATGGTAATGTAAGGCATTTTGGAGACTTCTGGTCGCTTATTGGAGAGTTATTTTTATCACGGGAACGAAAAATTGTGGTCGCTGGTCGCGTAAAGAGAGGGTCGCTTAATAGACTTAAAATATATAGCGAAAACGCTCGGGAGGAATTGAAATGGTCGTTTAGAACAGAGGGTCGCTAAATAGAGATGGTCGCTTGGACAGATTCGACTGTATATATAATTTGTTTTATGTGCATCTAAGATGAAGAAATTAGATCATTCTTTATAGGACATACTTTATTATACTTCTATCTTTATGAGAAACAACTGTCATTATCATGGCAATAGAAATATGATTCAACCTACTGTGTCAATACCAAGAAATTGTGAGTCTTGTTCTTTCACAGCTGTCTACATCACTATGTGATGTGTGTAAGAAATAAATTACAATACCATCTGGGGTTTTAGGAAGTTCCTCTTCTTCCTCTTCTTCATCTGGATCTTTGTTGCTCTCTATTTCATGGAACTCAGTCCAGTAATCTTCTAGTGAAGACTTACTCACTGCCATAGTAACAGAAGGCGACCATCCTGTGCCATGTGTTTATAGGTGAAATAACTCTGTCACGTCGCCTGAGAAATTAAATGAAAATAAATGCTTTAATATTTTGATTATTGTAATTAAAGTTACTGTACATGTAAATTATTTTTATGATCACAGCTGTGCCCTTGAGTTAACCGTTCATATATATATATATATTTTTTTTCTATGACAAATAAATACTTACAGCTAGCGTGCAATCTAAGTTTTGGGTTTGAATGCAGCCTATATAAACTTAAATCAGCTTAATTCTTTGATCAATCTAATGGCTGATGCTGTATATATTGTGTAAAATCTATTAGACAAAATACATATACTTATCTAGCAATAAGTAATGGCTTGTAGTTGAGTTTAAATGCTATTTATAAATGTTATTTCATTTTCCTACAACAAGCCTGCTTTCTGCTTTCAGTCAAAGTTGATGTGTTGGTCCCCCTAGTTGTTACAGGATAAATACGGTATATTATCAGATGCCCAAGCTCTAGTCAAATTATATATTTTGGTCTCCTAGGTTTATTACAGGATAAATACGGTATATTATCAGATTCCCGAGCTCGAGTCAAATAAGATGTGTTGGTCTCGCAGGTTTATCACAGGATAAATATGGTATATTTTAAGATGCCCGAGCTCGAGTCAAATTAGATATGTTGGTCCCCCGAGTTATTACAGGATAAATATGTAATATTTTCAGATGCCCAATCTTGAATCAAATTAGATATGTTGGTCCCTCGAGTTATTACAGGAAAAATATGGTATATTATCAGATTCCCGAGCTCGAGTCAAATAAGATGTGTTGGTATCCCAGGTTTATTACAGGATAAATACGGTATATTATCAGATGCCCGAGCTCGAGTCAAATAAGATATTTTGGTCTCCTAGGTTTATTACAGGATAAATACGGTATATTATCAGATTCCCGAGCTCGAGTCAAATTAGATATGTTGGTCCCCCGAGTTATTACAGGATAAATACGGTATATTATCAGATGCCCGAGCTCGAGTCAAATTAGATATTTTGGTCTCCTAGGTTTATTACAGGATAAATACGGTATACTATCAGATTCCCGAGCTCGAGTCAAATTAGATATGTTGGTCCCCCGAGTTATTACAGGATAAATACTGTATATTATCAGATGCTCGATAAATTAGATATGTTGGTCTCCTAGGTTTAGTATATTACCAGATGCCCGAGCTTGAATCAAAACTGTGTTAGTCCCCTGGCTCCATTAATAAACACTACGTTTTACGTGGTATAAGATTGTAACATATTGGTATCGGCTATATGAGATCATATACATAATTCTGGTAATACCGTCTATTGCCAAAGTTACCAAGATATGTATATAATCACAAATGCCTGAAAATCAAGGCTTCTCAACATAAAAGAACAATTGATTTTTATCTACACGTCACGGATATGTTTCGAAATTTTAACGCCACTACACGAGGTTGTCAATCCCAGAACAATTGCCATTTTGATCTAATGATCAAACAAAATGCGGAAGACAAAGAGAAGAAACTGAATGATGAAGCAAAAACAGGAAAATGAATGAGTTCGGGGACCACCATTGAGTAGGAGAATTGTGCGTCTACCTAAACCTACGAATAACTAATTGAAATCAGCAGCAATATGACTTAATTGTTATATTGTTTAAATTCATAAGCATTTATAATTGAATAACCCAGTGATCATATATGATGTAATGATCAATTTTATAGCCAGTATTCTATAGATATGGAGATACAGATATAATGTTTTGCCTGCATCTATCATGTACATATCTTAATTATCTTATCATTTTTTGAAACAACAGTGTTTGTTCTCTGATGTAACTAGTAAACAATCTGGAACAAATGTCAGGCAGAGATGAAAAGGTTCAATATACCTATCCAGGCTAGGCTAAAACCCATAATACACAGTTCACCTGAGGCAGAATTCAACCTCTCCAAGAAGATAGGCACTCATCTCTCTATACTAACGAGTCAAATCTTGGAATCAATAATAATTAGTCACTGACATACCATTTGTGCTATATACAGCAACATCAATGGACAGAAAATTACCAATATTTTTGTTGACAAAAACGAGAGTTTTATCTGTGTGATATGAGTATAGGAGATACTATGGTTGTTAGTATCTGTAACCGATGACATTCACCTAGGATTGTTTATAATCACTGTATTTGGAACACACCGTATTTGACCTAATAATCACAATGTGCACTTGCAAAAATTACAAAAGAAGTCTATTTTAAAATAAACCCTTTGAATTTGCAGAGAAATCATTTTCATGTGAAATTTTTATGGAAAATGTTCTGTATATAACAATTTTGAATTTTTTCAATTACATACCATGAACGACATCATGGGTTAAAAGACTGATTAAAAGATTATATTCGCAGATTAGTGATGTAAGGAGTTTGAAATCTATAATGTTTAAGCTAGCGCATCCTTTCTCTTTTCCTGAAAAAGGTGGGGCTGGACTTATCTATGGCCAGGTGTGCTGATTAGGTGTAGTACGGTATGTGTGTACATAAGTACAGTGTGTGATATCAGAGATAGAATTATTCCATGGTATAACATCCAGACCCAAATTCATTATCTATGGGTGGGGCTGGGATGTATAGTGGGGGCAGGTAATGTTACCATATTTATCCTCGAATAACCCTAGGGAGCCAGCCCAACACATTAACTTGGACTCAGTAAATTATATTTATTTTACAACAATTGCCATACAAGTTAAAACAACTTAATATTAAAATCACTCTTGTTGACCTGGATTTATTAGTTAGTAAGAGTTCAAAGTATGGATCGGTTTATAGACAGTGTATGTTTAATAGTTATTGCTGGACAGACAAGGAGTGTTGGTTAATTAGCATATCACTGAACTACAATAAAATACCTACATTTGTACGTGGGTGGACGTACATCGGTATTACCAGGCATGGACATATATTGTCCAATGAAATATGGCATAACAGTACTTGGACAGATTCCTAATTAACTGTAATGTATAGAATATACTATTAATATCCATCTATACAATGTGTGACATCCTAATGATGCCTTAGGATGTAACTGTCAATTATCAAATGTACGGTGTTAAGGTGATTATGTAGCAGGTGTATCATATGTATAATTCAGAAAAGGTCACCCGCCATCATGTTTTAACCATTGGTGTTAATATATAGTACCTGTTATTGACAGTACCTGAATACTAATCAGAAACATATTTCTTACCTAACAAGTGTTAATGACTAGGTAAGCTATGACAATCTAACTTCATCAATAGGTTACTAAATTATAGATACACATCACTATAACCTCAATTTACTTAAGGTGGGAGGTTATACATACACAATTTGTATACAAACATAAGCACAGACTGAGATATAATCTGTCTGACAGTAAACATTTATAGGGTACTAACACAATTTAACTTCCCAACATTGAAGTCCTATAAGTGTACAGTTTTGACCCAAGTTGATCCACATATGACACCAGATGTGAAATCTAATGAAAGTTTGTACCAAAGTTTACACACAACTCAAATTTACACACAACCAAATATTACACACAACCAAATATTACACACAACCCAAGTTTACACACAACCAAAGTTTACACACAACCAAAGTTTACACACAACCAAATATTACACACAACCCAAGTTTACACACAACCAAAGTTTACACACAACCAAATATTACACACAACCCAAGTTTACACACAACCCAAGTTTACACACATCCAAAGTTTACACACATCCAAAGTTTATATACAACAAAAGTTTACACACAACCGAATATTACACACAACCCAAGTTTACACACAACCAAAGTTTACACACATCCAAAGTTTATATACAACAAAAGTTTACACACAACCAAATATTACACACAACCAAAGTTTACACACAACCCAAGTTTACACACAACCCAAGTTTACAAACATCCAAAGTTTACACACATCCAAAGTTTACACACAACCAAAGTTTACACACATCCAAAGTTTACACACAACCAAATATTACACACAACCCAAGTTTACACACAACCCAAGTTTACACACATCCAAAGTTTACACACATCCAAAGTTTACACACAACCAAAGTTTACACACATCCAAAGTTTACACACAACCAAAGTTTACACAACCAAAGTTTACACACATCCAAAGTTTACACACAACCAAATATTACACACAACCCAAGTTTACACACAACCAAAGTTTACACACATCCAAAGTTTATATACAACAAAAGTTTACACACAACCCAAGTTTACACACAACCCAAGTTTACACACAACCAAATTTGACACACAACCAAAGTTTATATACAATAAACGCTAATGTCATACTGACAATGCTTTTGAGTGGAATTATCATAGATCCTATATGTTTAAATGTTGCGGTAAAATCAATGAGTTTTCTAGGTTTGTAATACAAATGTACATCAGTTGATCACTTAATTATTGACAAACTTTACAGCCATCCTCTTACACTGTAATTGTTTTGATGCAAAAACAGGTGTTGGCAACTGTGAAGTAATTAATTATAACATAACTGGCATGTCAATATTTCAATATTTCCATAGCAACTGTATTCAAGTTAAGTTATGCATAGTAACAGCTGACAATTAAATTATAACAAATTTTAAAACTGGCGTGTCAATATTACTATAGCAACTGTATTCAAGTTAAGTTAAGCGGAGTAACACCATACAAATTATAACCAAACTGGAGTGTCAATATTACCATGGTAACTGTCTTAAAGTTAACAATAGGTAAAGATGACCATGACAACGTCTTGGTCCCTCTCCCCGTATGTCTTAAGTTAAGTTACGCAGAGTAAGTTACAGTTGACAACCACTTTTGTACTTAAGAACTGATGCTGAAAATTATCAAACTTGTACTCCTGTATCAGCTCACTGTGAAATAGGTCCTTTAAAACTATATAGCTTGCAGTGGTTATTTGCACAATTGCATACACCTCACCTCAATTTAACTTATTAATAACTCAGGTAAAATGACATATACCATTTGAAGTACTGTACAGGTACATGTCTTGTCACACTCAAAATGTACTGCATAACTAAATACAGAGTAGAGCAATGATTTCACAATACACAAAAAACAGCGATAAGTGCTATCATAATTAAGCAGAATGCTTTCAGCAATATAGAACTGCTAAAATAAGATTATATACTAAAACTGCTAAAACATGTATTTACAGTGTCATTTCTCTAGTCTTATCTGTCATGTACTAGTCTGTTTCATTATATTTACACTTGTCAGCAACTTAAGGGTTTAAACGCTTTTGTATCTAAATCGAACAAAGAGCTTAAATTCAACAAAAAATTACAAAAAAGAAGAAGAAAAAAGATCACAAAAAAGCCATACTGGCATACAACCATGTAAATTACAAAATAGGTTCGTTGTCCTGAAACAAAGCTTCTATTCTCATCAGCTGCCTCAACCAGATAAATGGGAACCGAACAGAATAAAAGAATTTATGATCAGCTTACAAGAAACAGAAAAAGCTGTTTTACCTTTTGTTTCAAATGATTTAACACAATGGTTTTATATTACGCTTCAAATACACAAGCATGAGTCGATAAGTTGGTGAAAATGTAGCAGGTGATCGCCTTCCTACAGTTCTCGATCTATAGTCAGGTAAAATCTCACCTGTAAGCCTGTATAGGTAATATCTACCTGTCGGGCTTCACATGTAAAGTATTGTCAGCTTAATAACATATTTGAGCTTGAACTGCGTGAACATTTTCAGGGTTCTACAGAAGTGTTTTCTTTAATTCTTATGTGTCTGATAAATAACTATTGAGGTTACGTGTATTTTCAGTGCATTATTACAATTTGTTAAGATATATTGCTGTAGTTGTGAAAAATTAACCCCAATTTAATTTGTGAATTGTTTTTTGAATAAACTGGGACCAGGGAGACATGTCATTAGTATGCGGCCATGCAGATCACTATCTGTAAAGCTGATCATGGTGTGATGGACTTCCTAAGTTGATGTATAAACTTTTAATATACATTTTTATGTCAGATGTTTGAGTGATGGGTCAACTTTCAGCAAGGTGACCAAAATAGACTCACTTATCATTGGGGTGTTTTCTGTTAAATTAATTGTTACATAAGATCCCTTCTACATTATTCTGATGAATGTGTTGCATAATACAAAAAGTTTTCAGTCTCCCACTGGGAACTGAGGGAGGGTAGGTGGGTGGGTGGGTTGGGAGGGGAGGGGGGGGTGGGTTGGCAGAGTTTTATGTTGTGTCTGTCTGTCCTTCCGACAGCTACATGTGACGTCAAGAGTAGGTCACTCTGACCTACATTTTGACCTTTGACCTACATAAAAAGGCCTGTCACTGGAACTTCACACTTGAGATACGGGTTCACCTTGGTGAAACAGTGTGTCATTTACCAAAAGTAGGTCAATTCTGACCTACATTTTGACCTTTACCTACATCTACCTACATCAAAGAAAAAGTTCTTTTGCAGCTCTATCTCCTACAATATATATATACTTGTCACTGAAACTTCATACTTTCGGCATTATAGATTCTCAGGTATTCCCTGCCTATTCCTACTATGACATGATTAGAGCTATTTAAATGAATGTTCACATACAGATATTATCGACAAAATTTCTCAATGTAATGAGGTTTTTAGATACCATGGTAACAGAAGAATTAATATCATCAGACTTGGCTAATGTGTGCTCAGTTTTCCTGTTGAAGACAGTGAACTTTATTACTTCCATTTCTCTCTCCATATCAATCAAAGATGACAGCACATGCTGCAATCATGCTGTGGAATTAGCAGCATGATGCCAGCATAAAAGCAGCATGATTTCAGCATATGCTGCATTGCAGTCCATGCTGCAAATTGATAAGGGGACTCCCATGTTACTCTATTCCTGTAATAATAATGACCTACATGGGGCAGTTGCCAGGTACTGACTGTAGGGCGGTGGTTTTTCTCTGGGTACTCCGGCTTTCCTCCACCTCCAAAACCTGGCACGTCCTTAAATGACCCTGGCTGTTAATAGGACGTTCAACAAAAACAAACCAAAGTAATAATAATGATATCCAGCTGACTATACCTAAACTGATCTGCGTGGCTCTCATACACAGAATGTTAATATTAATATGACGATATTAGAGAAAGTTAAAGGAACAGAAGATATATGGTGAATATTCTATGGGAGGGAAACATACGAGTGTCTGTAATTTCAGGAGCATAGCTAGGTAATCTTCCAGTCACAGATTTTCTGTTTACATTAAACATGATTATGTATCAGTGACTCAAAACAGGTTTTCAATCTGTCCATAAATCCAGTCCTCTGTAGGACAGAAACCAGTTTACTAAATAAAATCCATCCCAGTCAAGTTTTCCTATTTATAGATAGAAGCTTACCTTATTACCTTGTGGAAATAAATTGTAATCCTGCACAAGAATTTACAGGTAATATACATGTATATGTACATATTCACCTGGACAGGTACATTTAATTTCTGTTAAACATTTTGAATCATCAGTATTTTGTGAAGATCCAGGTAGATACAGGTACAACCTGTTATATTCCCCAGAGTGTACACAGATTAGTCATCTTAAGGCACACTAAATACGATTTAATAATTTCAAAAGATGTAAAATGTCAAATTATAAAACGGCATTCAGTGCAAGTTATTTAAAAATAGCGAAAGCAAATATCTGAGAGATATAGCAAATAATTTCATAATGTATAATTGTATGTATCATATTCAATAAAATTTCGTCAATTTAATCATCCAGATCAAGAAAAAAGTGTACAAGGTAAATGAAACACTTTAACTTAAAGGACTTTCTTTATCTTTGTTTTTGATAAAAAAAATCTTCATCGTGTCTTAGGGGTTGATCTTCATTTCATATCCTTCTGCTGAGTAATATTACATCAACAATTCATAAGTAAAGTATCAAACATCTAAAAATATGAACCAACCCTGCTCCCGCGAGTTACATTAAGCATTGATGTCATTTTTTTTAGTTTCATTGGGGTGTGAAAAAAAATGGTTTGCAAACTGTATGAATCCCGCGTAGCTGATCCTTACACAATTTTGCAAACAATTTTTATCCATACCCCTATATGAAACTAAACATAATTGACATCAACGCTTATAACTAATTTTTGAAGCTGATTTTCAAAATTAAAACATGTTTTATGTACAATTGAACTGATCTTATAAGGGATTCTTTTTCACAAATCAATACAAATTTGTCAATGGCCGTATTGTGACATCACATATTTTGCGCCATTTTCAGATTTTTTTCAAAGAGGTATAAAAAAAAATCTCAACCAATCAGAAAAGCCGCATATGCTCCGTACAAACACTGGACAATTAATTATTCCTAGATGATAAACAGAAAGGCATATGTTTGTGTATCAAATGCCAAGAGGTTTCACTGCCAATTCATGGTGGCTTAATTTAAACGTTAAACTCAAATTTTTATTTTTGTCTGACAAACTCACGCTGACTAGTTCTGTTAAGTCGTAGATCGGATGTTATCATTTTGCCAATTCTTTTTCTTTGCCTTTGCAGCAGCAATGTTAACCAGTACATCTTAACGACTTTGGATTTCTGCCAGGGCCTAGTTGTTCAAAAAGTGATTAGCTTAATCACTTGATTAGTGAAACTTCCATTTCTCTTTTACTTCAAAATCTGTGTATGTATATCCCTTAAAATAGCTAGGTAGTAGGAGACCTGTAGACAGACAAGTGTTATAGTTTCATAAAATTTTGTCAAGTTAGTTTTACTAGAAATGATTTTATCAGGATTTTGATTGTTAAACTGGACAACTGGGCCCTGGGCCTAGTTGTTCAAAACGTGATTTAGCTAATCACAGTTTATCAACAATTTAAAATCCTGATAAAATTATTTCTGGTAAAACTAACTTCAAAATTTTTTTATAAAGCTATAATTCTCCTCAGTCTTTTCCTACCTGCCTTTTTCAGGGACACACACACTCAGGTTTTGAAGTAAAGGAGAAATGAGATTTTCACTTATCAAGTGACTAAGCTAATCAGCTTTTGAACAACTCGGCCCTGATGTGTGGCTTTGATCATCGTGCAGTCTGCCATGCGAGTGTGACACACTTTCCATGTCCCCATTTACATATAGAGAGTGGAGCACCACATTTGAGATTCATCGTAATCAGCGAGTAATTTCCTTGTTCTAATTGCAGTTATGAAAAACTACGGTATCATTTCTCACACTGTATCCTCATTGGGGTATAAATTCTATCATTTTTATTTTTGTGTAATTTTGTCACAATTTATGAGTTATGAAAACATATAGAGGCTTTAAACGTTGTCATCCACAGAATAAAATAGTGGGAAAATATCAAATAAACCTTCAAACATGAAATATTTTTTGCCATCCAGCTTGAAAATCCTTGTTTGAAAATATCCCCATCTTTGATCGATATATTATGTACAGGAACAATGACAATTAATTCAACAACATACGTGCATTAGTTCTAGGTGTCAGAATTCACTGTGTGAGGGCATGCCAGACTATAATTATCAGTCTTCACACTATATTTAAATGAGAATGGAGCCTGCATGTTGTCTACACAGGGAGTAGGTGCGGGCCTATATCACAAAAAAATAGTTGTCAGATAAAAAATTTGCCCATCCCACGACTACATATCCTTGTCCCTCTCCCGAGTATGACCCGTCCCACGACTACATATCCTTGTCCCTCTGTCGAGTATGACCTGACTCCCACAACTACATATCCTTGTCCCTCTGTCGAGTATGACCCGTCCCTTGACTACATATCCTCGTCCCTCTCCCGAGTATTACCTGTCCCACGACTACATATCCTTGTCCCTCTGTCGAGTATGACCTGACTCCCACAACTACATATCCTTGTCCCTCTGTCGAGTATGACCCGTCCCTTGACTACATATCCTCGTCCCTCTCCCGAGTATTACCCGTCCCTTGACTACATATCCTTGTCCCTCTGTCGAGTATGACCCGTCACTTGACTACATATCCTCGTCCCTCTGTTGAGTATGACCCGTCACTTGACTACATACCCTTGTCCCTCTGTCGAGTATGACCCGTCACTTGACTACATATCCTCGTCCCTCTCCCGAGTATGACCCGTCCCTTGACTACATATCCTGGTCCCTCTGTCGAGTATGACCTGTCGGGCACGACTACATATCCTTATAGTCGTGGGACAGGGCATACTCAGTTGAGGCTATTTTTGTTTTATCTGGCAATTATTTTTTTGTGACGTAGGTCCGCACCTACCCCCTGTAGGCAAGCCTTGTGTTTGGCAACTTAAGAATCTTCCCCTGGGGTTGAGATTCCCCTGTCTCACTCCCAAGGGGGTGAAAGATTCTATTAATCCCCACCCTAGGGTTGAGATAAGATTCATGTACTTTTTGCATGCTTTCAACTATTGATTGTCATGGCAACAATACCATGATGTCACATGTAGCCATACACTGGCATCACGTTGACAATTTAATAACGTCATTTATTACATTTTTACCAGTGAAATATCAAAAATTATTCATTCTATAAAAGTGATATTTTTCACTAGTGAAAAATATCACTTTTGCTGATTTGACCAATCAAATTAATGATTAGAAAATACCAAAATAATTGACCAATCAGAAAGCCCGACATATATGTCAGCACCTGGACAGGGGAAACTACTTTTTTTTGTTTACATTAGGCCTAGTTAGCATACGGGGTAGGTTTCTCGTTGATAAAAAAATGTAATAAACAGAATATCTAACAGTGTCTTCAGTAATACCAAATATATTTCACTCGTGTGGCTAATATTTAGATATTTTTCACTCGTGCTGCGCACTCGTGAAAAATATCAAAATATTAGCCCCACTCGTGAAATATATTTGGTATTACTGAAAACACTGTTAGATATCCTCTATATATGTACAATTACCTTGCATTGACAAACTACAATATCTGATACATAATCATTCATCCCCTTTTGAATGCATTAGGGATCTCAACAAAATACTTAAGCATTTGGCGAGCCTCCTGCTCGGAAACTTTAGAATATTCCCCATTGGTGAGATCCCCTTGCCTCGTCTTACCCCAAAGGGGCTGAAAGATTCCATTAATTGCATCCCAGGCAGTCATGGGATAATAATGCTTCATGTGTGTAGTATGTGAGAAAGTAATATTCTATTATACTGATTACAATTGTTATTCATATTTGGGATACATAAATTAAGTTTGATTTTATATTTCATGATAATTTTTCAAATAAAACAAGAAACTGAATAACTCCTATTATAGTGTGTATGATACATATATATATTTTTTTTTCGTCTCTCATCATAAGGTTACAATGATCTGAGACATGTATGCAACCGATCCACCCAATTTAAGTTTCTGTTGGTAATATGAGCATTCTTTGCCAAGGCCAAGATGTCAATAGCATTTGCCAAAAATATCTTTGTACATCACTTGACTCATTTCAAAAACCAGTTTTAATTACAGAGATAGAAAATGATTCTTTGTCTATTTATTGCTCCTGCATTCCAAATTTGGATAGTGTTTTTTTCTTACCATTTTGAGAAATTAATTACCATTACATGGAAATTGGGATACTGATATTTGTGCAGCAAAAGTATAAAACCTGAAAATGGGGAACAAACTTAGGTTGTATCTGTTTCTCCAGCATTGGGAATGAGGTCTAATAAATAACAACAAAATATACAGACATAACAATAAAATTATAATTCAAAATCAAAATATAAAAAAAATATAGAAATTGCAAGGAGACACTTGACAAAGAGCAATGATGATAATAAGATCATCAGATGCTCTGTAAGGATAAATTCAGACCCAAATATCGTAACATACATATATAATGTATATATACTTAATATATCAGTTATATATGGTATAAATTAATTCTCTGACTTTCTCATTACAACTTATATATATAAACACAGATTATTATCGCATTATATCATCATAAAATCCTTCTAAGCGGTTTACCACATGTAATATCTTATACGTGAGGTCAAAGGTCACTTTACCTACTTATCCTCCTAAATATAGCTACGTTATCTCTTCACAGGTATATAAATATAAATATCACGAAGTACTGGAGAATTTTGGGTTGGGGTGTTAAATGTTTGTGTCAGATTTCATCTACCTATATATACCTATCTCTGATATAACGCTTTGAATCTTGGATACCTATCTATTGACAGGCTATTTATAGCAGTTACCGTACTAATCCTCGTACCAACCCAGGGACAATACTAACTTTTTCTAAGGACGAAAACATCTGTTAGAGTTTTATTGAACTGCAACAGACATGTCGACATAGCCCGAGTTTCCTCTGGCCCTGACACCTAACTAACATGGTGTCAGGGACAGAGGAAACTCCGGCTAGTCGACACTACAGAATTTATCAGGTGGATTTGTAATGTAGACATTAACAGCTTAATGCTGAATGAATATACACTACCTGTATTTCCAGTTACAGATAAATCTATCCGGGTATCTGCTATAAAATGTTTATTTCAGTACAAATCATATGTAGAATTTTCATTCAATATTGGATTAATAAATATAATAAATATTTACTACATTATTATAATTGTATTTTTAAGTGATCAACTTTTCAGGATTTGATTATTAATATATGAATTACTAAAGCGTCAATTGAAGTACTTCATGTAAAAGATATTTTTTTCTATTTCTATTTTTAAAAAACACACTTTAAAATTTTTTGTTGGTAATCTCTAAAAAATGGAAAGATAAATATCATGTCAATACACACAACAAATGTCATAAAACATAACCCTACAAATGTCATAAAACACACACTACAAATGTCATAAAACATACTAACAACGTCATATAACGTAACATACACTTTACAAATGTCATAAAACATACACTACAAATGTCATAAAACACACACACTACCAATGTCATAAAACACACACACTACCAATGTCATAAAACATACACTTTACAAATGTCATAAAACATAACCCTACAAATGTCATAAAACATACACTACAAATGTCATAAAACATACTAACAACATCATATAACGTAACATACACTTTACAAATGTCATAAAACATACATACTACAAATGTCATAAAACATACAAACTACAAATGTCATAAAACATACAAACTACAAATGTCATAAAACATACACACTAACAACGTCATAAAACATACACTCTACAAATGTCATAAAACATACAAACTACAAATGTCATAAAACATACACACTAACAACGTCATAAAACATACACACTACAAATGTCACAAAACATACACAACAAATGCCATAAAACACACAACAAATGTCATAAAACATACACTACAAATGTCATAAAACATACTAACAACGTCATATAACGTAACATACACTTTACAAATGTCATAAAACATACACACTAACAACGTCATAAAACATACACACTACAAATGTCACAAAACATACACAACAAATGCCATAAAACACACAACAAATGTCATAAAACATACACTACAAATGTCATAAAACATACTAACAACGTCATATAACGTAACATACACTTTACAAAATTAATGTCATAAAACATACACTACAAATGTCACAAAACATACACTCTACAAATGTCATAAAACACACTACAAATGTCATAAAACGCACAACAAATGTCATAAAACATACTAACAACGTCATATAACGTAACATACACTTTACAAATGTCATAAAACATACATACTACAAATGCCATAAAACATACACACTACAAATGTCACAAAACATACACTCTACAAATGTCATAAAACACACACTACAAATGTCATAAAACATACACTACACATTTCAACAAGAGGCCCATGGGGCCTGTATCGCTCACCTGGTTGGATTAGACCAAATGTTGAAATAATGTTCATATTCAAATTGTTTTATTTGTAAAATTCTAACAATGCTATATATGGTTATAGTGTGGGAATCCCAACTGCTTTAAAGATTAATGAAGTCCAGACTCTCTAAGGTCTGAAAGACCTCAAGAATTGCTTATAGAACATGCATTCATCACTTTATGACTAGTAGCGATTTAAAGGAATTACCTCTATTTCACCTATTGGGCCCGCCCCTTTGGCCATTCGGGGGTCAGAGTCACCATTTATGCAAAATCTGTTCCCCTGTTTCTGACCAAATTGAGTTCAAATCCATTCATAACTTGATGGCTAGTAGCGATTCAAAGGAATTACCTCTATTTCCCCAACTGGGCCCCTCCCTTTTGGCCCCTTTAGGGTCAGAGCCACCATTTATGCAAAATCTGTTCCCCTTCCCCCAAGGATGTTTCTGACCAAATTGGGTTCAAATCCCTTCACAACTTTATGACTAGTAGAGATTTAGAGGAATTACCTCTATTTCCCATATTTGGCAACGCCCCTTTGGCCCCTCGGGGGTCAGAATCACCATTTATGCAAAATCTGTTCCCCTTTCCCCAAGGATGTTTCTGACCAAATTGGGTTGAAATCCATTCATAACTTTATGACTAGTAGTGATTTAAAGGAATTACCTCTATTACCCCTATTGGGCCCCGCCCCTTTGGCCCCTTGGGGGTCAGAGCCACCATTTATGCAAAATCTGTTCCCCTTTTCCAAGGATATTTCTGACAAAATTTGGTTCAAATCCATTCATAACTTTATGACTAGCAGTGATTTAAAGGAATTACCTTTATTTCCGCTATTGGGCCCCGCCCCTTTTGCCCCTGGGGGGTCAGAGCCACCATTTATGCAAAATCTTTTCCCCTTCCCCCAAGGATGTTTCTGACCAAGTTGGGTTCAAATCCATTCATAACTTTATGACTAGTAGTGATTTAGAGGAATTACCTCTATTTCCCATATTTGGCCCCGCCCCTTTAGTCCCTTTGGGGTCAGAGCCACCATTTATGCAAAATCTGTTCCCCTTCCCCCAAAGATATCTCTGACCAAATTGGGTTCAAATCCATTCATAACTTTATGACAAGTAGCGATTTAAAGGAATTACCTTAATTTCCCCTATTGGGCCCCGCCCCTTTGGCCCCTCGGGGGTCAGAGCTACCATTTATGCAAAATCTCTTCCCCTTCCCCCAAGGATGTTTCTGACCAAATTGGGTTGAAATCCATTCATAACTTTATGACAAGTAGCGATTTAAAGGAATTACCTTAATTTCCCCTATTGGGCCCCGCCCCTTTGGCCCCTCGGGGGTCAGAGCCACCATTTATGCAAAAACTTTTCCCCTTCCCCCAAGGATGTTTCTGACCAAATTGGGTTCAAATCCATTCATAACTTTATGACAAGTAGAGATTTAGAGGAATTACCTCTATTTCCCATATTTGGCCCCACCCCTTTGGCCCCTCGGGGGTCAGAATCACCATTTATGCAAAATCTGTTCCCCTTCCCCCAAGGATGTTTCTGAATAAATTGGGTTCAAATCCATTCATAACTTTATAACTAGTAGAGATTTATAGGAATTACCTCTATTTCCCATATTTGGCCCCACCCCTTTGGCCCCTCGGGGGTCAGAATCACCATTTATGCAAAATCTGTTCCCCTTCCCCCAAGGATGTTTCTGACCAAATTGGGTTCAAATCCATTCATAACTTTATGACTAGTAGCGATTTAAAGGAATTACCTCTATTTCCCCTATTGGGCCCCACCCCTTTGGCCCCTCAGGGGTCAGAGTCACCATTTATGCAAAATCTTTTCCCATTCTGCCAAGGATGTTTCTGGCCAAATTTGGTAAAAATCCAATAAGAACTTTATGACTAGTAGCGATTTGAAGCAAATGTTGACGGACGGACGGACGGACGGACGGACGACAGACGACGGACGACGGACGGACGGACGACGGACGCTGCGCCATGGCATAAGCTCACCGGACCTTCGGTCCAGGTGAGCTAAAAACATACATACTACAAATGTCATAAAACATACACTTTACAAATGTCATAAAACATACACTACAAATGTCATAAAACATACTAACAGCGTCATATAACGTAACATACACTTTACAAATGTCATGAAAACATACACTACAAATGTCATAAAACATACATACTACAAAAGTCATAAAACATACAAAACTACAAATGTCACAAAACACACACTCTACAAATGTCATAAAACACACACTACAAATGTCATAAAACATTACAAATTTCAAAAACATACATACTACAAATGTCATAAAACATACACTCTACAGATGTCATAAAACATACACACTACAAATGTCATAAAACACACTACAAATGTCACAAAACATACACATTACAAATGTCATAAAACATACACATTACAAATGTCATAAAACACACACATGACAAATGTCATAAACATACACTTTACAAATGTCATAAAACATACATACTACAAATGTCATAAAACATACATACTACAAATGTCATAAAACATATACTCTACAAATGTCATAAAACGCACAACAAATGTCATAAAACATACACTACAAATGTCATAAAACATACAAATGTCATAAAACATTCAATCCAAATATCATAAAAATACACTCTACAAACGTCATAAAACATACACACTACAAATGTCATAAAACATACACTACAAATGTCATACAAATGTACATACATGTATAGGGATTGTAAACACTAAACAGCTATGCGCTAGTACACAAGAATGACAAAATAATGTCAGTTGCTGGACCAGCTTTTGTGTTAGTTCCGATATATGTCTATCGATTACCAAGCATGTCCCGTGTAATTAGGGCAAGCAGTTACACAGGTGAGAGAGCTTCACAGCACACCTGTTTTAGACGTACTGTAGTGATGTAAACTACACTTACCTTGAGGCGATTGAAGCAGCCTATCCGGTACCGGTGTACTATCCTTTGAAAGATATTAACAAGTTAACACAGAATTGTCACTAACGAATTCGGGTGTTAAGACTCACTCCACTGAACTAGCACATGCGGCCGACTTGTTATATAAACATTAACTCGTAAGGCAGGTCTATAAACGTCTAAGTTCACCTGTGTCCAGTCAGAATTTACCTTTATAACTTCCTGTTCGGATTACGCATGCGTTAACGCCTGTTCGTATATCTATGCATCAAAAGCTCCACTGCTACCGAGTTGAAGTCAATTTCATCATTCTTAATAGAAAGTACGCGTTTAATAGATATTTCCTGAAAAAGAAATGTGTGGACAGTGAAATCTTACAAATTATATCGCCAGTCAAATTTGATATTCCTTCTCGAATAACTGACAGGTCAGCATTTTATAATTGATAATATATTTAGCGGAAATATGATACATAGTGTGACAATATCGATCAGTATAAAATCATGGTTCGTTTGCCAGGAAAAATCATTAATATGGATGCTACTTGTTGGATTTCTCTTTGATAACAATACTTTCCGGGTCCTATTTCAATACGGCAACCGATTTGATGAATTCGACCTTTTTTTAGTCTACATTAATATATTCTACATCAATAATTTACTATCACGAAATGTGATTCACTCGTTGTAAAGCCTAAACCCTGATCCGTGATTTCTTGGATAAAAATATACAATCATATTATAATTTATTTCGTGATATATATGTACAACTGGTATTTGCACGGGACAGTCTGGGGGCGTAAAATATACACTTGACAATATTAATATTTTGCACCAAAGACACATTTCATTCATCCATCCATCCATCCATCCAATATTTTTTAAGTATCGTATTTTGCAATGGAATTTACTATGATTAATGCCGCGATGAGAGAAAAGACGCAGATCACTTATGGCTAAGCTAGGTGGTTACAATGGAGCCATCAGTCGAATTTGATGTTAAATAGACACGTTAAAAATCTGATATGCTATAGATATATTATATATAATACATTTCATACAAGAAATATCTTTAAAAAAGATTAACGGCATAGTTTAAATGCTGGTGTTTATAATATAAAACTCCTGGTGAAATAAATGAACGAACTAATGTGTTTCAGCACAGATAAAGTGATATCGGTTTGAATCATTTTGGTGATAATACCATGCGCGTAGCCAAGTTATTTTGTATGTGTATGCAGAGAAATGAAATGAGGGGTGAATGAGTACCGTATTATGATATACAGTTAAGTGTTTGGACAATTTAAGTCCGTCATTTAACGATGTCCGAAATTTTTTTTTATAGTTTTTTTTTTTATTTTTAAAGACATTTTTAATACATAAATACATAAGAATCACACACACAAACACACATCGATTCCAATATGTATGGTTTGCTATCATCATAATCATAATATCATCTTCACCGTCATCATAACATATATTTTTCATCATCATAATCTCATCATCCTACTTAAACATTAAAATCATCTTCATAATATCATCATCATACTAATCATCATCATCATCAACATACTCATGCATCACCATCATCATCATCATAAACGTCATAATCATCCTCATCATCATAGTCATCATCATCATCATAATCTCATCATCATCATCATAATCATACTAATCATCCTACTAATCATTATCATCATAATCTCATCATCATCATCAGTCATCATCATAATAAACTTCATCATCATCATAATCTCATCATGATATCATCATCATCATCATCATCATCATCATCATCATCATCATCATCCTAATCATCACCATCATATTCATCATCATCATCAATTTAACTACAAGGATAAATACATACAAACCATACATACTCCTATACCTGTATACATATTCTGATAAACATACATCCATCCCACACATACATACATATTCAGTTTCCTGGTAGCCTGATCAATCCTGTCGAGGGCTCGAATAGTTACGTTGTCCTGTTTTCTTGAAACGACGAGCCTTGTACAGCATTTAGAATGATAATTTGTGTTGACTTTACTTTATTTTGCACGCTTGGAACACGTTTACATAATGTCCGAATATGTGTTCAATAACCATACGTACATAACCGTAGTCCATTGGGCAAAGCAATACTTTCCTGTGGGAAGGGCTGTAAAAGAAAGAAATCAAGACCAAAAACCTGAGATCAACCTTGTATTTAAGTCGCGTTACCGTAACACGACGTTTTGGGATGATACGCGCCTGAATACGACTGCATTTCAATCAGGAATATAATTTTATTAATGTGTCATTTGAAAAGATACATCCACTTATTTAGCTTGCATTCAATCTTAACTTTGTTCCGTTTTTAACTGCATATCTGCATTTTGCATTTACCGCTACATTGACCAATCACATACTTCATCTTGACCAGTAACGCCACCTGTCGCGTCATTTCCAGGGACAAAAGAATATTTTACAGGTTAGTAATATCATCTAAGTAACTAGATTTGATCAAGATCAAAACACGGGATTTCCAACCAGAAAATGATCGTAGACATGTTATCATTCTGACGAACGCTTTTGTACGTTTTAGCTACGTTTTCTCTTCGTTTTCTCTTCGTTTCCCTTCCCAACCGGTCATTTGATTTTGAAGCGTGTCCTTGACCATAAAAATCGATGGTCAAGGTCAAACATTTGCATACCTTTTGTAGCCAGTCATTCATGCTATAGATGTGCCAATCATCAAGTCTGTAGGTATCAGAATATTGGAAGAAAAACATTTCAAGTGATCTTTTTTTTAAATTTTCATTGCGGCTATGAATACCAGTAGCTAGCTACATAACCTAGCGCGCCTCGGAGGATATGTAGCTAGCTACTGGCATTCATAGCCGCAATGAAAATTAAAAAAATCTATTCAATTCATATATTTACATAACCTTGATTTAAAAAAATTATATCGAGAAAACGAGAAATTTTATTAAAAAGAAAAATTTGTCATGTATACGACGAAACGCCAAATTATTAGAACAGCCGGGAGATCCCGCCTATGCACCACGCCATTGTTTTAATCTCGTTCCGCATTTTCCTGTCTTTTTTTTATTAATTTTGCAGGTGATTTGCACGAGAGACAATGTTTTCATACGGTTTTCATAGTGTATTCATGGTCATATGTTTGTTGTTTTCACTTGGTATGTTCATATCAGCAAACCACATTAGGAATGTAATATAAGGGTATGTTTGCTCTTTTTTCAAGCTGTTCTAACTTGAGCCTAAATTGTACAACGTTATTTAATTTATCTGACACTTACGTTTGTAGTATATTACATTATACATGTGAAGTTTGGGGATCTACAAAAGGTTTAGATATTGAGAAAGTACATTTGCACTTTTGTAAGAAAATGTTAAAAGTTAAGAAGTTGACTTAACTTGTCATGCAATGATGTGTTTTGAATCAGGTCGATTGCCTTCAGAATATATAAGAAGATTTAGAATGATAAGGTACTTGTTAAGAATAATGGATTCAAAAAATTGTATTATAAAAACTGCATACTCATTTTGAAGACGTAGCCATATTGGTTATTGCTTTAACTGGGTTAATTAGGGGCCGCGGTGGCCGAGTGGTTAAGGTGTACCGACACTTTATCACTAGCCCTCCACCACTGGGTTGCGAGTTCGAAACCTACGTGGGGCAGTTGCCAGGTACTGACCGTAGGCCGGTGGTTTTTCTCCGGGTACTCCGGCTTTCCCCCACCTCCAAAACCTGGCACGTCCTTAAATGACCCTGGCTGTTAATAGGACGTTAAACAAAAACAAACCAAAATTAACTGGGTCAATTATGTCAAACAGTTTGTTTTTCTCTTTCGGATTCGCAGATGACAAATTACTATTCTTATAACCATAAAAGTATTTTGTATCTGATAAAACAAAGAATATTTGATCAAAGCCAACAATATCGGAGAGGTTTATTAGAGGCCTCACCTTAATGTGTTTTATATCAGCACTTAGTAAACCAACATGCCCTACAATACTATTTGACAAAGTTTATTCCTGTGAAATACCGAAACTGTTGATCAAAGATTCGTCTTTCTGCACATAATTTAGCTTTTGAAACTGGTAGATACAGTAATACAACGAGATAACAAAGACTCTGTATGGACTGCAATTTAGATGTGGAAGACGAATATCATTTTATTTTGAGATGCAGGAATTATCATAATCTGAGAGTAAAATACATAAAACCATATTACTGGCGAAATCCATCCGTGTACAAACTTATACAGCTAGTGTTGATGATATTTGTGATCTTCGTAAACTTGGTTTGTTTTTGTTTAACGCCCTATTAACAGCCAGGTTTTGGAGGTGGAGGAAAGCCGGAGTACCCGGAGAAAAACCACCGGCCTTCGTAAACTCGCTAGATATATATTTGAGGCTAATAATTAAGGCACGAATGATGTAAAATATGTACGTTTATATATATTGACATAATATATATGTCAATTTATTTAATGATGATGATGATGATGATGATGATGATGTACTGATAAACCGTGAAGTTTTAGGTAATAAATGAATTAAATTGAATTGAATTGTATAAGTTCAATCATTCTTAGGCACTCGTCAAAATTTAGTTAACTCTTTATGTTAATTACACATTCCGTGGCGGTTTGTCTTGGAATCAATTTTAATTTGAATTATCTCCCTTAGATTGTATATAAATCAACTTCACTATATATATACATGTATATATATATATAGTCTGACACATATTGTCCTAGGCTCGGTTATAACCGGAACAAGGACGTTAAGCACCATCTATCAATCAATCAAAGGCTGAGACCTATACTTCTACAGGTCTCTGCTATGAGGTAGAGGTTATATGGAAAAAAATAAACAGACCTCTATCGTATTCATTAGGGTTAGGGCAGAAACTTAAAATTTACCTTATTGTAAAGTGTTAGGGGAGCCACGTTAACTCATTGATTTGTTCAGTTTTGTTATACAGTCGAACCCGGTTATATTGAAATGCTCGGGGAATGCAAAAATACTTCAAATTAACCGGTTTTCAATATAACCGGGATCCAGCCTTTTGCCGACATATTTCAGTAAGCGCTACAACACACCATTGTTCAATATAGTTAATTTACAATCGATTCCAAGATGATAGTAGTTTCATAGTTTATTAGAAATAATGTTAAATTCGACTACTGTCTGAAATCGGACCTGTGCGTCGGTGATCGATGGATTTTCACGAATTATTTTATAATTCATTTAATTTATCTATTGTTTATTTTATTGCTGGATAGACCACGGGGAATGTCCAACTTCAATGAACTGTCAAGACTGGAAGATTAAGGATGAGAGTGGACTTGGACTAATTAGTCCGCGATTATGAGTATGAATATCATCCATCATTCATTCTTTCTTCCGAATGGCATGTCGTATTTGAAAGTATGCTGGTTCTGATGTTTTCACGGAACACCTAGACTCCCAATTGGTAATCTGTAAGTTCACAAATAAAAAGCCGGACTGTAAAAGGTTATTTGGAGGCAGGACGGATAAGAGTTGGCCTTCCATAAAATGTAAACATGCATGTATTTGTTTAATGTTATATATCTTGTATACCTATAGGCCTTAGGGCTTTTGGTAAATAAAGAACTTGAACTTGAAAAAAAAAATGTGTTATAAATGTTTTGTTTGTTTTTGTTTGTTTGCTTTTTTAAGACCTGGCTGCTGGTCTCTATGACAACCGTCCTGATATGACCCGACTTTTGTTGTCCTGACGGTCGCCCATATATGACACTAGCTGTTTGTGTCAATGATATGGGGGAGTGAAACAGAATTACTGTTACAAATCTTGAACAACCACCTCCCAAATACTGAGCCAGAAAGAACTGAAGATGAATAACACTACTGTTACATTATCTCAATTGCAAAATCATGTTGACATGAAGAAGGACAGGCGTCCCAGTTACTGGCGAATTTGCGCCATTTTGATTTACTCACATACGTCTGCTTCTGGTTAGTACTTAAATAAAAAAAATATTAGCCCCTATTCCTACTATATCAACGTTGATATAGTAGAAGTAGGGACTAATATATATATATATTTTTGTTAATACTTACCAGAAGCAGATGCATGTGATTTTCTAGGGGCTGCGGTGGCCGAGTGGTTAAGGTGTCCCGACACTTTAACACTAGCCATCCACCTCTGGGTTGCGAGTTCGAACCCTACATGGGGCAGTTGCCAGGTACTGACTGTAGGCCGGTGGTTTTTCTCTGCGTACTCCGGCTTTCCTCCACCTCCAAAACCTGGCACGTCCTTAAATGACCCTGGCTGTTAATAGGACGTTAAACAAACAAAAAACAAACAAAAAATGTGATTTACTGCAGTATACATCGGCGGGAACTGGCACGAGCAGATACTCTTCTTCCGGTCACAGAAAGAGGTAAGTGATTTTTTTATGCGAGTAGCAGTCCCTGAAATTATTAGGAACTGCTTACAATCATCCTCTAAATGCATTCTTGAAATATTTTCGGGAAAACTCTCTCAATTCTCGTTGCTGTATTTTGTTAAACAATGCGTCTTTCGGTAGATACAAACAGTATATATTCAGCAGTCTCAGATTGGATAGTGGCCTTTTTGAGCTCCTTGGTTGCTTGAAAGAATTATTTTGAATTGAGAGCACTTGTGGAATAAATATTAGTTTCTTTTCGCCATAATATAGTACTTTTTATGACGGAATGTGGACATTTCTTTAAAACACATGTTCGTCCGACCGTGACGAATATATCAGAACACTTAGCAAATCATTTTGAGATTCATGAGCAAATTATGGCAACCTAATTTGCATATTAAGCTGTCAGCCTGAAAATGTATATAGAGGGAGGATTTCATTATCAATCCCTCACTGCCACCACCCGTTTACCCAATATTACAACCAGACCACTCAATGTTGTATAAAATGCTAAATTCAAATATTCAAATTCATTTTATTCTCTTTTCACATACTAACATGATGTATAGAGAAAAAACATATTTACAATATAATATATACAATTATATATAGTAGTGTTCGTAGTTGATATACAGCACTGTTTCACGACAAAACATTTTCATTTTTATCAAGAAGGGCAGATGTTATTAATTATTCTGATAAAAGAACACATTTTCATGAATGTTTTAACATTAGTTAAATTCATTAATTCGTTAAAAATGATTTGAAGAAGAAACAACGAACAGTGTCATTTTCAATTTTTGACTTTTATAGTTATATATGAAAAGATACAAGATTAATGGAACAGCCGATGATCCCGCAAATGTGCCATGCCATCGTTAACCTTGTCCTTCCCGCAGTTATCAAATATCAAATACTATCATTCGTGTTAGATTAAATTTATTTTACATGGTTAGATGATAAAGAAAACACATTTTACGGAAACAAACGGGTACTATTTTTCTGGTGTATTTTAACTATATTTAACTGATGTATTGTGTGGAAAATCAGCACGTGAAACAATGTTTTCATGCTGTATTCACAGTGTTTTCATGGTCAAATGTTTGGGGTTTTTTCACTCAGTATGTTCATATAAAGAATCAATCCTCAGAATGTAAAAAGATACTTTATAGCATTAATGTCTGTGTTTATTTTCTTTCTTGGAGCTTTCAAATTATTTCATAGTACAGGTTATGCCTTGTATTGTATGAGAAATAGCCATCATCTGTTTTAAATAAAGTGTATGAGTATTTATACAGCCGAAATTGGATTTAGTGGAGACAAATGCTCAACATGAAAGAAAAATTGTATAACTGATATAGAAAACACCATGGCCATGAAGTTCAATGGGCAACAACGAGAGTCATACGAGGACGATGTCAAGGAGACACGGACAGCCAGGGTCATACGAGGACGAGTATCAATGAGACAGCGACAGTAAGGGTCATACGAGGACGGGTGTCAAGGAAACAGAGACAGCCAGGGTCATATTAGGACGGTGTCAAGGAAACAGAGACAGCCAGGGTCATATGGGGACGGTGTCAAGGAGACACAGACAGCCAGGGTCATATTAGGACGGGTGTCAAGGAGACACAGACAGCCAGGGTCATATGGGGACGGTGTCAAGGAGACACAGACAGCCAGGGTCATATGGGGACGGTGTCAAGGAGACACAGACAGCCAGGGTCATATGGGGACGGTGTCAAGGAGACACAGACAGCCAGGGTCATATTAGGACGAGTATTAAGGGGACACTGACAGCCAGGGTCATTTAAGGATGGACGTGATGGAGACAACGGCAGTCAAGGTAATAAGAAGATGGGTGTCACGGAGACACCCACAGTCAGGGTCATATGCGGACGGGTGTCAATGAGACAGCGACAGGCAGGGTCATATGAGGACAGTCTGGAAGGAGACAGGGATAGTCAGGGTCATATCAGGACGGGTGTCAATGAGATAGCGACAGTCAGGGTCATATGAGGACAAGCGTAAAAGAGACAACGACAGATAGGGTCATATGAGGACGGGCGTCAAAGAGGCACCAACAGCCAGGGTCATATGAGGAAGGGTGTCAAGGAGAAACCAACAGCGAGGGTCATATGAGGACGGGTGTCAAGGAGACACCAAAAGCCAGGGTCATATGAGGAAGGGTGTCAAGGAGACTCCAAAAGCCAGGGTCATATGAGGATGGGTGTCAAGGAGACACCAAAAGCCAGGGTCATATGAGGACGGGTGTCAAGGAGACACCAAAAGCCAGGGTCATATGAGGACAGGTGTCAAGGAGACACCAAAAGCCAGGGTCATATGAGGACGGGCGTCAAGGAGACATATATAGCAGAAAAAAAGCATAGAGAGGCTGCAGAGAAGAAAGAACGGACAACAGAAAAAGAATGGGAAAAAACACAGGAAGAAAGGAACAAGAGGCCAAAGGCTTACACTGTCATCTGACAAATACTTACAGCAGGGACACTCCCCTCAATCCGAATGGCTCAAACCAGCATCATGAATTGTCAGTTCACAGCCATTTATGTTACGGATCAAAATTGGTTTTTTACCATTTTGGCGGTATGGAGGAGTAACATCTTAAAGCAAAATTTCAGCCACTCTGGCCCCATGGGTCACATTAGCCTCATTTATTAAAAATATGATTGCCCTCCTCCAATGATGTTTCACAGTAAATTTGATTGTAATCCAACCAAAATGTAAGGAGAAGTAGGGTTTTAAAGCAAAATTACAGCAAAGTTCCACTTTTGGGGCCCCACCTCTCGGGCGCCATGGGTCACATTAGCCTCATTTATATAAAATATGATTGTCCTCAACCAATTATGTTTCACATCAAATTTGGATGTATCCCACCAAAGGGTTAAGAAGGAGAACTGTTTTAAACAAAAACATCACCAAAGTTCCACTTTTCTGGCCCGCCTCTCTGTACCCAGGCGTCGGACCAGCCTCATTTAGTTAAAATATGATTGCCCCTCACCCAATGAAGTTTAAACCAAAATTGGTTGTATTCCGTTTTGGGTTTAAGGAGGAGATGTGTTTTGAAAGTAAACGTTTAACGACGGACGGAGCACGATGGCTAAAGGTCATCTGTACCCTTCGGGTCAGAAAAACAGGAAAAGAAAAGAATGAAAGGAAAAACAGAAGAATGAAAACAAGCAGGAAAAGGTAAAGGCAAAAAAAAAATGAAAAAAATACAAGAAAACACACAGGAATGAAAGGAATAACACACTATCAATGTTTTGCATTTGTGAACAATCTGTAATATTCTCTGTAAGAAATAGCAGCATTTTATCCCTAAGTAATGATAGAACACCACATCACAAAAAAAACATCAACAAAAAACAGCTGAAGGTGAGGCAGCAACGTCATAGTTTTTTATTTAAAAGTAAAAAAAAAAAAAAAAACCGGCATTGAAGATAATAGATATCAGCCTTTCCTGAAACAAAGTTTAGCACCGTTTCTCATAACGAATAAAATTTCATGTAAGTTAATATATCGTTAAAAACATTTTTGTAAAATCAACGAACTAGGGAAATGGCCAAAATTCCGCCAACATAAACATTCAAACACGAAATATTTTCATTTGTACATACATTGTGTCATATATTTACAAAAACATATAATCCTTCCTCTCTTTCACTATAATTCCAAACAGTCTAGATCTTCAACCAAGGGTCCATCAATTCCAATTTTCGATTATTTTTGTTAGCTGTTCTAAGCATGTTGATCAATATGTCCATTGTTCTTGTCTATCAACACATTTTCGCTACCTTTCTGATGTGAATATCAATTCAAATAACGATTACACGACGAGATCATTAGCCCCAATTGAATATAATTCGACTCAATTATATCAAAACATGTGTTCACTTGGTATGACAATGATGGCAAAAGATTGGCAGAAATAACATAAAACATGTAACAATTGGTATATTGCATAATGCATTGATATTGCCTATGAATGCCAACAAAGAAAGCACCTTAATACCTCTTTAATATATAAGGACATTATTTACACAAGAAAAACATTCCTCAATGTGTTTACTGCAGCCTTCGCGGCTTCGAGCGAATTTTAACAGGTTTGTGCTAAAACTGCAGGGAAACGGATTATTTACGGACGTAATGATGTTATAGAAACATGAAACGAGAAAAATCACATGGTATAGATGGTATTTTGAATGAGTGTTTTTTACATGGCAAAGATATTTTGCTACCTGCATTATGCAACTTGTAATAATATTTTTAACTCTGAATATTTTCCATCAGATTCGTCTGTTGCTGTTATAACCACTGTACATAAGAAGGCTGCTATATCAGATCCTAATAAGTTTAGGGAAATAAGTATTGTAAGTTGTTTAGGAAAATTGTTCAGTGTTAAATAACAGACTATTACAATGGTCAAAATCTTATGATATTACTTCTGATTCCCAGTTTGGGTTCAGACCAGGACTTGATGCAATTTTTTTTTGTTTACATTCTGTTATAACAAAGTCTTTTAGTAGAAATCAACGACCTTACTGTTGTTTTGTTGATTCAGTAAAGCGTTCGATATAATTGACAGGATAAACTCTGGTATAAATTATCGAAAACAGGAATACGAGGAAAACCCCTCAGAGTAATTAAATCAATATATGTACATGTGAATTATTGTGTTAAACTAAATGAAAAGTTGTCTGGCTTTTTCGATAATGATATTGGTTTGTTACAGGGCGAAATATTATCGCTGATACTTTTCTCTATGTATATTGATTATTTTGAATCCTTTTTCATAAGCAACTGTAAAAGTAATTACAATATTGAAGAACTCAGTTTATATTTATTGCTATATGCTGACGATATGGTTTTATTCTCAGAGTCTGTGGAAGGTCGTCAGGAAGGCTGAACAAGTTGGATGTATATTGCAGGCAGTGGAACTTAACAGTTAATGTTGAAAAACTAAAATACATATGTAGTTATCTTTCGTCAAGCAAGTAGAATAAGAAACAATGAGAAATGGAATTATAAGGATAGAATCGTTGAATGTGTGGATACTTTTTCATAATTAGGAGTAACGTTAAGTTACAATAATAAAACCATGTTTGCATTAGTTTCAAAATGTTCAAATTTAAATCTAAATATCAAAACTATGCTACATCATTTTGATACATATGTGGGTAGAATACTTTTTGAAGTTAGGGGTGGTTGTAAAGCTCCTGATGTAGAAATGGTCCATCTTAATTTTTGTAAGAAACTATTGAGAGTAAAGAAATCAAGAAATAACAGCATGAAAAATCTAGGATTTGGAGATGTATGGTTAAACCCATTCAATGAATGTTATAAACTATTAACTCTGCTAGAGATTAAACAGAGATTATTTGATCAAGGGGAGCAAACTCTACGAGCTACTTTAGATACATCATCTAAATGCTTTTTATATAAATTTCCTGTATTTGATAAACTTTCTCTACAATTCTATCTATCAAAATATATACCTGTTAAATATAGAATATGTCTCACTAAATTACGTATTTCGGCTCATTCACTGGAAATTGAGGCAGGAAGATATAGAAATATTCCAAAAGAAGCAAAGATTTGTAAACAATGTAACTCCCTTGATGTGGAAGATGAGTTTCATTTCTTACTAATTTGTAACAAATTTCAGATTCTTAGAGTTAAATATGTAAAAAAAAAAAAAAAAAAAAATTACTGGAAAAATGCTTCAGTTTTTAAGGCTATCCAGCTTCTAAATTCGCGATGTATTGATGAACTATATATATATATATATATATGCATTAGGTAAATATATTTTCAAATCAAAACTGCTTGAATGTGTTTTGATCTGATATCATTGTATATTGTATGTCATAAGGGATACATTCTCTATACATCATTCTGCATTGTATCTCTACTGTATGCTTGCTCTGTTATATTTTTTTTGAAGTTTTGAATAAAACTTGAAATTGAAACTTGATTATTCCATTAAAATATGGTAACATGTGTGCTAAATGATTATGCATTACTAAATTCCAGAATTGAAACAACTGATAACCATAGACGATATAACATTATGTATACTGATCGGCTTAGTCACACGCCATATTTGATAATACGTTTGTTTTAAACGTATACAATAAAACGTAAGAAAATATATCAAAAATAGTTTTCTTCGTTCTGAAATAAAATGACTGAAATATACCATTTAAACATTATGATGATACATACAACACAACAGAATAACAGAAATATGTCCCAACGAAACTATTGTCTTCAGCCGTAACTGTAAGAAAAATGCATTTCTATGTTCTAAGAATAGTTTATCATTTACATATCAGTGAATAGGCGACATCAATGTTGACACAATACAAATGTAGTGAATTCATATCAAATCTGCAACAGGTCTACATGAACGTCTAGGTATCGAGTTTTGGCGTACCCACTCGTCAACATCCTCGTACAGGCGTTTGTATTTCTGTGAGGGGTTATGCAATCTCCGACATAACTCACAAAATCCCATTTTACTATCGATCATATCTTCCGCCTTGTAGTAACGACGCCAATTAAAATAGGTCTTATATGTTCTTTTGTCATCTGATAACTTCTTTAGAAAATTACCCAATTTATTAATAGATGAGAAGTTTCTAGTGCTGACGTAAGATCCCGGAGGGAGGTAAATAGAATAGTCAGGAGCTCCGCGGGTAACTGGGATTGAATTGACCTTCCGTTCAAACAGCCGGAAACTCTTTTCTGTAATGTAGTCTACACATAAAGCATTTTCAAATGATGCATAATATTTATATTTTTCTAGGCATTCCTGCCATTTTCCCCTTGGACAATGAAGCTTCCCGCATCGGCCATATGCATCGACATCAATGATTTTTCTGAGCTCATTTCCGTATTTTAACCTTTGACTTGCCACTCCACAATGTGATACTATCCAACCAATATTTCTTGTTTTATTTTTCCACACAATATCCCGAATATCGTTATTGTTGGTGTTTTCTTTACGTGTAAACAAGCTATAAGGGTTAAATATATCTGCATCGCGTCTGTAGCTAAGGGTCCAGTTGAATAACCGCTTCCACTTTTTAAAATATGGAACTAAAAATGGTGGTTCCATATCATGGAAAACCCAAGTTTGACCTTTATATTTCCTTAATGGTTCACTTCTACGTAAAGTAGGAGCATGGAATACAACCACATCACTATTCTTGTAGTTTGATGACGAAATCATCTCGCACCTATCCTCGCACGTGTCAAACACGTGTTGGCTTATCCAGGGAGGTCTGTTGTAATATGTGACTCGCTTCTTCACTCTAGGGCGAGGAGGGGACGGTGCTACAAATATATTCTTTATTACGAGGAATGGGGGCTTTATGTCCGAGAGTCTTGTTCCTCGGTACAATGCAATGTACAGGGATATCCCCAAAATCAGGAATAAGCTGAGCATTGTCGCCTTAAGTTGTAGTCTGCAAACAAAAATGCAATTGCCATTATCAAGACAGGGAATCGTGATCTTCATTGCAACATAAGGTACAACTAAGCATAAGTAAAACGTCATCACCTTCAGTGAGAGCATAATTGCTTCAAAGATATGTCCCTTAAACTTGTTACGTAAAATCAAAGTACCCTATGGAAATAGGCTGAGCAAGGTATACCAACTTGCAATATTTCTTGAAAAACGATGATAGGGTGATTATATGACGTCATAGTTATAGGGGAGATAAACAATAACTGTTCAGGTTAGTTTTGAACATTTTGATAAAGTTACAAAAAAATCATCCTTGTTATGACGTCAGGGACAACTACCTATTAACGATGTATCTAAATGATTAATGTAGTTAAGTATCATTAAGATTTAAGAATTAAAGTGATAATGCTTAAGTCTATGTGTTGTTTTTATTTTTGACATACTTCACTGAACACTATGATTATATCTATTAAATTTCCATATGAATATATACATATATTACATATGTCAAGATTTTCCGTTCTTCTGATTGGATAAAAGATGGTCATTTAGAACAACCGGAGCATATGAACCCTATGCTCCTAAATTAATAACAATGGACTGTATTAATTCGGAATACAACAAACTTTATACTTCCATATTCAATAATCATATTGAGAATCCCAAAATGGCGGAATATGATGATACATTTGTCTGAGATACTTTCTGGAATTCAGATTAAGACATTTTATTTGTTTGCATTTGTTTCTTTATTTTATTTCTTAAATAAACTATTTCATTGATTATCTGGTTATTTTGTCTGGCCATTTGAATTTAAAATGATATTTATTTTAAAAGGCAATTATCAAATAACTGATAAATATGTACCTTAATGTAGTATAAAAATTAAGTACCTTTGATTTCGGCTAATAAAGTGTTTTATCGACCCTTAGTGATAGATATCATTGCATATACTTTTTTTGCAAAGATATTTAAAATTATTGTATACAAATATAAAATGTTGCACATATATTTATAATCATCGACTTTTACAAGGTTTGAAACACCAAACCTATCGAGGTGACATGATTTGCGGTATGTATTTGTTTCCCCTAAAATTCAGGAAATGTCATAATTCTGATTGCTTAATGATATCTGAACAGGTTGGCGAAGACAATGGATTTTAAGGTTCACATTATGATTTAATTGGGGAATTTTTTTCCTTGAGAGATGTATTCAAAGCTTGTCAATATACCTTGTGGTGCCGTTGTTACCACGCATTTCTTGTTTTGAGAATGTGACTTAACCCGGATTTGACCTTTGACCTTTGACCTTTGTACGGCGGATGTCGTTGATGTAGCAGAAGACGCTTACTCCTTCGGCACATCTGGTCTTATTCCAAGGGTCTATATGGTATATTTTTCGTTCGTATTTTGCTGTGTTTTTTCCCGATTTGAGTTAGAATTGGGGTGTTGTTTAAATGTCGGTATTCGCTGTTGTTTTAATACGAGTAGATATTGCAATATCGGTAGCATTTGGAGGTTAAAATAAGCGCAACTATCATTTATTTGGCTACTGGTTGGAGGTATATGTTTAGTTTTATGTTTTACCCCAAAACAATTTTAACCTTGGAAACCAAAATAAAGCCGTGGTTTTGTAGCGGGCTTGCTTGATGTATTATATCAATTATGTTCCATTAATAAATGGAAATTGCTCAGAATTTAGCAATTTGCGACACAAGATGTTTTTCGTGTGTCCTCTGTGCCTCTGTGGCACTGTGATAACACACTATCCTTTCAACAAGGCGGGCTGGGTTCGATTCTCCTATCATACTTTAAGAGATATACCTTGTAGGGTCACCTGCCTGACCACATGGGGTCTCTGCAGGTACATGGTTTCCTCTCACAGTAAGGTTCATAACACGTCTTCCATCCGGGAAAACAGGAATGATTCATATAAGTCGATATACAAATTTAGCCTGTTTCCCAATTGTTGCTAAGTAGAAAATTTACATTTTCTTCAGAAAAGTGATTCACGTTTGAGGAAAATTCGACCAGGACAGGTGAGTGCACATTACTGTTTAGTTATACTTGCAATGTCAGTTTGTTCCAGGAATCACAACCTTCTCGGAGTGATTCCGTGGTTTTTAGGGATGGGATAAATCGTTCCTACATATTTCACAGGGTCATCTCGCGGTTGGCAGGGAAAAGATAAATCGATGCCATACAGGGGGTAAGACGATGAGTTGGTCAGTTGGGATGGCTACGTCGGTGGATGGAGGATGGCCCCTCCTCTGTTCTGTAGCGCGGGTTTAAAAAGACCACACATTCTTCAAATTATTTGTTCACACAGAGAATTATATACTCAAGACAGCGATATGTTTGACAAAAGTATTGGCATGAACTTTATTGCGAACATTTATAATATCAAAGTTATTAACTGATATTAATAATTAATACAATTTTGCACATTGTTTATTTTATTCGTGTATTGTACGTTAGATTACCTATTCAATTTAAGAACACCATGCTTACCTGCTAGAATAGGATTTTGACGCCATATTTTGAGTCATTGTGTCATTCAGATAGATGCCAATAATTGTTGTTCAATTCCGGTCAGAGGAAACGTCCTCTCTCACACGTGTACACTGAAATACGAAAACAATATAGTAATAGCAATGCTGTTAAGCCTAGCCAGATCGATTACGGGACTGAAATATCACTGGCCTTACCCACAAACGATATTATACAGAAACTCAACACCATAGATTAAACATCAAATTAGGAAATTGTGATCTTTCAAATTTCCAATTGTTATTTTAAAGTTATTGTCATCATTCCCTAGTGGTTAAGCGATAGCCAACGGACGTGTGATGACGATTCCATCTATCTCTTGGATTATTTGGTGTAGTGTTCATGAGAAATACCGCAAAAGGAAAACAATATCCAAATTAAAAATGTTGCTAACGATAGGACATGGGGAAATCGGATGGCGCAGTGGTAATAAAATGCCTTTCACCTAGGCGGCAGGGGTTCGATTCCTCGATCGGGCCTGAAAAGGTATGGGGTCACCTGCCCGACCAAGTAGGTTTTCTACGGGTACTCGGGTTACCTCCCACAGTGAGACCCTCGCGCGCTTCCATCCGGGCTAACAAGAGTGATTAATATATGTTGATGTTTTGAATATATGTAGTATATGTAAAATTCGCGTTCATGATTGTATATACATTGCGATCCAGTTTGTCAATGTTATCATGTCAGGGCATCGTAACGACCATCTGCGTCATTGAAACGTTCAAACGTGGATGTGGCGCAGTGGTATAAGCTGCTGGCGCGATCAATAAAATTGTCTTCCTTCGTCATTTGTGTAACTTTTTAATATGTTCTAAGCTATGATATGATATACCAAAACAAATAATTTTACCAAAAATTAAAGCAAAATATCTAGTCAAAGTTATTACAACAGTTAATTAGGATTTAATCAACTTTCATGTTGTTAACCTGGTAGTTATACACAAAATAGTGTGTTTCGCAAATGTGCGGACATATCTACATGTATATTGATTACAAATCATAATATATAATTAAGGAGTTAATTATCAAAAGCATTCAATTGATAGAGGCCATATAGAAAATAAATGATTATATCAAAAATAAACTAGTTCCTGTGTCATTTCCGCGTGAAGCGGCCTTCAAATGTCAGCCAATAAAAACGCCATAAATCACGTGATGAAAACGTAGCCCCGTTCAAAGTTTACCGCGTCACCATCAAACCACATTTACAGTTAATACAATTATAATGATCAATGGTGCCTTAGGTGTTAAATAACACCAAGCTGTTGTGGCAGAACTCTTATTAAAATGGTTCAGGTATAAAGTAAAAAAAAACAACATCTAACTGATTTCGATAGCTGCAATTCACTTTTCAATGCTGTCCCATTAGCATTTAAAGATATCTGAACTCATTTCAGTGGTAATGCTAGTTTAAGAATATGATCAAGAGTCCACTGTGGCCGTTTTCTGGTTCCTGGAGGACCAGATAAATGGATGTACTGTACAGGTGTTTCCCCTAGGAAATTCAAGGCTTCTGTTCGATATCTCAAAATGTGTGTTCCGTTGTCAACCCTCTTGCTATCATATTTTTAGAATGTAACTTAACCCAGATCTAACCTAGACTTGATTGCCGAGTGTCGTCCATGAAGCACAGGACGCTTACAGTACCGGCACATCCGATCTTATTCTCTTTGTACTTTGACAATGGTATGTAATGCTCACCATGAATGTTGCACTCATTTTCTGAGTCTTGAGTTCGTTTTCGTTTTAATGTGGATATTCTGTGTTTAGGATAAACAGCTGTATGATGTACAATGTGATATCGAAGATTTCTTAATATTGTCAGTCGCCTGTGCTAGGAATATACAGCTGTAAGATGGCAATGTGATATAGAAGATTTCTTAACACTGTCGCCACCTGTGATAAGGATAAACAGCTGTATTATGGCACGGTGATATCGAAGATTTCTTAACACCGTCAGTCGCCTGTGATAGGAATATACAGCTGTATGGTGGCAATGTGATATCGAAGATTTCTCAACACTGTCGCCACCTGTGATAAGGATAATCAGCTGTATTATGGCAAGGTGATATCGAAGATTTCTTAACACTCTCGCCACCTGTGATAAGGATAAACAGCTGTATTATGGCAAGGTGATATCGAAGATTTCTTAACACTGTCAGTCGCCTGTGATAGGAATATACAGCTGTATGATGTACAATGTGATATCGAAGATTTCTTAATATTGTCAGTCGCCTGTGCTAGGAATATACAGCTGTAAGATGGCAATGTGATATAGAAGATTTCTTAACACTGTCGCCACCTGTGATAAGGATAAACAGCTGTATTATGGCACGGTGATATCGAAGATTTCTTAACACCGTCAGTCGCCTGTGATAGGATATACAGCTGTATGATGGCAAGGTGATATCGAAGATTTCTTAACACTGTCGCCACCTGTGATAAGGATAAACAGCTGTATTATGGCAGTGTGAGATCCACGGATTTTAACACTGCTCGTCACCTGTGATAAGGATAAACAGCTGTGTTATGGCAGTGTGAGATCCACGGATTTTTAACACTGTTCGTCACCTGTGATAAGGATATACAGCTGTGTTATGGCAGTGTGAGATCCACGGATTTTAACACTGTTCGTCACCTGTGATAAGGATATACAGCTGTGTTATGGCAGTGTGAAATCCATGGATTTTAACACTGTTCGTCACCTGTGATAAGGATATACAGCTGTGTTATGGCAGTGTGATAGATTCTTAACACCTTGATTATGTTAAGGATAGGAAGCTGTATTTATGATTTATCATGTTTTGTATAGATGACTAAATTCACATTGTGATGGTCTATCCTTGCGTGTAACTTAAACTCGATGATCAATTCAAATTCCCTTTATCCCATTAGACCACCTCATTGTTATTCAGGAACAAGACACATTGCAGAAGCCACAATGGATAAGTATTGATATTGTAGTAAAAAATCATTACACAGAAAAAAATGTTTGAGGTAAATTTGACCTGAAAGACGTGGAAATTCGTGTCAACGCTTGACATTAATAGGCTATTCGGCTATTTTCAGGCCAAATTGACCTGACAATTTTCACATGAATTTGACCTGAATTTGACCTGAAAACATTTTGACTGTGTATACCAACTGAAGTCTACATGAAATCAAATTTTGTTTTTAAATAAAAGGACTATATCAAGTTTTTAAGTAATATCCAGACAATTACTTTCCTCGATACTCCATATATATATATGTTTACTTTTGCTCTCTGCAAAAAGCAAGGGTGAACGTAATCGTGATAGAATGAACGTGCAGTATCGAGGGTGACTACGTTTCTGTGTAAAGAGAGAAAGTGAACGAAACCCCTGAAGTAAGATGGACAAGTCTTCGATTTTTGATATTTTAATATTGTTACCAAGTTTCTACCACAATTGGTGGGCGTTACATTACATTCAGTTATACCAGCCACAGAAGGTAGCCCGCGCTTGATATTTTTACATGGATTTCTATCAAGTTAAAACTTATAAACAAGATAATCAAATTGTTATTAATTTGAAGATTTGTAATGAATTATAATATTTCCACAGAAATCTGAAATTGCCATATAATATTATGAAGGATTTACCAGCATTTTCTATCTGTGCTTAACTATTGGACACTTAAACCAGTTCTATGTACCAGTTGTATGAACCAATTGTATGAACCAATTGTACGAACCAATTGTATGAACAAATTGTATGAACCAATTGTATGAACCAATTGCATGAACAAATTGTATGGATCAATTGTATGAACAAATTGTATGAGCAATTGTATGACGCAGTTGTATGAACCAGTTGTATGAACCAGTTGTATGAACCAATTGCATGAACAAATTGTATGGACCAATTGTATGAACAAATTGTATGAACCAATTGTATGAACCAGTTGTATAAACAGGTTGTATGAACCAATTGTATGAACCAATTGTACGAACCAATTGTACGAACCAATTGTATGAACCAGTTGTATGAACCAGTTGTATGAACCAATTGTATGAACCAATTGTACGAACCAATTGTACGAACCAATTGTACGAACCAATTGTATGAACCAATTGTATGAGCCAATTGTATGAACCAGTTGTATTAACCAGTTGTATGAACCAATTGTACGAACCAATTGCATGAACAAATTGTATGGACCAATTGTATGAACAAATTGTATGAGCAATTGTATGACGCAGTTGTATGACGCAGTTGTATATTCATTATTCTTTTTAAGTTTGTTAACATTGGTTTAGGACCATTTTGATTATGCAGAATTCAATTATTCGTGATTTCCACAATACCGGGTGCTAGCATCATTGGCGGGCTAAACAGCTGTATTGTGAAATCAGTTATGCGCAGGATTATACTGCATATATAAAAATACAGTATACTACACTGCATCAATTAATAAATTATATGAATAAATTGTATTAAAGAATCAAATCAATAAACTATATTATATTAATAAATAATCTTATTAATAACTCATATTACATTAACAAATTAGTAAATTGTTTAACGGTTAACTGTAATATTTTTTTTACGTTATTGAGCAATAACACAAGAACTGGGGTGTACTCTGAATAAACCGCGAAGCGGTTTATGAAAAGAGTACACCCCAGTTTTTTGTGTTATTGCTCAATAACGTAAAAAAACATATTACAGTTAACCCTTATAACTTAATTAACAACGATAAGAAGCATTTTCATTAAGTTAAACATGTTTATTTTGCTCCAGATATTTAAAAACACATCGATATATACAAAATCCCGTGAACAACGATTACTCCGCTGACGTCACAATCAATTTCCGGTATAACTGAAAGTAGTTCCTTTTATTTTTATTATGTTATGAGATGATAACATAATTTTTTTAGCCAATGAAAATGCTTGTTACAAGCAAAATTAAATTATACTAATACATTATATTAGAAACGATATTATATTAATAAATGATATAAATTATCAATCATATAACATAAAAAATTGATCAATCTTATTAATTACTACATTATATAAATGAAATTAATCCAATTAATAAATTCATATTAAGATGTGACATGAGTGTTGTGTATAGCCCTGCAGGAACAATGCACATGAAACTACGTCTATATACGTGAAACTAAATAGAATAATTTCAAGACTTCCTGTGCTGCTATTTAACTGTTTATCGTCGGAAGCGATATCAACTATTGATGATTAAAATATTTTAGATACACACAATATATACTATTCAAGTTCAAAGGCAAATTAAAATAATGAAAACTATATATAGATTAGCCTTTAACAGTAAACAGTCCCTACCGTCACACGTGAAGTGTCGACTATAAATGGAAGACAATACACTTAACAAAAGCGGACAATGTGTTGTACATGATTTTGGTATTGTATTTCATTTAATTATGTTCAATCCACATATGTGTATTGGTAAATTACAGATCTGGAGTTCAGGAGGTGCGGAATTTATATCCATCTTGATTCAACACGGTTGTACAACAGACTGATTAGAATTAGACCGCCTTGGAATGAACACTTTATAAAATGATTAAATATAATTTAAATGCCAATTAAACACCTCAGAAGTCTAAGGGGGGGGGGGGGGGGGGGGGGGAGAAAAATAAGCTGTTGGCCTCGTCTGCACTCTTCTAATTATTCCACAAGAACTAAATACTTACATGGACAACTGAGGCGAAGTTGAGATATACACCAATACACACTACTGAAGTAGTGGGGTTTTTTGAAAAATGAAATACATGTACATTAAATAAATCTGTATAATAGAGGCAAAGGCATTTGTATGATCATGTGCACATCTACACATGTTTACAGAAACCATTAGGTTTGGTTCATGATCCACAAAACATATTCCGACGATGCATACTCATGATTTTGATATCCGCGTTCGTTATTTTGAACAAACAAGCCGTCGCGTTGATGGCATGTAAGGTCATAAGCCTGCACAAACAAATCATTATTATATAATTTAATACAATCCTGATTTTGTTTGAATATAGATGTGTTTTCATATCAAAACAATTGTCAAATACAAATATTTTCACGGAACATTATGTATTTTAGTTAGTTATCAAGATATCAAAATAAGTAAGTACACATAAAACGAATATTCTGTCAACTTTTGATTTTTTGTCCCAAGGATTCTCCTATTTCTAGGGCTTCACCACTGGACCCCAACCAGGGGACTTCCACGTCTACAGTGGTCAAGCTGCGCACCTGATAAACCAGTGTCTATCATATATATACTGGTGTATCAAATATAGATAGTGAAATCAGACAGAATTCAAAAAGTATATCTACTCTGGAACCACATGTACTTACTAAACACGTCCAATTCCTCGGCTCCAACCTTGTTTCCAACATTACAATGAATAACATTCAAAGCAATGGATATGTCTTCATAGTCCACGTAAGTTAGTCAGTGACCAACATCATAACATATAATTACATAGTTTCAAAAATCCTTCTAAAATCAGTATACCAATCGTTTAAAACCGATGGCAATACTGACTGTACATACATGCGGATTAAATCGATATCAGCAACACGGTGGCAATACGCATGAGAGAACAAACATATGTGGATAACATCTGATTTATAGAGTCAAAGGAGCACCAGAGATCGAACCATTCAGCCAGAACTCTGTCCAAAAGGTTAGGGGGGGAGGGGGGAGGGGGGTCTAACCGGTTTCTTTATTAACCAGACATTTTTCATCTTTTACGGCGGGAGGTCAAAAGAAATTAATCAACGAGCTCACACAGGTGTAAGCCTAACTGATGAAAATCCGCTTTTATAGTACAATAAAAGGATTTGCTTTCCTACCCTGCTTTGGAAAACGACAGCGAATAAAATACATTTGCTGTATAATTCGCAAGATTTCCAATCTATATCTTCTGTACATTGTCGGACACTCGCCATCTTGACGCCTTCCTCGCAAAATTTCGTTTAAGCCTTACTGTTGAATGGAAAATCGAACACGACAATGCATTGATAGTTTTAAATGTATAAGTATAATGTTTTATGTTTATCTTAAGATGTCTAATTAGTATAATTTCTGACCGAGACATACTCAGGTCTATATAAAAAAACTGGAGTAAAAAAATATTTAGTGTGTGGTGTCATGCACCCTGTCTATGTATGGGATATATATAGGGTGTGGTGTCATGTACCCTGTCTATGTATAGGATATATATAGGGTGTGGTGTCATGTACCCTGTCTATGTATAGGATATATATAGGGTGTGGTGTCATGTACCCTGTCTATGTATGGATATATATAGTGTGTGGTGTCATGTACCCTGTCTATGTATGGATATATATAGTGTGTGGTGTCATGTACCCTGTCTATGTATAGGATATATATAGTGTGTGGTGCCATGTACCCTGTCTATGTATGGATATATATAGTGTGTGGTGTCATGTACCCTATCTATGTATGGGATATATATTGTGTGTGGTGTCATGTACCCTGTCTATGTGTGGGATATATATAGTGTGTGATGTCATGTACCCTGTCTATGTATGGGATATATATAGTGTGTGGTGTCATGTACCCCGTCTATGTATGGGATATATATAGTGTGTGGTGTCATGTACCCTGTCTATGTATGGATATATATAGTGTGTGGTGTCATGTACCCTGTCTATGTATGGGATATATATTGTGTGTGGTGTCATGTACCCTGTCTATGTATGGGATATATATAGTGTGTGGTGCCATGTACCCTGTCTATGTATGGATATATATAGTGTGTGGTGTCATGTACCCTGTCTATGTATGGGATATATATAGTGTGTTGTGTCATGTACCCTATCTATGTATGGATATATATAGTGTGTGGTGTCATGTACCCTGTCTATGTATGGGATATATATAGTGTGTTGTGTCATGTACCCTATCTATGTATGGATATATATAGTGTGTGGTGTCATGTACCCTGTCTATGTATGGGATATATATAGTGTGTTGTGTCATGTACCCTATCTATGTATGGATATATATAGTGTGTGCTGTCATGTACCCTGTCTATGTATGGGATATATATAGTGTGTGGTGTCATTTACCATCTCTATATATGGGATATATATAGGGTGTGGTGTCATGTACCCTGTCTATGTATGGGATATATGTAGTGTGTGGTGTCGCTGCCCTGCAGGTAGGGCGTAAGAATTGTACCTGCTGCCCCATTGCATGATCGTAAGAGGCGACTAAATTTGGGATCTGATCTTTTCTCTTCTTTCTTAACAACTTTCTTCTTCCTAACGTCTCCCTTGACAATGCCTCACTTTTGGCCTTTAGTTGAGCGTTCGCCCCCGTGAGGAAGGCTTTGTGTTCTGTCCCCTGGCCGAGACATACCAAAGTCTTTAAAAATGGTAGTTGCTGCTCCTGCTTAGCGCTCAGCATACACGGAGTGGGACGACTGGTTCGCCCGTTGTCAGTATAATGTGACCGGGCGGGATGTGCTGCTGGATGTCTTCGGCAGTATGCTTCAGTGAGGTAGCACTATAAATCGGCAAAAGTTCCGGCCTATCACAAGGAGACTTAACACGAACATACCGCAGCCTCCCAAAACACACATACGCACTCACCACAAACATGCATACCGCACGCACGGGAGGCCGTCCTTAAATGACCTTAGCTGTTAATAGGACGTTAAACAAAATAAACCAAACCAAACCAAAGTGTGGTGTCGTGTACCTTGTATATACGTCCGCGCAATAAACGAGTGCTTTCTGATTCGTTAGAAAAACACAAGTGTGTGGTCTTGCTTTTATCACATACCTTTAGTATTTTGTAGAGGTCAAACTTTAAAATTTATTAACACTTATGGTTTTCGCAAATATCGGGAACTTTTCAGTTCGCCTCGTCTTTCAGAAACCGGTTTGAACTTGTTTTAGCAACACCCGTCACTGGTTCTTCACCCGCAAGTCATGTAGAGAAGTTTGTCACCACGTGCTCAACCCTATGTAACACGTATCCTCCTACACCAAGTAATCTCAATTTCATATCGTCAAATCGTGGAATGTTGGATTCGAATGTTAGGAATGTTAATGGATATTAGGTAGTTGTACTGTACATGACAAGTTGCAAAATGTACATGTACGCATTATGCAATATTGAGTAGTTGTATTGTACATGACAAGTTGCAAAATGTACATGTACGCATTTTGCAATATTGAGTAGTTGTACTGTACGTCTAGAAAATGTACATGTACACAAATCTATTACTCTGTAGTTGTTATTTGGCGGCCGCTATCGGCCATCGAACTTTCGGGTTGTTACTGTTTAATACAATAATACAATGTTATATTGATAGAATGGTTTATTGAAGCGGTTTGTAGACGAATAAATGTTATCGGTCCACTTTAAAGAGTAACGCATTGGATGTTTGACAAAACAAATTTTGTCGCTTCCAACGGTTAGACCAATCACACTTCTCAATGTAAATTATAAACTAGCATCAGCTTCTGTTGAGACGGGCTTTAAAAAAGTACAATTATATCAGATACACACCAGACTCGTATATGATATGATAAAATTTACAGTCAGCTGTCAGTCGAGGAACGGAGGCGTGTCGATGTGGTTCCACAGGGAATCAGTCACTGTGGTGACTTAGATAAATGGCTGAGTGTGTCTCCTAGTACTCCTGGCAGCAGTAGTCAGCTGCCAGTCGAGGAACGTAGGCGTGTCGATATGGTTCCTCTGGGGATGGTCAGTGGACATCTTGACAAATGGTTAAGTGTACCTCCTAGTACTCCTGGCACTGTCGGTCAGCTGTCAGTCGAGGAACGGAGGTCCGCGGATGCTGGCACTCCAGCCACTGTAGGTGGGGATAACGAGCCTCCTAGTACTTCTGACAGTGGTGTTCAGCTGTCAGTCAAGGAACGGAGGCCCGACAAAGTTGTCACTGGACAACCTAGCACCACCGAGGTGCCACCCACTGATGCGGTTAGTAGCGGAAGCGTACCTTGTAGTACTTCCGCCACCGATGAGCAGTCATCGGTCAATGAACGGACACCTGCTGAGGTTTCCTCGGTTACATAGGACAGGCAGGAGAGTGTGACAATTATGTCATGGAATGTTTGTAGGGCAGTTTGTGAAAAACTTGAAGATCCAAAATTTGTTGAAAATGTAAATATGTATGATATAATTTGTCTATATGAGTGCTGGGTTAAGCCTGACGATGACATAACACTGCCTGGTTACTGTTCATATACTTTTCCCCGTATTAATGCAAAAGGGGGTGGGATACTAATTTATGTTAAAAATGGATTGAATGAAGTTTGTACAGTTGTTGATAATATTTTAGATTGCATTGTGATTCTGAAGTTGAAAGGCATCGGTGAAATTGAGGCTAAACGTGATACTTACGTATTTGCATGCTACTTCCCACCTATAAACAGCACCTTTTATGATAAGAATGATATAGATCCATTTATATGTCTTCGTGGTCACTTGGTAATATAGTTCCCGTTTTTAAAAAAGGTGACGTTAATAACACAGATAACTATAGGGGTATTACCTTATTAAGTTGTGCGGGTAAACTTTTTACTGCTATTATAAATGAAAGACTTGTATCGTTCGAAATGAAATATAATAAAGTAACAGACGCCCAGTTTGGATTTAGGAAAAACTCTTCTACTGTAGACGCCATTTTTGCTTTACAGTCTTTAGTTAATCGTACGTTAAAAAAGAAAAAACGTCTCTATTGTTGTTTTATAGATTATACAAAAGCATTTGATTTTATCAACAGACAGAATCTATGGTATAAAATGATAAAGGAAGGTGTAGAAGGAAAACTTCTTAAAGTTATAAGATCATTATATAAAAATGTGAAATGTTGTGTTAAATATAATGGTATTCTATCAGATTTTTTTGAGATAGATAACGGATTATTTCAGGGGGAAATATTATCACCCCTTTTGTTTGCTATGTATGTTAATGATTGTGAAATGCAATTTATAGTAGATAATTGCCCATCTATTGAAATACAAGATATAAACATGTTTTTACTTATGTATGCTGACGATATGGTGATTATATCTGAAACACCAGAGGGTTTGCAAACAATGTTAAACTCTCTTGCCAAGTACACAAAAAAATGGGATTTGACGGTAAATACTGGGAAAACTAAAATTGTCGTGTTTAGAAATGGAGGGATACTAAGAGGGAATGAAATATGGACATACGAAGGAAATAGATTGGATGTTGTCGACCAATTTAATTACCTGGGTGTGCTATTAAATTTTAACGGGAAATTCAAACAAACTCAGAAGCAAGTTGCTGACCAGGGGAGAAAAGCATTGTTTGCACTTTTAAATGTTTGTAGGAAAAATCATTTTAATATTGAAACAAAATTAGCAGTATTTGATACTTATGTAAATAGTGTTTTAAATTATGGAGCAGAAGTTTGGGGCTTCCATACCGCTCCGGATATTGAAAAACTGCATGTGAGATTCTGCAAGCAAATACTAGGATTACATAATAAAACTAGTAATGTTATGGTGTATTATGAACTGGGAAGATATCCCTTACAAATTATTAGAAAATTTCGAATATTCAAATATTGGATAAAACTGAGAAATGTAGAAAATTGTATACTTAGGTCATGCTATGACGATATGCTTTGTAATAATGACATATGGTTAATGAGTGTAAAACAAGAATTATACAGAATTGGTCTTGGAAATGTGTGGGAATCTTCCAGTGTAAGTAATAACACTTTTTATATTATAAAAGAACGTCTTTGTGACATATTTAGACAAGAATGTTTTGAAAAAATTAAATCTTCTCCGAAAGGAGCATTGTACCAATATGTGTGTAACTTTGGTCTCCAGTATTACTTATCAAAATCTGTAAATATAATTTATTTAAAGCAAATATGTAAAATTCGATTGTCTGCACATAAGCTAAATATCGAGTGTGGCAGATATAACAGAATCGAAAGACAAAACAGATTATGTACATTATGTGACTTGAATGATGTCGAAGATGAGTTCCATTTCATTTTGAAATGCCCCTGTTATATTGACATAAGGATAAAATTGATTAAGAAATATTATGCAAGACATCCAAGCATGTATAAATTAATTCAACTTCTTACGTGTGAGAATTTGTCGGAAATAAGAAATCTTGGCAAGTATTTGTTACAAGCAAACAAAAGGAGATCTGAGCTGATTACTGCGACTAAGTGTTTACTCTCCACTGTATGTGATGGTGTGTGCGGCGGTGTGTGTGTGTGTGCGGCGGTGGCGGTGTGTGCGAGTGTGTGCGTACGCGTGTATAACTGTTGTTGTCTTTGTATTATGTTGTTCTGTATATATGTTATAACTGATAAGTCAGCTGACTTAAAGTAATAAAGAACTTGAACTTGACAAAACAAATTTTGTCGCTTCCAACGGTTAGACCAATCACACTTCTCAATGTAAATTATAAACTAGCATCAGCTTCTGTTGAGACGGGCTTTAAAAAAGTACAATTATATCAGATACACACCAGACTCGTATATGATAAAATTTACAGAAGAAAACAACATTTCAGGTTTAATCTTTTGATTGATTTCGAAAGAAAAACATTCGACTCAGTTTCTTGGCACTTTATAAGAAAAGCCATTGATTTTTAAAATTTTGGACCAAGTTCAAAAATTTTGATCACAACTCTTTCAAAACATTACATTATCAGCTATATTTCAAAATGCCTTTTTATCAAAACTTTTCATTACAAAGAGACTGCAATCAAGGAAACCCAGTATCTCCATTTATCTTCCACATTGTACAAAAAATAAGTAAATCAAATGTCTCAAGGATCATAGCAGAGGTAAAATGGGAACAACACAGTATACATCGGAAGTTTTGATACAAACATGGCAAGACTTAATACGTATAACATATATATACTTGGGATACCTAAATTTACGTATTTTTTTTAAAGTTATAAGCTATTGGATACCGAAATTGTATACGTTTTGTAACTATATATGTGCCTTGAATGTACTTTTGGGGCCGCGGTGGCCGAGTGGTTAAGGTGTCCCGACACTTTACCACTAGCCCTCCACCTCTAGGTTGCGAGTTCGAAACCTACGTGGGGCAGTTGCCAGGTACTGACTGTAGGCCGGTGGTTTTTCTCCGGGTACTCCGGCTTTCCTCCACCTCCAAAACCTGGCACGTCCTTAAATGACCCTGGCTGTTAATAGGACGTTAAACAAAAACAAACCAAACCATGTACTTTTGAATGGTTGGTTACATTATGCTATGTTCCCCTACATGTACGTTGAAATACTTGATGAGTTCTTTCTTATTACATTAAAGATACTGATATACAGATGAAACTTGTGTGATAGACGGGATAAGAAAATGAGTGCAAGTTGTGTTAGCGTTATATGATAATAATCATGTGTCAGGCAAGTGAGGCCCCGACCTTGGCAGCCTTCCAATGTATATATATGTCTGAGATATTAAATGTTGTTTTTGTTTAAAAAAAAAAAAAAGAGAATTTTTGCGACATCCTATGGATGATTGGAAAGTTTTGTTAAAAGAAATAACGACGTTTTCGCGACCATGATCGGCGAAAGAGGTCACGTTGACAATTCAACAGATAATGACTGGAAAGATACACTATCATTAAGTTGTCAGGAATATGCCCCAAAGGATATATTTAACATGCCAGAAACGTTTTATTAGGACGTCACCAGGCACACTCTAATTAAAAATCAAAGACAGTGCCAGAGAGAAAAGGTCCAAAGAATTACTGCAGCGTTGTGTGCAAGTATGACTTGAGAGAAGCTTACATCCTAAGTTATTGGTAAACCATCCAAGCCACACTGTTTTAGCAGGAATAAACCTGAAAGATTACCAGTGACTTATAGAAACAATCGAAAGACATGGATGTCTAGTTATCTGCGTGAACAGTGGTTGAAAACATTGAATAGACAAATGAAAAGACAACGCGACACATTCTTGTGTTCATTGATATTGCCCCTTCTCACCCCAAAGTGAAGCTTAGTTATATGTTTGTGTTAAATTCCAACCACCTGACACCACATATCACACCCAACCAATGGATCAGGGGATTATACAGGCGACCAAGCTTAAGTTCAGGAAACGCCTGGTTAGTTTATAATGTATGGGGCAATTAATATTCATTACAGTAAACTTACTCCTACATGTGTCAAAAACACCAACTTATGACTCTCAGGACATTGTTTATATCAGTCACTGGTCACGTTATGAACATAATTTCCTTTTTTACAATTTCAAGACCATGTTTAAAAACTTAAATATGATGCGCAGCAAATAAATGAAGTGGCGCAAACATCAGCAGTATTGGATAAACATTTTAAAATCATAAACACCCTCCCAATACTGTCGCCCTGAATAATATTTTTAACCTCTCCTCCATAGATTATTCACTTGGTCAAAGAAATGGAGGAAACACATTTTTGTGTGGCTCACAGTTACTGACACAGATGTCGAGTGTTGAGTGCTTTATTTTATAGCAGCAATTCCCGGGCAGAGGTGGAGGATTCTACCATTGTAAAATGCTTCAAAAAGACAGGATTTATCCCCGGTGAACCTGTTACTGACAACGATGACAAATGTCTCCCTAGAGTCGATCACTGACAACCATGGCGATGATGCTAATAAAAATGTGCCTTCAGTATGACATAGACATCTTCGAGTGTCAATTTAGAGAGCTAGTTGATGATGATGATGATTGTGTCATTTGGAATGGTTCATTGTATGGTAGGACAGACGATCCTGCTTATCCATGCTTGTAGTTAGAAAATTTGCCATGGTAGATTTGCGGAGAAATACTCGCTTTTATCTCAAAGTCCCCGCAGTTAGACGACCCACTGTCCATGTAACATGACAAATGTCATGGAGACTCGTATACATGCATGCAGAACCCACTATAGACAGGCGTCACCAATTAGGGCAGCTTAACTTCGAGAGGATTTCAACAATGCGAAGAAACATATCTGGATGCAAAGTCGTCCTTTGGTGTTGTAGGTCGCAACATTCTATACACATAGGTCTATGTCTATGGTGGCATGGAATACTAGTGTCTTTATATCAGACCTTCACCCTGGACCTCTGGGCCCAGTTGTTCAAAAGGTGATGATCTTAATCACTTGATTAGTGAAATTCTCATTTCTCCTTTACTTCAAAACCTGAGTGTGTGTATTCCCTACAATGAATAGGTGGGAAGAGACTGAGGAGGTTTAGAGGTTCATAAAATTTTTGTCAAGTTAGTTTTACCACAAATGATTTTATCAGAATTTTGAAATTGTTGTTAGATTGTGATTAGCCTAATCACCTTTTGAACATCTGGTTCCTGATAGACAAGGAGTAAGACAAGGCGGACTACTCAGCGTTGAGCCTTATAACTTGCATGTGATTCGCATGCTCAATCGTACACAGCACATAACTAGGAATTCGAATTTGCAATACTCATCATATGTGGTGCACAGACCTGCGCTGATATTGTTTCTCTCACTACACGGAAACCAAAGAACTTTCAGATACTCGCAGCAGGTTTGGTGTTTGTATTGTTTGACGTCCTATCAACTGCTATATTTATTTAAGCATGTAACATGTAGCATCATTCCTGACAAAAATGGAATAGCTAGACAAGGGAAATAGTAATAGGCCGTAAACTCTTATTATACTACCAAACAGAAGTAGTTATCAGTTACGGTGTTTTGGTGGCGACGACCTGCTATACAGAGAACAGTATCACATAGTATATATAGTACAGAATTGCTTTTGAAGCTTGGACAGAAAAATTGGGAAGTTGATTTAATGCAAAACTATGCCACAGTCTCAGTTTTATAAAGAGTAATTAACTTAAAATGAATTCACTAACACCTAACTTTATTTAGAAATCGACTACATTAAACGTGCAGAAATAAAACTATCCGAAGATCCAGTAATCAATTGATTATCTTAAATGAATTATAAATTTCTTGACTCTGCTGCATAAAAATCGTCCATAACAGGCGTGATTCGAAGGTGACGATTTAAATATTCAAAGTACATTTGTATCTGGATAAAGAGCTCGACTAGTCCGATCTAGGGTTTCGCAAGATCTTTGGATCAGTCTTTAACTGTACTTGCAGCCCATTTGGTTCTACATTGCCGAACCTCCATCAGGTAAGAGGCCTTGTCGGATATGTCGACTTCAAAGGCACCAAACACAGTTTTGGTGACGTTTTAGTGAGTTGCTGAAATCAATCTGGGGAAAGAGCCTTGTATCTACTCTCGCTTTCCAGCAGCAGTGTCCCCAGCTCAGACAGTAAGTGGTCCAGAAAAAAACGTGAACAAATGTTCTTTTCAGTACTGCCTTGTTTCGGCTAATTGGCAGTTTACACGTTGATGCTATCATCGGCTCGGCCTCGGCAATCAAGGCTGGACATCGGAGTCTGCGGCGATACTGACCGCCTGGTGATACCATTCATCCCACGCACTATCATCAGTTCATTCTTTTGTAAGTATTACAGTTTTGCTTTCTTTATATTCGCAATGCGCCAACTGTACATGGTTGGAAAAGGCAAATGTGTCGCTGATGATGTGCTCTGTAACCATCTGAACAATGACGTACTCATTTTAAATTCCTCATTCTTTGCTATCCCCGTCTTTCTTCAGCTCTTCCAAATCGCTAACAACTACACAGAATGCAGTCTTGAGCGTGTGTAGACATCAGCACGACTTGATCATCAAGAACCGTACTCAAGACACCATTTTCGCGATCAAAATTGATGGAAATGTGTGTTAAACCTAACTTCTTATAAGCTCGCTTTAATCATGAAACAAAATATTGAAAGGAAAGCCTTAACATCGAAAGGAAGCTCCACATAAAGACTTTTTGAAATTCCTTCAGACTATCGAAACTTAAATTAGTGATTCGAATAATATTAATATTTGAGCACGAGGACAGTTTCATGAATTCGGGCAGCGAAATGTTTGGAAACGACCGATCTGATTATGTATTTTGACATGCATGCCTGTATGGTTAGATATGTTGAAAAATGATCGAAAAACGATCTGGGATAGCAAAGAATGAGGAATAATATATGTGTGTTTTCTATCCACACAACGGTACTGAAAAGTAAAAAAAACAGACAACGGAGTGCCGAACCGAGGGAGGGTCGGCTTTTCACCCCCGTCTCTGTGGAAAGAGTTCTGATGTAAGTGGGCCCCATGTCAGATTTGTTTAAATGCCAATAAAACAATAGAAGCCTTCGGATTACACTAGCATGTTCACACGTACCCAGATAAATACTGTGATTATTCTAGATCTGAATCGTGATATTATTCAAACCATACGTATATGTTGGTAGAGCCCGCGTAGTACGATTTATTTTGAACCCCCTGAAAAGGACTCTGTCCCCAGTCCCAAAAAGACGAACATTACATTGTCTTTAGACACATTCGGATTCTCTCTAATTTCACTTATGATTTGTCATAATTCTGGCCCATAACATAACCGCTGTGTCACAGAAGGACGAAACAGCTGCATAGTGGTTGTCATTTATTTGATGAATGGCTGTATATATTACCATATTTTATGTTAAGCCCAACAATATGTATATACACTAAGTTATGGAATATATTGCTTTATGAAAGATAATGTAGATCATAGCATGCTATGCAGAACAAGATCAGTGCAATTCATAATCCCCCACCGGACAGTTTTGTAAAAGATGTCAAAAGTCAACGCAATAAAAGTGGCCTTATTATGGTATCAGGCGCATGGCTTTATTATGATATGTAAAGATACTAATATTGAGTGCGTTATCGTATCTGTATGACAATAATGTCAGGCAAACAGCAACAACAGGAATAACCGATAACTGATGGCTAAAATATTGATAATGTAAAGGTACGAAGCCTTCCGGATGATAGCTTTCCGAACTTCTCGGAAACGTATGTAAAATACAGCATCGTTTCACAACATTCCTTCCCGTAAAAAGTCAGCATAAAGGTCAAAGATATGCACTCTGGTTACTGCAAATACGTAGGTGGCCAGTGCAGGTGATAACATATCTCAAATAACAACATGAGATTTTTAAAGCTTATTTAAAAACTGACTCATTATAGCTAGAAGCTTTCAACAATTCACTCTGTGACACTGCGTCTAGGCCTAAACTAGCTAATATTCGAAGTCCCAAGTTGTCAAACCCATAATACATATTGTTATCCCTCGCCCCACGAAGTAGAAGAGAGCACAGATCTAGTTTGGTTTGGTTTGATGTAGCATCCTATCAACAGGCGAGGTGACGTCATTCAAGAGCGGCCTCCCCTATGTGCAAGATGCATTCATGAGGTATATACGTGTGTATTTTGGGAGCCTGAGATATGTTTGTGTTTGTCTCCTTGTGATAGCGCGGAACTGATGCCGATTTTATATAGTGGCCAGAAGTGAGATAGTGTCAATGGAGAAACTAGAACGAAGAAAAATTCTTGGAAATAGGCGAAAAGTTATATCCCAACTTCAGTCGCCTATAATACGATCATACAATGGGGGCAGCAGGTACAATTCTTAAGGTTACCTGCAAGGCAGCAAAGAGCTAACGCGCTTTATAGAATATGGCTGTATCCCATTGCGCTCATACCACCGTAAACGCAATACAAGAATTCCACGGAAGTGGAGGTGTCGCCTGTGTATGCGAATAATTAAAGGGTCATAACTCTTTAAAATTAGGACTTGAAAAAATAAATGGCTATAACTCTTTTAAAAACTTGCGAAAGACTTCCCATGAAATTTTGAATTAATTCCAGTAATTAAAGGGCCATAACTCTTTAAAACTAGGACTTGAATAAAAAAAAAAACAATAACAAACTTGTCCACAGTATTATGGTAACGAACATTCTATTTTCGCAAAAAAAATTAAAGGGCTATAACTCTTTTAAAAAGGTCCGAATAAATTTGGTTAACGAACTTGTCCACAGTATTATGGTAACGAACCTTCCCATGCAGTTTCAAATTAATCCAGTAATAATTATTCAAGTTATTGAGTGGAAACCATTTTCGCAAAAAATTAAAGGGCCATAACTCTTTTAAAATGGTGCGAATAAATTTGGTTAACGAACTTGTCCACAGTATTATGGTAACGAACCTTCCCATGAAGTTTCAAATTAATCCTGTAATAATTATTCAAGTTATTGAGTGGAAACCATTTTCGCAAAAAAATAAAGGGCTATAACTCTTTTAAAAAGGTGCGAATAATTTTGGTTATCGAACTTGTCCGAGCTATCATAGTAATGAACCTTCCCATGAAGTTTCGAATTAATCCGTTCTAAACTACTAAAGTTATCGCACGAAAACCATTTTCCGGACGACGCCGACACCGACGCCGAAAAGTAATACCTATATGTCTCCTTTTTCAAAGGCGACACAAAAAGCACCGTTCAGTCGCTATATGTATTTTTTTTTATTCTGATAATGCAATTGACTTTTAATACGTGTCTAACAGAATACTGTACACTTACAGCTAACAGGGTAATATATAATAAACCTAAAACTCACCTAACATTGACACCTCGCCACTATCCAACTCCCAATTGTTCACCGTTCTGATCCCTTTACTATTACTATTCTTCCGTGTCCTACCCTTCTCTCTCTCTCTCTTTCTAATCATGTGATACTGATGATATCTAAATTATACTCGATGTACCTGTTCGATCACACTGTTATCTTTGTTACTACAGTACTGAGTTGACATCACGCTAGTGCTCGGATATGATTATATCATAGTAAACAAATCATAAGTACTTCAACATCTGATGCAAACTCTGTACCTTGTCGGGGACAACAACTGATTGGTTTTTTTTTGGTTTTTTTTTTTGCGTAGTCCATATGTTACTGCAACTTCGCTAGCCAAGGGTGTTCAATACGATACTCTCCTATTAGGAGAGTATCGTATTGAACACCCTTGGCTAGCGAAGTTGATGTTACTGATGATTTCTTGAAACATCGAGGTAAATCTAGGGCCTATGAATGTATCAACTGATTTGGATACCTCGTCTAAATCTTATCAACTTTTCTAGTACTCTCAGTGACTATTTTGATAAATCTGGGTACTCTTTTGTCCATTTAAATGCCCAAAGTCTCCGTAAAAATATGGACATATTATTTACTAACTGTGGTAAGTACAAGAGAGTTAGAAACAATTTGGTATTAATACGCAATGCCTAGTCTAATACACTCGTGAACTATGTGGAATTCTGGATAATAATTATCGTGGGAAAACTTGGTGGAATACGGTAAATAAGTTACTATTTAACACACACAAAACTAGAAATATACCATCTCTCCATACTATGATACTGGTGAAGCAAATGCTTTCAGTGAATTATTTTGTCTCAATTCAACAGTCGATGATACAATTGTTGTCCTCCCACCATCTAAAAACAACGAACCTCTTCTTTCTAATCTACATATCGATAGAGATGATAAGGTAAATCTTGTTCGGCATAGCCGTATAATATTCTTTTGGCCCCGGATATGACGCGACAGGTGGCGTTACTGGTCAAGATGAAGTATGTGATTGGTCAATGTAGCGGTAAATGCAAAATGCAGATATGCAGTTAAAAACGAAACAAAGTTAAGATTGAATGTAAGCTGAATACGTGGATTTATCTTTTCAAATGACACATTAATAAAATTATATTCCTGATTCAAAAGCAGTCTTATTATCACCAAAAATGATTCAAACTGATATAATTTTGTTATCCGTGCTGAAACGCATTAGTTAGTTAATTTATTTCACCAGCAGTTTAACATTATAACCACCAGCATTAAAACTATGCCGTTTATATTTTAAAAAAGATATTTCTTGTTTCTAGTAACTGGAAACTAGCTAACATTGCTCCTATTTTCAAAAAGAAATAACCTTTCCTGTCTTGGCAATTACAGACCAATATCTCTTATATCAAATTGTTAACGTGAGTTAGGTGATGGAAAAGTGTATGCTTAAGTACCTCTACAACTCTACAATTTATTATTGATAACTCATTATTTTCTTTTTCTTCTCAATCTGGGTTCAGGGCTGGTGACTCGACTATTAATCAGCTACTCTCTTTTCCTATAATGAAATATATTTGTGATATCACCAAAGCCTTCGATAGAGTATGGCATTCAGGTCTACTTTTTAATTTTTACTCTCATGGTTCAAAAGTTATTTAAGCAATAGGAGGCAAAGAGTTCTTATAAATAGCAAGCCCTCTGGTTGGGTGGATATTAAGGCTGGTGGATATCAAGGGTCAATATTAGGTCCTTTTTTTTATTTTAATTGGTTTTAATAGATAAAGTCGATGATCGGGTGTAAAATCAATCTGACATATCAAAAGTCAATAAAATTTTGTTGAAATTGAAATTGAAAAACAAAAACTGTCCTCATTGAAGTTGGATTCATTGACTAAAATGGTAACGTGTTTGATAGCTCTAACAACAGCTCAGAGAGCACAGACGTTAGTTAATTTAGATCTTGACCATTGGCAGGATTTTGGTCACTGTATTCGCTCAGATCTCACGAAGACTTCCAGCCCATGAAAACTATTTTATAAGTTTAGGTTGTACAAATATGCTCAGGAAGATAATATGTGTGATATCGACCCTTAAACATTAACTATCACAGACGGTAGGAGTGCGAAAGAGCAATAACCGTTTAGTGTTTTTTTAGACGTGGGTTACTGGGTTATCGTCCACAGTTACCAGATGGATCCATAACGTGATGAAAGCAGCTGTGTCGGACATATCAGTTTAGACCCCATTAGAGGAGCTTCGGTGTCGGCAGCCCACACCGCAAGAACCTCTCCGAGCCATAACTTGGAAGCTGCAATCTGGATGTCCTCCGAAATCTGCAGCAGGTTCTACTTCCGGTATGGGATGGGAATGGACTCATTTACTACCAGTGTGTTAGGTACAGGACAGTGTTAAAATGGGAAGCCAATGATACGTTGTGTCAGATTTTGTGTACCTCCGAACTCTTATTGAATTTTATGTAATTCAGTTTTTGGAATAGAAATACATGATTGAACTTCATTTGTAGTTATTTTTACTTTTTATCTATGATGTTGGCCGATTTCTTGAAGGTGCATATTATTTAACTTGGAATCCATATGGTTGAATGGAAGGGGAAAACCTCATCCCAGTAGCACGTAGGTTGAGATCGATTCTCTATAATGAAGCCCGAAGGCTGGAGAGGTAAATACCCTCCTATGTCTTTGTTTCTATCATTTCATGTTTTGGTCTCCCTCCCACTTCAGTATCCTGCCTCCGAGGTTCTATCAAGATAAGATAAGATAAGATACATTTTATTACCAGTGCAGGACCTTTTGATCCTCTATACCAGAGACATATATACGTATATATGTCTCTGTCTATACCGGACTCCGAAATATGATTATTACAATAAATAAAATCAATAAATTGTGACAACAGTTACAATTCCTATATAATTTCATACTTATAGTTATATAAAAGTCCCTGCTTTTCCCAATGATTATCTAGTCTGTTTTTGAAAGAATTTACTGTTGGTGCTAAGACAACATGTTCTGGGAGATTGTTCCATATTCTAACAGTGCGCACACCAAAACAGTGTTTCCTTATATCTAGCCGAGAATGTAGCGGATATAACTTTTAATCATGTCCTCTTGTTCCGTGTGTTTGAACCTCTATCATAGAGAACGTTCCGATACTTTTTTCATTGTTCCTATATTCTAGTTAATCTGTGCTTACCTGTACCAATATCTGTTTCAGAATATTGTATGGAAAATAAGTATTAAATCATGTCCCCAATCTTATGTTGAATTCTTTGTGATGGCCAACAATTAGAAATGACACTCGGACTCTCCACTTAGCAATGTTTTGTTATCTAAATACCTTCCCGAGGCGATTACACCATCTATTGTTATCTCAGTAAAAGTTCACTTACATATCCAATATAATCATGTTTACACCGGAGACCCGGGCGGCAGTTGGATTCCCAACCAGCAAATGGACAACATGTACACTATGGATTACCAAGTGTGTCAGAACTTCATCATTGGACTTGTTAATTTACAAAGTTGGATCGCCAACTATATGCATTGTATTCATTGGAATACCAGTACACGTGGAATTAATTATCCTGTTAGGCCCCAATTTGCAAAACTGATTAATTGATATTGTGATTTCAAACTATATGAGAAATCATCTCAAACTAATTTGAACTCTTTTTATTTTGTGCCCCGCCATACATCCAATAACACAGCAAAACGCTCTATGAAACTTCATTACAGAGAATCACATTCGTGATATTTGGATATGGGGGAGGGGGTTGGTGTTCTAAAAACCAGTGTAGACTAGGATATGGTAAGGTGAAGCCCATGTTTTTTTCTTATTAATGACAGATTATTTTGTTAAGATAAACTCGATTCATTCTTTTAAACACAATAACTGCAAAAAATGCGCAGTCAGGGTCCAGAAAATTGAGTGTGGGGCATTGGGTTTTCCTTTACCATTTTGATAAAGGGGGGGAGGAGGGGTTACTCTACCTTCTTACTTATTATTTTCTTCGTCATTTTGTTTTTAAAGACTGCAGTGATTCAGTTTTTAAACGCAACAATATCAAAACAAATATGCCAGGGGTCAGGTTATTCAGTGCGGGAAATTGGGGCTTCACTCTACCGTTAGGCTATGGTAAAGGGAAGCATTTCTCTATTTTGAGCACGGGTAAAATGCTCAGTTAAGGCCCTATGTATACACGAAGGAATTCGCAAAATCCCCCCCCCCCCCCCCTCTCCTTCTAAAACAAATCGCAAGTAATAATCATTCAACGGAAATACAAAAATAAATAAACGACATTTCAGCTGAAAAAAAAAACAACTGTACAAAGTAGGGAAATCAAACATTTGAAAATTGCTAATGCTAATGGGAAGAACTAATAATTATATTGTTCTGGAATCAAATGGTGTTGTATTACAGGAGTGAGTTATCGTGTCTGTTTGACAACGATGTCGGACAGAACGTTGACAACATGAGTGCTGACCAATGTAAGGCTTTCCGAAGGAAGGAAAGCTATCGGGAATCCTCGGAACCGTACGTGAAATATAGTACCATTTCACAACAGTTACATTGATCCAATTTTTTTTTTTTTTAACTTATATGTTTTTATTCAATACAATGATACATGTACAAGTTTAAAGAGCACTTAACAACTTCACACAACTTCTATGAACTTACACAGCACTCGTACATCTGCTCATATATTGATACAGCATAGCACATGTACACCATACAGTAAAACGTACATATTCTTGGTTGCATACCAATAGGACATACATATATTTTTACGTACCAATATAACAAACACTTGTATACCAATAGAACCTACATATTCTTGCATACTAATATAGAGCATATACACAAAATCTTGCACACAAATATAACTTATATGATCTCACATACCAAAAGAATTATACATATTCTGGTGTACCAATATAAACTTACATATTTTTGCACACCAAAAGAACACATACATATTCTTGTATACCAATAGAACCTACATATTCTAGCATACCAATATACCATACTTGTTCTCTCATACCAATAGAACATACATATTCTTGCATATCAATATTAAACATACATATTCTTGCACATGAATATAACTTATATGGACTTGCATACCAAAAGAATTATACATATTCTGGTGTACCAATATAAACTTACATATTTTTGCACACCAAAAGAACACATACATATTCTGCATATAAGGAATGATAATTATTTATACTATTAAAGCCCATAGAAGTTTAATGCACATTGTATTTTGTGTTTATTTTTTAAGGATAAAGTGATGCAAAGACAAAGAAAAAAAAAAAATAAAATTACAAAAAATAACAAAAAACCCCGAAAAAACCAGATCCCCCCCCCTCCCCAGAAAGAAGATAGAGAGAAAAAGAAGAAAAAAGAAAAAAAAGAAAAAAAAAAAAAAAGGAAAGAAAAAACAAAAAGAAGGAATGGGTGAGATGAAAAAGGATGTATTGGATTTTTTTTTCATACAAGAGATCTCTCGGCTAGTATATGTGAGGGACAAATATAATGATAAGAACATAAATTAAATAACAGTATATATAAAAAAAAAATAAATAAATAAATAAAAAAGAGAAAATGAGTTAATAGAACTTATATGAACAATACTTATAATTAACTGTTATAGTTCTGTAAGCTTGTTCCATTTCTTCCATTCTTTCTCAAATTTACTTCTGGTCTTATCACCCTTACTATAAGCAATAAACTTTTGCACTGTGTAGTTGTCTTTAATTGTGTTTATTAGAGCATTTAGATTTAATGATCTATTTAAACATCTGGTTTTATAAATATACTGCTTTAATATTATAGTAATTTCATTGTCTACTCTGTTACTTGGAAGATGGTTGTTAAAAATAAATCCAAATATAAAAGACATTTTGTTAAATGAAAAAGGGATGAGTAAAGCATCCAGTAGTCTTTCAAAACTTTGCAGTAACATTTGCACCTCTGGACATTCCCATAAAATGTGACAAATGGTTTCTCTTTCAGAGTTACATAGTATACAAAAAGGGGAGGTAACTACTCCAATTTTACACAAGAATGAGTTAGTTGTTAATATATGATGTAAAACCCTATATTGGAACCACCGAAGCTTTGTATTAGTAGTTACAAGAAATGGCATTTTAAAATATTTCTCCCAAATTTGTTTATCTATATTATCAAAATAATTGTTCCATTTTCTAGCACCTGTGGGAAGCAAGTCAGATTTGATAAAGACATCATAAAACATTTTTGAACCTTTTTTGTCTCTTAAAAGAAGTTCCAAATTGATTGGCATGTAAGGATAGGATAAACATGAACTATCCATAGGTATGTTATGAGATGTGATAAAATCTTTCACTGCTGATATAAGACCATGATACTGCAGAAAGTTTGTGTTGACATGAAATTTCTGAATAAATTCAACTAATGAATAGAATGACCCAGTGCTGGTGTCTTTGAGTAAATCATTAATTACAATTACATTATTTTTATAGTATGCTTTATAAAAGATTGGACTTCCTCCTACTTTAATATCAGAGTTATACCAAATTGGTACTTTTAGTATGTGTTTATGCATAGCTTTTTTTATAGTAAATAGCATTAAAGGCAAGCCATGATTTAAAAACATCTCTCCAAAAGTCATTTTTACATTTCTTTAAACAGATATCAATATAGTCACTTCCACATTTTGCAAGAAGGTCAGTATCTATGTAAGTTTTTAGTATATATTGCCAACTTCCAATGCTGTGAAAAAGTCTTCGAATCCAAGTCAGTTTTAAAGAACTTATGAAAGCTGACAGGTTAACCATCTTAAGGCCTCCTTTTGCATACTCTTGGATAATTATTTCCCTCTTAATTTTGTCTGGTCCCCCGTCCCATAGATAATCAAATAGTAATGAATTAAGTTTACAAATAAATGTTTTATCTGGGTTTGGTAGTGAAATGAAAAGGTGGTTAAATTGAGATATAAGCAGAGATTTAATAATGTTTATCTTTCCAATAGGAGATAATGACCTTCTGCCCCATGTTTTTAGTAAAGATTTAAGCTTGATAAGTTTTTTGTCAAAGTTTAGCTTTGGTATTTCGTGGAGGTTAACACTGAATTCTATCCCTAGCAATGTAAATCTTTCCTTTCCCCACTGGAGATTAAGCTCTGGTACAAAACATTCGTCACTGTATTTTTTGCTCCCAATCCATATTACCTGAGTTTTATCTACATTCATTTTCAGTCCAGAAATTTTAGCAAAACTGTTAAGCTCATTAATTGATGCTCTTAAAGAATTTTCAGACCCGTCAAGTATCAGTGAAGTATCATCAGCATATTGTGACAACAAAATAGGACAATTTTCAATTTCTATACCCTTTATATTTCTATTATTTCTCACTTTTGTCGCTAAGATTTCGGCACATAGAATGAATAAATATGGTGCGATCGGGTCCCCCTGTCTACAGCCCCTCTTTATATTAAAAAAAGAAGATAGATTTCCCCCCTGATTAACTGCAGAATGAACCTGATTATGCAAAGTTTTGAACCAATTAATAATACTATTGCCAAATCCAAATTGAAGCAGAACTTTTTCATTAAATAGCCAAGACACAGAATCGAAGGCTTTCTCAAAGTCAATCATTAATAGCATACCTGGTATATCATTCTCCTCAGTATAATGCATAATATCATATATAAGACGTGTATTTACCCCAATATAACGGCCCGAAATAAAACCAGTTTGATCCTCACTAATTAATTTGTTAAGAACATGTTTTATCCTATTAGCAATAGTGCCAGATGCAATTTTGTAAACAACATTCAACAATGATATTGGTCTCCAATTTTTAATAAAATGCCTAGGCTTATCAGCTTTTGGTATACAAGTTATTATGCCCTGTCTTTGTGTTATTGACAGTTGACCTGTACGGTAACCAAAATTAATAGATCTAACAATAAAATCCCCTAATTTTCCCCAAAAGCATTTTAAAAAACTCTATTGTAAATCCATCAGATCCAGGGCTTTTACCATTCTTCATTAATTTCAATGTATTACATGTCTCTTTACAAGTTATCTCCCCTTCTAAATTATCTGACTCACATTTTGAAAGTTTGGGCATATCAATATCATTTAAATACTCAAGGAGGTTAACATTTTGCTGGTCTTCTGTATTGTTAATAGCACCATAAAGATTTCTGTAAAATGAACACGCCTCTTCCAATATATCTTCTTGTTTTGTTAGAGTAATATTATCAGTGGTTAGTAATTTAGGTATTATTTTTGAAGTATAATTTCGATTTTCCAAGTGAAAGAAATAATTAGTAGGTTTTTCCCCTTCCTCTGCCCACTTAGCGCGTGATCTGATAATGCTACCTTTAATCTTATGAGATCTTATTTTTTCTAATTCATTCTTTTTAGCAATCAGTTCTTCTATATTATGATTTTCTAAAGATTCAAGATCCTCAATACTTTTTTAAGAAGAGTTTCCTGGATATTTTGCTGTTTTTTCTTAAATGATGCATATGAAATTGTTTTTCCACGGACTTCCATAAGTAAGGTTTCAAAGAATAACTGATCACTAATTGTAAATTGTATTTCTGAATCAGGAATTTCATCAATACTATTTAAATCATAAATTGGTATACAATATTGTTTTTTAACCTCAGTAATACATGTGTTAACCATTTTATGATAATCTAGCTCAAGTAAAAGTGAGTTGTTTAGCTTCCATGTTCCCTTACCCCGTTTGAACTCATTAAGTGTAACTGTTATAATTGGAAATGAATGATCGGTTCTATAGCCAGGTTCTATGTTAGAATAGCTGACACTGGAAAGTAAACTATCAGAAACAAGGAAATAATCTAAACGTGCTTGTTTTACAGGATTTTTTCTTCTCCACGTATATCGTCTAACATTTTCATGGTGTTCTCTAAAGACATCGACCATACCATAATTATCAATAATATCCAATACCTTGTCTCTTGCTCGTGGATTATTTACATTTTTATATGAACTATCATAGTCAATATCTGGCTTCAAAACAAGATTAAAGTCTCCACATATAATGTAGTAGCCATTATCAAACTCATCAACAGTGTCAGCAATTTTAGAATAAAAGTCTCGGCTATCTGTATTGGGACCATAAACATTAATAAGTGTTATGTGTTTACCTTCCATTTCTATATCTAGTGCTAAAAAATTTCCCGCATCATCTTTTTTCTCCTTATGTATCTTGCATTCAAAGTTATTTCTGATCAAAATTGATACCCCGCGCGCGTTTCCACGGTAGGATGCGAAAAAGCAGTCATGGCCCCATTCATTTCTTATAAGTTCTTCATTATCAAGGGTGAAATGAGTATCCTGAAGACAATAAATGTTGTAATTACTCTCTCTAAGATAAGAAAACACATCTTTACGCTTAGCACATTAGCCGAGATTATCTTTACTCCCTCCATGCGCACTTTATCGTATATGTAAAAACAAGTTCTATCATCTCAGACCCATAGAAAAAAATCATTATAATGAACGTAAAGAGACAGTTTAGAGTAGAAAAAAAAAGGAATAAAGAAATGGAGTATAAAACCATCAAAATGCGGTGAAGTTCGTACTACTACCTACCAACATACAGTCTACCCTTTGCGTGTGTTCAGCCTTGCCTGTCGTAAAACCGGAAGCAGAATACTAATAAAAGAGTACTAACCGGAACTCCTCGGCAACATTGGTGTCCGGAAAAATCAGAATGTGGATCTCCGGAGTTTCGTTATATCTAATATCATAACCACATGTATAGCTTACAACAATACAAGTACTAATAAATGGTTTTAATATTGAAAACAATGTATAATGATTAACGATACATTATTGAAACAACTGCAGTGTATTATATACTGTAGACTGGCAAAATATACAGCAAAAGAAAACATGTTTAAAGAGGGGAAAACAAATTACACCTGTAACTAACTATTTTTAAGAAAAACTGTTAAATGAATGTCACTTACCGTGATAACTGAGCTTCCAAGTATAAATCCATATGGAAATATATAATTTTTTATCACACAGAAATGCACACTTAACACACACTACACTACGAATTACATATGTAATGATGGAAACACATGGGAAAATGCATACAATGAGGTCGGCGGCATCACAATACCATTAAATGTCTTTACCGACCACTGGAATTCCAGATTCTAGAAAAACACAGTATAGTCCAGAATATCACAGTCTAGTTTCTTAAAAAGTTTCCATCATTCTTCAAATAATCCGGTTCCAAAGGTGTGTTGATGTGAAGTCTGCGCTTCTTACCATTGTTCAAAACTGCAAAAAGTTTACCATCGATACTGTAGGTGTTCTTAACACAATCCAGACGGAAAGCGTCCCTGAGAACCCTCTGGTTCTCCCGCGTTAGATCCTCGAAGACGACAAAACTAGTGTTCTTCAACATTTTCCGAGTACGGATGATCTCGTATTTCTTTCGACGAGTAGTAAACTTTACTATTACATTCCTTGGCTTGGCTCTGTTGAATCTCCCAAGTCTATGCGCGGTACTAATGTAGTAGGAGTGGGAAAATGCACGGCCAGACCGGGGTTCGAACCCGGGACCTCCGAACACTAGCCGGATGCTCTACCGATTGAGCTACCTGGTCGCCGATGATCGACCCGGTCCAGTTCCGCTACACTCTTCCCTCCTATTTTTTTAAGTCTTCGACGCAGAAGACTTCACATCTTACAACCCAGGTTCGGGTATCCCCTTGTCAAGTATTCACCTCACTTGAAACAAGGTTTGGTCACAGGCACCAAATGTAGTAGGAGTGGAAAAATGCACGGCCAGACCGGGGTTCGAACCCGGGACCTCCGAACACTAGCCGGATGCTCTACCGATTGAGCTACCTGGTCGCCGATGATCGACCCGGTCCAGTTCCGCTACACTAATATCATCCTTCGTCACATTGACATGTAGTTTACTTGTAAGGAATTCCACTACTTTGTCCACACATTCTTCTACTGTTTCTCTTTCCGAGGTATCGTTCAGTCCAACTATACGGATCGAATCTTTTTTTCCGTGCTGTTCCAAGTCATTAAGCTGTAGTTCTGTCCTTTCCCTGGCGGCATGTAGTACAGCAATTTCCTGTTCTAAACTTTCCACTGTTTTCCTGAGATCCTCATTGTCAGTTTCCAAATCCATAATTCTTCCTTCAAGCCGGTCAGTGATTTCCTTGTTCTCGGCACATATGTCCATCTTCAGCTGGGAAATCTTCATGTCGAGATAATCTCGCGTTAACATAGAAGAAAGAAGTTCATCAAGTTTCTCTTCCACTGTCCTTTTTTCTTTTCCTTCATTACTTATCCCGCTCTGACGTCTGTCTTTACTTGTTGAGCTTCCTCTCGTAGAAACACCAAAGGTTTTTTCCGGCCCCGGCATGGTTAAACTGACAATGCTTACACAATAAAGTATCGTAAGTCCAAAGACACATACAGGTACACACACAGGCAAAGCTCAGGTATACAATAACTTCATAGTATGTGGTAAGTAGTAGTCACCGTGGTAGCTCAACCATTGTTGAAAATTAGAATGTCCTCAAATCACACTTTTCCAAATAATATTTCCAAGAAATTGGTCGATATTCTGCCTGTCTGTTCTACAACATCTTCTATGACAAAATATAAACTTCAGAAAAAAACTAGAAATAGTTGATTTGTGGTGATTTTTGCAGAGCAAAAAGTAGTCAACCGACTAGGCACCACGTGACGTCACCTCTCCACATTGATCCAATTTTGGTACCTTCACATTGATCCAATTTTGGTACCTTCCTAAATGAACTAAATGTGTTGATATGCTGTTTTGAATACAAGCGTGTATCCATATACCAACCCCTTGGGGCGGGTTGGGGTGTGTGGGGTTGGGTGGGTGAGTGGGAGGGAGGATGTGTAAGTGTGTGTGTGTTTGGGTGGGTGTGTGTGTGTGTGTGTGTGTGTGGGGGGGGGGGGGGGGGGGGGGGGGGGGGGGGGGGAGGTAATCTCAATGTACCAAACTAGATCATATACTGAAATAAAGAAGTATTAACAGAATCTAGATATACATATATGCTTAAATATATATATACATTAGAGCTCAGCAATCTTACCTGAAAAGTTGTTCGCCGCCAAATATTTGAAAGTGGAAAGTGGGGAAAGTCTAAAGAACGGATAAATAATACGGATAGTGACGTAACGGTGCGTAGTGTTAGGCCACAGGGCTTACCTTTAATACTAATGCATTTTGCCAGTGAATACATAGAAATTTATCAAACTAATAAAACTTATATTTTCATTGCAGTGATGAGCAGTGAAAATGTAAGATTTTGCAGTGATATTTTAAGATTTTGCAGTGAAAATATTAGTAAGCTTTGCAGTGAAAATATGTTTTTTTTTCTTTTTTGACCAAGCAGAGCGAACATTTGTGTTCACTTCATTGAAACTTGCCGATTTTTCATATCGAAGCGAGGATAGATAAATTGGTTATTTTGCTGTAGAATCTATTTCTGAAATATTCAGACTAGTTTTTGATAAAATACTCACTTAACCGTCAAGTTGACGTGGAGTAAAAAAAAAGATGACGTCATGAACTATGTAAATGTAACTGATTCCCGCACTTTTTGACACTATTATTTTTTGGATGTTTTTAATTTTGTTTTTTTTAAGTACATGTATATAAAATTCAATAAAAAGGAAATTGAATGGTTTCAACATATATTTCACTCGTATGACAGACTATTTCGATATTTTTCACGAGTGCGAAATATCGATATTCTGTCATACTCGTGAAATATATGTTATATTAAACGGGAAACCATTCAATATCCTTTATTAACTATCGGAATGACTGTTTTTGTATGTGTAAAAATGGCTCAATTCAAAGTTAACACGAGAAGTATGAATAAAATAGGTAAGATGTGTTATTTGTGAAATTACCTAGAAATGTAAAGAATAAGTGTGTCGGATTACAGAGTCTTGTTCGGATACGGTCCGTTGATCAGTAATGAGATTTGAGACGACTTATAGTATGCTAATTATAACAGTGATAAATAAAAGAAATGAGAGAAGGGAGATAACTCCTATATATGCATACATTTTTCAAAGTAAATAAATAAATAAATAAATAACGTACTCAACCTAGGCTATTAACTTACTATTGTATGTTGTGGATGAAGTTTTGACAGGTAATCCGAAAATGGCCTATTATTTAAAACAAACAAAAACAAAAAATCAGCAAGCCAAACGGTCACGTGTCCGGAATAAATATCGACCATGAAAGATATAGGTGTATAATATATACATTCATATAACAAAGCAAAAACGTTGTCCAAAATAAATTTGGTTATAATCACAGACTTCTATTATGTATCTATGTCCGTGCTGTAATTGATATATCTACATAACAAAGGCTTTGGGTACGTACAAAATATATGTTCGCAAAACAAAAAGCCTTCAAAAGCTGTGTAGAATATTTGGCCTACTGAAGTTATGAAACTGCAGACGTTTTCTTTTTTTCCTCTCAAATCTGTTTTCCAGGACATGGATGGGGGTATTATATACCACAATATGTTTTACCAGAGTATAATTGCTTAATTAATATTAAGTTTAGTATATTATTATAAATATGTAACTCAATATTACGATTATTGTTAATGTTTGGCACATTTTTATGTAAAATCATGTCGGCCCCCCGCCCCCCCAAAAAAAAAAAAATCTGCATCCGACTAGTCGAGTCCCTGTGTCATATCACTTATATATGCTGAAATTTTGGGTTACAGACTGTTAATTTAGTATCGACGTTGTATGTTAATTAGAAATGTTACACTGCGATAGGAGTTTTTTTTTTTGTGGGGGGGGGGGGGGGGGGGGGGGGGGTGGCTTCGAAGAATGGGTTCATTATCGGTCTTGTATAACAACACCTAAAGGGGGCAATTTAGTAAACAAGATTTTTTCGTTAATGGTAGAATAGAATATATTGTCAAGACAAACAAATCCAATATTTAGTTATCTTACACGTAACCAATGTCCAGTGTGTTCAGGGCTTGAGATAACACAACTTTAAATCTGTCCTCCGTTTTTTTTCATTTTTTAAACGAACATTAATGTTCGGTTATTGTAATCAAGAACTGGACTTAGAAATATGACCATATTTGGTAACCACATTCACCAATACGCCATCTACTGTCTGTTTCAATGAAATAAGGCTGCCCCATTGCCTTACGCTTCAAATAATATACTTGCAAAAACATCTTCGTTTTATTTAGTAGTTTTACCGAAAATGTTGAAATGTATTCAGTAGATGTTTTCAAGATGCATACGATTTGAGAAATGCATAACGCTAGCGAAATGTGAAGACTAAATAAACCTGAACTTTTGCGCATAACTCCAGGTCAATATATTTATGTAAACAACTATTGCGCAGGCGCATTCGTCTCCGGATGTTTAGAAAGTTTTGCTCTTCCGTGTTCATTCCAAAACGGCTGACATTATAGCATATAGGTCTGCAAATATGTCCGCGATTTACTTAAATGTGTAAAATATATATTCTAGAATGTTACATCCTTATCAATATCAACTAGGTGTGTATTTCTATAATTTAGAGAAAGAAATATATCAATAACGGCATACGAGACGATACATTGTATCATACATTTGACGAAAATGACCAATAAATCGAATGCAAATGATAATATCTGGTAACTGCAAGATTACGGAAATCAAAAGTTAAACCAATTTGATCGGTCGATTCTTCCATGACTTTGGCATTGGGTGACAGATACCTACGGCAATATTCAGATGATATCAACAATAACATTTTTGGATACGTGTGGTTGTCATGTTTAAAATGAACAATTATATAGCTTGTTTTTATTTCGGCAAAGACGAGAATATATTTACTGAAACGGACCACAGGTGAAGCGGACTTGGAAATACCGAAACGAAGAAAAATGGGGCTTAATTATAATATAAATTGGCATTATTTTCAGAGAATTGACCCAAATATATGTTCTTCAATGCCTAATTGTATCATATGTAAAATATTAGAGGTTTATTTGACCGAATTTTAAATTAATTTTTCATTTGCGAATCGCGGCCCGATTGTCGTTAGAGTTGAATTACCGAAATGGCCGATAGTGGACCCAACATCGACATTTTTACGAGAGACTGGACCCAATATAGTAATCTTTGGTGTGTGTATAGAGACCATAATTATGATTTTTTTTTTATTTACCTGGAAGTATTTTGAAATAATTTGCAAAATACCGAATTCACGACCAAATTTTCGATTGTGACGAACTACTGAGACGGTGTTATGTTCATGTTAACCTGATTAAAATCAGCTGTTACATGGCTTCGTTTACAATGCACTACGTCTACGCGTAAATTTTTTTAAAGCCGGAAAACGGAAATCGGAAAACGGAAACCGGATTATCTAAAAACAAATGCAAAAATACTTGTGATATTCACTTGATTTGATATTCAGCCGTTAATTGTTATTTGTAGTTTTATAACTTCTGATATATTGTGATTGGTTCTCTATATAATATTGCTGTGGAACTTGTGTTATTTTTCAAACAAATTCATTTTAATAATTTGTTAATTAGAATTTTCATCAAGTCATGATCAAGACTTGAAATTCTCACTACACCATACTTCAAACACGGAGTAATCAATGAATTGATAAACTGAAAATTGAAGACAAGCAAATGAGTTAATATTTACCTTAAATATTTTATCAATATACAACAAATGTTCAAATGACTATTTGTGCCATGCTGTTACAAGATTTCAGTTACAATTCTAAAATTGAATTAGTATGTAAATATATGTTATCCTGTCAATATCCACAAAGCGAGTGTAGTCTACTGTACTCAAAGTCATGCCAGTAGATAGCGGTACATACACTTACTGCTTACATCTAGTGCTTACTTGTGTGAACTATAAATCAATAACAAAATGGTTCATATATTTCTATATATGACTTCACAAATTATTTGGTGTCTGAAGATCTGAATGAAGTGAATAAACGATGTAATAAATTATTTTTATGAAATATTCAAGTCAGATCATTCTCTTTTAAAAATATTGATTTCAGGTCCATGTTGGTAATTCAACTATGACGGCAATCAGGCCTCAAATGGCGAATGATTACAAAAATTTAAAATACTTCTCGGTCAAATAAACCCCTAATATTTTACATATGATTAATTTTGACATTGGAGAACATATACTTGTGTCCATTCTCTAAGCACTGGTAGAAAGTACAAAATAGAGCTTCATAAATTTATTCTCAAAATTACTAATTAAAAAAGGAGTCAAGGTTTTTTGTTTTGAAGTACCAATTACATGCTTGAGTACAGTTTCAATAGGATACATTCCTAATCCGGGCCTTGATTAGCAGCTCTGGTTTTGGTTTTCAGTAATTCTTTGTGTGTTTCATCATATTAAGTTGAAATATGCCAAACTAACGATGGAACTAGCCTAAATTTAGTGCATATTAGAAGATGGCATCAATAAGGTCACAGAGTCCTGACTGTATTATAACTGATGATGCCTTCCCGAAAGAAAGAAGACATTTTATTTTCATCCATCCAAGATAGATCAACAAACTTCCAATTTCAATTGGACCTTACAGAAACATGCATGTGTACAATCATATCAGAACAGCTGCAAACATTTCAAATTATTTGCAATTAATTCCTAAACCGATATCAGTAAATTTATCAACTTTAAACTTAGAAGATTACTGATTTTGCATTAAACAATAATGTTCGTTTACAGTACTTAGAGTACTTAGATTTTTTTTCATTTCATCTGCGCTATTTCAACCCTTTTTATGTGTAGACACTTACGCCCCTGATTTAGAGGCTTATATTTAACCCCAACTGTTTTAAAATTGGCCATAGCAGTCGACGGACCGGTAAATATAATCATTCATATTTAATCCTGCATGAATTGACTTTTACTATGTACGCTATTAAGGGGCGCCGTTTTACTATTTATTCCCATTTGGCGATATCACCTATTCAATCAGTGATATTACCTATTCGAATAGGTGATGTCACCAAATGGGAATAAATAGTAAAACGGCGCCCCATACGCTATCATCACCATCTGATCAGCTTTAAGTAGTATAAAATGGCGGGAATTTAGCATGTTTTTTGTATTCATTATCCGTGCGAACCTCGGGCTATGACTCTGAGAACGACCGACAAACTGACTGAAGGACAACCGTTTTATTGGTTTGCGTGGCCTTACAGACAACACCCATCTCTAACTAGGTCAGGCGTTTTGTTATTCGTGCTACGCATGACTGCACCCACACATACACACCACAGAGTGCCCAGCCCAACCCTAGATCTACTCATTCAGCAACAGCCAAACTACTGCACAACAGTCGAAGTTACGCGGTAAGTACACATTATTATTACCATCAACACATGGATGCATATTCAACTACATGTGTGTTGCGATACTGGAAAAACCTGTTGAACCAGTTGTTTTCTCTAAAAAATCAATAATTTCCTTGTCACCCACGCCGCGCTCAGGTAAACGGGTGGGGATTTAAATAAATCACTGTACAGTAGCTACTGACCGATATCAGCGAACATCCGACGGTAAGTGAAAATATTATCAATGTTTGAAAGAATTATTGCAACTTGGACTTCTCTCCGACCTGTTGGATGGGGAAATGTGCAGTTATTGTACAGCTACGATTCAGTTTTTCGATTGGGCGTTGTTCTTCTATGATTACAGCGCTAGGCCTAGCAGACACCGACATCTTCGGTTATTTTATTAGGTTCAGGTGGTTGCTGGTACCGCGGCAAAATAAGATTGCTGGAACATTAATAAAACCATTTCTAGCATATATCTTACGTGATTCTATAGTTATTAAGGTTATGGATGAAAAAAACCGTCTGAAAACATTTAAGAAAGGTTTCAGATTTTCAGTGAAAGGTTTTGAAAACTAGGGCTTAAAACAGCATAAATTGCCCATATGTGTTTAGCACAACAATAGACTATGTTATTACACTGACATGTTTACAAATTAAACAACATAATTTTCTACGCTTACGCAGAGACCTATATACTAGTATATAGGTCTCTGGCTTACGCTTGACTTGTACTGCCATTCAAGCCATTGATACAATGCTCTGAGATGGGTAACTCTGAAAGCGTATCCCTGTAGGCACTTATTATCACCACACACATCTACGAAGAATGTGACTCACATTCTTTTGGGAAAGTTATGTCTTTGTATTGGACGATACCTTGATGGACAGGCTTAGTCTGTTAATAACAGGTTATATGAGGCAATTATTATAGCAAATAGCTCATAAAATACATGTACATGTATCTTATACACATGAATGTGTGCAACTCTAGCGCTAGCTACTTCACATGTTTTCAGAGAAGATGCAAACAAAACCTATGTGTATTTCGCAGTAAACTTAATTTCTTAGCCAATATATGAATGAACAAGGAAAAATTCAAACATTTCTTCCAATCTTTTCATTTTATCAAAGGCTGGATGGACAAGGAGCTGATGAAAGAGATATATTTATTTAATGATTTGTTTAATTTATTGTACATGGTACGTGTCAGGGCCAGATGAAACTCAGGCTAACTTATTATGGTATACATGATGGAGGCTTCTTCAGTCACAAGTGGTTAAGACTAGTAAGTTATATGATGACTCCAAACTTCCCAGTGAGAGGGGTCAAGAACTGAGTTGGAGGATTACTGGAAAAGGTGGCTAGTCGGATGATAGGACAAGTTTCATAGTAGCTATAGGGGACTGGTCAGTTGATAGAACAAGTAGGGGACTGGTCGGATGATAGGACAAGTAGATGGGCTGGTCGCGATCGGATGATAGGACAAGTAGATGGGCTGGTCGCGATCGGATGATAGGACAAGTTGGGGACTGGTCAGATGATAGGACAAGTAGCTGGACTGGTCAGATGATAGGACAAATAGCTGGACTGGTCAGATGATAGGACAAGTTGGGGACTGGTCAGATGATAGGACAAGTAGCTGGACTGGTCAGTTGATAGGACAAGTAGCTGGACTGGTCAGTTGATAGGACAAGTTAGGGACTGGTCAGATGATAAGACAAGTAGCTGGACTGGTCAGAAGATAGGATAAGTGGTTGGGACTGGTCAGATGATAGGACAAGTGGTTGGTACTGGTCAGATGATAGGACAAGTAGCTGGACTGGTCAGTTGATAGGACAAGTAGCTGGACTGGTCAGAAGATAGGATAAGTGGTTGGGACTGGTCAGATGATAGGACAAGTGGTTGGTACTGGTCAGATGATAGGACAAGTAGCTGGACTGGTCAGTTGATAGGACAAGTAGCTGGACTGGTCAGATGATAGGACAAGTTGGGGACTGGTCAGATGATAAGACAAGTAGCTGGACTGGTCAGAAGATAGGATAAGTGGTTGGACTGGTCAGATGATAGGACAAGTGGTTGGGACTGGTCAGATGATAGGACAAGTAGGGGACTGGTCATGCCAGATGATAGGACAAGTAGCTGGACTGGTCAGATGATAGGACAAGTGGTTGGGAATGGTCAGATGATAGGACAAGTAGGGGACTGGTCAGATGATACATGTAGGACAAGTAGCTGGACTGGTCAGATGATAGGACAAGTTGGGGACTGGTCAGATGATAGGACAAGTAGCTGGACTGGTCAGATGATAGGACAAGTGGTTGGGACTGGTTAGTTGATAGGACAAGTGGTTGGACTGGTCAGATGATAGGACAAGTAGGGGACTGGTCAGTTGATAGGACAAGTAGGGGACTGGTCAGATGATAGGACAAGTAGGGGACTGGTCGGATGATAGGACAAGTAGCTGGACTGGTCAGATGATAGGACAAGTAGGGGACTGGTCAGATGATAGGATAATGTTGGCAAAAAATATTATGTTGATAAAATATGTCGCTGTATAAGTTATATTACATTTACAACAGATTTAAATTGCTAGTATAGCTATCAGCCATTTTATTCTCATCAGATGTGTATGTATAAATGTATATACAGATGTGTATGTATAAATGTATATACAGATGTGTATGTAAAAATGTATATACAGATGTGTATGTATAAATGTATATACAGATGTATATGTATAAATGTATATATAGATGTGTATGTATAAATGTATATATAGATGTGTATGTATATGTATATATAGATGTGTATGTATAAATGTAGACACCAATTACCAACACTATGGTCAGTAGTAAATCTGTAATATACAGTGTCTAGTGTTATCTACAATTATTATATTGATGTGTTTGATAAATGTATATACAGTGTGTATGTCATAATGTATATAAAGAGTGTATATGTACTAACATGTCTATATAAATGTGTCTGTATAAACTGGATATACAGATGTCTATATTAATGAAATATAATGTGTCTCATGTGAAATTGTATACCACAGATGTCCTAAATTATATACCGTGTGTATTATAAATGTATTCACAGATGTGTATGTATAAATGTATATACAGATGTGTAGTATAAATGTATATACAGATGTGTATGTATAAATGTATATACAGATGTGTATGTATAAATGTATATATAGATGTGTATGTATAAATGTATATACAGATGTGTATGTATAAATGTATATACAGATGTGTATGTATAAATGTATGTACAGATGTGTATGTATAAATGTATACACAGATGTGTATGTATAAATGTATATATAGATGTGTATGTAATGTATATATGTGTATGTATAAATGTATATATAGATTCCAGCTCATGAGTAGTATTAAGTCTGTACTGCATTGTGTTAACACTTTAGAGGGTCTGTATTACAGTGGGAAGCAGTACTTTGATGTGTATGATGATGATGGTCCTAATAATACTTGCACCATGAGGCTTTAGAATGATGACAGCACAGGAAATACCGATTCTGAATCTGAGCAATGCATTATCTAATTAGGTTTAATTTGTGGGCCAGAAATTAGCAAACATTCCTCATTCTGCCATTCCTGTGTTGTTTAGAATTTATTACTTTTGCTCAGTCACCTGAGACAGTTTTAAGTGACCTATTGTGATCGCCCTTTGTCCAGTGTAGTGTGTCGTAAACAATTTACATTTTCCACTTCAATATCCAAGAGGCCCACGTGCACAGGTTCATGATATTGAGTCAATAGCATGCTTGCATAAAGAGCTACAAGTTTATTCAAATGACTGACATTGCATGACCTACTTTCAAGGTCACAGGGGTCAGATGTAGTATATTAAAATCTTAAAACAACTTCTCCTTAACGACCCAGCCCAGGAATATGATATTTCGCCATTAGCATGCAATGCCGGAGTTAATAATTTTGACCAACTTTCAAGGTTACAGGGGTCAAATGTGTTAAAGTCTTTAAACATCTTCTTCTCCATAACCAAGAGGTCCATGCTATTCAGGGCCATGATATTAGGTCAGGAGCATATACTGGGAGGAAGTTAATTAAAGGCCTGCAGTTTGTTCATATAAATTACTTTGACCTACTTTCAAGGTCAAAGGGGTCAAATGTTTTAAAATCCTTGAACAACTTCTAATAATCAAGAGGTCCAAGGTTATGAAATTGGATATTTAGTATGCTATAGTGTGAAGGGTTTTAAAGTTTGTTTAAATCAATAACCTGGACCTACTTTCAAGGTTACATGTAAGGGGTCAAATGTATGAAAATCCTAAGGTCATGATATATTGGACCAGTAAATTTAGCATGCTGGGATGAATGACTACTATGGTTTTTCAAATTAATGACCTGGATCTTGTTTTAAGGTTATATATATAATGGTCAAAATTTGGTAAATCTTGAAATGACAGATATTATTTTCAATAACCAAGAAAACCCATACATGTGGTCATGATATTTTAAGTCCACAAAACTGCATGCTGAGATAAAAAAAAAAATCAGTCAATAGTCAAGGTCATCAGGCCAAAATCAAGGTCAAATTTTGTATCTTTTCACTGATAAAAATTTGACATTCTAAGGCAAAGTTGTATTGGGGTAGGGGGGAGGGGCATCCTTAAATGGCCTAAGCTGTTGATTGGACACTAAACAATACTAAACCTATAGCTATTTATAGGTTTAGGTTTATTTTGTTTAACATCCTATTAACAGCCAGGGTCATTTGAGGACGTGCCTGCCATGGTTTTGGAGGTGGAGGAAAGCCGGAGTACCCGGAGAAAAACCACCGGCCTACGGTCAGTACCAGGCAACTGCCCCATGTGGGTTTCGAACTCGCAACCCAGAGGTGGAGGGCCCGGGCTAGTGATAAAGTGTTGGAACACCTTCACCACTCAGCCACCGCAGCCCCTAGCTATTTATAACTAAACTAAAGGAAATGCACATATACAATACAACTTGCAGGGTCAGATTTATAATGAGGCAATTGACCCAGCTCCCTCCCACTGCACCCTGCATAAATCTGAACTATAGCTATATCTCCAGATCTGACAATAACTGACTAATGATGATATACAATGTATTAGTTGTTCTGTTAACATTTTTCCATAAAAACAGCTGTCATATGTCTATGTACTTTGTAGTAAACGTCTCTGACCGGGGTCAGTAGAAGGATTGATCACTCGTCATCAAACAATATATTATTATATCGTTTACTGCTTATCGTACAATGTACCTGTTTACCTGTTATGTATGTACATGGTATATACAGTAGCCTAACAGCCTAAGGTATATAGCTTTTTATATACCCACCATTGAAAAGTTCTAAGTCATATATGTTGGTATTTTTCCCGTTCCTTTTTCCATAGATAAATTCATATTATGTCTCAATTGAACTTGAATTCTGTCTTGAAATCTGTCAATGGTACCGGTGTATTCATTATGCTATGCGCGCTAGCGCTCTGGATCTACAGAACTCTAGCAGTTTGTGAGAAACGGTTTTCTGTACAATACAGGTCATGTTCTTCATATATTATGATTTCTCTGCATCATTAATGGAAAATTCAGTGTACAGGGTTTGTTTACTGGCTTTATGGCATGGGGACTGATGATGAATTGCTGCCCAATCGAAATAAATGGTTTTATTTTCTCAAAATTTGCAGTTCACTCCTGAATTTCTTTCTCAATTCACCAGTTTTCTTTCTGAAATGATGCAAAATGGCCGTATCAATCTTGCAGGTTTAGATATTTCATAATCAATATAAAGTTTAATCAGAAGTGCATGCATTAGTACATGACCATATATCTATTGTTAAATTTGTTTGGTATCTAAATATATATATATATTAGATGTAATATGTAACTCTCTGATAAGCTATAGCTAGATTATGATATACATCTGGAGTGCAAGGTCCATATATATATCATACATAACTTTTTTCAAACCTAGCAATCATGCTTGATCATAGAGATAAAAAAATAGTCTGCACATTACCTGGGTAATAAGTTAATTTTAGATTTCAGATTTTATAGCTATTTTTAGGTTGCCTGAAATGAATAAAGTCTCTGATGACCTATTGCCCTTTTATCCGACGTCATCTGGCATCCGCTGTCTGTCGTCCGTCGTAAACAATTTACATTTTTGACTTCAAGTCCAGAACAGTTCAGCCAAATTCAATGTAACTTGGCAGGAAGCTTTCATGGCCAAATGTCAACCAAAATTGTGAATTATATGGTCCCCACCCCCAGGGGCCTGAGAGGCGACGTAGCCAAAAAGGGGTCAAATTGACTAAAATTTCAAAAATTTTCTTATCAACTTCCAGATTGGTAGAATCAATTACTCTTCACATATAGAAACGCCTTAAGGTGCTTTACCAAATTTGTGAATTTTATGACCCTGGGGAGGGGGTAAACTTTACTATAGTTTATATTTTATATAGGAAAATTTTAGACTGTCATTTGTTTTGTTTATATTGGAATTCATTCTAGCTTGGTTAACATTATCAGCATGGCATGACAGTTTGATGTTTTCGTGTAATTTAATGAATAATATACATGTATATGCCTACATGTACAGAGCAAAAGATAAAGTTTCAGCACAGCATCCTTCAGGCGAGATTGTGTTCAAAAGTTAAAATTGCCCAAAGTTGAAGTTTAGTGGACCAATGGAACTGAATTAGTAGAATCTTATAAGATTTCTCAAACTGAAACTTTATATAGCTAGTATTTAATCTAGTGGATGATTTGTTTATATAAATTGGGCTAACTGTCGCTTCACCATGATTAAAATGTTCTTTTTAGAACGTATGTGGATGTGGCATAGTGGTACGAGATGCAGGTATTCCTGGGTAGGTGATTAGGTGCTGTTGATAAAGATTGTTATAGTTCATCTGTGTTACTCTGTTATATAATACCACTTTATCACGATCAGGTCACACCTATTTTGTCATTGTTGGGTCGCTCATGCATGACTTGACAAGACCACACCTCTAGCAGCAACAGAATCAATACATGTTCGATTCTCAAAAAAAATATTCTTTTCAGAATGTGCTGGGCAAATTATAAGCAACATCTTGATCTACACATACACTATATATATTTAATCCAATATATATATAATAATCTTTATATCTTCTAAGTGTTAAAGTATCTGCCCTGTATAATATATATACGGTACACCCACATCATGAACTGGACCCAGTATATATGAATTCTCTGAGTCACAATGCCTTTGAATTCGAAGTTATATTTAGGAAAGAGTCATACATGGCTTGTATTGGTGGTACAAAACTATGATACACATTATCTATACAGTGAATTAAAGTTTAAATACCTACATCACATATACAGGATATATTACTGATTCTGACATCAGCAGCTGTAGTCATGATGATGAAGAAAGCATATACATGTATATAGGTTTATAGGGAGAATCTTATTCAAATTTACAATGATTGCCATTGTTGTATCTTAGGAATCCATATAAATATACAAAACATTTTTTTCCTAATATTTTAGAAAGTACTGACCACAGCTCGTACATGAAAGCTTAATTTCTCTCATCACAGTAATTGAGTCATGTGATCATGAATCATTATATATATATAAGTACATAGCATGTATATATAATATATATATAAACAGCAGTGGAAGCAGATCTAAGGTTCTGGGTTCTGTCTTAAGTATCTTACTGATCATGAGCACTGTACTCTAACTGGAATTTGATTTGTAAAATATTCTCCTGGTAAGTTTATTATACTATAAAGTACTGTACATATATTATACATGATAGAGAAAGCTACTATGATTACAGATGAATTTTAAGCTAGCTATAGGCCAGTGATGTTTAAATTTGAAAATCCCCAGTTGTTTGAAGTCCAGCCAATATTACCAAGTACATTTACAAGTTTCCTGTTGTAAATATTTATCATCTGGTACATTTTGTATACATATATATACTGATGCCCAGTATCAAAAAGGCCAAGCATAAATATTTTTATGGTTTATGTTTTATTCAAGGTACAAATATAGTACTGTGATCGAGGACTTGTTATAAAAGTTCATAACAAATGTTACCGTATGTGTGATTGCATGTATTGCATGTAAACCGCAGACATTTTTAGTTCATACCATGCATGCATATAAGTATAGAGCTGTGTATCGCAAGGTGGGTAGCGATATGATTCGTATGGCAATACAGGGCTCAGTATAAGATACATATCACCATATATGAGAAGCTGAAGATTTCTGGTATTCCACCGTACAGTTGTTGTGTTTTGTTTGTGGTATTTTTGGATTATTTGAGTCTTTGTCAACATTTGTTACAAAAAACATACATTTTGTCCGTTTCCCACATAGCGTTCTTGAATTTAGATAATTTGGATTTGATAGAATTCCAACAGGCAGCCATAAGCCACTGAAATGGCCTTGTCAGCTACAAAACTTGTTTACTACAAAACATTAGCTAACATTGGTCAAGGGAGATAACTACAAATTTTCAAGTATCGGGATACAAATCAAAGATAGACGATGCGTCGTTGCACTCCAATACATCAACACATGTTACACCACTACATATATATGTCTGATATAGTAAGTCCTAGTTAACGTTGTGCCAGTCATGCACAGTTTGTACTTTCAATATGGCCACCACCAACCGCCATATTTGATTTTAACATATCTGATGGTTAATTAAGTAATGTTAATTGTATTTGTTAAATTACTAATAAGGTCATCCTACAACATCGATCAGGGGCATATTCTGTTCTTGTTTTGTATATTTTAGATATATTTATATTCATGATGGCATTCATCAGCAGCCATTTCTAATTTTCATTTTTGAAATTTGTTCCTACTATTTCTGAACAACTGCAATCAGGCCTTGGTGTTACGATAATTATTGAACTTTAAAGAACTTTTTTCATTCACCTCGAGACTGGAGGTCATCTGATTATAATTTCCTTTTGTCCGTGCTGTCATCCTTCCGTAAACAATTTATATTTCTCTTCTCAGAAACCCCTGAACCAATTTCAATGAAATTTTGCATGGTCCCCAACCCCCAAGGGCCTAATTAAAGGGGAAGCAGAAAAAGGGAGGGGGATAACATTTTTAAAATCTTCTTCTCAAGACTCAAATAACATACTCAAATACTCTTCATTCATGAAGGCTATATATAGGATCCTAAGGGAAATATTTTTGAGCATCAATTGTTGATTTTCCAGTGGAAGTAATTCAAATTTGGCTAGAAGTGCCTGTATACGTATGGTATGGCAAGTTTGTGGTATGCACATGCACATTACCCGGGTATATTGCATATTGTAAATATTGGCCACTAGCTGACTGATGCGTCAATGTGACATATATACGTCAATACTGTGGTTTGGTCAGTGAAATGTAATTCACCTAATTATATATATAATTCCTACTTGTTCTGCAAGATGATATTTGAAATTGAAAAATCTAATTGTTTTTGGCACAAATCTGTTCTTTTAGCCAATGTACACAGATAATTATGTATTGTGATCCTTTTGCTGGCAGAAGCATAATCGATGCATGTAAGTTTATTGAGTGATAACAATGTATTTTGCTGTTACGTATTATATCTGAAGGCGATACTTGTAACATGTAATAGAAACATGCCTCAGGCATGTTGCATTTGCCTGTCTGTCAGTTTTTGTGTAGCTATTATGTAATATCGTCTATATCTGTGTGATGTGTATTATCCTTGACAGTGGTCCAAATCTACACCAGGCTGCATGCTACTGCTGTATGAATAAAGCCCCTACAGTATTTCCTGCGCTCTTGTGAATTTAAGATCCTGATTTGAAAATAAACTTAAATTAAAGATTTGGTCCTCCCTTCATGACTTCTTTAATTTTTCGGCATAACGTATAATATTCTTTTGGCCCCGGATATGAAGCGACAGGTGGCGTTACTGGTCATGATCAAGATGAAGTATGTGATTGGTCAATGTATGTACGTAGCGGTAAATGCAAAATGCAGATATGCAGTTAAAAACGGAACAAAGTTGAGATTGAATGCGAGCTGAACAAGTGGATGTATCTTTTCAAATGATCATGACACATTATGAAATTATATTCCTGATTCAAATGCAGTCTAGCTTATTATTCAAACTGATATAAATTTGTTATCCGTGCTGAAACGTATTAGTTCATTCATTTATTTCACCAGCAGTTTTACATTAAAACTATGCCGTTTATCTTTTTTAAAGATTTTTCTTGTTTAGTAATTATTAAAAGCCTGTCCTTGTAACAGGGGAATATTTGATGCACAGGTACGTACGTACAGGCAGCAAATTGATGAGAAGAATTTATACCAAGCATTCGTGAGGATACGTATACGTACTAGTTACGGTCTTGTTCGAGCAGGTGACCTGTTTCTTCTTTTGTCTGATCGTGGAATCAGGTCACCGAGATAGTTGAACACTTGCATAAATTGGCGATTGCGTTACCATGACCACTTCACCATATGCATCCCAAAATAGGTCTTATTTTCCTCTCTATACAAGTATTAATATCTATATATATATATATATAGGAATACGTTTTTTGGTTTTTGATTAACACTTTATATCATAAATGATAATTACACGGGGGAACCCCAGCTACATGAATATGTATGTGTTTGTGATTTCGGACACTGCATTTGATAAGGTAAGTTATCAGTTTGTCCAGGCCCCGGAAACATCAAGGAATTTCCTTAACTAACCAGTGATTTTTCCATCAGAAGCATTGAAAAATTTTAAGTTAGGGAACTTTGATGAAACCCGGCCCAGGTACATATGTATTGTCCTCCTGTATATGTTGTGTCTGCCAAAATTGGGTGTGGCAATTTTCACCACGTTGACCGTAATTATATACGTATATATAACGACAATGACCACTACATGTACATCAGTGTGGTTCAATATATATACAGTATGTAATGCATGCAGATTGAATTGAGATTTTTTTGGTTGTTTTTGGAAAAAATACTGAAACGTTAGATACGTTTTTGAGTTTGCTTAAAAATTTACTTTTATCTTGTAGGATAGGCGAGACATTATAGGTGTCTTTTTTGTTTTTAAACGAACATTAATGTTCGGTTATTGCCATCAAGAACTGGACTGAGAAATATGACCATATTTGGTAGCCACATTCACCAATACGCCATCTACTGTCTGTTTCAATGAAATATGGCTGCCCCCATTGCCTTACGCTTCAAATAATTTACTTGCAAAATTATCTTCGTTTTATGTAGTAGTTTTACCGAAAATGTTGAAATGTATTCAGTAGATGTTTTCAAGATGCATACGATTTGAGAAATGCATAACGCTAGCGAAATGTGAAGACTAAATGAACCTGAACTTTGCGAATAACTCCAGGTCAATATATTTATGTAAACAAATATTGCGCAGGCGCATTCGTCTCCGGATGTTTAGAAAGTTTTGCTCTTCCGTGTTCATTCCAAAACGGCTGACATTATAGCATCGGTCTGCAAATATGTCCGCGATTTACTTAAATGTGTATTATATACATTCTAGAATGTTACATCATTATCAACTAGATGAGTATTTATATAATTTAGAGAAAGAAATATATCAATAACGGCATACGAGACGATACATTGTATCATACCAGTATAGGTTACTGTACAGTACATGTTTGCGAGAAAGGGTAGATACTAGGTGGCATTTGTGGTCAGGGTGACTGGTCATAGCGTTAACGTTGTCATCGATTTCCATATTCCATTTTCCTTTGACGAAACGACCAATAAATCAAATGCAAATGATAATATCTTGTTGCCATGTGCACGGGATTGGTTGTTGTAGGCGATACTAAGAACGTATTTACTGTTGTAAGGGAGGTAACTGCAAGATTACGGAAATCAAACGTTAAACCAATTTGATTGGTCGATTCTTCCATGACTTTTGCAATGGGTTTACAATCGAAGTGACAGATAACTACGGCAATATTCAGATGATATCAACAATAACACTTTTAGATACGTGTGGTTGGCAGTTGTCATGTTTAAAATGAACAATTATATAGCTTGTTTTTATTTCGGCAAAGTCGAGAATATTTACTGAAACGGACCACAGGTGAAGCAGACTTGGAAATACCGAAACGAAGAAAAATTGGGCTTAATTATAATATAAATTGGCATTATTTTCAGAGAATTGACCCACATATATGTTTTTCAATGCCTAATTGTATCATATATAAAATATTAGAGGTTTACGAATTTTGAATTAATTTTTCATTTGCGAATCGCGGCCCGATTGTCGTTAGAGTTGAATTACCGAAATGGCCGATAGTGGACCCAAATCGATATTTTTACGAGAGAATGGACCCAATATAGGATCTATTAATCTTTGGTGTGTGTATAGAGACAATATGCTTTTTTTTTTCTTTACCTGAAAGTATTTTGAAAGAATTTGCAAAATACCGAATTCACGATCAAATTTTCGATTGGGACGAACTACTGAGACGGTGTTAAGTTCATGTTAAGTCAATCTGATTGAAATCAGCTGTTACATATGTACACATGGCTACGTTTACAATGCAATACGCCTATGTAATTTTTTTTCAAAGACGGAAAACGGAAATCCGGATTATCTAAAAACAAGTGCAAAAAGACTTGTGATATTCACTTAATTTGACATTCAGCCATTAATTATTATTTGTAGATCTAGTTTTATAACTTCTGAAATAGTGTGATCGATTCTCTATATAATATTGCTGTGGAACTTGTGTTATTTTTCAAACAAATTCATTTTGAAAATTTGTTAATTTAGAACGTTCATCAAGTCATGATCAAGACTTGAAATTCTCGCTACACCATACTTCAAACACAGTAATCAATGAATTGATAATTGAAAATTGAAGTCAAGCAAATGAGTTAATATTTACCTAAATAATTTTTCAATTATATATATACATAACATGTTCAGATGACTATTTGTGCCATGCTGTTACAAGATTTCAGTTACAATTCTAAAAGTCAAGCAAATGAGTTAATATTTACCTAAATAATTTTTCAATATACAACACATGTTCAGATGACTATTTGTGTCATGCTGTTACAAGATTTCAGTTATAATTCTAAAATTGAATTAGTATGTAAATATATGTTATACTGTCAATATCCACAAAGCGAGTGTTGTCTACTGTACTCAGTCATGCCGGTAGATAGCGGTACATATACGTACTGCTTACATCTCGTGCCTACTTGTGTGAACTATAAATCAATAACAAAAATGGTTCATATATTTCTATATATGACTTCACAAATTATGCGGTGTCTGAAGATCTGAATGAAGTGAATAAACGATGTATTAAATTATTTTTATGAAATATTCAAGTCATAGATTTTTTTTTTTAGAAATACTGATTTTAGGTACATTTTGGTAATTCAACTATAACGGCAATTAAAATACTTCTCGTTTTTTTTTAAAGCCGGAAAACCGAAATCCGGATTATCTAAAAACAAATGCAAAAAAACTTGTGATATTCACTTTATTTGATATTCAGCCGTTAATTGTTATTTGTAGTTTTATAACTTTTGATATATTGTGATTGATTCTCTATATAATATTGCTGTGGAACTTGTGTTATTTTTCAAACAAATTCATTTTAATAATTTGTTAATTTAAAATTTTCATCAAGTCATGATCAAGACTTGAAATTCTCACTACACCATACTTCAAACACGGAGTAATCAATGAATTGATAAACTGAAAATTTACCTTAAATAATTTTTCAATATACAACACGTGTTCAGATGACTATTTGTGCCATGCTGTTACAAGATTTCAGTTACAATTCTAAAATTGAATTAGTATGTAAATATATATTATCCTGTCAATATCCACAAAGCGAGTGTAGTTTACTGTACTCAAAGTCTTGCCAGTAGATAGCGGTACATATACTTACTGCTTACATCTAGTGCTTACTTGTGTGAACTATAAATAGTAACAAAATGGTTAATATATTTCTATATATGACTTCACAAATTATGTGGTGTCTGAAGATCTGAATGAAGTCAATAAACGATGTATTACATTATTTTTATGAAATATTCAAGTCATATATCATTCTCTTAAAAATATTGATTTCAAGTCCATTTTGGTAATTTTACTATGACGGCAATCAGGCCTAGAATGGCGAATAAACCCCTAATATTTTACATATGATTAATTTTGACATTGGAGAACATAAAATTGTGTCCATTCTCTAAGCACTGGTAGAATGTACAGAATAGAGCTTCATAGATATATTCTCAAAATTACTAATTACCCCGGTAAATATAACATTTTACATAAACCTCCCATGACTGATGGTGAACTTAAACTTGCAAATCTCCTGTGTCATTCCAATTTTGATATGTGTAAATATATACACGTACTGTTATATATATAGTTATAGATATGGAATGCTTCACAATTTGCATACAGTTATGGAATCTTTTAACACCCCCAAAAATGTTCTCACCACATAAAGGTGTGATTTGTGCAATTACATTGCTGAATTGTGTGGTTCAGTATGATTGGATGATCAACATTGGAAAAGGACAATAAATAGGGAATGTGTCGTCCAATCGAATGGACTGTAATCTTTGTGATCAAGTTTGAAGTTGAAAATGAATCTTGAAGTTTTCTTTTCCTGTTTGCTGAATTATTCGATGAAGATAGTCTTTATCTGGTTGTTATTCTTTATCACATTGTTTACAATACTGTAATTATAACAGAAGTTTATCTTCTCATATACAGATTTATTAACATCAAATGATTCCTGAACAAAAGGAGTCAGTTTTTTTTTTTTTTGAAGTACCATAAATGCTTGAGTACAGTTTCAATAAGATACATTCCTAATTCGGGCCTTGATTAGCAGCTCTGGTTTTGGTTTTCAGTAATTCTTTATGTGTGTTTCATCATATTTAGTTGAAATACAACTATGTATGCCAAACTAACGATGGAACTAGCCTAAATTTAGTGCATATTAGAAGTTGGCATCATGAAGGTCACAGAGTCCTGTCTGTATTATAACTGATGATGCCTTCCCGAAAGAAAGAAGACATATTTTATTTTCATCGATCCAAGATAGATCAACAAACTTCCAATTTCAATTAGGACCTTACAGAAACATGCATGTGTACAATCAAATCAGAACAGCTGCAAACATTTCCTAATTCCTAAACCGATATCAGTAAATCTATCAACTTAAAACTAAGAAGATTACTGATTTTGCATTAAACAATAATGTTCGTTTACAGTACTTCCAGTACTTTGATTCATTCACAATGTTTAAGGGATGTCCAATAGTCCATGCAATAGATGCATAATATGCAATTAGGGAGTGGATTTCAGTTTCTAAATATTGCCGCAGGTATTAATTCTAGCCATAAAAAGAAATGTTTTGATGTAAGACAACTCCAGATCTGATGTTGGACTATATAGCTTTAAGATAAATTTAGAATGATTCATTTTCAGTATCACTTACGAACAATCTGCCTCTAGCTAGCTACTATAAATTGTATACCCCTCTGTATTCCTACAGTACATCTTGATGCTCGGTGTGCACATGGGTAATGCAATTAGGGTGTGGTAAGTATTTAGGTCAAGATCAAACTAGCTGGTGGTATGATCAAACTAGCTGGTGGTATGATCAAACTAGCTGGTGGTATATGATCAAACTAGCTGGTGGTATGATCAAACTAGCTGGTGGTATGATCAAACTAGCTGGTGGTATATGATCAAACTAGCTGGTGGTATGATCAAACTAGCTGGTGGTATGATCAAACTAGCTGGTGGTATATGATCAAACTAGCTGGTGCTATATGATCAAACTAGCTGGTGCTATATGATCAAACTAGCTGGTGGTATGATCAAACTAGCTGTGGTATGATAGACTATTTCCTGGTTATTTTCTTCTAGAATCTTTCTGTGCAGAAAAAATGTGCAATGGTGATCTGGGCAAATTTAGATTGCTGGATTTCATGTCCTTGCATAAAAAAATCATAAATGCAGGATGTTTGGAACTTAAATGACTTAATTGTGAGCATAAACTCTTTGGAATGGGGCCAAGATTTGGACACATACAATACTGGCAGGAAAATTGCTTTAAGTTGGGAGTAAGATAATTAGTTTTCTATGTATATTCTAAAGACACAGAAGTCTTGCATGTTCTTTTGAGGAAAGGACACATTTACAACACACTGAAATGTGTGTTGTAAATGTGTTAAGTACACAAAAAATACTACACATACTTGTTCAAAAATATGAATAACTTGATATACTTGATATAATTTGGGATGTTATCAGACTCCTCTGATCGCTCATGCGTGTCGTTAGTGTGGTATATACTAACATTCCTCATCATATACCTGTCCTTTTGAAGTACATTAAGGGGTAAGGCCTGAAACTACCACTGATCATAAGTACTATACCCTAGTACATTGTAACCATGGTAACTATTCAGTTATTGCCCTTATCTTACGTTTTATGTAAATTTTAGACAAAAACTTTTCTTTACAAAGATTATTTATCTGTATTTTCTTTATAGTAGTTTTGCATGCATGCAATTGAGTTGTGGTACTTAATATATAGTGTTATTTAGTTTTCCGATGGCGGCAACAGTACTTAAAGTGTTAAACTCAAAAGTGGTTCATTTATTAAAAGTACTATGTTTTACAATTTGGTATACAAGCAAGAAAATGTTGGCACATGGTTTTTATTGTGATTCTAGCCTATAGTTGACAGTAGGACTTTGTTGATAATATCAAACCAATGTTGAAGTTTTCTGTTTAGCTGGCGGTTGTGCATAATTCTCTTTTCTCAATTATTATTACACATACTGTCATAACTAAATCTATGGATATAGCTATCCCGAACACGCATTTCAAATTCTGGCTTTCTCCCACATGTACAGTTAACCATCAACTGGACTTTTAAGAAGTGGGGACATTCGATCGAGACATGTATAATTGCATGTAATTTTTAGCCCACCATCATCAGATGGTGGGCTATTCAAATCGCCCTGCGTCCGTGGTCCGTCGTCCGTCCGTCCGTCCGTCCGTCCGTCCCTCCGTCCGTCCGTCCGTCCCTCCGTCCGTAAACAATTCTTGTTATCGCTATTTCTCAGAAAGTACTGAAGGGATCTTTCTCAAATTTCATATTTAGGTTCCCCTTGGTGCCTAGTTATGCATATTGCATTTTGAGACCAATCTGAAAACAACATGGCCGACAGGCAGCCATCTTGGATTTTGACAATTGAAGTTTGTTATCGCTATTTCTCAGAAACTAATGAGGGGATCTTTCTGAAATTTCATATGTAAGTTCCCCTTGGTGCCTAGTTATGCATATTGCATTTTGAGACCAATCTGAAAACAACATGGCCGACAGGCAGCCATCTTGGATTTTGACAATTGAAGTTTGTTATCGCTATTTCCCAGAAACTAATAAGGGGATCTTTCTGAAATTTCATATGTAGGTCCCCCTCAGTGTCTAGTTATGCATATTGAATTTTGAGACTAATCGGAAAACAACATGGCCGACAGGCAGCCATCTTGGATTTTGACAATTGAAGTTTGTTATCGCTATTTCTGAGAAAGCACTGAAGGGATCTTTCTCAAATTTCATATAAAGGTTCCTCTTGGTGCCTAGTTATGCATATTGCATTTTGAGAAGAATTAGAAAACAACATGGCCGACAGGCAGCCATCTTGGATTTTGACAATTGAAGTTTGTTATCGCTATTTCTCAGAAACTAATGAAGGGATCTTTTTTGCAATTTCATATGTAGGTTCTCCTTAGTGCCTAGTTATGAATATTGAATTTTGAGACCAATCGGAAAACAACATGGCCGACAGGCAGCCATCTTGGATTTTGACAATTGAAGTTTGTTATCGCTATTTCTCAGAAACTTATGAAGGGATCTTTCTGAAATTTCATATAAAGGTTCCTCTTGGTGCCTAGTTATGCATATTGTATTTTGAGACTAATCTGAAAACAACATGGCCGACAGGCAGCCATCTTGGATTTTGACAATTGAAGTTTGTTATCGCTATTTCTCAGAAAGTACTGAAGGGATATTTCTCAAATTTGATATGTAGGTTTCCCTCGGTGCCTAGTTATGCATATTGCATTTTGAGACTAATCTGAAAACAACATGGCCGACAGGCAGCCATCTTGGATTTTGACAATTGAAGTTTGTTATCGCTATTTCTCAGAAAGTACTGAAGGGATCTTTCTCAAATTTCATATGTAGGTGACCCTCTGTGCCTAGTTATGCATATTGCATTTTGAGACTATTCGGAAAACAACATGGCCGACAGGCAGTCATCTTGGATTTTGACAATTGAAGTTTGTTATCGCTATTTCTCAGAAAGTACTGAAGGGATCTTTCTCAAATTTCATATGTAGGTGACCCTCTGTGCCTAGTTATGCATATTGCATTTTGAGACTATTCGGAAAACAACATGGCCGACAGGCAGTCATCTTGGATTTTGACAATTGAAGTTTGTTATCGCTATTTCTCAGAAAGTACTGAAGGGATCTTTCTCAAATTTCATATGTAGGTTTCCCTCAGTGCGTAGTTATGCATAATGCATTTTGAGACCAATCGAAAAACAACATGGCTGACAGGCAGCCATCTTGTATTTTGAAAATTGAAGTTTTTTATCGCTATTGTACAGAAGGTACTGAAGGGATTTTTCTCAAATTTCATATGTAGGTTCCCCTTGGTCCCTGGTATTGCATTTTGGGACCAATCCGAAAACAACATGGCCGACAGACAGCCATTATCGCTAAATCTTAAATTTTATATATAGGTTCCCCTTGTTTGAATAGTACTAGAGGGCTGTTTCTGAATTTACACAGATTAGTAACACTTAGAGGAAGAGAAAAGTAGAGAAAAGATCAATCTGACATGGAACCTATAAAGATCATTCAATGGTGGGTGCCAAGATCCCTCTGGTTTGTAAGTTCCCCTTGGTCTGTAGTTCTGCATATTGCATCTTGGGACCAATAGGAAAACAACATGGCCAAAAGTCAGCCATCTTGGATTTTGACAATTGAATTTTGTTATCGCTATTTATCAGAAATGGCTGAAGGGATCTTTCTGAAATTTCATTTGTAGGTTGCCCTCTGTGCCTAGTTATGCATATTGGATTTTGAGACCAGTCAGAAAACAAACTGGCCGACAGGCAGCCATCTTGTATTTTGACAATTGAAGTTTGTTATCGCTATTTTACAGAAGGTACTGAAGGGATCTTTCTCAAATTTCATATGTAGGTTCCCCTTGGTCCTGGTGTTGCATTTTGGGACCAATCCGAAAACAACATGGCCGACAGACAGCCATTATTGCTAAATCTTAAACTTTATATATAGGTTCCCCTTGTTTGAAAAGTACTAGAGGGCTGTTTCTGAATTTACACAGATTAGTAACACTTAGAGGAAGGGAAAAGTAGAGAAAAGATCAATCTGACATGGAACCTATAAAGATCATTCAATGGTGGGCGCCAAGATCCCTCTGGGATCTCTTGTTGTAAGAAGTGGGGACATTCGATCAAGATACGTGTATAATTGCATGTAATTCTTGTCAGAAGTGGGGACATTCGATCGAGACATGTATATACACATAGTGTAATTGCATGCATGTAATTCTTTTTATGTGCTTCTGTAATAATAGCGGTCTATTAGGCAAACATAATGATGGAGTTATCAATATATATTATGTTCTGAAAATATTTCTCTACATACATGTACATATGATCATGAGAATCCACAATTTTTCCTCACAAAACCATTGTCTGTTTTAATTTATATGAATATATTATATATATAAAGTGGAATGAAAAAAATGTATGAAAGTTTCTTTTACCTTGCATTGATGATGAATATTACGTGAGAAAAGCGGTTTTGGCCCATCATTATCAGACGGTCTGTCCATCATTGTTATTATATCCTGTGAAGTTTTAGAGGGATTATTATAGGTTCCCCAGTTGATCCCTAGTTGTGGTCATTCAATTTGTGTCTGATTTAAATTTGGAAAACAAAATGGGTGACAAGCAGCCATCTTGGATTTTGACATTAGAAGTCAAATGTTATACATTATACAGAAAGGTCTTCTCAGATTTCATTTTGTATATATATGTAGATCCTTATGTAATCACTGGATTTACCGGGAGACGAGTACAGAAAAGTAGGGAAAAGGCGAGCAAAGATCGGTCTTCATATAGGACTGATAAAGCTTGTTGGTGTCAAGATCTGTTGTTCTATGTTGAAAATCAGTGGGTTGATATTTAATCGACAAGATGATAATGGTAGTTATTATCGGCAAGATGAAAATGAGTTGGAGGAAAACAACCATCAATATGCATGTATCTCCATATTGTTTTTATTATATTGTGATAATGATTGTGAAAACGAACCTATTAATTATTTTATAAGATATTTTTTAGATTCATTTATTTCATTTGAGAGTCATTTTCCTGAAAACTAGACGTATTTTTCACATGAGTATTGTAGATCCATATTGATATATATGACATCAATTTACAAGAAAATTTCATTAAAATGTTTATCTTTGTATTTTCAGAAACTGAAGCAAGATGGAGTTGAACTGTGGATTAAAATGCCTTAAATACCTCCTGCTTGCTTTTAACTTGATAATATGTGTAAGTTACCATTGTTTAACACTAATATATCTATACATGTTCACATATAACATAGTAACACAATTGATGAAGGAAGACAACTTAATGACTCATACCCTAACGGAGCCCCGAACTCACGATCTACGGCACCCAATCGCTTAGCCAGAAATACCCACAGCGTATACCGCTGCGCCACATCGGTGTTCTTAAAAGAACGTTTCAATGGCGCAGCTAGTGATAATCGGCCCGATATTCTGACATGATCATTGTGGCAGTCGTCTATTAGATGATATGAATATCTGGATCGCAATGTATTTACATACATGGATGTGAATTGTACACATATATTTGTGTTATTTCTATCCATCCTTCTTTCTGTTCATCCGCTTTGATGTCCAGGGTCTATCTCCTACAATGCTTGTCACTAGAACTTCATACATGTACTTGGGGTGTGGGTTTACCTTGATGAGGTGGCCATGGTGTGTCATGTAGCTAGGCTACCAAAATTCGGTCATATGCATTCAGACCTACCTTTTGACCTTTGACCTACATTTAAGAAAAAGTTTGTCCGGGTTAACATTCTATCTGCTACTTTATTTGTCACTGGAACTTCATACTTGGCACATAGGTTCCCTTAGGAGATCAATTGTGTTGTTGTACTGTCTTTGACCTGCATCAAAGAATTCCTGGGCTGTATATCCTACAATATATTGATCACTGGAACTTACAGGGGACACGCATGGGTCACTTGTATTGAACTTCAAATGTCAACTATTGAATCTGTGATATTGCTGAATTTAATTACATCTTTAACACCAGATACAACTAAACTGAATTTTTAGGTTGCCTAACTGAGACAAAGTCTCCGATGACCTATTGCGTCGTCCGGCGTGCATAGTAAACAATTTACATTTTTGACTTTCTTCTCCAAAACATCTCAACCAAATTAAATGAAATCTAGCAAGAAGCTTCCATGGCCAAGTGTCAACCAAAATTGTGAATTATATGGTCCCCCACCCCCCAGGGGCCTGAGGGGCGGGGCCAAAAAGGGCCAAATTGACTAAACTTTCGGATATGGTAGAATCAAATACTCTTCACAGATAGAAAGGTCTTGATTAAGGTACTTTACCAAAATTGTGAATTTCATGACCCTGGGGTCTCACGTTTGCCCCTGGGGAGGGGTAAACTTTACATACATTATATAGAAAAATCACAATTTTTACTATCACTTGTTTCATTTCTATTGGAATTCATTATAACTTGGTTAACATTATCAGCATGGGATGACAGTTTGATAGTATGCACATGTTGGCCCTGACTGACCCCCAGGGGCTGATGGGCGGGTCCAAAAACTGTCAAATTAAATTTCAAAATAATATCTTCTCAAGACACACATAAGGTAGAATCTGGAAGGGTCTTAAGGTGCTTTACCAAAATTGTGAATTTCATGGCCCTTGGGTCTCATGTTTGCCCCTTTGGAGGAGGTACCTTTTACTGTTGTTTATATAAGGAAATCACATTTTTGACTATCATTTGTGTCATTTCTATTGGAATTAGCAGTTTTGGAAGGCAGTTTGCTGGCATGCAATTATTGACCCCTATGGGCTGGTGGGCAGGGTCAAAAAGGGTCAAATACAGAAATATTTCAAAACTCAGGTGACAGTTAAGACCCATGCATTGGCATCTTGTTTTAATCTGGTGGGCCTGTTAACTATTCAGTGTGATGAATTATTTTCCACACATATTCATCATCTATGCATTCTTGGGATATAATTTCATATCTGGTGTGGGACCACCAAATTGTCATGTAAAAAGTTATATTTATTCTGTTTTTTCTTGTAGTAAATTATCTCTATCTTAATTCCTGTCTGTTGTAGATCGTCGGTATAGCCGCTTTGGTCGTAGGTATTGTGTCGATGGTCGGAGACAGCAATCTATTTAGCCTGCTGAAACTGTCACTCGACCAATCCACCCTAGTCCAGTCGTCGTCTGTGATTATCATCGTTACTGGCGTTATTCTGTTCCTTATCGGGTTCATTGGTTGCTGCGGTGCCTACAAAGAAAGTGTGTGCATGCTGGGAATCGTAAGTACCTGAAATCTCGAGTAAAGTTTATTTTTCAGAATACGTCTTCCTTACATTTTCATTTGTTAAAGAAAGGTTCTCCTGAGAGCTATTAGTAACAGTTTCATTGAAATTTTCTGTCATTCTGATCCCTTGCCTCGGTCACCGTGAATACTCGGGGATATATCTTTTAGCTTTTCTTGACCCAACTGATTTCCATGTAACAGAGTTCTTGAAAGTAATCACTCATACCGATATGATGAGCCACTAGGCTTAAAGTGATAAAGAATGCATGTTTAAGATAACAAGTTAATTGGTATACGTCACTATATGTACCAATGTTCTGTTAATTTTACAGTATGCTGCTGTTGTTATCATCATCATCATCATTGAAATAGCTGGTATTGCTGTAGCAGCTGCATTCCAATCAAAGGTAATGTAATCCACAGATAAACAAATTACAGGTAAGGTAAATTACAGGTAAAAAATCACAGGTAAAGCAAATAGCATGTAAAGTTAATTTCTGATAAAAAAAATTACAGGTGAGGTAAATAACAGGTAAACTACAGGTAAAAAAATCACAGGCTAGACAAATCACAGGTAAGGCAAATTGCAAGGAAGGTAAATAAAAGATAAGGCAAATGACAGGTGAGGTATATTACAGGTGAAAAATAACAGGCAAGGCAAATCACAGGTAAGGCAAATTGCAAGTAAGGTAAATAACAGATAAGGCAAATCACAGGTGAGGTAAATTAGAGTTAAGGTATACGTAAATTACAGGAAAAGAATCACTTAAAAACACTGATTAGGAAAATTACTGGTAAAAACATCACAGGTAAATCACAGAATTCTTGTTTTATTTGATATGGCACAAGCATATGTTTTTTTCTGTCCATGTAATACTGTTTGTTAAATTACTCGGGTGACCAATTAGGCCCATAGGCTTCTAATTTAAAAACACTTCTCTGAAATATTGGTAACCTAACTTAATTGTGATATACATGTATAGGTGTGAGGCATTGTTCAGATGACATGTGTAACATGTTACTATTTTTAGTTTGTCTTTTTGACAGGTGACCTCTGAACTGAAGAGCGGTCTAAAGAAGCACATTATGGAAGATTATGATGGGACTGGTGCCATGGACACCTTCACCTTCTTTGTCGACCAAACACAAGTCCAGGTAAGTTTTACCATGATTTAGTGACACTACCATAGTCCAGGTACCAGGTAAGTTTTACCATGATTTAGTGACACTACCATAGTCCAGGTACCAGGTAAGTTTTACCATGATTTAGTGACACTAGTCCAGGTACCTGGTAAGTTTTACCATGATTTAGTTACACTAGTCAAGGTACCTGGTAAGTTTTACCATGATTTAGTGACACTACCATAGTCCAGGTACCAGGTAAGTTTTACCATGATTTAGTGACACTAGTCCAGGTACCTGGTAAGTTTTACCATGATTTAGTTACACTAGTCAAGGTACCTGGTAAGTTTTACCATGATTTAGTGACACTAGTCCAGGTACCTGGTAAGTTTTACCATGATTTAGTTACACTAGTCAAGGTACCTGGTAAGTTTTACCATGATTTAGTGACACTAGTCCAGGTACCAGGTAAGTTTTACCATGATTTAGTGACACTAGTCCAGGTACCAGGTAAGTTTTACCATGATTTAGTGACACTAGTCCAGGTACCTTTGAAGTTTTACCATGATTTAGTGACACTAGTCCAGGTACCTGGTAAGTTTTACCATGATTTAGTGACACTAGTCCAGGTACCAGGTAAGTTTTACCATGATTTAGTGACACTAGTCCAGGTACCTGGTAAGTTTTACCATGATTTAGTGACACTAGTCCAGGTACCTTTGAAGTTTTACCATGATTTAGTGACACTAGTCCAGGTACCAGGTAAGTTTTACCATGATTTAGTGACACTAGTCCAGGTACCTTTGAAGTTTTACCATGATTTAGTGACACTAGTCCAGGTACCTGGTAAGTTTTACCATGATTTAGTGACACTAGTCCAGGTACCTGGTAAGTTTTACCATGATTTAGTGACACTAGTCCAGGTACCTGGTAAGTTTTACCATGATTTAGTGACACTAGTCCAGGTACCTGGTAAGTTTTACCATGATTTAGTGACACTAGTCCAGGTACCTGGTAAGTTTTACCATGATTTAGTGACACTCGTCCAGGTATCTGGTAAGTTTTACCATGATTTAGTGACACTAGTCAAGGTACCTTTGAAGTTTTACCGAGTTATTCACACTAACCTAGTTTAATTTCTTCATTTCTGATTAACAGTTTGACTGCTGTGGTGTTGACAGTTACACAGAGTTTGTTAATGCAACCAAGTGGAACAGAGGGAATGCCACAATTCCTCTCTCATGCTGTATACTTACAAACAAAGATGATTACCCAGAGAATCCATCGAAAGCAACAGCCAAGAACCAAACATGTCAGCAGTCTCCTGATTCAACCAACTCTAACATCAACAAGGTAAGTCAGACTTGTTTGTCAAATCTACACTTGTTTCAGTCTCGCTCACAAAGTGGGTCACTGACAATGGTATGTGTTAACGACAATGATATGGGTTACTGACGATGGTATGGGTTACTGATGATGGTATGGGTGGTTACTGACGATGGTCATGGGCTACTGACGATGGTATGGGTTACCAACGATGGTATGGGTTACCAATGACAGTATGGGTTACCAATGACAGTATGGGATACCAACGATGGTATGGGTTACCAATGACGGTATGGGTTACAAACGATGGTATGCATTACCAATGACGGTATGTGTTACCAACGATGGTATGCGCTACCAATGACGGTATGGGTTACAAACGATGGTATGCATTACCAATGACGGTATGTGTTACCAACGATGGTATGCGCTACCAATGACGGTATGGGTTACCAACGATGGTATGCGCTACCAATGACAGTATGGGTTACCGATGTAGTATGCATTACCAATGACAGTATGGGTTACCAACAATGGTATGGGTTATTGCCGATGGTATGGGTTACTGAAGATTGTATGATTACTGACGATGGTATGGGTTACTGACGATGGTATGGGTTACCAATAATGGTGTGGCTATGTGACGGGTGGTATGACACCGATAACAGTGTAGTTATATGACGGGTGGTATGACACCGATAAAAGTGTAGCTATGTGACGGGTGGTATGACACTGATAACAGTGTAGCTATGTGACGGGTGTTATGACACTGATAACAGTGTAGCTATGTGACGGGTGGTATGACACCGATAACAGTGTAGTTATATGACGGGTGGTATGACACCGATAAAAGTGTAGCAATGTGACGGGTGGTATGACACTGATAACAGTGTAGCCGTGTGACGGGTGTTATGACACTGATAACAGTGTAGCTATGTGACGGGTGTTATGGCACTGATAACTGTAGTTATGTGACGGGTGTTATGGCACTGATAACAGTATAGCTATGTGACGGGTGGTATGACACTGATAACAGTGTAGTTATGTGACGGGTGTTATGACACTGATAACAGTGTAGCTATGTGACGGGTGGTATGACACCGATAACAGTGTAGTTATATGACGGGTGGTATGACACCGATAAAAGTGTAGCTATGTGACGGGTGGTATGACACTGATAACAGTGTAGCTATGTGACGGGTGTTATGACACTGATAACAGTGTAGCTATGTGACGGGTGGTATGACACCGATAACAGTGTAGTTATATGACGGGTGGTATGACACCGATAAAAGTGTAGCAATGTGACGGGTGGTATGACACTGATAACAGTGTAGCCGTGTGACGGGTGTTATGACACTGATAACAGTGTAGCTATGTGACGGGTGTTATGGCACTGATAACTGTAGTTATGTGACGGGTGTTATGGCACTGATAACAGTATAGCTATGTGACGGGTGGTATGACACTGATAACAGTGTAGTTATGTGACGGGTGTTATGACACTGATAACAGTGTAGCTATGTGACGGGTGTTATGACACTGATAACAGTGTAGCTATGTGATGGGTGGTATGACACTGATAACAGTGTAGCTATGTGACGGGTGTTATGACACTGATAACAGTGTAGTTATGTGACGGGTGGTTTGACACTGATAACAGGGTAGTTATGTGATGGGTGTTATTACACTGATAACAGGGTAGTTATGTGACGGGTGGTTTGACACTGATAACAGGGTAGTTATGTGATGGGTGTTATTACACTGATAACAGGGTAGCTATGTGACGGGTGGTAGGACAATGATAACAGTAGTTATGTGACAGGTGTTATGACACTTATAACAGTGTATACATAGTTATGTGTGATATATAAATCTATTTTTCAGTCCTGCTATAACTCTATTAAGGACTTCGCCATGAATAACGCCAGAAACATCATCATTGTTGGTGTAGTCGTCCTGATTGTCGAGGTGAGAATATACCAAAAGTGTGAATTTCATAACTTAGGGGCATTGCATGCTTCCCCATAGGAAGGGGGGATTTATTGTAGTTAAAAGGGATATTAAATTTTAACATAATTTGTTGAACTGCCTTTGGGAATGATTTTAAGTTGGTTAGAATTATCAATTTGGAATGGCAGTTTGATGGTATCGGGATGGGTCAAATTTACTAAAAATTCAAAACTTGTCTTCTTCAGACCCAGATATGGTAGAATCAAATACTCTTCAAATCTGGAAAGGTTCTTAAGATGGTTTACCAAAATTGAGGATTTCATTACCCTAGTCTCAGTTTCCTACTTGGGAGGGGGTGAAATATAGTTTATACGGGAAAATGATATTTAAGAGCATCATTTGTGAAATAGCCATTGAAATAATTCTTAGAATTATCATTTTCTAATTGGTGTTTGATGGTTGCCTATATTGGCACTGACTCTCATGGACAAATGGGCAGGGCCAAAATAGCCATATGGAAATTGACTGAAATATGTCAGAACTCAACTGACCATGAAGGCTCATGGCCCTCTTGTTAATTAGCTTATAGGAAATATAATTAAAACTGTTAAATGAAGCAAGGATATCACTGTGTATGTATATAACTCACCATTTTGAAAAGTTCAGATCAAAAAGTCAAGGTAATCAGAATGTTTGTTCTTTGAAATCTAGAATCTGTCTTTATCACATTTTCATAGGATTTTCCCGCCGCTGTAGGACAAATGGAGACTATATACCTACTTTAGTATTGGCCATTGGCTTACATCGAATGGCTGCACTTGTTCAATGACTTTTGGTCAATTAATTAAAAATATACCACTCTCAGAACCCAAAATTTTTTAGTGAAAATTTGAAATTGTGATTCTTTGTTAAAACAATGTTGTATATGCTATTCCAAATGATATTTACAAGTAGATTTAAAAAGTTTGAGTTATTTGTTTTGTTTCTGTTTAGGTGATCTGCTTCATCATTGCTGTATGTCTGTGTAACAGACTGAGGAAGGATGGTGACGCTTAGATACCCAACACCAGTAGTCTCCCCTTCATGATTGCATAGAGACTTATCGGGTTGTCTCCCTTTAACCAACGCCTCTTGAAAATACCATGTTTCATCATATGTTTTTTGGTAGAAATTTATAAAAATTCAAATAATGAACTGTTTTTGCTGTGAACTATTCATCTAATTTTTGGCAATTAAAAGGAAATATACCTTTTGATAATTAAGTCATCATATTCATATATGAAATAAATTTCATCTAAAGAGTATTATGATTTTTTTTCTAGAGAAAATACTCACACGGGGAACCTGGTAATCAGCAGAACCCAGTTTGAATCTCATTGTCATGTCTGAATATCTGTATTTGATGAGATTTTTTGTACATACTATATCCCTTTTTAGCTGTTTTTTTCTAGATCCTTATACATTTTCCATTTCATTTACATATATGTTGTTATACTGGCCATAATTATTGTTACGATATTTAGAATCCTCCTGTTGACGAGAATTTATTTGTTCTCTGTATTCATGTTTATTCAATATACAGTTGTGTTGAACACCCAACAGATACACCTGAACCTAAACTACATCAGTCATGTTACCATGACAACCACACCTAAACATGGTTCGTTGATGTAGTAACAAGGTTACTATAGTAGTAACATAGTTTGTTGCTGTGTTACTATCATGGTGACAAGGTAATGATAGAGTTATTTGTTACTTGACTTTTAAGTGCAATGTCTACGCAAACAGTTTATTGTTTCATATTCCTACTCTTTTATACATTTCTTCAACCATAATTTTATCACAATTTTCTTGTATTTTTAGAAATAAGTTAATGTTTTGCAAATATTCAATTTTCTTTTGTTGGCCATGTTAGGTTCTTTTTGTAAAGAGCAAATCTTTAAATTACAGTGTTGTAGAATCCTAACCAAGATCAAAGATTTAAATTTGATAATTTCATTTTATTTTTTCTTGGAAGGATTCCTCCTCCTGTTGCTCAGTGTTATAGTGTTAGTTAATACCTAATTGTAGTTTTTTAAAAAATGAAGTTGTTGCATTCTGCCATAAAAATGCATGGTTATATTTTTCAAAGGTTGAAAGTTTTAAACAAATATTTTTGTTGAATTTTAAATGCATAATGTTGTAGTAGAATCGTATTTCTTGCCAGAATAAATCAAAACTGTACTCCAGTTTCTGTTTTAAGGGAGATAACTCGTATTGTAAACTGTAAGGGAGATAACTCGTATTAAATTGTAATGTGTTCAAAATCTATATTAATACTTTTTATATTATACAGCAAATTTGTTTCTTAAAAGTTTTCCCCCATTGTGCCTTTATATATTCAGCTAACTAGTTCATTTCGAAAACTCCAAAATGGAGCAAGGACTGTGATGTCAAAACTCACCTCAAATTGTTTTACTCCTCTTTTCTTGATGATAAAGGATATCAATACCTATAACCTTTATTTATTTTCCCATTACAGGTCATACTGATCTCTTAATCTAGTTATATTTTAATATGTATAGGATGTAGAACAAAATAAAATTATAAAAAATTTCAATAAAGTGTGCATTTATTTTTACCCCCCCCCCGGGCATTTTGGCTAAAATTAATTAGTTTTATCACTCGACCATTTTGGCTAACACAGATTTACTTCTCAGCCATTTTGGCTGACAAGGTTTTACTGCTTGGCCATTTTATTTGGCTTACATGGTTTTGCCCAACGGTCATTTCGGATGATAGGGGGTTTACTCTTCAACAATTTTGGCCGACATGGGTTAACCTCTTTGTCAGTTTGGCTGACAGAGTTTTACCCCTCGGCCAATTCGGCTGACAGGGATTTACCCCTCGGCCATTTTTGGCTGACAGGGATTCACCCCTCCGCCCTTTTTGGCTGACAGGGATTTACCCCTCCGCCCTTTTTGGCTGACAGAGATTTGCCCCTCGGCCAATTTGGCTGATAGGGATTTACCCCTCGGCCATTTTTGGCTGACAGGGATTTACCCCACTGCCATTTTGGCTGATAGGGATTTACCCCTCGGCCATTTTTGGCTGACAGGGATTTACCCCTCGGCCATTTTTGGCTGACAGGGATTTACCCCTCCGCCATTTTGGCTGACAGGGATTTACCCCTCGGCCAATTTGCCTGACAGGGATGTACCCCTCTGCCGTTTTGGCTGAAGGTGTTTTACTGCTCAGCAATTTTAATCGGCTTACACAGGGTTTATACGGATTATGTCAAACCAAATTCAAGGCTTTTTCAGTGTCTTAATTAGATACCCAAGACCCATTTTACCTGTCATCTAAGTCAGCTTAAGAGGTTAATGAGAACAAAAAAGCAACTTATAAGTGTCCATTTGACCAAATTACAATTTGACATGGTTATTATTCTTATCAAACATTTATTAAAACAGTAACGTCTGTAGGGGTGGCGGTAAAGACAAAGTTGAATCCAAATGTTCAGAGGCCAGGGTTTCACTTTTCACGTAGACCAATTTTCAAGGGTTTTCAAGGCCAAGAATGAAATTCAGGGCTTTTCAAGACCCCAGGTGTAATTCAAGGCTTTCTCTAGGCCCGTGCTGACCCTGTTACATGGTTTTGTCCCACGGCCATTGTGGCTAACAGAGGTGTACCCTTTGGCGATTTTGGCTGACAGGGTTTTACCGCTCGTCCTTTTTTAACGTCAGGGTGCCTTTGGCACCTGCCGTTATAGGCGTGGTGGGAAAATGTTGTTACTGACAGATCTGTTCCGGCTAACTATTCCTCTTTTCTGTCATACAAATGCTATACATCCGCAGCCTAATATAGTTCCTATTTTGATAACAATTATTGACACAATTTAAGTGATGTAAACCGTGTTTACTGCAATTATTTAAAATGAAATGTGAATGTTTGGTGTTCTAGACTATTTTAGAGTATAAATATTAACCTTTTTCCTCGTCAGTATATGCAATTTTGTTGGCGTAGGATTACGTAGTTCCGTCTCGATACTGCCTTGAAAACGAAAGTAGAAAAATCAGTTTGATCGTCGTGGAAATTTACATGCATTCACAGAGAAACTATCCACATCTGTTCATCCTGAGTTCATATTCAGGAACATTTGATAGCTTAAAACCAATCCTATTTACGTAGTCAAATGCACCCGAGCATTCCACGAGATAACTTCAGCTGTCAAAATGGCGGTTATGTCTACTGTAACTAAACCAACGACCGTTCGCAGATTCATATTCATTTGTATGTCGCTAGAATACGCAAGAAATATGACCAGGAATTGAGGGCAAGTTGTAACAAACTACATTGCCGTTTTTCGTGAGGATTTTATTAAATAAGGTTATTATTTGTTGTTTGAAAAGAATCTAATGATTACGATCCGTGACTGATCATGAAGTACTGGCGTCGGTGTCAAAACTAGATATGTCTCGTCGGACAACGCGACCGCAGTTTTCTATCGGAGTGAAAATGTGTTACTACGGGTCATTAAATAGATGTTTGATAGGCCTTATTAATAACTTATAGTATAAATAAAATTTAAAAAAACTTCGGCTGTGTACATCTTGGATTTTATCTTTAGTTGTAGTTACTTGAACAACATGTTCTGTTAATAGACCGATTTGTCGTTCAGTTGATTCTTTTTTTTCAAAGTTTACAAGCAGCTTTACTGATTCAGGAGTATATCAATAATTTTCCACAAGCATTAAAGAAATGAGGAAAGAACTATACTCAGCTATTGTAAAGTTGTCAGCTGATATATATGTTATACATGTTTTCTTGAATATATATAGAACAGAAATACCAGGGCCAGATGAAGACACACAAATGTAACTGTCTGACTATAAAATTCAATTTAAAATTTCTTATAATATATTATATATAACACATAACATAACGCATACAAGTAATGCCGACATGTGTAGGTCAAGTCCTTAAGTGACCATCGCTGTAAATTATGATTAGGACGTTAAATAATAGATATAATATTACATGACCGATAAGGACAAATCTTGTAACAATATACCACACTTACCCAAATCTCATTGTTCTGTTGACATTACTTTTTAAATTATTTTCAAGTAAATAGCTTTTATGTCCATCGTTTGAAATATTATGTTAAATCACTTCTATCCTATTTACAAAAACGCATTTGACGGAGAATTCAAATACGTAATAAAGTATCGTTCTCACAATGAGATAGGTTTGTAGGAACTGGTTGTGAAGTTGGCTTCAGGAGAGACATGGAAACCTAGAAATCTGCTATAAACATAAAACTTTCCCAGCAAAATCGGTTGCTTGATGTTTTAAAAGCAGATGGCGATAACTTTACTTGTGATCAAGACATTGAGTGTGGGAAGTGTTTCAAGAATCATCAGAAAATAAAGCGCAACCTGAAGATCAAAACGTCGGTGTTGATGATGATGATGATTACTGGTGGAACATCCCATTATTATCCATATAATATATATGCTATGGCAAGTCTTCCCAAGCCAAATGCAAACTATGTATGATCAGTTTCAATCAAAACTCGAACATTCCGCCCAAGCGGACAAAACACCAACTTTCATCACAAACTGTGTTGTCCTTGGTCCAAAAGTATTTGTTCACACCATCAAGATCTTAACCCTAACTTTGAAATTCGCGCTGATGAAAGAGGTATGTTGACTTTTTAAAAAAAAAAATTCTTTACTCTTCGTTTCTCCTAGCTGGATGATACAGATTGTAAAGCCTTGACATGCTTTAAAAGATCAGTTTCTGGACATTCTTTAACACGTTAGTATCCAGTATATCGGAAGCATTTAATTCATGGATAGAAAAATCATTAGACAAAGCTATTGTTACATTGTCCCATGGATGTGAACAAACATTCTGGAGCACAAGAACACAGTGTTCTTCGAAGCTTTATTTTAGCAAGGAGGCGACTCTCATACTTGACGGAACATGTTTTTATTCCCGAGCTCTTATCACATGTTCCAGAAAATCTCTTACCGTGCCGAGAAGAAGTGGTCATGGGCATAGCCCTACCTAATGGTTACATTCTTTGACTTTTGAATTATGAGCCCATAAAAAATCTGATGTTTTGATTAGTATACCATATGCAGCTGACCTTAAAGTGTCTTCATGTAAAATATTAGCCTAATCACTGATTGACCGAGGAAAGGCCAAAATTTGCACCCCTCCTTTTCAGAAGAAATTGGTCTAATTTCCAATGTCCAAGCTGGCTTTAGAAAAGGTTACTCTACAACTGAAAATATATTTATCTTACACGCTTCAATATCTATATATCTTTCAAAAATAATTATATATACATATATATTGTTCATTAATTGATTTCAAAAAAGCACTCAATAATGTTTTGAAGATAGATTTATGGAAGATATTGTTAAAAAGAAATATTACGGGGGGAATATTTAATGTTATAATTAGTCTTATGACAATACCAAATCGTGTGTAGGTGAAATAGCAATAGTATGACCGATTTCTTCACGTCATGTCGGGGTAAAAAACAAATTCTCCCTATTTTTATTTTCTATACATGTATATCTAAATGATTTAGAAGAATTTTAATGCATAGTAATGTTGAACAATTACAGCATATCGATATCTTATTTCAAGAAAGCATGGGTATATTTGTTAAATTATTTATATTATTTATGCAGACGATAGTGTGGTAATGTCAGAATCAGCTGAAGGTCTACAGAAGGCATTGTATGAATTTGAAATTTGTTGTTAAACCGGGAAACTTAAAGTTAGCATTTTAAGAAAAAACCCGTTTTATGTTTGGTAAATAATTAGAAACATAGGAAAGTTATTCATTTCTAAGATTAGTGTTTCATTACAATGGTAGTTTCTGCAAAATCAGGAAAAACACTTTATGCCTTACATAGAAAGATAAGAAATGTTATTTTACCAAGTGATTTACAATTAAAATTATTTCATGTATTGAATACTCCAAAACTTTTGTATTCCTCAGAAATCTAGGGATTTGAAGATATCAATATGATTGAAAAGTTACATGTACAGTTCTGTAAAAAGTTCTACACAAACGTAATTCCACAGCACATGTCCTAGTGTATGGCCAAACGGGTAGATTTCCCCTAAATATTGAAATTCCATAATGATTATGTTCTGGTATTAATTAATTACAAATTCAAATTCAAATGTTTATTGAACCATAAAGTGGGCCAACGATTGGGCAAGTGGACAATATGATGTGCAACATGCATACTTATACAATACAAACATATTAGAAATTATACAATACAAACAAGTTTGAAGTAACAACATACAGTAAGGCCTTGCTAAGGGTAAAAACTGTGTGTACAGTACTTGCATACATTAGAAGACAATAAGTTATGAATTATAGTTTATTTTTGTGCCCAGGTGGGTCGGCTAAAAGTTTATTCTTTCAATTTACTCCTTTTTTCAAAGGCATTGATTATATACTTGGCAACATTTGTTAAAATAGTTTCGTCTTCATTTGTGACCAGCCATATAAATTTAGAATTATCCGGTAGAGCAACTAAGTTTGGATATCTTTTGAACAATGGCTGCATGGGTTCATTTCTTAGTTCATCATAAAGTATACAGTTGGTGAGAAAATGACTTTCATCTTCCAACTAGATTTGAAGAGCAGTACAAATTCGCTCTGATCTTTCCAATAAGGGCTTTGGGTGCCGCCCTGTTTCAACCCTTAGGCAATGTGCCGAAATCCTTAGTTTACATAATGCCTGTCTATGTCTGAAGTCTTTTATTTTCAGGTAAGGTTCCATTTTGAAACAGTTTTTAATGTTAAAGTAGGTATCAAGTTTGCCACTTTTGGACTCTATGTTATTTTATTTGGTGACATTACATGCAAGTAAAAAACTTTTTCGTAAATTGTTTTGAACATGGCATTTTAGCTTCATGACCGATAATGTAGTTTCCGGTACATTAAGCTGATTTAATAAATAATCAACAGAGGAATACCATGTTTGTATATGGTTATTGTGTAACTGTCTATTACAGGTATATGCATCATACAGAGCTCCTCAAGCCTTTTATAATAATAAATCATGGATAAGATTTTAGTGAAATAAAGGGGAAAGCGACCAGTTTCTGACATAACTGCAATATTACTTGTTGTTTTGTTCACTCCCGATATGTATTTCAGGTATTTTATATGCGATATCTCTGGTTTTATTTTTCCCATATACATTTTCACCAATAAAGTTATTTACTTTGTTACACGCAGCAGAATTTGTTTTGAACATCCCCCAGATTTCACACCCATACAAGAGAATCGGCTTGATTGTATGGTCATATAGGTGTAACAATGTATGTATACTAGGGCTTGAGGATGACATGCATTTTTGTAGATAGTATGTGGCCTTCGTAGCTTGTTTGAACAAATCATTCTGGGCCTCTGAAAAAAGACCACTGGGTGTGAATGTGATGCCAAGATATTTATTATTTTTGACACATTCAATAACTGAACCGTTAAATGAAAAATTATCCTGGAAATATTTACCCGTCTTGTTGAATATTATTATATTAGTTTTTGATATATTAAGGGGCATCTAAACAGCAAATCCAGTCAAAACATTGATATTTTACAGGCCTATAAATCCCTATTATGGTGCAATGTCACAGAAGTAACATGATGAACTTTTAGTATGTATCATGGCAAACCGCGGGACTTGCTGTTGACATGTAATTTGTTAAGCTGTTTGTAAATTTCAACAAAACGTAAGAAAAATGCATGTTTAAGGGGGACATAATTAACTCATTTGTATCCCATATATTACACAAACTTGCCATGTCGTTTTGCTCACAAGTGTCTAAAGCACAAAATAGGAGCATTGGTTTGACCATTTTTGACGTTATTATATGTATAAACGCTGTTTTTATTTTGACCTTGAATTGCAAATGGCGGTCGTGAATGATATCACACAAATACGGCATATAAGGAGGTATTCAAAACATCAAAAATGCTCTTATTAGACAATATAAAGTATTCTTGAAGTGGCAAGAAGACTACTTTTATGAAAAAATGTTCAACCGTTGAGTTTGGGGTAAAATATGCCTATTTCTGAAAAAGGCTGCAAACTCACCAGTTTAACAAATTGACTTTAAAATGTTCTTCTTACTATGATGAGATGTCTTAAATGTATGATATAGGAGTATTGTTATTAACTGAAATGCCCCCCTTTAAGCCATATTTGTGTAAAATTATTCACAGACGCCATTTGCATTCCAAGGTCCAAACAAAATAAGTGTTTATACGTACATACAGTCAAATCCGGTCAAACAAATGCTCCTACCCTGTGCTATAGACACTTGTGATCATAACAGCTTGGCTATTTTTCAGGTTTGGTCATTTGCGTGACTTAGAATTATTCCATGCTACATCTTACCACAAAGTTACTCTATAGAAGAAACTGGTAGCACCTACAGCAAATTATTGGTGATTGTAAGAAGCTACATGTCCAAACAAACATTTTGGTATATTACATGACATTTTTTTGTGCAAATCTTTAGGTATTTATTCGTGTTTGAAATTCAACATTATTCTGCTATATAGATGACCCTTAACATCCATGCACCATTGTTTGCAAATTTTTTTGTTTTAATAATCTTTTCTGTAGGCCTTCACAGGTATTGGATAGGATAACTATGTCATCTGCGTACATTAAATAGTCAATTCGGTGGTCATTGATACTTACATTTGGGTATTTGATAATAAATCAGGTATGTCATTCATAAACAATTTGAATAAGTTTGGACTAAGTACATTACCTTGTCTTACTCCTATGTTAGAGTGGAATGGTTCTGTTATACGACTGTTTACTTTAACACATAAATAATTTTTCCGGTACATGCTCTTTATAATGTCGTAAAATTTACCATTGATATCAAGACTTAGGAGTTTGTGTTTTATGCCAGAATGAATAACCCTGTCAAAGGCCTTCTTGAAATCAACGAAACAGGCATAAAGTTTGCCTTTTGGTATGTTTGTATATTAGTCAATGAGGGTTTTCAGGACAAAGATGTGGTCTGATGTCCTTGACTTCTGTGAGAATCCAATTTGAGATGGATGAATGGTTTTATTGGATTTACAGAAATTGTTAAGTCTGTTGTTTAGGATGGTATTAAACAGTTTCCCAAGCGTTGGGCTTATAGCAATTCCCCTGTAATTTTCTGGTTTTTCTGGGTCTTGGGACTTGAATATTGGGGTTATATATGAAGATGACCATTTAGTTGGATAGTACCCTGATGAAAGAACCAGATTAAATAGTTTTTTTATGGCTGGGTTCAGGTGGTTAATCCCTGCTTTTATCATTTCATTGGAGATTCCATCCAGACCAGGGGATTTGTTATTTTTCAAATTACATACGGCATTTGATATTTCATCTGTAGTGATTCTGAAGTCGAGTTCTCCAAAGGATCTGCTCAGTTCCATCGATTTCACCTGATCATTTATCATTTTTTCTCTTGCCAGGTGAGCCTTAGGTATAGTGTTTAAATTTGTAAAATATTCAGCCCACTTCTCTGGTGGGATTTTATTGGCGACAGAAGTGTTCTCATTATCTTCCTTTAAGGATTTTACCATGGACCAATATTTTTTTCGAATCATTTTCCCGCAAGTTATCAAACTTACTTAGTATCTCTTGTTTAGATGTTCTAAATTTGTATTTGCGTAGCTTATTCTATACTCGGTAACATTTATAGTATCGTCCTCGGATTATTGGGTCATTTGGGGATTTCGAAAGTAGCGCACCCTTGTTTATACGTTCCTTGCGTTTATTTTGAAGGTCCTGGTCAAACCATGTTTTATTTCTGTGCGTTGAGATTGTCCGCAATTGAGATTTCTTTTTTGATTTCACTGATTTAGATGCAGCGGATTTCATCATGTCGCTGAAGCTCCTAACTGCTGAATCAATACCAGAGTCATTGAGTTCAAAATTTGTATTTAGAAATGTGTTGGTCTGGGAGATACAAATGGGATGGATGAGTGCTTGTTGGAATTTCTCAGTAGAGTCATTATTCCATATCAATTTTTTCCGGAAATGGTGTCGTATTTGAGTCGCTTAACATGCTCTCAGAGGATCCACTGTATGCTAGGATACCAAATGTCAACATACAAGGACAGTCGGATAAAGTTGGGACAAAATCTGATACTTTAAAATACAGAGTCTTACATAATAATTCTTCTGACATAATAACATTTCCCCCTTGTATCTAGCTTTCCATCACAATTATTCCGTCTAGAATACGGTATCACTGACATATTGATCAAAGTCATCATTTGTGTCATTAACTATAAAGTCAGGTTCATTACCAGTTCTAGCATTAAGGTCCCCACATAGTATTATTAACGTCAGGGTGCCTTTGGCACCTGCCGTTATAGGCGTGGTGGGAAAATGTTGTTACTGACAGATCTCTTCCGGCTAACTATTCCTCTTTTCTGGCATACAAATGATATACATCCGCAGTCTAATATAGTTCCTATTTTGATAGCAATTATTGACACAATTTAAGTGATGTAAACCGTGTTTACTGCAATTATTTCAAATGAAATGTTAATGTTTGGTGTTCTAGACTATTTTAGAGTATAATTATTAACCTTTTTCCTCGTCAGTATATGCAATTTTGTTGGCGTCGGATTACGTAGTTCTGTCTCGATACTGCCTTGAAAACGAAAGTAGAAAAATCAGTTTGATCGCCGTGGAAATTTACATGCATTCACAGAGAAACTATCCACATATGTTCATCCTGAGTTCATATGCAGGAACATTTGATAGCTTAAAACCAATCTTATTTACGTAGTCAAATGCACCCGAGCATTCCACGAGATAACTTCAGCTGTCACGTGACTCTTCACTAGTCAGCCAAAATGGCGGTTATGTCTACTGTAACTAAACCAACGACCGTTCGCAGTTTCATATTCATTTGTAAGTCTCTAGAATACGCAAGAAATATGACCAGGAATTGAGGGCAAGTTGTAACAAACTACATTGCCGTTTTTCGTGAGGATTTTATTAAATAAGGTTATTATTTGTTGTTTGAAAAGAATCTAATGATTATGATCCGTGACTGATGTACTGGCGGTGTCAAAACTAGATATGTCTCGTCGGACAACGCGACCGCAATTTTCTATCAGAGTTAAAATGTGTTACTTAAGGGGTCATAAAATAGATGTTTGATAGGCCTTATTAATAACTTATAGTATAAATAAAATTAAAAAAAACTTCGGTTGTGTACATCTTGGATTTTATCTTTAGTTGTAGTACTGATTCAGGAGTATATCAATAATCTTCCACAAGCATTACAGAAATGGGGAAAGAACTATACTCAGCTATTGTAAAGTTGTCAGCTGATATATATATTATACATGTTTTCTTGAATATATATAGAATAGAAATACCAGGGCCAGATGAAGACATTTCATCTGATACAAACGTAACTGTCTGACTATAAAATCCAATTTTAAATTTCTTATAATATGACCTCAGACCCTGACGTTTCTCAGGGCCTTTGGCCCTTTGATGTTCCCTTTCCTTTTTATGCTAATCATATCTGTCTCGATTTGGTCCAATACTTCAGTATTAACCTGGTTAGTGTAAGTAGAGTTAGCTGGAATGATATAAGCTAGACATAAACAGATGTCCTGTGAGAAGTTGAAAAATGTCTTGTTTAAAATGACCCATTGATAATCTTTACTAGTGTTCTTTAGAATTTTCACACCACGTCTTATGTCGGTTCTAATTGGGATACCTAAACCTCCGTAGTGTCGGTTATTTGATGATTTTGGCCTGCATATTGGGTAATAGGAGAATCCTGGGATGTTGATATTTGTTTCATACCCAACATGGGTTTCAGTTAGTAGTACAATGTCATATTTACTTATGGTATTGATGAAAAGTTTATCTTTTGTTTTATTCATAGATTTTGAGATAAGGCCACCAACATTGTAACAGTAGGGGAATATGTACCAAGAGGATATATATATATATATATACATGTATATCAACACACTGAATCTCCGTTCAGTGATGGAAAAACACTTACAAATTGTAACAAAAATAAACTATTTAAAGTGAGAAATAACAGAGAGAGAGAGAGAGAGAGAGAGCAGTACATGTGCTATGTTAAGCAAAAGTAATGTAAATGACTACACAACCAGTGCAACACTCAAAGGAAGCTCGAGTTATACTTATCCGGAAGGAAAAAAGTATATATTGTATAAACTTATATACTGTATTACTTCATTAGCCCTTATCAAAACGCATTACCATCAAAAAAATTAATATTGACTAAATACTGTGAACTACAATTTTGTAATATCGAAGTTTAGCTGAGGACACAGGACCTGGGTTGTACAGGAATGTGTACATGTGTATATGGTCTGATAACTGATATAATATACGGCTTGCAACGAATATATCCAATTCAGATTTCATAGATTTGTTAGTTAGGCTTTCATTTTTGGCAATTCAAGGTCCTGTCTAGGTCTTACGTATTGGGTATTCAAATATAGATTTGAGTACTAGTTGTACATGTTGAGTAACTAATATTTTGTTTGCTAATCTTTGTTTAATATACATTAAGAGTGATTAATTAATGTTCAATAACGGTCGTGATATTTTCTTCAGTTCCCGTGAAAGCGATTATTCTGTCTGTATGGCCGTTCATAGGACCAACTGTTAGAGCTAAAGTTTGGCTTGTCCCTGACGCGAGCGTTCATATATGGCGAGGGTTTTGGAAGCCCCAGTTCTATGTCGATTCTGTCGCGGATGCTTGCTGCGAGTATGCTTACCCCGGTCTCTGACTGGTGGTAATTGTCTCTGTGGTCAAGGAATTTCATATTCGGCTCGCCTTTGTACGACAGGTTGCTGTTGTCGCATATTGATACATTATCAATGTTTCTAAGTTGGTCCTTCAACATAATGCCGATAAGCTGAGCCTTGGTGTTCAGACTGGGGCCATCTGCCCTTGGGGTTGGTAGAGATACAATTAACTTGGTCTGGGAGAATTTGGAGGTTGCTTTGTGCACAATTTCCTTCGTGTGATTCACGCAATCATCAGCTTCTCTGTCTTAAGGTCATTCGTCATGGAGTGAAAAACAATGATATCCGCTGGTAATGTTGTTTCTTCTATCACCTTTTCAGTTTCTTTCAAAGTATATGCAATTTGTTTTACACAGTGGAATCGAAATGAAATTTTGTTAGGGTCAATTCCCTTTGTGTTTGATGTACCAATTAGGGTTACTTTGGGTTTTTGTCTATCCTCTTCATCTCTGGAATGCTTTTCCATTCTCTTTGTGCACCTGTTGGTCTTTGATCGGTTTTCTGCCTACTTGCTGGAATTCGACGGTAGATTTTGAGTCATGACTGTACTCTAGTTTTAGATTTACGCTATCCTGTTGTTTTTTCTCAAAGTCCTTCTTTAAGTCAGAACACACTTTTTCGAGTCCTTCAATTTCCTTTTGCTTAGTTTTTAATTTATCTGATTGTTTGAGTCAGTAGTAAGACTTTTCAATGGCCTTTGATTGAAGTTTAACTTTATGCTCAATTTTGGCAGTTTTAGGTCATTTTGTGAGATTAGGCATTCCTTCTCGAGAGTTGCACAACGTTTCATTTCCTGCAGGGATGACTTAAGTTGGGTATTTTCCTTCTCTGTGCTTATTACAGTTGATGTCAAGGCTTCTAATTTGTTGAACATCTTTTCAAATTTCTCCTCGACTTTGTCAAGAGCTTTTGAAAAGTTTGATTCCAAACTTCTGATTACATCGTATGCCTGTATATTTGCATATTAAAAACAGGTGATCATGTCACTCTGAACTTCTTATTGACAGGTCAATTCATTTTGTGATAATTGATTTAAGGGTACATCACTTTGCCTATTCATAGATATACCGCATCCGCAACAATATAATTTCATCATTGAACATTTAAAAGGGACGGAGAAAACATTTTTGACACCGAAAAATATTTCATAAAAAAATTTCTCTAAAGAAAGAGTCCCCATTTTGGAAAAAAATGTTACATTTGTTATTTTCCTTATTTATGTATTCATGCCCCGACTGGCCAAACTGTACAGAGGTGTTTGAAATTACCATGCATTAAGGTCCATGACCAGACCTCCAGTAAATATTATTTGCTATTGAAATAATTTGTACAAACACCAGGGTGTTTGCGAGATTAGCTATGGTTTTACCCGTGTTTCTTTTGAAAATGGAACACTCTTGTATTCACAAATGCCTACCAACTCTTCCTAATAAACCAAATGGTTTGTTCGTTTATTGCGAGAATAAGTAGAAACTTCAAAAAAATCTATCTCAAAACAGGTAACAGGTACGAAATTATACTTTTCTATGGATAATCATATGGTATTTACAAAGGTACTCCTATGCTTGAATTCTAAAAATACATCTTAGATTTTGACTTTCAGTGTTGTAAACTCACCTACCCTATGTATCAACAGACCATTTCAGAGTGGTAGGTACATGTGTTAATGATTTTTTGGTATTTATAATCAATACTCAGGTAAAATATTGATAGCAGTACCTTTCAGATAAATTGATAAACAACTTGTTTTATTTTCGTAATGACGCTAGTTCCAGAAATGGCTCTGGATATTTTGGAAAGGAAATAAATTTTGCCATTGGATTTGCTAATGTTGGGCAATGTATAGGTGAAATACACAGATAGTATGTCCTTGGGTTGTAAAAGTGCAAGGTAACCTGGGGTCCATTGCACTTTTTCAATGGAACAATGTAACAACGTGTTTCAGTTTCGTTAAATACCCAATGCAGTACCTCACCAGCAAAACCTGTTTGGAAGTCGGAAAGGTGTCTGCGGTCAAGCATGACGGTGATACAATGGGATTCACTGAGAGCGTTGTCTCAGTAGCCCTGGGCATAGACGACCAGGTGTGATTACCGTAGTCGCTTCATAAAAAGCCCTGGGTTTACAGGTAAAATAAATCTGAACGGAGATGTTATGTCAGAAGTGTGGACATGTACCTTAATCAACCACATTCATGGACGTTAAAGATAACTGAAATATAGCTACGATCTGTGCAGCTATATTAAAAATAAATAACGATAGTATTTGGAGCGCAACGAACACTTTTCCTTACCTGACCTAATTTCTACCGTTTCCGAATTAACACCCCGTTTAGAAATCCCGAAGAGGAGCCTGGGCAGGAAGTGAGCCAAAGGAAATGTCCACCTAGTACGAAGCTAGAAGGTGACTGTTTCACTTCATTATACACTATTTACAATATGAAGACATGCCACACGAAGATATCTTATAAAAAAGGTATATCCTGAAAAATACAGAAGATATCTCATTTATTATATAGGATATACATATTTATTATATAAGATATATCAAACAGTATATTAGAGTATATAGTTATATTATGTAATTATACATGTAATATAATCATATCAGATATCTTACATAATTTGGTTAATTACTGGATCAAAATTGCTCCAAAAATAAATGACAAGGCTTGTCATTTGTTATAATATACTGCACAGTTGGTTGGGATCTTGCTATTTGTTATAACGTGTTCCAATGATTTGTAAGCCTCCGCTTGCATTGTTGATATCACGATTTGTTCAGCACCACACACAAATTAGTCACTATACACAATATCAGAGCTCAAACATTGTCACAACACTACATGAATTATTATTACAGTCAAAAGGCACCATCAGAGCTATAGGATTCCTCCTCCGATGAAGGAATGGGCTTGTCTGCCCTTGACAGGAAATACGTCACAAGCCTGCCTTTTCCTTTCACTTCTATTGAACCTCTTAACTTGAAATTGTAGTCCAGTCTCTGTAGTATCAGAGCTGTGCTCTTTAGTACCTATAACGATAATCAAAGTACTGAAAGTACTGCAATTGAAAATTGCATCGCAATCTGATATCACATATCATTTCAGTCCAAATAACGACAATATATGTTGTATACTTATGGGGTACTACTTTCCTAAATTTAGTGATAATAATTTAATGAAACCCCTTAGTTTAAACAGTATAACTTAGACAGCTTGCAAAAGGCGATATTACTTAATGAATAAAGTGGTATCACTTAAACAACTAAGTGATACTACTAAGTGGGAATTAAAAGTAAAACGGCGCCCCATACGTACAATGTACTTACTTGTCACTTGTCAACGAACTTATGTCAGGTGTGGAAGCATCTCCGAGCCATTTCGTAATACTTTTTTTCAGATCACATATACCTACCTTTAATTCATATACATAAATTGTACTTCCTATTACCTGTGTTTACCTGCTTATACGGTATTTCTCTATAATTGGTATTTTCTTAACCTGTATTACAATATGCGATGATGTAAATGCAATATGATCTTAATCACACGTGCGTACCTTTGTTTTGGAACCTGTATCTGAACTTTATCACTTGCATGATCTCTCGTTTAGGTAATAATGAAATGTATAGATCGTGAAATTGTTCATATGTGACCGTTCGCTGACAGTCCGATATGTGATCACTTTAATTGTCATTGTTCTGTGAGTATATTTCGAAATCCACACAAGAATCACTAGTTATTTTCCATGAAGCTGTATCCAAATATTTACTTCTTGCGACATGGACGTGAACTAATTCTATCTAATTCGGTCTTTACTGATGCTTTATACCTGTATTTTCCCTATGAAGCCAGTGCTCTCCATACGACTGGCCACATTGACAGTGTTACCGAAGATGTCGTAGTGCGGTTTGTGGGCACCTATCACCCCCGCTATAACTGGGCCATGGTTGATACCTGTAGAAGAATAGAGGGGATTACTAAAACACGGAAAGGTATTTGTTCTCTGAAAACATACGACCGAGTATCCTATATCATTAGAAGTATCACGAATCGTGCATGCAGGTAATTTTGCAATATTCATTTGGATAACGTAACCTCTCCCCATTCTATGTTTGAGCATTTATTATGACCCGTGCCTGATTTTCTAGACTTGCCTTTTAAATTTCCGCAATTTTGGTTACTAACATCACTAATGAGTATCAGAGGAATGAAACAACCGTACGATGTCCCTAACATCAACGACGAATAGCAGAGAAACGAAACAGCTGTATGATGTCCCTACCATCAACGACGAATACCAGAGAAACGAAACAGCTGTATGATGTCCCTAACATCAACGACGAATACCAGAGAAACGAAACAGCTGTATGACGTTTCCTACACCACCAACGAATACTAGAGGAATGAAACAGCTGTATGATGTCCGTAACATCACAGACGAGCCCTAAAAGGACGAAGTAGCTGTATGATGTCCCTAACATCACAGACGAGTCCTAGAAGGACGAAGCAGCCGTATGATGTCATGTACCTAACATCACTGATGAGTACCAGAGGAACAAAAATGCTGTTTAAATCAAATTTATTTTATATTCATTTGATTCCGCATATAATGTATGACGACTATATTGCAAAATATTAGTAAAGTGAGCAGGGCCTCATATAAATATACCCACTCTCTCATCAATAAAAATAGTGTGTCCTTGGGGTTAATGAGATATCTTTAAGTGTTATTTGATATTTAACCTTGATCGATGATCATCAAAATCTAATCAGTAAGTACCAATAAGTATATTTTTCTTGTTATGATATATCTTTGTAGGGGTTCATGTCCACGAGCTATGTAGGTTAAATGAGACGAAGTATAAGGGGCGAGGAAAAAGGATGTCAAATTGAATTAAACATCAAAAATCTTCTCAGGACCCAGATGTGGTAGAATCAAATACTCCTCATAGATGGAAGGGTCTTCGGGTGCTTTTCGAAAATTGTGAATTTCATGACCCTGGAATGTCATGTTTCCCCAGGAGATGAGGTCTGATGAGGGGAATTTTACTGTAGGTTAAGCAGAGAAATCACATACTGTATTTAAGCATTTTTGTTTGATTTCAATTGGAATTAATTCAATATTGGTTTAACATACCGGTATTCATTGACATATCAGCCCTGACTGACCCAAGGGGCTGATGGGCGGAGCTAAAAAGGGTCAAATTAGCCAGATACAGATAAGCTTGATAGATGGAAGGGTCTTCACAAAGTTGTTTATTTTCGGACCTGGGGGTCTTGCGTTTCTACATGGGGAGAGGGTAAAGTTTAGTTTAGTTTATATAAGAAAGCCTCATTTTGACTATCATTTGTTGACTTTCCATTGTCATTAATTAAGGCTTGGTTAGAATTATCAGTATGGGATGACATTTTGATAGTATGCACATATAGGCCCTGACCGACTCGAAAGCAACTGAGGTTCAGGGACCAATGCTAGATATGTGCTAGCATTTTTATTATATCCCAGTTCAGACCACGATTTGATAGCATCAACTACTTAACAATCTCTGTATGATGGATATCAATAGATAAGAATCTGATGCTGTAAATCTGTACAAGGGTTCACGAAAAATCCTGTAAACACACACAAAGTCATTACTGTATACAATTTGACTAATTTCTGGTATTGACAATATGGATATGCGACCAAAGAAAACCAATTTCAGAGATCAAACCCAGCGTAAAAATGAAGAAAAAAACGGCAAAAAGCACTGGGCCAACAGTTACTTCAAACCGCCACGACTAAAGGTTTCCTAGTTGAAATGTTCATATTGATGAAAACTTGGCAGACGTAAATGTTAATTAGAAATAGTATGTATGTGCTTGAGTTTAAAATATGCTCGGACAGTAAATATGAAAAATTAATATTTTCGACGAAGAAAACGAGATTTTTTATGTAATCTGAGAGAACTCATCAGCGGCCTAATTATAGTTAGTGTTATGTTATGGCCAAGAAAAAATATTCCTTATCCGTAATCCTAGCTCAGTCCTTATCGAGGAACTTTGTTGTATTACAGCGGTGCTTTCATCTTTAATTACAAATTAGTCTCGTTATTTTCATATCAAACGACATTACGATGACGCACATAGGCAAAACAGAAACCTCTCATTCCCCAGATATCAATGTCAATATACGACTTTGAAGACGGTTTGGCTCATTAGACAGATAAAATCTATACAGTAAATCAGTTTTTAAGTTAAAATCTTTCATAAACTTAAATAATGGAATCGCCTGAAGCCTTGTTTTATATGTTTCCAGGGAGATGGGCTGATGTTAAGTTATATGATCTACAATAACGACAGTCAGAAACGTCCCTATGGTGACATCACATGTATAAACAGTTACCTATTCTAAGCTGAAAGTTGGTAAAAGATTCTTTGGATATATCCTTTAACACATCCATCATTTTCAACGCAAATTTTACAAGTGTTCCAAGATGCTCCTTTCGTCTGCAGTTTCCACTTTCCTAAATACAAATTAAAAAATATTACAGAGAGAATTATTACATATTTTAATTGCAAATTTCAAATGCATACACAAACATTAAATACAATATATAGTACATACATAATATATAACATACACAATCTATTACATATACAATGTATTACATATCCGATATATATTACATACACCATATGCATGTATTGCATACTTAACATATTACATACGAAATAAAATTAAATATGTAACATGTTTCATACTGTTCATACATAATCCATCAAATTCAGGTCGTAAATAAAGCACAGAATATCGTCGGATTCTGTTGTTTTCTGGCATTGCATAATTACACTTTCAAAAGTAACAGACATGATATTTCATAAACATCAGACATTACATACAATGGTTATTACACATTATTCTACATACAAAAACACTTTCATTAATAGTACTCTATATATATATACTGAAACGAAAAAGAAACGCAACATGGAAAATTGTGATTAATTTTGTATTAAATATACATATCTGTATAAAAATCGCGGAAATAAACATGCACCCTGCCTAACACCCATACCAATCTTCAAAATCACCCAAGTGTGACTAGAGACCTATGCACTTCCGGCGCGGTAAAAACATCAAAAACCGTGCCTGTACAAACATATGCGTTCTTTTTTCATTCAAACCAGTATCAATTCATCACTAACATTGAGCCACATCATCGCCAATACTTTTGCAAACAATAATTCCTTTTACAATTATGCCACGGTTATCAAAGGTTGATAGAGGACGTGCTATAGCGATGCTTCTGGCAGGGAACACGCAACTTCACGTCGCTCGACAATTCAGAGTTCACAAATCGACTATTAGTCGATCAGTTTCACGTCTTAACGCAACAGGAAGAGTCGATGACCAGCCGAGATCAGGACGTCCACGCGTAACGTCGCGACGTCAAGACCGGGTTCTTAGGTTGGCACACCTGCGTAACAGGAGATTAACGGCCGCTGAAACGGCAAGGAATACGATTGGTAATCATAACCGTCGAATTCATCCCCAAACAGTGATCAACAGACTGCGTGAGGCTAATTTGCGTGCAAGGCGACAGTACGTTGGTTTACCACTAACACCGCAACGTCGAGCACGTCGTATGCAATGGGCAACGGCACATATGCCCAGACGTTTTCCTATGAGACGTTGGAGGTCTATGCTCTTCACCGATGAATCTCGATTCACGTTATTTCGAGCAGATGGCCGTCAACGTGTGTACCGGCGTCGAGGCGAACGTTTTGCTGACGCCTGTGTTTTGGAACACGACCGATTTGGGGGTGGATCAGTTATGGTTTGGGCGGGAATCTCCCATGGTTTGAAGACGCCTTTGGTGATAGTCAATGGGAATTTAACGGCCGTACGCTATCGGGATGAGATCCTTAGGCCCCATGTTGTGCCGTTTGTTAGGCAGCATCATCTAACCTTTCAGCAAGATAACGCGAGACCACACGTTGCAAGAGTCTGTAGAGACTTTCTTGCGACACAGAACATTGTTCCTATAGATTGGCCTCCATATAGCCCCGACCTGTCCCCAATCGAGCATTTGTGGGATGAATTAGACAGAAGAATTCGAAATCGCCGTAACCCCCCAAATACCCTCCCTCAGTTAGCAAATGCACTCGTCCAAGAATGGAACGGAAAGTCAATGCCCTGATGAACTCAATGCAACAAAGAATTAGAGATGTGATAACTGTTCGAGGAGGACACACACGATATTAGGGCACGGTTTCAAAACTGCTGCCATTTCAACTTGGATTCACGTAGGGTACTACCAATCATGACCTTCTAGCAAAGTGACCTGTTCTTAAAAATCTCTAAACATTTAAAGGATGTTACATCAATATTCAATATTAACTATTACATATGAAATTTAAACATAATGCTCACAAGTATTATTTTATTAAACCTACAATTTGAAGTTGCGTTTCTTTTTCGTTTCAAAATATATATATATATATATATATATATATATGCATAGCATGTACATAAAAAGTATAACATACAAAATATTACATATATAATACGAATAGCATAAAATAGTACATATATAATACGTATAACATACAAAATATTACATACATAATACGTATAACAAACAAAATATTACATTCATAATACGTATAACATACAAAATATTACATAAATAATACGTATAACATACAACATATTACATACATATTAAATATAACATACAAAATATTACATACATAATACGTATAACATACAACATATTACATATATAATACGAATAGCATAACAATATTACATACATAATACGTATAACATACAAAATATTACATACATAATACGTATAATATACAAAATATTACATATATAATACGTATAACATACAACATATTACATATATAATACGTATAACATACAACATATAACATATATAATACGTATAACATACAAAATATTACATACACAATACGTATAACATACAACATATAACATATATAATACGAATAGCATAAACAATATTACATATATAATACGTATAACATACAAAATATTACATACATATTACGTATAACATACAAAATATTACATACATTTTACGTATAACATACAAAATATTACATACATAATACGTATAACATACAACATATTACATACATAATACGTATAACATACAAAATATTACATACACAATACGTATAACATACAACATATAACATATATTATACGAATAGCATAAACAATATTACATATATAATACGTTTATCATCAAAAATATTAATGCATAATTCGTATAATCAACTGAATATTACATACACAATACATATAGCATACAAAATATTACATACATAACAAGCATCACATACCTAATAGTTGAAATGTATACATGCAATAATCAAAATATTATATATATACATATTTATTATCATCATGATGTCCCCGGAGACCAGTCACAACTATACTTACCTCCATTGAATTTTCACCGTTATGTCTGCGGAACCACTCACAACCATACTTACCTCCATGCAGTTATCACCGATATGTCCCCGAAGTCAAGTCACAACCGTACTTACCTCCATGGAGCTGTCACCGAGATGTCTCCGGAGACTAGTCACAACCATACTTACCTCTATGGAGCTGTCACCCAGATGTATCCGGAGACCACTCACAACCCAACATACCCCAATGGAATTATCACCAAGATGCCTGCAGAGACAACCCGCAACCCTATTAACCACCATGGAATTATCACCGAGATTTCCCCGGAGACCAGTCAAAATCCCATATACCTCCATGGAGTCGTCACCGAGCTGTCCGCGGAGACCACTTACAATCCTACTTACCTTCATGGAGCCGTCACCGAGATGTCCGCGGAGACCACTTACAACCCTACTTACCTCCATGGAGCTGTCACCGAGATGTCTCCGGAGACCACTCACAACCCAACATACCTGCATGGAGCCGTCACCAAGATGTCTCCGGAGACCACTTACAATCCTACTTACCTCCATGGAGCCGTCACCGAGATGTCTCCGGAGACCACTTACAATCCTACTTACCTCCATGGAGCTGTCACCGAGATGTCCGCGGAGACCACTTACAACCCTACTTACCTCCATGGAGCTGTCACCGAGATGTGCGCGGAGACCACTCACAACCCAACATACCTCCATGGAGCTGTCACTGAAATGTCCCCGGAGACCACTCACAACCCAACATACCTCCATGGGGCTGTCACTGAAATGTCCCCGGAGACCACTTATAACCCTACTTACCTCCATGGGGCTGTCACTGAAATGTCCCCGGAGACCACTTATAACCCTACTTACCTCCATGGAGCTATCGCCGAGATGTCTGCGGAGACCACTTGCAACCATGTAGGTAGACCCAATAGTTTTTATCTTACAGAGCGAGACGAATTCCGGCTCCTGCATTAACTGACAAACACAAAAAAATAAAGATGTACAAGAAGGACAACCGATGTATCAAATCAATGTTGAATAACAACATTGTGCACACGTTTTTCCATGATACAATATTGCGTATAAGGTATAAGCAAACACAAATGACCTCACTATAGGTAGCACAAAATCAAAATTAAAGAAAACCTACATAACGGAAATATACAATATTCTAGGATTACATAAAATTAATGGAACGTCGGAGGGAACCCATGATGTTATCTGCTTTCAGAACGAGTGAATATCAAGGAGTATCGTCTTTGAGGCTGAATGAATATGAAAGAACCCGTGAAATTATCTCTTGTCAAACAAAGTTATTGCAAGGAAATTCGTGAAGGGATCTATTCCAAATCGAGTAGTTCTGAAGGAATATGTGAATTTATCTCGAGTCACAAACACACGTGTCCAGAGAAACCCGCTAGTCTTTAAACAGAACCCACCGGAGATATACGCTTATCTACTACGTTATCGTGTAACTTTGAATAAACGTGATAATTTCAATCGTTAATTTTCCATTTCTGGATAGTTATACCCTTGCTTCTAATATAATATCCACTGTGTTTACAATTCCCAGTTGATTCTATATCCAACGACTAACCATTACTATTTCCGTGACAAATATAAACTACTGACGAAAAAATAACAACACAATCTTTCGAGAGATGGGGGTTGATTAAGAACACGTGAAAATTGTATGGTCGACATCGGGATCTCATTTTGAAATATTCTGTTCCCTGATGCGATATGACGTCAGCAGTGTGAGCTGTTTGCTGATATGCCTGGTGGTTCCATTGTCACCTCCCTTGCTCCTATTTTGTGGTCCGTATTTTACCTAGATTAGTATGACGGGTGTTGTCAGACGACTCTTTGTTTTATTTTCCTTGAATTTTTTAATGGTTTCCATGACAATGTATTTTTTGTTCATGTTTTGCCTCACTTTCAGCGAGTTTGAGGTTTTTAGGTTACGTGGTTATTATATTGTTATTGAGTTTTTTTAAGTTATCGTCCCAGGTGACGTTGACCTGCTGAAGAACGGGACAAATTGTTCAAGGGGTGAAAGTAGATCTGAAGTTAGTTAAGCACTGAACACATGATTATGGAAATTAGTGAAAACAGGACCCAACGTCATAAGAATATCTAAAAGCAGTTATCAACAAATGCAGGTGGCATCATTATAAACCTTCCTACCTCGTCGTAGTCCGAAATGATTTCGTTGAGAAAGCGCAGACATCCCAAACCGTCTTCATAGTTACAATTTTCTGTGTAGAATTCTTCAAAATGGGGGCACGCAGCGAACATTACTCCGACATCATCATGGGTCCTACTAAGGGCATACTGAGAATTCAAAATAATGGAATATTATCAACAACACACTTTTATTGACTGATTCCTTATTCAGTTAAGGAAGAAAATGGAAAGGAAGTTTATTGTATCTAAACATTCTATTTATAGTATTGAATACAGTAAGCATCAAAAAGGTACAATAATGTATTGAATCAGACTAATTATTGAATTCCAATGTATTTATTAGGTAAGTGAATTTACTCCTCATGTAGGATTATGTATTTAATCAGACTAAGTAATGAATTAGACATTAGTAGTGTATTCATCAGGCAAGGAAATATATTCGTGGGATAATTTAAAGAGGGAAACTTTAAAAATAAAAATATTTATCAGATAAGATAAAGTATTTATCAGTTAACGTAAAATATTTGTCCGGTAGGATAATGTATTTATCCTGTAAGGTAATGTATTTTTCGGGCAGGATAGGATACTGTATTGGATCTGATATTGTAATTATCTAAGAATTGATAATTTGGAATGTAGCCTAAGACATGGTAGCTGGAATTAATGTGTTTTTATTATACTAAAACAAAGGTCTAGTGATCACATCCGGCTTTGTATGGTTAGGTGAGACAATCAACAATTGTAATTATGTGAACAATTATGCAAAATGTACACACTACAAGCAGCTGTTAAAAGGACATATAGACATTTTATTAACAATAATATAAATATTTAAAGGAAATATAAAGCTCTATCATAACAACCGTTATATATCCGCAAGCATATATATTTCATTACCATTTTTTCTTATACATAGGCGGATCAAGGAAGGGGGGAGGGACGCAGCCAGCACGTGCCGAAAGTAAAAATTGGCAAGTGACCTTTTTGCAAGAGTTAAATCTAAGAAGTTCCTCAGAACACCCTATAGACCCACACAGAAGTTCATTCCGGAAAAAATGTTCTCTTACGTTAAAGCATCTGATAATGCATTATATTACATACATAGATAGCATTATAACAATAAAACTTTATTATTGATATCATTGTTTCATAACTAAGAAATGAATTACAGAAAACAATAGTTTATAGTTGTTCCGCCTTAATTGATATGATACATTGTATAGTTTATGTACAATTCATACCGTTTTGTCGTGATCGTAAAGAAGGTCTCTCGCTATATCAGGTAGTACCAAATTATACAGCAATGTCTTGTTTTTTCTCCTTAGTTTTCTCAGTTTTGCATGGCTATTTATCGTTTCGGATCTACGGAGAAACGTCTTCCTCTTCAGCATTTCAACCTTGAATACAAACAGTTTATTTAAGGATCAACTTTGAAAAACTTGAAATTATATTATTTAGGATTTTCTTTAATTCCTAACTTGCATTATTTAATGCATTTGTTAGCGTTTGAGACACACATCTTCCAAAATCATATTTATAGCAAACTGGTGATTCTCACTAGCTACAGGGCTACGACACGTCGCAATCTTCGGGAAACTGTTCAGCGGGTTGTTTCAAACACCGACGGGGGAAAGTTTTGACTGTTGAATGATATTAAAGGCATGAAATAAGTATGTGTTACCCGATGAACTAAAAATAATCAGATATAAGCCATTCAAATATATGATCCAGAAGACCTTTGTCTGTGTCATCAAACTGTCCTGTAGCAGAGATCGGCAATCACGATCAGAAAAACGCTTCATCATAATTATTTGGATGCTTCAGTGCGGTTCAAATATTCTACGTTAGTGAACTTTTCGAACTGTTAACTGGCTCGAGTTCTAGCAATTTTCCTTGTAAACAGCCGAATACTTCATTCACATTTACAGTTAGGTAACAAAAGAAATGTACTGTAACTGGATCAACAAGGGTAGTTCATCAAAATCATTTTTGTTGTATGACTACCATTTGCCATTCAATAAAGCCAATTCATACGTATGTTTATTACACACGTGTAATATTACCTAACTCTGCTGTGATTGGTTCATTGTGTGGATTGTATTCCTACACTTGGAAATGACCTCCTTTATTTACTACGAAACGTAACTACTTATTTGCGATCCAAAATGGCGCCTAACATTCAAAACGGGAAGAAATAAATGTAGATGCGAATCATATGAAGAATATTTTGAAAATAAAATTCTTCTTACAAGCATGATTAAATAAAGTTACAGCAACAGAATATCAACAGAAATGAACACTCAACGTTATACTGCTTTACTTACCTTTCTATCCAACAAAATGATGAAGATGAGCAGGCTCGTCACAGTGATGGCAGGGAGTGACATGTCTATCGCTGTGCTGTAAAGTGGTATCAGTTATAGGTATGCTATAGTATCATGATGTAACATTTACTGTACATGCGTTTACCCTTCTGGAACGTCTGGTCGGGTTCTCCCTGTACGTGTTTGAGGGTCGCCACGCAAATATCTATATACATTTATATATATTCATGTTTGTGCTCTTTTTCGATATTGCGGAGTTAGAACTAATATTTCGTTATTCTCTGTGTTGATTGGTGCTTGTGTTTTCATTGTCTTTTGTAGAGTACTTTGCATGATGCTACACATGAAAAGGACAATATTGATGCAATTCCAAAGTAAAAGGTTATAAATTCTGCTCTTTCTGGCTTGGTTTCCTATATAGCAAATTATAACTGTATGCTTAAATTCAAATTAAACTGATAAACTAAAACCAGCCATTCTAATAAATCAAGATTTAATCTATCTCCCTCAATAATTTGGATCTAAAAATAGCCACAAATCAAACAAGTATTTTTGAAGGCTTTTTTTCTGAAATCTAAAATTAAATATCTCTTTCCCAAAGAGAGAATTAATCTTATTTAGACAAATGCTCATCAATAAGTTTTTCTACTATCTTACCTCGTCTACTACGTCCCACTTTTTTTTTCTGAAGGCAAAACAAACTTTCCGGTCAAAAGGGCTCAAACAACTAAATATTTTATTATATGTTATTACAAGGGACTCCATCCCTGTGTCTCGTTCATTTGAAGTTCAAATGATGTGAATTTTGTATCATATTAAAGTGTGAAGTTTTCGATTTCTGATTAATGACGTTATTGTATAGGGTTGATGGCAAATAAGACCACACGGGTACTCAAAAGAGAGTAGCCCTGGCATTTGCAGTGTACTGGGGGAACCCCAACCTGGGGAATCCCCGACTTTTTACACATGGAATCCACATTTCTTCTAAGTGGGAACAGTTTAAAGTGTTACTTTTACATTTCTGAGTAACAGCAACATCAGCGCATTGATTTCACCTAAGTCTACTTTCAGAAATGATCACTATGACTATAGTCATGCCTGACAAGACATGATTGGCTAAAATGGCATCATAATAAATGACTTACTCTATACCATTTTCACGCGGATGAGAATATAAAAGCAGGGCAAGGAGACTTAGGGCGAAGAAAACCATGATGACACACTTGACAGTGTGCCTAAATGTCAACGCTTCGTTGATACCAATAATCAGCAACAAGAACTGTAAAAGCACATATTCTGGCATGAAGTATGTCACCGGTGATGTCATATCCGGTTGGAGATCAACTGTAGCATTGCAAAGAGGTGTCGTTTCATTTTGAGATGTCCACACATCCTGGAATATGCATTATTATTAGTCAAAGTTATATGAAGTCTTGTCAGATTATCAACAAAGCATATATCGTTCACAGTTAACCAGAATATATATGCAAATGATATCGTAATGAATAGGAACAGTGAAAGAGGATAACTTGTCCACATGTTTCAGCACAATTTTATTTGACATATGTTAACACAAATGTACCATGATTTTCTAACAAATATACAGGGAATGTTAACACACATTAATTGAATGGATTTCTTTTATCATTTTCGTTACGGCTATGAATTACAGTTGCTATCTACATATCACGTGGTAAGCGTTACATAATGATTATTTGGAATAAAAACATGTAACAGAGCGCAGGAATTATATAAATTTAAATCACTGCCTCCGCTAGGGATCGAACCCGGCACCTCTGGCTTACTAGTCTTACGCCCAACCGATCGAGCTAAAGAGAAGATCTCTCTAGCCGAGCGGTATATTGCTGCTAGTTTTTACCAGGGTTACAAATATAAAGAACGAAGTCATTTTTTTATTCCTCTTGGTAGTGATATACGAAAGATGCAAGATAACGGAACAGCCAGTAATCCCGCAAAACAAAACGACATCAAATAACATTTAATAACATCAAAATACAATAATTCGTATTAAAGTAGAATTAGTTCATGTAAACATTAGTGTATTGTGGTATTTTGACCTATGTTGATATATATAAACACGTGTGTATTGTGGTATATTGACCTATGTTGACATATAAACACGTGTATTGTGTTATATTGACCAATGTTGACATATATAAACACGTGTATTGTGGTATATTGACCGATGTTGACATTTGTCACTCCATGTGTATAGTGGTATATAGATCCATGTTGACATATATAAAGACGTGTATATTGTGGTATATTGACCCATGTTGACATATATAAACACGTGTGTATTGTGGTATATTGACCCATGTTGACATATGTAAACACGTTTTTATTGTGGTATATTGATCCATGTTGACATATATAAACACGTGTGTATTGTGGTATATTGACCCATGTTGACATATGTAAACACGTGTATATTGTGGTATATTGACCCATGTTGACATATATAAACACGTTTTTATTGTGGTATATTGATCCATGTTGACATATATAAACACATTTTTATTGTGGTATTGACCCATGTTGACATATAAAGACGTGTATATTGTGGTATATAGATCCATGTTGACGTATTTAAACACGTGTGTATTGTGGTATATTGACCCATGTTGACATATGTAAACACGTGTATATTGTGGTATATTGACCCATGTTGACATATATAAACACGTGTGTATTGTGGTATATTGACCCATGTTGACATATGTAAACACGTGTATATTGTGGTATATTGACCCATGTTGACATATATAAACACGTGTGTACCGTGGTATATTGACCCGTGTTGACATATATAAACACATTTTTATTGTGGTATTGACCCATGTTGACATATAAAGACGTGTATATTGTGGTATATAGATCCATGTTGACGTATTTAAACACGTGTGTACCGTGGTATATTGACCCATGTTGACATATGTAAACACGTGTATATTGTGGTATATTGACCCATGTTGACATATGTAAACACGTTTTTATTGTGGTATATTGATCCATGTTGACATATATAAACACGTGTATATTGTGGTATATTGACCTATGTTGACATATATAAGCACGTGTGTATTTTGGTATATTGACCCATGTTGACATATATAAACACGTGCGTATTGTGGTATATTGACCCATGTTGACATATTTAAACACGTTTTTATTGTGGTATATTGACCCATGTTGACATATATAAACACGTTTTTATTGTGGTATATTGATCCATGTTGACATCTATAAACACGTTTTTATTGTGGTATATAGATCCATGTTGACATATATAAACACGTTTTTATTGTGGTATATAGATCCATGTAGACATATGTCTCTTCATATGTATTGTGGTATATTGACACATGTTGACATATGTAAACACATGTGTACTGTGATATATTTGCACACGTACGAGGAGATATTTCACTCGTGTGTTGTGTTGTGTTAAACATATATACAGTGTCATATGTTCACATATCAGTATTGTATCTGTATACTGTGACATATGTTGTCGCCTGTATTGTGACACATTTAACACTTGTGTATTGTGATACACAATAGATATACTCACTTTGCCTACACAGACGACAAGTAGAATCATGCCAGATATACATATTAATATGTTTTCTAATAGATGGACCATCAGTGTCTTCTCAACGAGACCGTCTATACCCTATAATGGTAAATCAGGAAAATTGATAAAATATATGACCAAGAAAACATACTTCTCTAATCTGTTAACCCCGATACAAAACTGTCAAACCAGGAAAACATAAGTATATAATCTATTCACCCCGATACAAAACTTTTAAATAAGAAATTTATAACAGAGACAACTCACGATGAATAGAAGGAAATATCATAATCTGGATGTTTAGAAGGAAATTAATTTAAGAGACCGGGACGTTGGAAGATTTTCTTGGAGGTTACCCTAAAATGACGTCACATGATCCATAATTCTTACCTCGGTCATTGTTAATATGTTAAACAACAGTATTGTTGATCCAAGGACTATCGAAAGTATACTCTTCCAACAACTGAAACAAGAACATTTTAGCTGCCAACAACATTAAGATAATGATAAACTTTACATTTCATTAAATGTGTATCTATGGTAGCTCACCACTCATCAGTCGTCACGTGAGTGGTTGTTGAAAGGACTTTGAATTCAAATTTAGCTAATGACACTGACATAAACAAAACTAGTCTGCAAAGCATACATGCCTGAGGTTCAAAGTACATGAGTCTTTCATTTAAGGATTGAATCTTGATTTGGTCGATTTCATGGGGTCATGAATTGAGTTGCTCTTGAGACAAATTTAATGAACTGCGAAGAGCAGTTCATTAAATTTGTCTCAAGAGCAACTCAATTCATGACCCCATGAAATCGACCAAATCAAGATTCAATCCTTATATTTCAATTGGTTTTTTTTTTTTCGAATAAAAAAGGCGGTCTAGATATTAATGTCTCGAAGCTTGTGTAAGTCCAAATGCGGAAAAGCCCGAGGAGTTCCGGATTGTGCATGTCTAGTCGGTCGAGTCAAATAGTCCGCAATTTTAGGATAAAAAACTGCATTATTTTGTCAAAATAGAAGTATCAAGCATATCTGGTCTTTCATAAAATACAAGAATACATTATCAATTTGATAATTTTAATAATTAATCCATGTTTATAACAACAATGTAGAAAAAGTGAAACTCGTTCCGCGGAAGGATTTAACCATGTATTCATACGCACTGATCAGTGTTAATCTGGTCAAATTCATGAGAAAATGAAACAGATTAACTTTGGTAGTTTCATCGAGTCCAACTTGAGTAGAAATTGAAATATTATGGTTTAGAGATGTTTTATATTATTACAAATGGGTTGATATTGCATCTACGAGCGTCTACTTGTGGCAATAATATTACCAATAAATTTGAAATCATCTTATCAGAATCAATTATGTTATCTCCTGGTATACAATCTACATACATATTGATTAATTATTGTTGTACGGAAAAAAGATATGTCATTTTGGTATTGATTAAGATGTTTATCTGAAACACGAAGAACTTTCGAAAGCCTCTTTTTTCCTTTTTCAGGTAAAGAGTGCAACCAGATATTATGGTTGTATTTTACTAAATACCTTTTAGATTACTGTACTACTTACGTGAAGGATGAAAAGGAGTTATTAGCGAAGAAAACCATCATTGCAAACACGTAGGCGTAAGGCTGAAGGGAAAGAAACTGACGACGAAACTGAAACATGTCCTCCATATCGATGTCTCTGAACCTCAGAGATAATGGATTCCAGTCAATCGGCTCACTATTAATTGAACAAATACCAGGAGGACAATGGATACCGGTCGATCTATGTCATATTTGATAAACATCTCCGAGTATACAGATACTACAGAGACAATGGGTAACAGTAAATCGGCTCACTACATCAATGGCTTGTCTCATTGTATACATAGATTACCTATTTAGCTTTGCCAACATCAATGACTTGTCTCGTTGTCTAGATAACCTGTTTAGCTTTGAAAACATCAATGACCCGTCTCGTTGTCTAGATTACTTGTTTAGCTTAGCCAACATCAATGACTTGTCTCGTTGTATACATAGATTACCCATATAGCTTAGCCACCATCAATGACTTGTCTCGTTGTACATATTACCTATTTAGCTTTGCCAACATCAATCACTTGTCTCGTTATAAAGATCACCTTTTTAGCTTAGCCACCATCAATGACTTGTCCCGTTTTATAGACCACCTATTTAGCTTTGAAAACATCAATGACCCGTCTCGTTGTCTAGATAACCTGTTTAGCTTAGCCAACATCAATGACTTGTCTCGTTGTATACATAGATTACCCATTTAGCTTAGCCAACATCAATGACTTGTCTCGTTGTCTAGATAACCTTTTTAGCTTTGAAAACATCAATGACCTGTCTCGTTGTCTAGATTACTTGTTTAGCTTAGCCAACATCAATGACTTGTCTCGTTGTATGTATAACCTATTTAGCTTAGCCAACATCAATGGCTTGTCTCGTTGTATACATAGATTACCCATTTAGCTTAGACAACATCAATGACTTGTCTCGTTGTATATATTACCTATTTAGCTTAGCCAGCATCAATGACTTGTCTCGTTGTATATATTACCTATTTAGCTTAGCCAGCATCAATGACTTGTCTCGTTGTATATATTACCTATTTAGCTTAGCCAACATCAATGGCTTGTCTCGTTGTATGCATTACCTATTTAGCTTAGCCAGCATCAATGACTTGTCTCGTTGTATGCATTACCTATTTAGCTTAGCCAACATCAATGGCTTGTCTCGTTGTATATATTACCTATTTAGCTTAGCCAACATCAATTACTTGTCTCGTTGTATGTATAACCTATTTAGCTTAGCCAACATCAATGGCTTGTCTCGTTGTATACATAGATTACCCATTTAGCTTAGACAACATCAATGACTTGTCTCGTTGTATATATTACCTATTTAGCTTAGCCAACATCAATTACTTGTCTCGTTGTATATATTACCTATTTAGCTTAGCCAGCATCAATGGCTTGTCTCGTTGTATACATAGATTACCCATTTAGCTTAGACAACATCAATGGCTTGTCTCGTTGTATATATTACCTATTTAGCTTAGCCAACATCAATTACTTGTCTCGTTGTATATATTACCTATTTAGCTTAGCCAGCATCAATGACTTGTCTCGTTGTATACATAGATTACCCATTTAGCTTAGACAACATCAATGACTTGTCTCGTTGTATGCATTACTTATTTAGCTTAGCCAACATCAATTACTTGTCTCGTTGTATATATTACCTATTTAGCTTAGCCAGCATCAATGACTTGTCTCGTTGTATACATAGATTACCTATTTAGCTTAGCCAACATCAATGACTTGTCTCGTTGTATATATTACCTATTTAGCTTAGCCAACATCAATGGCTTGTCTCGTTTTAAAGATTGCTTATTTAGGTTAGCCAACCCGACCTCAACAGACCCTATCTATTGTGTTCTATAAATCTGCGTCATTGATTCTATATCTCGTCTGCTGTGACTGACGGGTTCACATCTTTCACTGGTGCTTCGTGAATAGTTGTAATGTATGACTAATATAAACAAAGTGTACTGACATAAAAGCGATACCCTTGCTCATTAAAAAAGGTAGCCATCCGGCTCGTTAACATATTTCTGTCATCGCATTTATGACTAAATGTTAATTATTAAGACGTGTGTATCATTCATGAACGTTTTAAGTAACAAATGATTGTCATTGTCCAACTGATACACCAAGATGTAGATTTTTATATCTAATGAGTTTGATAGATGTTGATATTTTTCAGGAAATACTAAGCAGGAGCTGCAAAGCATGAGCGAAGCATGAGTGGGACAAAAACCCAGTATATTCTGTCATGTGATTGAAAAATGTGTCATCAGGATACCATACAACTTTCTAATTATGTTATTTTAATAAATAAAAACAAATTACTGACAAACCTGTTATCAAATGAGTATCTGATTAAAAACATATAATTATATTACAAATATATAGATTAATAACCATCAACCTCGCCATTGCTTCAAGCGGAACTGATAAATCCACAAATGTCAGTACGGTGATATTGGAAATCGACGCTCTGATTGGTCAAAACCAAAAGACATTGTTAGTGATGAGATATGTTAACCAGTCTATTAGGCTAATAAAGTTCTTATAATTGTTTTCCATATTGTTGAAGTAAACAAACCTAGAAACCGACTAATTCTCGTTTATTTTGTTTGGTTTTTGTTTGTGTGTTTTTTTTTTGTTTTTTTTTTTGAGGGGGAGTGGGTTATTTCATCAACCGCTTTCACACGCGTCAACGATTTTTTTCAGAAATTTGGGCGCTTTTACCCAACATTGGTCGTCGTATTGAAAAAGATTTCGAAAGGTTTATTCTAGAAGAAATATTTCCAAATCGGTTCAACATCCTGACAAATTTCGTAAAAAAATCAAATTCGCCAATTTGAAGAAAAATACTCGAAACTGAACTCATCGCCATGTATTATATATGGTTAGAGTGTGGCACAGGTTCTGCTGCAAAAGGAATGCCATGAATTGTGCGCTTTGCATGATATAGTATCCCTTTGGCTTTATTTATGTCCCAAATACCGTGTCTGTGGTCTGTGAGATTTCTAGTAAAATATTCGAAATGATGTAACGAAAATGGTTTGGAATACCCACTGAAATTATGAAAATGTTTTATTTTCAAAGTGGAAACAAAATAGCCAATACATAAAGATACTACTTGATCCTTTTAAAGATTATTAAGGAATAAGACTTACTTAGAAGAAGAACGTATATCGGAGATCGTCGATCTATCCTTGTCTTTGTCTTGTACAACAGCACTGGTCTCCTCTTCGGTCTCGGTTTCCTAGCATATATAAAATAACTCATCATTTAGTTGTAAACTTGGTCCAATCACAATAAATTGTTTCCGCAATGAAATATAAGCCCCACTTCAATTGATCTACAGCGAAATAGAAACGACGGAATTTTTACACGGCCGATTGATAAAGCAAAGAATAAGACAATGGAGGATGTGTGGGCACGATTTCATCAAGGACACCTACAATTCTAACACGGTATAAACATAGAGGGGTTGTCGCAAAGAAAGAAAATAGACCATTAATTTGTTTTCTCCGACAATTCACTGAAATGCTTGAATGAAAAAGTCTCAAAACATTTAATTGCATGTTCGGATGTATTTAAGCAAATTTAATGAAGCGCGCGCTAAATTAGCCTTTGTCCAGTTGGCATTACCAGCCTATAACTGCCCACTGGAAGCAGTGTAATGCTTATATTTAAAACTTGTGATTTTAACAAAAAAAAATTCCTATAACTAACGGAGTTCAAGTTTCCCCGTGATTCCCGGCTGTGAGCCGTTAACAGATCCACCATGTTGTTCCGCGTAAAAAAATAGTGCGTAAGATAATAGAAAACTAGACAAGACAAATCAATGTAATACAAACATTTAATGTAAACTAAGATTATGAAAATACTAAATATAAACTGTCCGTATAGTTTGTCAAGAGGAAAATGTGTATTCAATATTTTTCTGCATCTGCGTTGTGCTTCACTTTGCACATTATTAATGCGCCGGTTGGCAGTTTATGAGATGGTAATGCTCAACTTCTACTGGTAAGGTTATATCGTGACAATGTCATACAGTGGTACATATATCACTATAAACGCCATCTTAAGCCATTGAAAGACTTCAGGCTATACATACCTGATGATTGTGGGTTTGTGCGATGAAGTACGTACGAATACCAACACGCTTTAGGAATTCCACTTTCTCCCCGGCTTTACTAGGGGTTATGACGTAGTCGTTGCTAAGCAACGCAAGTGTCACGTGTGTAACATGAACCTTCCTGCAAAAAACATTCAGTCGAAACCTAATTAATGCATTTAAAGGCATATATAAATAGTATTAAAACCATGTGGGTTGAACAATCTCATTGATGCTCGAGACTTCCACTAAACAATACAATTATACCTAAAACATGTCATGATGTTATACAAGACAGTTACCGCAGTACGTGTTCCGGAATCATTTCAGATATATTTTATCGATTCTGGTCGTATGGAAATATTTCTGTATATTTGTTAGATAACATATATATGTTCATTATCAATTTGTATGTATGAAGTTATATAGACATATAATTCTATATAGCAATGTTCTCACCCGGGAATTCCGGAACTCTCCATCAAATTAGCTATTTTAACATCCTGTCCGAGAACATCGAACTGCCATTGGGTGAGGCCAAGGATACCACTTAATACACTCCCGCTATGTATTCCTACCCGCATGGAGACTTTTGTGGAAATTGTTCTTTTTAAAAAACGAACACTAACGTGTAAATAACACCATAAATAAAACAGAAATTGGACGATATTACACACAGATAGCCTTAAAATCAATCACATCACAAGCACAAAACGTCAAAATCGACGACTTACCAACACTAAACCTCAGTATTCATGACATCACACACAAAACCTCAAAATTGATGACTCACAAACACACACAAAAATCAGAATCCATGACATCACACACACAAGACCTCAAAACTGATGACTCACAAACACAAAAACATTAGAATCCATGACATCGCACAAAAACCTCAAAACTGATGACTCACAAACACAAAACCTAACAATCCATGATATCACACACAAAACTTCTAAACTGATGACTCACAAACACAAAACCTAAGAATCCATGACATCACACACAAAACCTCAAAACCGATGACTCACAAACACAAAACCTAAGAATCCATGATATCACACACAAAACCTCCAAATTGATGACTTGCAAGCACAAAACCTCTAAATCGAAGAAATCATATGCACAATACCTCAAAATGGATGACATCATACGCACAAACGTCAAAATTGGTGACTCACAAACGAAAAACTTTACAATCCATGACACCACACACACTGCCTCAAAATCGATGACGTCCTTATATGAGCCTGACTGTTGCGAGGACGTTGAACCTTATAAAAAAACAACCCAAAATCAAAGACATCATGAAAAACAAGAGGCCCATGGGCCTTAACGGTCATCTAACTCTGCACTTCCATTGTAATTTTGTAGCATACAGTAGCATACATACTCAGTAGCAAGTATAGCGGCGCACTGTTGGCCATGGCACATGTTACAAAATGGCTGTCGTGGCTGCCGTATCAAAGTTTTTACGAGGCTAAAAAATAACAACACTTTGTTGGCTCCTTTTCCTTAACATAATGCCCAATTTCCAGCTCAATGGCACCAGTGGAACAGGAGAAGACGTTAAAGGTGTGTTTTTTTCAAGATAACAGCCATAGCGGCCAGCTTGGATATCGGGCGGACCCGAAAAATAACAGCACTTGGCCAGAACCATCACAGGATCATTTCAGGTAAGTTCGAGCTGAATCCTACTGGGATAACTTGAGAAGAACTTTGATATAAGTATTGTTCAGGAAAACCATGATTGTGCAACGATGTTACAAAATGGATGCCGTGGCTGCCATATGAAAGATTTTATAAGTCTGCAAAAATCACTTTGAAGGCTCAATTGGCTCAATTTTTCAAAATGGCTCCCATGGTGGCCATCTTGGATTTTGGACATACCCAGCGCACGCCGCAAGGCGAACGACATCGGACGAAGCACGATGGCTATAGGTCATCCGGACCCTCTTGATCAGATGACCTAAAAACCTTAAAATCGATGACATCACACGCACAAACGTCACAAACACAAAACCTCAAAATTCACGACATCACACCAACAACCTCAAAATCGATGACTTAACGCACCCAAAACCTCAAAATGGATTACGTCACACATACATATATCGACAAAGACAAAGTACACACAGAATAATACCAGGTAAATGAGACTTGGTTCTCCTACTTCTGCTTTATTTAAGAAAGACGTCAAACAAAATAATGCCATGCCCTTAAAAGGAGTGACGGAGAATGACAATGAAAGCACAAAAACATTTTACCAAAGACATAATCATGTATTATTACAAACTCCATTTTACTTCTTTTTCTGAGTATTTGCTTGCAAGAAATGTTTTCAATGCCAAAATTGAGAAGGCTAGCTTAGCATATTTTTTTTTCTGATCTATAGGTTTCTGTTCTAATCCTTACCATTGTAGAAATAATAGGTGTATCAACTGATTAAATTTCATCAAGTTTACCAGAAACAAAATAAAAATGTCCCCCAACGGATTTGAAGTTATATGCTAAGAATGCAGAAATGATGAATTCATGAACTAATGATAATACTACAAGTCAGAATGACCTCTTTTGTAACAGAACATGCTGTCTTGTCAATGTCAACCATGCCTCTAGGATGAAGTTTCTGTGACAAATATTGTGGGAGATAATGCCCCGAGAAACGTTTTCTTGATGTAGTTCAAAGGTGTAAATGTAGGTCAAAGTGACCTACTATTGAGACACGTAGCCTCACCAAGGTGAATCCATTCTACAAATATCAATTACCAATGACAAGTAATGTAGGAGATGGGGCCTGGACAATATAACGGAAGGACGTACGGACAGAATGCAAAACCATAATCCCCGCCCCCGAGTCCCGGTAAGTCACTAATTATGTGAAGTTTTTTTTCTTTTTCTTTTTTTAATCTTTTTCAACACTCAGAAAATGGGAGTTTTTGCCAACGATTTGAATTAAAAAAGTGTGAATTGCCAATAATTATAAAAAAGGACATTTTTGGGGATTCTAATATATAGTATAGTTAATATGCTTAATTACTTCTGGTGAACAACAATCTGGTTATAAAATTATACAGAAAGGACAGCAAGAACCTATGAGAGTATGTGAAGTTGTGTCTTCACAGCTTCCAATCATTGACAATGCATCGATTTTTTATATAATGATATTCTTTTGTTCCTTGTTTTATAGGTGATCATTACAAACAGCTAGAGTCATTGAACTTTTTTCTGACCTGTATCGTACCTGATAGCGTTGACAATGCCGAAACCCATGCACACAGATAGATAGGCGTGGTCCTCCTGGGGCTCTGGTATTCCGCAAATGTAATAGTAGCAATCACCAAGGATCTTCAGTCTAAGCTGGTGATATTTCTAAAGAAAACAAACTTTGTCTATTATTATATCGTTGAATTACTGTATCCATGGTGACGTTCCGAGACCTGCAGATAGCGTATAAGTATTGAACTTTTCGAATCTGTAAAAGTAAGTATACAAAATCTTACGTCTGCGATCCTATCAAAGGCGACAAAAATGTCGTTTAATATGTTGACAAGTCGTTCAGCAGTGTAGAATGATGAAATTGTCGTGAATCCAACTATATCCGCAAACACAATTCTAAAAATAGAAAAACGATAAAAATAAAACACTAAAATTAGAAATACGATACTAAAAATGAAAACACTAAAAATAGAAACACGATGCTAAATATAATAACATGATACTAAAAATAGAACAACAAAACTAAAAATAGAAACACGATATAAAAGTAGTAACAAAACACATAAAAGAAACACAACATTAAAATTAGAAATTCTGCACTAAGGTAGAAATAAACCACTAAAGTAGAGACAAGGAACTAAAAATAGAAACAGAATATTAAAGATGGAAGCATAATACCAAAAAAATAGTTATAATCAACAGTATGATACTAAAAAGCAATACATTTGATATTAATATTGTTTCATATATAGAGATGTTTATAAAACAGCAGGTTAAAAGAGCAAAATATGAATATATTTGAATGTTGGCCCTTATCAAACTGCTGTATGAGCACCTTTAAGGTATAGTTGCTACACTCTTCACTATGGTACAACACGGTATATAGATACGGGTATGCTTACGTGACGTTGTCACTCTTCGAGATGTACATCTTCCGAAAGGCGCCAATGGTGTTGCTATCGAACGCCCGAGTTATTTCCTCGGCGATGTGTCTTGGAAACGATGCTTCCATTATTTTATTCTGAAATGTTAGGTACACATGTAAACCACATTAAATGACACCATTATACAAAGGTCAACCCAATTAAATATAGAACTATACAATGATAAACCCAATTAAATATAGAATTATACAAGTTAATCTCAATTAAAAACGGCATTATACACAGCAAAAATATCCAATTTAGCATTATACACAGGTAAACTCAGTTAAATATAGAATTTTACACTGGTACGCCAAGTTGAATCTACCATTATACACAGGAATATCAAGTTTTAACATTGAACACAGGAAAATAATTTTTGAAATAACATTGTACACAGGTAAATCTAGTTTAATATATCATAATACACAGGTAAATCAAGTTAAACATGGTTTTATACACTGGTAAACCAAGATAAACATAGTATTATACACAGGTAAACTAAGTTAAGCATAGCATAATACACAGGTAATCCAAGTTAAATATAGTATTATACACAGGTAAACCAAGTTAAACATAGTATTATGCACAGGTAAACTAAGTTAAACATAGTATTATACACATGTAAACCAAGTTAAACATAGTATTATACACAGGTAACTAAGTTAAATAAAGCATTATACACAGGTAAACAAAGTTAAACATAGTATCATAAACAGGTAAACCAAGTTGAACATAGTATCATACACAGGTAAACTAAGTTAAATAAAGCATTATACACAGGTAAACCAAGTTAAATAAAGCATTATACACAAATAAACCAAGTTAAACATAGTACTATACACAGGTAAACCAAGTTAAATATAGTATTATACACAGCTAAACCAAGTTAAACATAGTATTATACACAGGTAAATCAAATTAAATATAGCATTATACACAGGTAAACAAAGTTAAACATAGTATCATACACAGGTAAACCAAGTTAAACATAGTATCATACACAGGTAAACCAAGTTAAACATAGTATTATACACATGTAAACCAAGTTAAACATAGTATCATACACAGCTAAACCAAGTTAAACATAGCATTATACACAGGTAAACCAAGTGAAATAAAGCATTATACACAGGTAAACTAAGTTAAACATAGTATTTTACACAGGTAAACCAAGTTAAACATAGCATTTCAAACAGGTAAACCAAGTTAAACATAGTATTATACACAGGTAAACCAAGTTAAATAAAGCATTATACACAAATAAACCAAGTTAAACATAGTACTCTACACAGGTAAACCAAGTTAAACATAGTATTATACACAGGTAAACCAAGATAAACATAGTATTATACACAGGTAAACAAAGTTAAACATAGTATCATACACAGGTAAACTAAGTTAAATAAAGCATTGTACACAGGTAAACCATGTTAAATAAAGCATTATACACAGATAAATCAAGTTAAATAAAGCATTATACACAGGTAAACCAAGTTAAACATAGTATCATACACAGGTAAACTAAGTTAAACATAGTTTTATACACAGGTAAACCAAGTTAAACATAGTATCATACACAGGTAAACCAAGTTAAACATAGCATTTCAAACAGGTAAACTAAGTTAAACATAGTATTATACACAGGTAAACTAAGTTAAATAAAGCATTATACACAGGTAAACTAAGTTAAACATAGTATTATACACAGGTAAACTAAGTTAAATAAAGCATTATACACAGGTAAACTAAGTTAAATAAAGCATTATACACAGGTAAACAAAGTTAAACATAGTATCATAAACAGGTAAACCAAGTTAAACATAGTTTTATACACAGGTAAACCAAGTTAAACATAGTTTTATACACAGGTAAACCAAGTCAAACATAGCATTATATACAGGTAAATCAGATTAAATATAGCTTAATACACATACCATACCATATATTATTAAGAATTAAGCTGTATACGTTTGGGAATTGTCTGTTCTGTCGTAGGAGGGGGACCTTTATGGAACATGGTTACTCCCACTTACCGTGTAAAGTTGTTTAAGGGTCACAATGATCCTATTCATTTTTTTTTTCTGATGGCATCACTGTCTTTCCTGTAAACATTTTTACGTTTATTCATTTCATGAACTTTCATGAGCACAAGCTACTGTTAAATAGGGTTGGTTTGATGTTCTGGTGGATCGGTGATTCATACGGTTGCGGTTTGATTGATATACTTCTGATATACTTCTGCTTAATTACGAAGATAACTTTGTGTTTGTTTTTCGTGACACCACAATAAACTACCAGCACGCGGACACAAAACAGAGGAAAACACTTCAATTGATTTACAGAAATAGTGCTTATAATGACCCCTCCCCCCAAAGTATTCCGCAACTCATTTAACAGAGGTACAGTTTTTGTAAAGAGAATATAATAGATGAAGTTATATTACACTGGAAGACAATAATATTCCACTGCCTTGATATATCACCCCATCGGACATTGATGCACAAAAAAAAACGGTTGCATTATAAACAAACTACTTCTCATAATTATGTATGCATCGGTTTTCTTTTCAGTAGCTGTCACCTTCGGTGATGAACGAGGTCATCACATCTTATATGTTAATGAAGATGGACATGTCTGTGACATTTATAATTTGTGTCCAATAATTTAAAACCCGTCAAAATGGTACGCAGGGTTAATGAGAAGAACATAGTAACATCGTAATAAGGTAATATTATAGTAATATAGTAAAATAGTAATAAAGTTATGAAGAAGCATAGTAACATAGTATTGAGTAACATAGAAACATAGTAACAATGTAAGATAGTAATCATTGAAGTGTTTTTGTATGGTATGTATGATCTATTTGAATGCCAGAGCTTTGCAAGCAAACAACATAATGTACTTTTTAATTTTTTAAATGCTATAATTCATATTGAAAATTGGTAATTCCCGCCTTGCCGACAGTCAGCAGATTTTTTTGTCAGCCGTTGGAACAGCCGGAAAATGGTCGCGTGCTTTTTGGCAAACAAAACAGTACATGGAAATTAAAAAAAAAAATTGTTAATCATTTTATTATCAACGTAATGCGCAAATGGCTTATTTTTATAACAAATAATGTAGACAAATAATTAGTCGTTAAACTTAATTATCCTGGATATTGTAGTTCCGGTTTGTGTTGTATTAATACGCTGATAAGTGTAACGCGTGATGGATGGCATTTAAACTTACATCAATGCCAGAGCACTCAAACAGACTATATAGTGACAATGTCGGACAAATGTAAATATATCAATATAACAGCATAGTAACACAGTAGCATATAGTAACATTGTAATATAGTAATAAAATAGCATAGTATACATTACGTATAGTAACATTAGAATAACGTAATATATTTACATTTGCTCCTCATTATCCCATTGACACAATGCTAAGAGGCAGTTGCCACCATACGCCTATAACACTCAGTGCCTCAGGCTATAACACCTAATCGGTCGTGTGACATTAAAAAAGGCGGGATTTTTTGTGTTGGTTTATTTTGTTCAAAGTTGACGAAATGGTAAGACAATGTAAATATATATACAATACTTAAATACCGCATAGTAACACAGTAACATAGTAACACAGTAACATAGTAACATAGTAACACAGTAACACAGTAGCATAGTAACATAGTAACACAGTAACATAGTAACAAAGTAGCATATAGTAACACAGTAACATATAGTAATATAGTAACACAGTAACATAGTAACACAGTAGCATAGTAACAAAGTAGCATATAGTAATATAGTAACACAGTAGCATAGTAACACAGTAACACAGTAACATAGTAACACAGTAGCATAGTAACACAGTAGCATATAGTAACATAGTAGCATATAGTAACACAGTAACATATAGTAATATTGTAATATAGTAACATACTAGCATAGTAACATTGTAATATAGTAACACAGTAGCATATAGTAATATTGTAATATAGTAACACAGTAACATAGTAACAATGAATATAGTAACACAGTAGCATATAGTAATATTGTAATATAGTAACACAGTAGCATAGTAACAATGAATATAGTAACACAGTAGCATATAGTAATATTGTAATATAGTAACACAGTAACATAGTAACACAGTAGCATATAGTAATATTGTAATATAGTAACACAGTAGCATATAGTAATATTGTAATATAGTAACACAGTAGCATATAGTAATATTGTAATATAGTAACACAGAAGCATAGTAACAATGAATATAGTAACACAGTAGCATATAGTAATATTGTAATATAGTAACACAGTAGCATAGTAACAATGAATATAGTAACACAGTAGCATATAGTAATATTGTAATATAGTAACACAGTAGCATAGTAACATAGTAACACAGTAGCATAGTAACACAGTAGCATATAGTAACATAGTAGCATATAGTAACACAGTAGCATATAGTAACACAGTAGCATATAGTAATATTGTAATATAGTAACACAGTAGCATATAGTAATATTGTAATTTATCACATACCTATGTTATCTTACAATAGTAATACAACAATTTTCGAGGCGCGTTTTCTGGTGGCGTGTATCACACATGTGTGATACAAAAAAGTTGTATCACCATACTAGCCGGAACTACTTTTTAGGGGAATTCCCTTTTTCCATCTTCTCGATGGAAACTAAAAATAGACAGTTCATTGGATGAAATAAAATATGGCTGGATGTTCAACATTGATTTAAAAAATATTAAAATATTTTTTTTAAAACACATGCAAATAAATAAATAATTACTACTGGGATATTTTTGAATATGTCAACTTTATAAAAAAAGAAATAAAATTTTCCTCTGTTCCGTCGTCTGCTACCGTCTGATTTGACAAGTTTGACAGTTCTTTCCAGCATGGAACTTTCCGATGTGAATTTCGAAATCCTACATGATCTGGTATTTGATGAAGAAGATGACATGGATGGGTTTGTAAATAATGAAAATGATACCATGCTCTCAAAACAGCCTTTACAAACTAATGAAACCCTCCTCGATGTACCCGTGTCTGCTTCCCAGTTTATGCCTGTCCCCCACCCGTACCCCCACCAATGCCTGTCCCCGAAACAACAATCCCAATACAACAAACTTCGGAATCTACTGGAATATCTTCCGAGAGAACATTCACGTCTGGAATCTCAGATTTAAGGGATTATATAATGAGTAAGAGAAACCCCAACACTGTTCGGAAAACTGAAGGTTGTATCAGGAAATTTGTTGACTGGATAGCACAACCACCCCGCTCTGACGTAAGGCCATTGTGCGATATTTTGCCATTTGAAATGGACACTTATATAGGAGGGTTTCTTTTATTTGCCCAGAAGGATGACGGATCCCATTATGAACCCGACACTTTGACAAGCTTCCATCGCGGAATTGACCGTCATTTACGCGAAATAAACTATGCACACAACATCATGACGTCAGAGTTTTTCAGCACGAGCCGCCAGGTGTTGCAGTCGCGAAGGAAAGAACTTAAACAACGGGGGTTAGGCAACAAACCAAATAGGGCCGAGCCGGTCAGTGAAAATGAGGAAAACGCGTTGTGGGAAAGTGGGCAGTTAGGGTTGGACAATCCAAAGTCTCTTCTTAATACCATTTGGTACCATAACACGAAATTGTTGGGGTTCAGGGGGTGTGACGAAAACAGGCAATTAAAATGGGGAGATCTTGAACTGAAAACAGATGAAAACGGCCAAGAATATTTGGAATTCAATGAAAGATCGACTAAAACCCGTGGAGGAAATTCTACTCACCAAAGATCGTTTAATCCAAAACTTTTTGCAAATCCACAGAATTTATCCAGGTGTCCAATCGAATCTTATAAACTTTACGCAAAACACAGACCAGTTGAAATGAACACTGGCGAATCCCCTTTCTATCTTGCTGTTAACCACAACGAGAACGGTAAAAAGTGGTTCAAAAATCAGCCAGTTGGGAAAAATAAACTTTCCGTAATGATGAAAACAATGGCTAATAATGCTGGTCTTGTTGGAAAAAAGACCAACCAATCTCTCCGAAAAACTCTGTGCACAAAACTTTTGCATTCTGGCGTTGCACCGACGACGATTATGCAGTTGAGTGGCCATAAAAATGTAAACAGTGTGAACAATTACGCAGTTGCGTCTATGGATCAGCAGCGTGAAATGTGTGAACTTTTACAAAATGTCCCCAAAACATCTTTGTCATCAAAGTGTACATCATCAACACTGTCTCGCCGTGACGTAGTAGGTTCCAAAGAGATCGCACCTGTTCAAAATTCTACGGTCCCACGGTCATCTGGAGACTGTCAAAATCTTGCTACCGGGATGTTTTCTGGAGCGAATATTACTGGCGGCACATTTAACATTTCCTTTCAAATATCTTCCCAATCTTCCTCTCAAGTTATATCTCCTCCTAGGAAATATCGTAGAATCCTACGAATCACTGACGATGACGATGACTCGGTGTGACATGTCACTTGTTTTTGTGAATGAATTGCACGCGCTGTGACGTAGTCGCTCAACGACAGCCCATCAGCTATATGTCTAGGTATGGAGAATGTGTTTGATGCCATCGATATATAGGTTTAATTTGATTTTTTTACTATATCCATGCTTAACTAATGCTAAATCAAATTAAATTAAACAGTATTTGTAAAGTTTGCTGCTTGAAGTAAACGATGTTGTATTTTAAATCATAATTAAATGCCGAACACTTTCACTGACAGTTGGGAGAATTTATTAAAATATATCTGATTGAAAATAAATGATTTCGCATCAATTAGTGCTGTGATTTTCCTTTACATTTTCATTTTGAAAACAGAAGGGAGTTAATCAGTACAAAAATATTGATCAAGTGTAAACTGCCTTTTAATCAGTTGACGAACTCGATCATGATGACGAGATCACGATTTTTTTTCTTCATTGAAAACGAAAATAATACATAGTGATGTGACGCCACTTGAAACCGCAAATGGATTCCATAATTAAGGAAAGTTGTAATTAATAAAGGTATGTGATAAAAGCAAAACCACCCATATGTGTTGATCTGTCGAGTCGGATCGCCCTCGTTTCTTGCGCGGAGGAAAAATATCACTCGTGTGCTCCGCACACTCGTGATATTTTCCTCCGCGCAAGAAACTCGGGCGATCCGACTCGACAGATCAACACATATGGGTGGTTTTGCTTATATAGTAACACAGTAGCATAGTAACAATGAATATAGTAACACAGTAGCATATAGTAATATTGTTATATAGTAACATAGTAGCATAGTAACATTGTAATATAGTAACACAGTAGCATATAGTAATATTGTAATATAGTTACACAGTAGCATAGTAACACAGTAGCATAGTAAAATTGTAATATAGTAATAAAATAGCATTGTATATAGTAACATTAGAATACAGTAATATAGTAACAAAAGAAAAATAACAACAGAGTGATATAATAACATAATAAAATAGTAACATGTTAATATAGGCACACAGTGACAAAATAATGTAGTAACATAGAATTAAACGATCGATACCATGCATTTAAAACCTTTTTTTCATTAAGGGAATCGAGCCCCGGCCGTCTTACGGAAATATCGGGTCTCTAACCACTGCGCCATGTGCACTCTACCAGACTTACTATCAGCGTATTTGCTTCTGCTGTGACTGCACATAATAATAAATGATAATAATGTTAAATGCTATGTTACAAATATTATTTCAGAATATCTAAAAGCAGAAAATATGAAATAATTCTATTTATTACATTTTTACCAGTGAAATATCAAAAATTATTCATTCTATAAAAGTGATATTTTTCACTAGTGAAAAATATCATATTTATCACTAGTGAAAAATATCACTTTTGCTGATTTGACCAATCAAATTAATGATTAGAAAATACCAAAATAATTGACCAATCAGAAAGCCCGACATATATCTCAGCACCTGGACAGGGGGAACTACATTTTTCGTTTACAAATTATCGTTGTAGGCCTAGTTAGCATACGGGGTAGGGTTTTTCGTTGATAAAAAATGTAATAAACAGAATATCTAACAGTGTCTTCAGTAATACCAAATATATTTCACTCGTGTGGCTAATATTTTGATATTTTTCACTCGTGCTGCGCACTCGTGAAAAATATCAAAATATTAGCCCCACTCGTGAAATATATTTGGTATTACTAAAAACACTGTTAGATATCCTCTATATAACAATTAAATTCTGGTAACTAGAGTTTACCTTGACTGCCTGTTCTTCAGAAACAATCTTTTCGTATTTGGAAAATCGTAGGTTCTCGAGAAAATCCATAAGATATTCATTTTCCAATGAAAAATGCGCGGCAAATCCATGGCACATCATACTCAGAAAAACTATTACACTCGTAGTAATCTGTAATAAAAGAAAACAGCCATCTGATAATTATTACATAAAATAGAATTAAACTAAAACAAGCTGCATTCAATAGAATCAAAATCATTTAGCACTTTTTCATAGAAACACGCCAATTAAAATTTCTGCCACCAAACAAATGTGAGTTTGCAGTATATTTGACTCGCTTTTAGTTCATGATGGTAACCGTGGATGCTAACGTGATCACAAATTATCATCCTTGGTTAATGGGCTTTTAGCGACCAGCAATGTCTTTCTCAACCCAGTGCACAGCTACCATTTATATCATTTAGAAATAAAATTCAAAGACTCTCTTATAAGTTCTTAACTCCACAGCTTTCTCACAAAATATGTATGACTGTCTCAGTTACAGAGTTTTTTAGAGTACAAAGAGGAGAATAACAAGATGTGATTTGGAAAAAAAAAAGTTTGTGGTTAAGATGTGATGAATGACGTTGTACTGAAACCACTGAAGTTTGGTGTTTTTGTAACACTGAAGGGACATCTGAATATCCAAGTCCATGTTGTATCATTAAGTCGAAAAATTCATTCCAATTCTTTTGAACTGTAGGCATGGTGTTACTTTTTATAAAAACAGGAATATTTCGAGTCTTTTCTGTTTCATGAATAACTCTATGTTCATTGGTAAATAAGGATATGGGATTTGTTAACTTAGGGAATTCATTTGAAGATAAGATCTGCTGACAAAAGACTATTAAACCGAAGAAAAATTTGCCCGATATGTTAATATTTCGTGGAGAAACTTCCAGCAATATGATCTGATGTCAAGTCATTTATCATAAAAAAATATTTTTGTTATAAAAATTCTTTAAAAATACTGATTTTTGGCCAACAGCTATATTTTTGTTAAAATCATAATGACACTTGAACAATAATAAATTACAACAAACAGAATGTGAACAGCGATAACATATACCTGCTTCCATTGTTGATTTTGAGCGTATGGATTAATTCCGTGTATTGTGAGGAAGCACGTCATCAAAATCAGACAAATAGATAAAGAGAGTATAAACGGCCCAGGGAAAGTCATCATAGCAAGGAAAAACAGCAGCTGTATCCAGAGAAGTGCGTATCCGGTGAGATAGGTGGATCCATCCCATAATATAACAACGACCAGGATCGTGATAGGAAACAGAGGGTAAATTAACGGAAGTTTGCTCCTGATGTTTCCAATCACAAGGAGACCGAGCAGGATACAATGCAGAATAGCTGCAATTAAGTGTATACTGAGGAATATATCTTTAAAACACGAATCACATCGCAGATATATATCAGCCAGGATACAGATGTTATAGAATATCCCCATCACCGGTAATATGTCGAGTAAAACAACTATATTGGATTGCACAAACCTCTGGAACGTAATGCTGTCTCTTTGGAATCTGCAAACATTGTAATATTTGGTTAGATCAAATCTGAAGGGGCGTTCACTCTCGATTGAGTGATCTAGAGTATCTAACGATCTGAACCTAGTCGTGGGGACACCCACACTCGTCAACTCCACGTTCATCATACAGCAGTCCCCTTGCCTTGCCTTGGTATGACAACCGCTATATAAAACCGTTCTCGTGAGTTTTGTTCTTGCTATTAAAACCACTGATTACGAACAGTAGTCTTTGTCAATCCTATTCTCTCACAGTGAAATCCGCGTTTTGCAACTTTTCAGTGCGTTTTTCTTGACCTTTTCATTACTTTCGTTATGCCCACGATGTTCACAACTCTCCTCATTTTATGTCAGATTTTGGTCTGACGTAACCCAAGAGTAGAAAATCTGAAATATAAAACCAGGAATGATGTCAAATGGCATAAATATGATTAGCATCATTGGTATATATATATCGAAAGTAGTCCATGCTTATACTATAGTGCCTTATGGGGCTGTGTTTGTTGGTACACTTCTCAAATGAACCTTATATCTAACTATCGAGCGAGATACAGGTAAATATGATTACGTATCAACCGAAGGGTTCATTTAATAACATGGCAGTTCAGTTTGCCAGTCCTAAAAGCAGTGATCACACCACCTGACGTGGTTTCTAACACCTATCCATAACGCGACGCGATCTGTAATCAAATACCACCACGCATTCGTTGTGAGCGAGTATTAATTAACTGGCGGATATGCGCGTGTATATACGTGCCAACCGACTGATTAGGTATCACCATCCGAGCCCCAGTGACAGTTGTTTATTCTCGTAAACAGTACAGTGCAGACAATATGACAAATGGATAACAATAATTCATGGTAAAAATAGGATGGACATCACTATTGAGAAATGATTATATCATTTATATCAATAATACATTTAGCAAATGAAATAAGTTCATTTTGAGTTACGTTATTGAATAATGTGCGAAATTTAAATGTATAATTTGCTCTTTTATAATACAATGCCATATCAAGACACATATTTCCGCCCTATATAATTTGTTTGCTAAATGCAGGATGTCAGACTATCCAATGGTATTGAAATCGTCATAAACAATACACACTGATCGTGATTGTTGTCATGACAACAATGTATTATTTTTTTATCTGTTATCTCGTTCGACTATCGATGTAACTTTTACTACATAATAATTGATCTACGTCTCAAAATACATCATAGACATAATAGCAAAAGTAGGCGGTATGTATGGTTGTAGCTTACGATATTTTTGAGTATCGTTGACTAATGATATAGGTTATTAAGCTTAAGTTTTAATGATTTCGTATAATTCTTGTGGGTCATGCTTGACCAACACAACAGCTAACCTCCGGCTGATCAAACCTCGTATCCCCATGTTTTATATGGGCCTTTTGAAAATCTCAGATGAGCGTTAGACGGTTAGTATCAGATTGTCAAAATGCCCATAAAACATCAGAAAGCTCCGGATTTACATTGAGGTAGGGTCTCCTTGTAGTAGTTGGTGAACACCTCACTGGACAACATACGGGAGGCCCGTCTCATGCCATCCAGAGCAATTAGAGTAAAGTGTCTTGCCCAAGGAAACAACCATAACACATAAAACTCAGATGAAAGGTAAATTTAATAATTTAAGGTCTATAAACGCAAACAAATATTAGAAAATACTGAATGAAAGAAGTTCCATTGAAAACATATGTAAGGCAGGCATCGATGATCTTTACGATTATTTTAGTACATATTTTAATAAAGAAGTTGAGGGAAGTGACGAGCGTATGTTGTCTATTGAAGAACGCGAAGAGTTGTCGAACCTGGAAACAAATGTTTGCTTGAATGTACCTATATCTTCGTCTGAAATATTGAAATGTGTCAATAGATTAAATTTATAACAAATCTACTTTTTTACATTATGACCCCTGTATATATCAAAATGTTTAATTGTATATGTGTTACTGGCAATATACCAGGCGCATGCCTGATGGACAACATAATACCCGTTTTAAAGAACAAAAGAGATGTACATATATAGACCAATCACACTTATTAGCTGTCTAGCTAAATCGTTCACGACTATTATTAATTATGCAGATAATATTGAACTCATACTTAAAAGCCAAGCTGGGTTTAGAAAACAACATTCCACTATTAGTAGTATGCTGTCAAATTATTTTTGATTTAACTTTCTAACCAGTTTAAAAGTCGTACGGCTTGTGCTTTCATCGATGTTGAGAAAACATTCGACAGTGTCTGAAGAAAAGGGTTGTGAAACAAGTTAATTTCAAGCAATATATGTATAGATTGGAAATGTTTAAAATAATTATTAACTTGTACACCGTAATTATTAAGGCTAAAGTAATTAGAGGTGGCTCAGTCTCTAATATTTCTAATTGTATTTCCGGAGTAAGACAAGGGGAAAACTTACCTCCATTTTTGTTTTCATATTTTAAAATTATTTATAACATTTTTTGATATCACATGATTGTAGAGGCCTATCCAATTTGACGGGGAAACTTGAATCGAGTTTCAAGTTTATCTCAAGTTGTATGTAATGCTATATGCCAATGATACCATTCTATTAGCAGAGTCTGTCAAAGATTTACAAAGCAACTTAATGCATTCCACACTTATTCAAATTTATGGCGGATTAAAGTAAATATTGATAAAACTAAAGTAATAGGTTTCGGTAGAGGGACGGCGTCTCAATAATTTAAGATACAAATTTCACCTATTATGGTAATATCATACAAATATAGAAAAAGTTGAAGTATGGGGTTTATTTCGCCCGTAACAGTTTTAGTCATTTAAACACCAAGCAATTATATGAAAGGGGTCTTAAGGCCATGCATTGTGCTTCAGCAAAATGAAGAAATCATAATCTCTGCCGATAGTAAATGAGATAACTTTATCATGTTTGATAAAGCTCTCAAGCCTATTTCATGACTGTAACGCGATGTTTTCAATTCCCCGCAAGGGACCTACTACATAATTTATAAACAAGATATAATTTCAGAGAAATATCTACTAGATCTCCCTCGAGGATAACATTTTTTCTTTCGTAAATTTCGAAAGGTTACTATCAAATTACCAATTGAATTCGGTAGATGGAACAACTTTCCAAGGTAAAATAGAGTGTGTAACCTTTCCAGCTAGAGAGATATTGGAGTCGAGTTTCAGTATTTATTTAATTGCAGTGATCGACAACCATTCACAAGTAGAAACCCCTTTTTGCATCTCAATACTATTATGAAAGACCCAGTGATTTTCAATTCAGTATTCTTTTTAATTTTGTAGTAGACGAAGAATAAGTTTCACTTCAAGTTCATTAAGCAAATAAGTAATCGACTTAACTCTATGTAAGTAGTGTCACTGTTTATAAAACGTACCAATATATATATATATTATATATATATAAAATAAAAAGTCAAACACAGATCTGCTGTCTCCCTAGTACTTTCGCGGCTACATCGTGCCGCTCTTCAGGGGATTATGATGTAGCCGTGAAAGTACTAGGGAGACAGCAGATCTGTGTTTGACTTTTTATTTTATTATTGTTTACCGTCACATGGACACACTAACTTTCTCTACACTTTAAGTTTATTCGAATACATCATTATCATTGCCATAAACCAACTGAGCTATCGCGGCCCACGAGGCATTACAAGTTGTTAAAGAACATTTCAAATAGATAAGCTTATCTCATATTTATATTTACGAATTATGTAATACAAGAAATATCTTTAAAAAAAGATAAACGGCATAGTTTTAATGCTGGTGGTTATAATGTAAAACTGCTGGTGAAATAAATCAACGAACTAATGCGTTTCAGCACGGATAACAAAATTAGATCAGTTTGAATCATTTTTGATGATAATAAGACTGCATTTGAATCAGGAATATAATTTTATTAATGTGTCATTTGAAAAGATAATCCACTTATTCAGCTAGCGTTCTTAACTTTGTTTCGTGTTTAACTGCATATCTGCATTTTGCATTTACGGCTACATTGACCAATCACATACTTCATTTTGACCAGTAACGCCACCTGTCGCGTCATATCCGGGGCCAAAAGAATAGTATACGGCTATGCCGAAAAAACAGGCCCTGTTTCATTATTATATTCCTTAACCTTCCAAAACAACTTGACTCAATTTTTTCGTAAGAAATATCACATAATTTAAGAGAAATTCATTAGCGAAAACTTTTCTTAATTCAATTAACGTATTTCTATGAAATGTTTTTAGATAAGGATTTGCATTAGTCAAGGAACAATGACGAGATCGGGGGCCTGCTTTCATGGAGATATAATTATTTTTTCTTTGTTTTCATGGTAAATACTCAAATGTGATTGGTCGAAAAATTCTTTTCATTCTTCTATGAAAGAAATTCCGAGAAAGGCGCGAAAAATGTGACGTCACAATACGCGGATTCATACAGTTTGCAAACAAAATTTGTTTCATACCCCTGTAATGAAAATAGATAACACATACCGATCAGGCATCGTTGTGTATTGTTTACATGTGTTCATCCGGGTCATGAGCTATTCTCGTGCATTCTCCCGCACGCTTGATTGTGTAATTCTACCCTTACATGTAAAACACTTGAATGACTCAGATGGTCTATATCGGAGGGTATAAAAGCCGGCTCTGACAGACCAACTCTCTGATTTCGGCATCCAAACTGTGCAGACAGAAGCGGAGAGACCCTAAGAAAGGTACATAGTTATGGAAAGATAGATGTGACCACGGTCTTCTCCTTGATCCATCAACTAGTCGTTTTAACACAGAGTGTTTGGCAGAGGCTGATAGGTTAGCGACTACAAATTAGTTGGCGACTACAAGCAGGTAGTCGACGGTCAAGTCAGCAACTACAAGGTAGTCGGCGGGCATGTCAGCGACCATACTATAAGTTGTGTTGGTGGTCAGCAGCAAACACCAGGGGTTAGGTGGCCGTTGAAAATACATAGGAACAGTCAGAGCGTCATATCATGTTCGATTATACATATTGCTAGTCACTGACTCCCCGTAGCCGTATAGTCAGCGGTCACACACAGACCGGCGACCAGTAATTATAACTAGCCATTGTGAGTGGTACGGGACGAGTCATAGTCAAGTACTAGTTATAGTATTAAGATTAGGTGTCAGCGGTCAGACAGACCACTGTATATACACTGTATATATAAAACTTATATGTTATGTGTTATATGTTCTCGTTAAATGTTAAAGGCTACCAAATAGTAGTAATATTTGTATATAGTTGCATCTGTAGACTAGTCACTAACCAGGATCTATTAGAGGTAGTGACGAACCCATTTGTAAACGTCACAAATTGTGGTGGCAGCGGCGGGATCCTGGTTATTTGATAACTTGTTTGTGACATTTTAGTAGTCTACAGTTTATAAACTGTTGTTGATGTAATAATAAAAAAATAATAAAACTTAAAAATAATTGTTTGTTACTTATATTCTCTCTGTGATTTAATGGCAGAAGGCTATACCAGTGACCAGTCTGACAGGGAATCAGATAATGGTCTTGACTTTAACAACACCGGTCATATTCATTTTGATTTCTCAACCCCTATCACACAACCCAATACATGTATACCGATGCGGAAGCACGCTCTGGGTTTGGAACAAAAGAAAAAGATACTCGTCCAAAACCGGAGAAGTTCTCTCCAGACTATAGTCTTGGATTAAGGGACGAAAGTATACAAAAGTTTGAGCAAGAGATTAAAGAGCTCGGAGAACAAATGAAACAGATGCAGGCTAGCAGTCACAATCTATTGTCTCGCACTAAACCAATGACATCTGTACCGTGTCCGCGGGGTGTGGATAATGATCACAGACTAGATGGTCACAAATATGACAATGTAACCACCAGAAAAAAAAGAATGAGTAGAGTTGCCAGCAGGAGGGATGCTGAAGAAACAGATGATGAAGTCAGGGACATGTCGACAAAATATAAAAGTAAAATGGTTACCGTGAAAGCGGCAACATATGACGGCACATCTCCATGGGTTGACTTCAAATCACATTTTGATGCTTGTTCTAGAATAAACCGATGGACTGATAATGAGAAAGGTCTCCACTTAGCAGTAGCATTGCGGGGCCAAGCTCAAGGGATAATGAATGACTTTGACATTCCTAAGCAGCAGGGTTATGAGTCGCTAGTCAAAGCCTTGGAGGAGAGGTTTGCTCCCCCAAACCAGACTGAGCTTTATAGGGTTCAGTTAATGGAGAGGCGTCAAAAAGCATCGGAAAGTCTACCAGAACTGGGACAAGCGATTAGACGGCTTGTGAACTTGGCATATCGCACAGTGCCAAATGATGTTAGGGAGACATTGGCTATGCAACAGTTCATTGAAGCACTTGCAGACTCCGAGATGCGCATAAGAATCAAACAGTCGAGGCCTAAGATTTTGACTGAGGCCATACAACTATCGGTTGAATTAGAGGCATACAACCACTGTGAGAAGAAATCAAAGGAAGGCCAATCGTATCTTAGAAATACTAATAATGAAACATCTGGGGGGTCAGAGATGTTAAAACTGCTCCAGGACATGCAGAAAAAGCTAGAGTCTTTGGAAAAGGACGTTGGAAAGATGAAGTCTAGAAGTAGGTTTAATGTGGTCAGGAACAAGAACTGCTTTAACTGTGGTGAGGAGAGACATTTTCGTAGAAATTATCCCAAGCTTGACAAAAAGAATGACCCTAATAAAATTCAGAAACAACCAGGGGCCCAGCAGGTGAACACCCATCGTCGACAGAGACGAAAGAAACCAAGAGCTGGCATTGGGTTGTCTACAGCCGTGCAGGAAGCAGGCATGTATATAACTGCCGAAGTTCATGGAACTAAAGTAAACCTATTGGTTGACACAGGGGCAACAGTCACCATCATATCAGAGCGAGTGTTTGATAGAATTTCAGAATCGGCTAAACCTCGCTTGAGTAGAGTTCACCAAGATGTTTTAACAGCTAGTGGTGAGAAACTTGAGGTCAAGGGCAAAGGGAGTTTTGTCATCCGGCTTAATGGCACAAAAGACATTTATGTGTAAACAATTATTGCTAAGATTAATACCGATGGTATTCTGGGTCTAGACATAATGCAGGAGAGAAATGGTTCTCTTGATTTCAAGAAAGGTGTTCTCACACTTGATGATGTAACGGTACCGACGTTCTACGAGGGTGCTATGGGTTGCTACCGACTTTCACTTACAGAGAAGGTAACCATTCCTGCCAACAGTGAGGTCGTGGTCCAAGGGAAGGTATGTTTACCAGAGGGTGAAACAGCCAGCAAACTACTTTTAGTTGAGAAACCGGCAACTTTTCTTAAGACAGAGAGAGCATTAGTCGCTAGGGCACTTGTGCAGTATGATACTACGGTGCCTGTAAGATTAATGAATCTGGGCAACGAGAGTCAACAATTTTACCCAGTGACAACTATTGCTCAGGTCAGCACTATTGATGGTGTAATGGGAACCGTTGACGCACCGACACCTAATAAAGTAGCTGGACTTAGGGCAGATATCCTAGCATTGTTGAATGACTCCAAAAGCAATCTTACAACAGATCAATACAACGCTGGGTATGAGTTGCTGCTCAAACATCATAACCTGTTTGCCGTTACCGACGACGATCTGGGTAGAACAGACTTGATTAAACATAAGATCAACACTGGGGGTGCCAAACCCATATAACAGCCAGTAAGAAGAGTGCCAGGCAATCTTGGTCCCGAGATTGATAGACAAGTAAAAGATATGCTTGACAGAGGGATCATACAGAAATCCTCCAGTCCATGGAGTTCTGGGATCGTCCTTGTGAAAAAGAAGGACGGGAGCTTACGATTTTGCTTGGATTATCGACAGCTAAATGCTGTTAGCATTCCGGATGCGTATCCACTTCCACGTATTTTGACGAGGCTCTTGATCAGATGTCAGGTTGCTCGTGGTTCTCAACACTCGACCTAAACTCCGGTTATTAGCAGTTTGAATTGGCTCCTGAAGATCGCCAGAAGACTGCATTCGCGACAAGAACAGGTCTTTATGAGTTCACGGCCGTGCCTTTTGGTCTAGCGTCAGCTCCTGCGACATTCGAGTGACTGATGGAAACGGTACTAGCAGGTTTACAGTGGCAGACCCGTTTAATTTACCTAGATGATATAATCGTAACCGGGAAGACATTTGAAGACATGATTGAGAATCTGCAACAAGTTTTCAAACGCTTACAAGAAGCTGGATTAAAGCTAAAGGCGAGAAAATGTTGTCTGTTTGCCAAAGAAGTCATTTACCTTGGCCACAAGATCTCGGAGGAAGGTATCTCCACCGACCCAGATAAGGTGAAGAAAGTTGCGGAGTGGCCAGTCCCAGTCAACATCATACAACTGCGGTCATTCCTGGGGTTCTGTAGTTATTACAGAAAGTTTGTCAGGAACTTTTCTGTGATTGCGAAATGCCTACACAAGCTGACAGAAAAGGGACGGAAATTTGATTGGACACCTCAGTGTCAGGAAGCGTATCAGATTCTGAAAAGAGAATTGACAAGTGCAAAAACTCTGGCCCACCCTGATTTTAGTAAAGAGTTCATACTCGACACAGATGCGAGTCATGAAGCTATTGGGGCTGCACTATCACAGGAAATTGATGGCATAGAGAGACCCATAGCATTTGCAGGACGAACATTGACCAAGGCAGAGAGGAAGTATTGCGTAACGTGTAAAGAATTACTGGCTGTCGTCAATTTCAAAAAATACTTCCGGCATTATCTGTATGCCAGAAAGTTTACTGTCAGAACAGACCACAGTTCGCTCAGATGGTCGCTGAATTTCAAAGACCCAGAGGGCCAGATGACAAGATGGCTTCAGGTGTTAAGAGAAGCAACATCAGAATGCCGATGGACTGAGCAGGATCCCTTGTCGTCAATGCAACTTTGACCCAGACTGGGAACTGAAGGCAGACAATAAAGCAACTGAATCTACAGCTCAGATAGTGAGGAGCGTAGACCCTTGTAAATCTGATGAAAAAGAAAAGCGTGAGAAAACCCTGAGCGGAAAAACAAGAGGAAGATGATGACTTAGGTCTGGTTATTGACTGGGTCAAGAAAGGGGGAAAACCTGGGTATAAGTCCATAGGTGGCAGAAACAAAACAGTGAAATCCCTATGGTCACAGTTTGAAATACTGTCCATTCAAGATGATCTATTGGTGAGAAAAACACAAAAAGGAGTAGTTCATATCATAGTTCCTAGAAACGAACGTCGCACAATCCTTGGTCATGCCCATGATAACAAGGCAGCTGCTCATCTTGGAACAAGAAAGACTCTCGCCAAGATCCGCCAACAGTATTACTGGCCTGGGATACAAGATGATATCAAACGATATGTCACTGGTTGCACGATGTGTGCTAAGAGCAAGAACATGACAAAAACCAAGAGAGCACCTATGCAGATAACTGAATCGGGATACCCAATGGAGCGCATAGCTATGGACATTCTGTGCGAATTGCCGGAGACCGATGATGGCAACAGGCACATCTTGGTTATCTCCGACTACTACACAAAGTGAACAGAAAGTTTTCCTAATGCAAAACATGAACGCAGAGACCGTAGCACGCATACTGGTAAAAGAAGTCGTCTGTCGATTCGGAGTCCCCAGTATTATCCATTCAGATCAGGGCTCTCAGTTTGAGAGTGCATTGTTTCGGGAAATGTGTCGTATACTGCAAATTCAAAAGACCCGTACCACTCCCTACCACCCGCAGTCAGATGGTATGGTTGAGCGGTTCAATAAGACATTGGTTACCATGTTGAGGGCATTTGTGAATGAGCGACACACTGACTGGGACAGACACTTGCCATATGTCATGATGGCATATCGGTCAACCGAACATGAGACCACTTCCAATTCCCCCAACTTTATGATGCTTGGAAGAGAAACTTCTACTCCACTAGATCTACAATACTCAATGCCACGAAATCTGAAAGCATTACCACAGAATACATGGGCGTGGGAGCTACAGGAAAAGATGGAAGACGCACATCAGTTGGTCAGAGAAAGTGTAAAGGGACGAATGCTTAGACAAAAGAAGCTTCATGATCAGAAACTCTCCTGGCAACCATTCAAAGCTGGTGATGATGTATTCGTTTTCTTTCCCAACGTCAAGACAGGACAAAGTTCAAAGCTAGCCTGTCGCTGGAAGGGTCCATTACGAGTGATATCAAAGCTCACTGACGTCACATATCGCGTACGCTGTGGGCGAAAAGGGAAGCTACAAGTAATTCATGTAGACCGCATGAAACCAAAAAAAAGTTCAGATGCTCAGGAATGAGAATGCAGAGGATTTTGCAAAAGTTAAAGAGCAACAGACTCGGGTTGACGAGAGTTGTTTCGAGAGCAAGCAAAACAGAGTTGATGACAGTAGAAGTGATTGGTGTGAGGAGAGTGCTACTTTCAAAGAGAGTGAAAAAGAGTCTGAGAGAGACCTTAAGAATATTAGTTCTAAGAATATAGAAACTAACCCAAAACAAGGTCGCAGACATAGGAAAGCACCTGCCAAACACTATATTTTGTACTAGTCTATGTCTTGAGATGTTTTATCATAAAATACCTGTATCACATGAAGAAGATATACCACTAATCAAAGCTTTTGGTACTTTCAGAGAATGGTAAACACAAAGACGACCCCAATGAAGGCCTGTCCTATGTGCAAGTTCAGAACCGCTGGAACAGAAGAGCTCAGGGAGCATCTTGTGATGTGTGGTCTGAAACACTCTGAAAAGAATGCATTTACCTGTACTCATTGTAACTTCACGACTACAAAGCAAGTATACCTTACCCGTCATGAGAAAAGACATATCGAAGAGAAGGGTATGGACAAAAACAGCCAACATGAGACCGTCCATGTGTCTAATCTACCAGAGAATAAGCAGACCGCAGGGTCCAGTGACAGCTGAAGCAGCTCCAGTAGTGATAGTGACGATGGGTCGGATGATGATTCCAATCCTTCGCCTAAGGAAACAGAAGATTGGCAAAAGCAGGACCCTGGAAGCTTACTGTCCGAGGAGTCGGAGGAAGAAACTACTGAGCCAGTTGTCCCATCTGACAACAGACCTTCAACCTCAGCTACAGCAGTGGCCACAAATCCTGTACCCCCGGATGATTCTTTGATGGGTCGGGTGTTCAGGAAATCAACGAAACCTACACTGCCATTTCATAAGAAGAGAATAGCAGAACAAAGTGGTGAACCAGGCAAAAGACTACGTGCCACAGATCTGCGACATGTCATCCTGAAACCAGTAACTCTGGATCATCCCACGAAGCGACATACGAGTATGGTTAGTCGACGTTTTGTTAGTGTTGAAGTCCAGACGGAGCCTGCTATGAACAAAACTAAGCGGACAGTCACGACCACTTGTCGATATCATGAGGCAGGCAAGCAAGTGAAACAAACCACGGTAGATGAAACCTACTTTCATTTGGATACCTTCACTGGAAATAGAGAATAGGCTAGATGCCCACAACATTTGGACGGACCTCACTAAAACGAAGTGTCCATACACTAGTGTTTCAACACTGCTGGATTAATAAAGAAAGTTTATTTGTTTTTTAAATAATTGTTTTCCTTTGGTTCTTATGATTTCGTTCTAACATAATTAAGAAGCATGGAAGCTTCAACCTTGAAGGCGTGGGTAGTGTAATGAAAATAGATAACACATACCGATCAGGCATCGTTGTGTATTGTTTACATGTGTTCATCCGGGTCATGAGCTATTATCGTGCATTCTCCCGCACGCTTGATTGTGTAATGCTACCCTTACATGTAAAACACTTGAATGACTCAGATGGTCTATATCGGAGGGTATAAAAGCCGGCTCTGACAGAACACAACTCTCTGATTTCGGCATCCAAACTGTGCAGACAGAAGCGGAGAGACCCTAAGAAAGGTACATAGTTATGGAAAGATAGATGTGACCACGGTCTTCTCCTTGATCCATCAACTAGTCGTTTTAACACAGAGTGTTTGGCAGAGGCTGATAGGTTAGCGACTACAAATTAGTTGGCGACTACAAGCAGGTAGTCGACGGTCAAGTCAGCAACTACAAGGTAGTCGGCGGGCATGTCAGCGACCATACTATAAGTTGTGTTGGTGGTCAGCAGCAAACACCAGGGCTTAGGTGGCCGTTGAAAATACATAGGAACAGTCAGAGCGTCATATCATGTTCGATTATACATATTGCTAGTCACTGACTCCCCGTAGCCGTATAGTCAGCGGTCACACACAGACCGGCGACCAGTAATTATAACTAGCCGTTGTGAGTGGTACGGGACGAGTCATAGTCAAGTACTAGTTATAGTATTAAGATTAGGTGTCAGCGGTCAGACAGACCACTGTATATACACTGTATATATAAAACTTATATGTTATGTGTTATATGTTCTCGTTAAATGTTAAAGGCTACCAAATAGTAGTAATATTTGTATATATTTGCATCTGTAGACTAGTCACTAACCAGGATCTATTAGAGGTAGTGACGAACCCATTTGTAAACGTCACACCCCGATGAAACTAAAAACAAGAGATCCCAGAGGGATCTTGGCGCCCACCATTGAATGATCTTTATAGGTTCCATGTCAGATTGATCTTTTCTCTACTTTTCCCTTCCTCTAAGTCTTACTAATCTGTGTAAATTCAGAAACAGCCCTCTAGTACTTTTCAAACAAGGGGAACCTATATATAAAATTTAAGATTTAGCGATAATGGCTGTCTGTCGGCCATGTTGTTTTCGGATTGGTCCCAAAATACAACACCAGGGACCAAGGGGAACCTACATATGAAATTTGAGAAAGATTCCTTCAGGGACCTTCTGTAAAATAGCGATAACAAACTTCAATTGTCAAAATACAAGATGGCTGCCTGTCGGCCAGGTTGTTTTCTGACTGGTCTCATAACTAGGCACAGAGGACAACCTACAAATGAAATTTCAGAAAGATCCCTTCAGCCATTTCTGATAAATAGCGATAACAAAATTCAATTGTCAAAATCCAAGATGGCTGGCTGTCGGCCATGTTGTTTTCCTTTTGGTCTCAAAATGCAATATGCATAACTAGGCACCAAGGGGAACATATATATGAAATTTGAGAAAGATCCCTTCTGTACTTTCTGAGAAATAGCGATAACAAACTTCAATTGTCAAAATCCAAGATGGCTGCCTGTCGGCCATATTGTTTTCCGATAGGTCTCAAAATGTTTTATGCATAACTAGGCACCAAGGGGAACCTACATATGAAATTTGAGAAAGATCTCTTCAGTACATTCTGAGAAATAGCGATAACAAACTTCAATTGTCAAAATCCAAGATGGCTGGCTGTCGGCCATGTTGTTTTCCTTTTGGTCTCAAAATACAATATGCATAACTAGGCACCAAGGGGAACATATATATGAAATTTGAGAAAGATCCCTTCTGTACTTTCTGAGAAATAGCGATAACAAACTTCAATTGTCAAAATCCAAGATGGCTGCCTGTCGGCCATATTGTTTTCCGATAGGTCTCAAAATGCTTTATGCATAACTAGGCACCAAGGGAAACCTACATATGAAATTTGAGAAAGATCTCTTCAGTACATTCTGAGAAATAGCGATAACAAACTTCAATTGTCAAAATCCAAGATGGCTGCCTGTCGGCCATGTTGTTTTCCGATAGGTCTTAAAATGCAATATGCATAATTAGGCACCAAGGGGAACCTACATATGATATTTGAGAAAGATCCCTTCAGTACTTTCTGAGAAATAGCGATAACAAACTTCAATTGTCAAAATCCAAGATGGCTGCCTGTCGGCCATGTTGTTTTCCTTTTGGTCTCAAAATGCGATATGCATAACTAGGCACCAAGGGGAACCTACATATAAAATTTGAGAAGATCCCTTCAGTACTTTCTGAGAAATAGCGATAACAAGAATTGTTTACGGACGGACGGACGGCCGGACGGACGGACGGACGACGGACCACGGACGCAGGGCGATTTGAATAGCCCACCATCTGATGATGGTGGGCTAAAAATGACATCAATGCTTAATTGTTTATATCGATTATTTAGATAGTTTTTATCAATGCGTGGTAGTAAATATACACCTATCTTATGTCAGACTACCGCGGAGTATCACATCCTACAATGTGTTAAATATTTAACAATACATATCGCTGTTCTCGTGGTATACCATTGTTGTAATCATAGAAATTCTATCATTTCTACAGAATAAACGGATCGAATCATTTGTCAAAGACGACAGAGTTGGCGACGAGAGTCGTGGCATTATATTCAAGTCAGGACTGAAGCTGTTAAATTGTGACATTTGACCGAATCTGCTTTGTCGCCAGTGATTAAAATAAATGTATCTGGATCTATGTAGATGTTCAGTATTTATCTCATTCTAGCCATATATGTAACGAATCACGGTTCATCAACACTAAATCTGTACCTAATCCACGTGTCGTTATAACTAAATATGTACTTAATCCACGTGTCGTTATGACTGAATCTGTACTTAATCCACGTGTCGTTATAACTAAATCTGTACATAATCCACGTGTCGTTATAACTAAATCTGTTCCTAATCCACGTGTCGTTATAACTAAATCTGTACCTTATCCACGTGTCGTTATAACTAAATCTGTACCTTATCCACGTGTCGTTATAACTAAATCTGTACCTTGTCCGCGTGTCGTCATAACTAAATCTATACCTTATCCACGTGTCATTATAACTCAATCTGTACCTAATCCACGTGTCGTTATAACTAAATCTGTACCTTGTCCACGTGTCGTTATAACTAAATCTGTACCTAATCCACGTGTCGTTATAACTAAATCTGAACATAATCCATGTGTCGCTATAACTAAATCTGAACAGAATCTACGTGTCGTTATAACTAAATCTGAACATAATCCATGTGTCGCTATAACTAAATCTGAACAGAATCCACGTGTCGTTATAACTAAATATGTACCTAATCCACGTGTCGTTAAAACTAAATCTGTACTTAATCCACGTGTCGTTATAACTAAATCTGTACCTAATCCAAGTGTCGTTATAACTAAATCTGAACATAATCCCCGTGTCGTTATAACTAAATCTGTACCTAATCCAAGTGTCGTTATAACTAAATCTGTACATAATCCACGTGTCGTTATAACTAAATCTGAACCTAATCCACGTGTCGTTATAACTAAATCTGTACTTAATCCACGTGTCGTTATAACTAAATCTGTACGTAATCCAAGTGTCGTTATAACTAAATCTGAACATAATCCACGTGTCGTTATAACTAAATCTGTACCTAATCCGCGTGTCGTTATAACTAAATCTGTACCTAATCCACGTGTCGTTATAACTACATCTGTACTTAATCCACGTGTCGTTATAACTAAATCTGTACCTAATCCAAGTGTCGTTATAACTAAATCTGAACATAATCCACGTGTCGTTATAACTAAATCTGTACCTAATCCACGTGTCGTTATAACTAAATATGTACTTAATCCAAGTGTCGTTATAACTAAATCTGTACTAAATCCACGTGTCGTTAAAACCAAATCTGAACATAATCCACGTGTCGTTATATATAATCTGTACCTTATTCACGTGTCGTTATAACTAAATCTTTACCTTATCCACGTGTCGTTATAACTAAATCTGTACCTTATCCACGTGTCGTTATAAATAATCTGTACCTTATTCACGTGTCGTTATAACTAAATCTTTACTTAATCCACGTGTCGTTATAACTAAATCTGTACCTTATCCACGTGTCGTTATAACTAAATCTGTACTTAATCCACGTGTCGTTATAAATAAATCTGTACCTTATCCACGTGTCGTTATAACTAAATCTGTACTTAATCCACGTGTCGTTATAACCAAATCTGAACATAATTCACGTGTCGTTATATCTAAATCTGTACCTTGTCCGCGTGTCGTTATAATTAAATCTGTACCTTGTCCACGTGTCGTTATAACGAAATCTGTGCCTAATCAACGTGTCGTTATAACTAAATCTGTACCTAATCCACGTGTCGTTATAACTAAATCTGTACCTAATCCACGTGTCGTTATAACTAAATCTGAACATAATCAACGTGTCGTTATAACTAAATCTGTACTTAATCCACGTGCCGTTATAATTACATATGAACTTAATCTACGTGTCGTTATAACTAAAGCTGTACCTAATCTACGTGTCGTTATAACTAAATCTGTACCTAATCCACGTGTCGTTATAACTAAATCTGAACAGAATCCACGTGTCTTTATGACTAAATCTGTACCTAATCCACATGTCGTTATAACTAAATCTGTACCTAATCCATGTGTCTTTATGACTAAATCTGTACCTAATCCACATGTCGTTATAACTAAATCTGTACCTAATCCACGTGTCGTTATAAATAAATCTGTACCTAATCGACGTGTCGTTATAACTAAATATGTACATAATCCACGTGTCGTTATAACTAAATCTGTACCTAATCCACGTGTCGTTATAACTAAATCTGAACATAACCCATTTGTTGTTAGAACTAAATCTGTACCTAATCCACCTGTCGTTATAACTAAATCTGAATAGAATCCACTTGTCGTTATATCTAAATCTGTAGCTTGTCCGCGTGTCGTTATAACTAAATCTATACCTTGTCCACGTGTCGTTATAACTCAATCTGTGCCTAATCCACGTGTCATTATAACTAAATCTGTACCTTGTCCACGTGTCGTTATAACTAAATCTGAACATAATCCACGTGTCGTTATAACTAAATCTGTACCTAATCCACGTGTCGTTATAACTAAATATGAACAGAATCCACGTGTCGTTATATCTAAATCTGTATTTAATCCACGTGTCGTTATAACTAAATCTGTACATAATCCACGTGTCGTTATAACTAAATCTGAACAGAATCCATGTGTCGTTCTAACTAAATTTGTATCTAATCCACGTATCGTCATAACTAAATCTGTACCTAATCCACGTGTCGTTATAACTAAATCTGTACCTAATCCATGTGTCGTAATAACTAAATCTGTACTTAATCCACGTGTCGTTATAACTGAATCTGTACCATGTCCACGTGTCGTTATAACTAAATCTGTACCTAATCCTCGTGTCGTCATAACTAAATCTGTACCTAATTCACGTGTCGTTATAACTAAATCTGTACCTAATCCACGTGTCGTTATAACTAAATCTGAACCTAATCCACGTGTCGTTATAACTAAATCTGAACATAATCAACGTGTCGTTATAGCTAAATCTGTACTTAATCCACGTGTCGTTATAACTAAATATGTAGTTAATCCACGTGTCGTTATAACTAAATATGTACTTAATCCACGTGTCGTTATAACTAAATATGTACCTTATCCACGTGTCGTTATAACTAAATCTGTACCTAATCCACGTGTCGTTATAACTAAATATGTACATAATCCACGTGTCGTTATAACTAAATCTGTACCTAATCCATGTGTCGTTATAACTAAATCTGTACCTAATCCACGTGTCTTTATAACTAAATCTGTACCTAATCCACGTGTCGTTATAACTAAATCTGTACCTAATCCACGTGTCGTTATAACTAAATCTGAACATAACCCATTTGTCGTTATAACTAAATCTGTACCTAATCCAAGTGTCGTTATAACTAAATCTGTACATAATCCACGTGTCGTTATAACTAAATCTGAACCTAATCCACGTGTCGTTATAACTAAATCTGTACTTAATCCACGTGTCGTTATAACTAAATCTGTACGTAATCCAAGTGTCGTTATAACTAAATCTGAACATAATCCACGTGTCGTTATAACTAAATCTGTACCTAATCCGCGTGTCGTTATAACTAAATCTGTACCTAATCCACGTGTCGTTATAACTACATCTGTACTTAATCCACGTGTCGTTATAACTAAATCTGTACCTAATCCAAGTGTCGTTATAACTAAATCTAAACATAATCCACGTGTCGTTATAACTAAATCTGTACCTAATCCACGTGTCGTTATAACTAAATCTGTACTTAATCCACGTGTCGTTAAAACCAAATCTGAACATAATCCACGTGTCGTTATATCTAATCTGTACCTTGTCCGCGTGTCGTTATAAATAAATCTGTACCTTATCCACGTGTTATTATAACTCAATCTGTACTTAATCCACGTGTTGTTATAAATAATCTGTACCTTATTCACGTGTCGTTATAACTAAATCTTTACTTAATCCACGTGTCGTTATAACTAAATCTGTACCTTATCCACGTGTCGTTATAACTAAATCTGTACTTAATCCACGTGTCGTTATAAATAAATATGTACCTTATCCACGTGTCGTTATAACTAAATCTGTACTTAATCCACGTGTCGTTATAACCAAATCTGAACATAATTCACGTGTCGTTATATCTAAATCTGTACCTTGTCCGCGTGTCGTTATAATTAAATCTGTACCTTGTCCACGTGTCGTTATAACGAAATCTGTGCCTAATCAACGTGTCGTTATAACTAAATCTGTACCTAATCCACGTGTCGTTATAACTAAATCTGTACCTAATCCACGTGTCGTTATAACTAAATCTGAACATAATCAACGTGTCGTTATAACTAAATCTGTACTTAATCCACGTGCCGTTATAATTAAATATGAACTTAATCTACGTGTCGTTATAACTAAAGCTGTACCTAATCTACGTGTCGTTATAACTAAATCTGTACCTAATCCACGTGTCGTTATAACTAAATCTGAACAGAATCCACGTGTCTTTATGACTAAATCTGTACCTAATCCACATGTCGTTATAACTAAATCTGTACCTAATCCATGTGTCTTTATGACTAAATCTGTACCTAATCCACATGTCGTTATAACTAAATCTGTACCTAATCCACGTGTCGTTATAAATAAATCTGTACCTAATCGACGTGTCGTTATAACTAAATATGTACATAATCCACGTGTCGTTATAACTAAATCTGTACCTAATCCACGTGTCGTTATAACTAAATCTGAACATAACCCATTTGTTGTTATAACTAAATCTGTACCTAATCCACCTGTCGTTATAACTAAATCTGAATAGAATCCACTTGTCGTTATATCTAAATCTGTAGCTTGTCCGCGTGTCGTTATAACTAAATCTATACCTTGTCCACGTGTCGTTATAACTCAATCTGTGCCTAATCCACGTGTCATTATAACTAAATCTGTACCTTGTCCACGTGTCGTTATAACTAAATCTGAACATAATCCACGTGTCGTTATAACTAAATCTGTACCTAATCCACGTGTCGTTATAACTAAATATGTACTTAATCCACGTGTCGTTATAACTAAATATGTACCTTATCCACGTGTCGTTATAACTAAATCTGTACCTAATCCACGTGTCGTTATAACTAAATATGTACATAATCCACGTGTCGTTATAACTAAATCTGTACCTAATCCATGTGTCGTTATAACTAAATCTGTACCTAATCCACGTGTCTTTATAACTAAATCTGTACCTAATCCACGTGTCGTTATAACTAAATCTGTACCTAATCCACGTGTCGTTATAACTAAATCTGAACATAACCCATTTGTCGTTAGAACTAAATCTGTACCTAATCCACCTGTCGTTATAACTAAATCTGAACAGAATCCACTTGTCGTTATATCTAAATCTGTACCTTGTCCGCGTGTCGTTATAACTAAATCTATACCTTGTCCACGTGTCGTTATAACTCAATCTGTACCTAATCCACGTGTCGTTATAACTAAATCTGTACCTTGTCCACGTGTCGTTATAACTAAATCTGAACATAATCCACGTGTCGTTATAACTAAATCTGTACATAATCCATGTGTCGTTATAACTAAATCTGAACATAATCCACGTGTCGTTATATCTAAATCTGTACTTAATCCACGTGTCGTTATAACTAAATCTGTACATAATCCACGTGTCGTTATAACTAAATCTGAACAGAATCCACGTGTCGTTATAACTAAATCTGTAACAGAATCCATGTGTCGTTATAACTAAATCTGTATCTAATCTACGTGTCGTTATAACTAAATCTGTACCTAATCCACGTGTCGTTATAACTAAATCTGTACCTAATCCATGTGTCGTTATAACTAAATCTGTACCTAATCCACGTGTCGTTATAACGAAATCTGAACGTAATACACCTGTCGTTAAAACTAAATCTGTACCTAATCCACGTGTCGTTATAACTAAATCTGTACCTAATCCACGTGTCGTTATAACTAAATCTGAACATAATCCACTTGTCGTTAGAACTAAATCTGTACCTAATCCACGTGTCGTTATAACTAAATCTGAACAGAATCCACTTGTCGTTATATCTAAATCTGTACCTTGTCCGCGTGTCGTTATAACTAAATCTATACCTTGTCCACGTGTCGTTATAACTCAATCTGTACCTAATCCACGTGTCGTTATAACTAAATCTGTACCTTGTCCACGTGTCGTTATAACTAAATCTGAACATAATCCATGTGTCGTTATAACTAAATCTGTACATAATCCATGTGTCGTTATAACTAAATCTGAACAGAATCCACGTATCGTTATATCTAAATCTGTATTTAATCCACGTGTCGTTATAACTAAATCTGTACATAATCCACGTGTCGTTATAACTAAATCTGAACAGAATCCACGTGTCGTTATAACTAAATCTGAACAGAATCCACGTGTCGTTCTAACTAAATTTGTATCTAATCCACGTGTCGTTATAACTAAATCTGTACCTAATCCACGTGTCGTTATAATTAAATCTGTACCTAATCCATGTGTCGTTATAACTAAATCTGTACCTAATCCACGTGTCGTTATAACTAAATCTATACCTAATCAACGTGTCATTATAACGAAATATGAACCTAATCCACGTGTCGTTATAACGAAATCTGAACCTAATCCACGTGTCGTTATAACGAAATCTGAACGTAATACACCTGTCGTTAAAACTAAATCTGAACAGAATCCACGTGTCGTTATATCTAAATCTGTATTTAATCCATGTGTCGTTATAACTAAATCTGTACATAATCCACGTGTCGTTATAACTAAATCTGAACAGAATCCACGTGTCGTTATAACTAAATCTGAACAGAATACATGTGTCGTTATAAATAAATTTGTATCTAATCCACGTGTCGTTATAATTAAATCTGTACCTAATCCACGTGTCGTTATAACTAAATCTGTACCTAATCCATGTGTCGTTATAACTAAATCCGTACTTAATCCACGTGTCGTTATAACTAAATCTGTACCTTGTCCACGTGTCGTTATAACTAAATCTGTACCTAATCCACGTGTCGTTATAACTAAATCTGTACCTAATCCACGTGTCGTTATAACTAAATCTGTACCTAATCCACTTGTCACTATAACGAAATCTGAACGTAATACACCTGTCGTTATAACTAAATCTGATCAGAATCGACGTGTCATTATAACTAAATCTGTACTTAGTCCACGTGTCGTTATAAATAATTATGTACCTTATCCACGTGTCGTTATAACTAAATCTGTACTTAATCCACGTGTCGTTATAAATAAATCTGTACCTTATCCACGTGTCGTTATAACTAAATCTGTACTTAATCCACGTGTCGTTATAACTAAATCTGTACCTAATCCACGTGTCGTTATAACTAAATCTGTACCTTATCCACGTGTCGTTATAACTAAATCTGTACTTAATCCACGTGTCGTTATAACTAAATCTGTACCTTATCCACGTGTCGTTATAACTAAATCTGTACTTAATCCACGTGTCGTTATAACTAAATCTGTACTTAATCCAGGTGTCGTTATAACTAAATCTGAACCGAATCCATGTATCGTTATATTTTATAGATATGGTAAACGAAAATTACTTACCTGGATAAACAGCTCATCAGAACTTGACGTATATAACACTGATGAAGTTATGTCAGATACAGTCTTCCTTTTCCGCTACATACATCAATATATATTCTGATGGATAACACACACTGTCAGTATTGCATAGGTACACACGGCGTCGTTTCCATGGCGACTGACAGGTAATTGGAAACGATTCGTATTGCTTGGAATTCTTAAATGCCATGTTTATTGTATCATCTGTCCGTCCATACTCATTAAAGCATCATGAAAGAAAGTATTTGATTGGTTAAAGGTTTTTTTCGGACAGCTCCTCCTTCTTGGTCGATTTCAAAAGTTAGTAGCTATGATTGGTATGTTATTATCATCATGTACTTTACCCAGACTGTTGCCATGGATACTACAGGGTCGAAGCCCTTCTGTATATGAAATTTGTGATAATCAACCGATCTCATTAAGACAGCTTTAGAGCGGAATGACGTACACATATAGGCCTTAATTGGACATACGTATCCGTTGTCATGTTATATAAGAACAAACATTGTTATTTAAATTTGAACATCGGGTTCAGAAATTATGGGATAACGAGTAGGAATGTTCCGTTAACTATCGTTGACAAAATGGAAGCTTCCGATTGGTTAAAAGGTTTTAGGATTAGCGCATGTTGGGTATTAGCATTTTTCCCCTTCCTCCTTCACCTAAATATTGTCCAAAACTGCTTTCTGAAATGTATTGCATTTTCGGCAAAATCATTGCTCCTTTTATTCAATTGTATTTTTATGATGGCCGAAACGCCCTCTGATTGGCTATGACCTTCATTGTTATCAATCTGCTCTACTTGTTACAGTTATTCGTAAATACGTACACGCAACATCCAAGATGGCCGCCATATGATCACGGTGTATTTCGTAGAATTCGGGGTATTGATCATTTGTGCTACGAAAGATAATGCTGACTATCGGTTAGCAATTACACAAATGGCCTCCGTGGAGAGAACAGATAATCAGGCATTGTACGATCTCGATCATAGTTGGTACCACGGTATTTTGGCGTATTAAAAAAAATACGCAACTTCCATTGCCAGATCGAACAACATAGTCGGCAATTTCATACTTCGAGTTGATGGAAAAGATTTTTTCAATATTTGGAGCATACGTTTTTCCCACGAAGTATGGTTCATAACAGCTATTCATATCGGTATCATGCAGGAAAACTCTTGTATCACAGGAACGATGTCATTTCATCAGTTAAGAATGAGGCAAATGTATAGCACTTTACAGGGTGGGAAAATGTTATTAAAGAAGAAAAGAAGAAACGGATATTCACGGTTGATTAACGAATGTTTGGAGTACTTAATCGCAGATGCAAATGAATCTCTGGGACATACAAATACAGTAATGCTGTGGGACCTATTGTCGCCCCTACAACGGCAGGGAAAATAAACTTTCACGCTCAGGTCAATGGGTTTGTGCGAAAGACAAACAAAATGGTATAACACCTTTCCCTAAAAATATTAATACAGCAGAGCCAAAACATAATAATCATATCACACGACTTTGGTATTCTTCTAGGACTCGTCAGTGATGTTAGGGACATCATACAGCTGTTTCGTCCTTTTAGAACTCGTCAGTGATGTTAGGGACGTCATACAGCTGTTTCGTCCTTTTAGAACTCGTCAGTGATGTTAGGGACATCATACAGCTGTTTCGTTCTTCTAGGACTCGTCATTGATGTTAGGGACATCCTACAGCTGTTTCGTCCTTTTAGAACTCGTCGGTGATGTTAGGGACATCATACAGCTGTTTCGTCCTTTTAGAACTCATCAGTGATGTTAGGGGCATCATACAGCTGTTTCGTTCTTCTAGGACTCGTCAGTGATGTTAAGGACATCATACAGCTGTTTCGTCCTTCTAGGACTCGTCATTGATGTTAGGGACATCATACAGCTGTTCCGTCCTTCTAGGACTCGTCAGTGATGTTAGGGACATCATACAGCTGTTTCGTTCTTCTAGGACTCGTCATTGATGTTAGGGACATCCTACAGCTGTTTCGTCCTTTTAGAACTCGTCGGTGATGTTAGGGGCATCATACAGCTGTTTCGTTCTTCTAGGACTCGTCATTGATGTTAGGGACATCATACAGCTGTTCCGTCCTTCTAGGACTCGTCAGTGATGTTAGGGACATCACACAGCTGTTTCATTCTTCTAGGACTCATCAGTGATGTAAGGGACATCATACAGCTGTTTCGTCCTTTTAGAACTCGTCAGTGATGTTAGGGACATGATACAGCTGTTTCGTTCTTCTAGGACTCGTCAGTGATGTTAGGGACATCATACAGCTGTTTCGTCCTTTTATAACTCGTCAGTGATGTTAGGGACATCATACAGCTGTTTCGTCCTTCTATAACTCGTCAGTGATGTTAGGGACATCATACAACTGTTTTCGTCCTTTTAGAACTCGTCAGTGATGTTAGGGACGTCATACAGCTGTTTCGTCCTTTAAGAAGTCGTCAGTGATGTTAGGGACATCATACAGCTGTTCCGGCCTTCTAGGACTCGTCGGTGATGTTAAGGACACCATACAGCTGTTTCGTCCTTTTAGAACTCGTCAGTGCTGTTAGGGAAGTCATACAGCTGTTTCGTCCTTTTAGAACTCATCAGTGATGTTAGGGGCATCATACAGCTGTTTCGTTCTTCTAGGACTCGTCAGTGATGTTAAGGACATCATACAGCTGTTTCGTCCTTCTAGAACTCGTCAGTGATGTTAGGGACATCATACAGCTGTTTCGTCCTTTTAGAACTCGTCAGTGATGTTAAGGACATCATACAGCTGTTTCGTCCTTCTAGAACTCGTCAGTGATGTTAGGGACATCATACAGCTGTTTCGTCCTTTTAGAACTCGTCAGTGATGTTAGGGGCATCATACAGCTGTTTCGTTCTTCTAGGACTCGTCAGTGATGTTAAGGACATCATACAGCTGTTTCGTCCTTTTAGAACTCGTCAGTGCTGTTAGGGAAGTCATACAGCTGTTTCGTCCTTTTAGAAGTCGTCAGTGATGTTAGGGACATCATGCAGCTGTTTCGTTCTTCTAGGACTCGTCAGTGATGTTAAGGACATCATACAGCTGCTTCGTCCTTCTAGAACTCGTCAGTGATGTTAGGGACATCATACAGCTGTTTCGTCCTTCTAGAACTCGTCAGTGATGTTAGGGACATCATACAGCTGTTTCGTTCTTCTAGGACTCGTCAGTGATGTTAGGGACATCATACAGCTGTTTCGTCCTTTTATAACTCGTCAGTGATGTTAGGGACGTCATACAGCTGTTTCGTCCTTCTTTAACTCGTCAGTGATGTTAGGGACATCATACAACTGTTTTCGTCCTTCTAGAACTTGTCAGTGATGTTAGGGACATCATACAGCTGTTTCGTCCTTTTAGAACTCATCAGTGATGTTAGGGGCATCATACAGCTGTTTCGTTCTTCTAGGACTCGTCAGTGATGTTAAGGACATCATACAGCTGTTTCGTCCTTCTAGAACTCGTCAGTGATGTTAGGGACATCATACAGCTGTTTCGTCCTTTTAGAACTCGTCAGTGATGTTAGGGACATCACACAGCTGTTTCGTCCTTCTATGACTCGTCAGTGTTGTTAAGGACATCATACAGCTGTTTCGTCCTTTTAGAACTCGTCAGTGATGTTAGGGACACCATACAGCTTTTCGTTCATCAAGGACTCGTCAGTGATGTTAAGGACATCATACAGCTGTTTCGTCCTTTTAGAACTCGTCAGTGCTGTTAGGGACATCCTACAGCTGTTTCGTCCTTTTAGAACTCGTCAGTGATGTTAGGGACCTCATACAGCTGTTTCGTCCTTTTAGAACTCGTCAGTGATGTTAGGGACGTCATACAGCTGTTTCGTCCTTTTAGAACTCGTCAGTGCTGTTAGGGAAGTCATACAGCTGTTTCGTCCTTTTAGAAGTCGTCAGTGATGTTAGGGAAGTCATACAGCTGTTTCGTCCTTTTAGGACTCGTCAGTGATGTTAAGGACATCATACAGCTGTTTCGTCCTTTTAGAACTCGTCAGTGATGTTAGGGACATCATACAGCTGTTTCGTCCTTCTAGAACTCGTCATTGATGTTAGGGACATCATACAGCTGTTTCGTCCTTTTAGAACTCGTCGGTGATGTTAGGGACATCATACAGCTTTTCCTTCATCTAGGACTCGTCAGTGATGTTAGGGACATCATACAGCTGTTTCTATGGCGATCGTTCCCTGGGGAGTTGTCATGCACAAAGCAGCATAGTAAATATAGGTACCACCCGGGGTTCATGTACTTTAGTAACATTGGAAATGACCCTGGACCAGACTGGGATTATATCGGATTTTAGATTATCACGAATGACCATGCAGGTCTGGTATGGAATATGACAGAGCGATTAGAGCAGTATCGTGATCAGAGGTAACTGACAGGCCTGCATTCTCCGAGATTCACAGGAACTTGGCTTAGAATCCCATCCCACGGCCAATATCCTGTATATAAACGGACCGTGGATTGTGACAATATAGAAGTCCCTTGCCATAGAACTGGAGGGTAGATATGTCATTTAAGCAATGAACAGTGGTTTAATGTTGTTATAGTCGATATGGCAGCAAGATGTATGGTGGGCTAATGGCACGGGAACTCGTGACCCGTTAGGGTTCCCATGCTACATTTGCCCATCATACATCTTGCTGCCATACTGACATTAATAACATTAAAACCACTGTTCAATACTGATATTTACATTGTCTTACCATTTTCGTCAACTTTGAAAAAAACTGAATCTTCCCTTTTTTTAATGTCACATGACCCACTTGGTGTTATAGGCTCAGGCACTGGGTGTTATAGGCGTATGGTGGCAACTGCCTCTTAGCATTGTGTCAATGGGGAAATGCGGAGTAAATGTAAATATATATAGTATGATATAGAGTTAGACCAGCTAAGAGTGAAAAATCTAATGGACATTTGACGTTTTCGATAATGAACAGTTGAGATTTATCTGATATATATGGCATTTGGTATTTCTGATTGTCAATAATTTCTATTCTTGGTATTCGTACGTATCAAAATGGCCAATTCAGTCAACAATAATCTAACATGTGCATTCATAGGAATATTATTATTTGTATTGATATACAAGGACAATGAACCCGTTGTCCTCGATACTCATCCTGAACTCATCGGGTATTGCCGCTGAAATACACCGAGGGTAACAATCGGAACACCTCGCCTCCGTCTTCGAACGTAGGTTCGGAGAAAATGACGAGGGGTTCCGATTGCGAGTGTAATACAGGTGCTGCTCGTTTCGACACATGCCGACTCAACTTCGGGAGAGCCGGTCATGTGACCGGCGCATTTTCCAATCGAGTGTACCGGCTGTATTGCAAGATGGCGGCCGATGCAATAGCGTTGGCAATGTTGGATATGTTTATGGAAAGTGATAGTGAAGGGGAAGAAATGGAATGCTTGATGGAGGCGACTCAACACCTCACAACGCAGTAAGTACAAATTTTGTATGAAAAATAAAATAATTGTACATGGGGGGGACGTTGTAAGTGTATTTTCAAGACCATCTGGTTGTTATCACTGTAATCACTGTTAGACATCGAACTAAGCCTTTTGGCTTTTTTGATGTATTATTGTAATAACTACATGTATACTTAAAAAACGCGACTTCCTTCAGGTTGCGCACATTGGATACACTATTGTCCTTTTCCATACAGTATTTACAGGATCCTAGGCAATATTTAACACTACCTAGGGTCCAAATAGGGGTTTCAGATTTCAGATAACAGAAGCGATGAAATAATCTTGTTAGGTTTATTCTTTTGACGGTTATGTAGGCTGTAGCTTTTCATTTGATAATTTATTGTTTGACTTGCAGTTTACGAGAAGATCGAACAAAAACAGAAGGGTATTTTGAAGAAACAATCCCGAACTACTTACCAGACATCTTCGCTAGCCAAGGCTTCTGATTACGTTACACTACACGAACCCTTGGCGGATATAGGCGTCAGTTCTGGCCCTCTAGCGGAGATTCAAAATTACCACTCTTTACGCATGAAATTTTCGACCAATCAAAACGAGCGTTACCGATTTACTTCATCTGAGATGTTTACAAACACACATGGAGGCTTGTGTAATTTTGATGAGATATGTGATCAATGACTTAAATAGATTAATCAAACACTGCGAATGTTTCCCTAAAGATAGTTCGTCTCTGTATATAGGTAAAATGCCATGACATAGTCGACATTGTAGCTCTGTACTGGGTGCCGCAATTTTTGTTTACTGCGAAACCAAGCCTGAACGTAAAACGCGATTTGATTGGGTGCCCTGGGATTCCAGGGCGCGACGGTTTGAACACGACTATATCCGCCAAGGGTTCGTGTAGTGTAACGTAATCAGAAGCCTTGGCTAGCGAAGATGCTTACCAGATGACTTCACAAGGTTTTTTAAAATGAATCGTGAAACATTTGATGTCCTTTGTCAACACCTTAGTGAATGTGAACAGTTAAAACAACGTGTATGTGCAGGAGGTAGAGAACCGATTCCGATGGAGAAGAAGGTACTGATGACCATTCGTTATTTGTCGTCAATGGATACAATACGTAGTTTAAGTGACAGATTTGGTGTAACCGATTCTTCGTTTTTGAAGTGTAGGGAACAAGTAATTAATGCAATTAACTCTTCATTGAAGAAATTCATCAAATGGCCAACGACTGGTGATTATTTGTCAATATCAGAACGCTTCAATGATACAGGTTCATATGAATTCCCAAATATCATTGGAGCAATAGATGGGTCACACATCCTAATCGAAGCTCCAGCAGAGGATGCTAATGCATATTACAACAGGAAAGGATTCCACTCCATTCTTTTGCAGGGCATCTTGCACACATGACTTGTATTTTATAAGTATAAATGTCGGTTGGCCAGGTCGTGTTCATGATGCAAAGGTTTTCAACAATTCCAGCATTTGTGAAAACGGATTCAGACTTTGCAATAATGGAGAATACCATATTTTGGGGGATGGTGCATATCCATTAAAAGAATGGCTTCTTACCCCATATAAAGATAATGGTCACCTTACAAGACAACAAACACTGTTCAACAAAGCTTTATCATCAAAGAGGCAGGTGATTGAACGTGCCTTTGCATTGCTCAAAGGACGTTTTCGTAAACTGAGGTATTTGAACTGTAAATCCATCAGAACAACTTGTGATATTGTTACTGCTGCTTGTGTGATACACAACATTTGTATCATACAAAATGATTTGGATGGTATAGAGGAACTAATGGCAGTGGATGAACTTCAAACAGATGATAATAATGTTATCAACGAGAGGGAAAATTCCCATTTAGGGATAACGAAGAGGTTACAAATAACTAACAGCCTTGCAGTAAATCATTGATCGTCAGTTCATGAACATTTACCTCCTAGATAAGCTTGTCTCCACACCTTATATGTACATGTAAAGGCAATTATCATGAAACTGTCATTTCCATTTTTGATTTGTTGTCAGCTTCTTTCGAACTGATATGAGGTAATTGCTGAAGTGCACATTGACATATATATCATCTTAAATCCATGGTTGAAGCGATTGTTAGTGGCAAGATAAACTTAGTAAATATTAAACATGTACGACTACTGTTATTTTTTCTGTTGATTAATTTGACCAGTTGTCAATTTACCAAACAAAACTGAATTCCATATTGTACAAATATGCGGCCCAATATGTGCTTCAAAACAGGTACATGTACATAACACATATCCTTAACTTTGTTCATAGCGAGTGGAAATACAAGATTAAGATACATGTAAATTGAAAACATTTATTTAAAAAAAGAAAATAGTAATAACAGTAACAACATGTATTCTTCCTTGAGAAATACAGCTAACAAAAGCAGCAAACTGAAAAACTGATCAGCTCATGATATTCAGTTTTTTTTAACAATTTTTAAGTAAAATGAGTATGTAACTATATAATTATTCTTGATCACTAGCACAAAGTTAGCAAATTAAAAAACGTAATGATAATCATATTTAACAACAAACATTTGTCGGTAATTATTGTATGCAATAATGAAGTGGTCATATTGCCATTAGTACATTTATGGAGCACCAAATAAGTGTTTTCTATCATAAAATAATTCATGTAATTAAAACTATATTTGTTTTGGAGATGGATTTACTTGAAAAAAAAAACATGTTTGCTTCTTTTTCACACCAGGTATTATTAATATATCTGTAAAGTTGGCTTACTAGATTTAAAGAGAAGTTCAACCACACATAATATGTATAAATTAAATCTACAAATTAAATGAATTCAATTTAAATCTAATTGATTATGTGTACACATTTTTATCATGTTAAAATGTATTCAGGATTATCGCAATGTATTAATTTGGTGCTCCATATATGCAGTTACAAGCATAGATATTTTGTAAGTAGAAATAATTGCATGAAAATTACCTTAACTACATAAACAACATTTCATTTAACTTTTACAAAAAGAAATTGTACTTTCCTCTTTCAATACATATATTGAAACAAACAGAATACAGAGCAAATACGCTGTCGTTCACTTTTCATTGATCATAAAAAACAATTTCGGGCAAACAACTAATTGTCAGTAATTTTATATATAGTTACAATTACATCTTGCACCTAGCCCAAATATTTGAAGTTACATTTATTTAATATAACTGAAAAAGTAATAAGATTGAAACAAGCAAAAAAACCAACATTTTTAAGAAAAATTTGATTTGAGACGCACTGGGTTGTGAACCTCACTGTCTTCACTAAATACATGTAAACACATTTAACAGTATAATATGATCATAAAACAAGAATTAACACAATTTCAAGACATTTAAGAAATAAACTTGGCACCTGGCACAGATAATAGACTATAAAAAAGAATCTTCAGGCAGAACAGGGATAAGATAATAAAATATATATCGTCATTTAATCATCATCAGAAGACGCACTTGGGGAATTGGAATGAGCTGCAGAGGAATCTTGTTTTCCTCTTAAAACATCAATGAAGGATTTCATTATGTTCATTTTTTCCTTGTGCCGCTTTGCAGTTTGCATTTCTCGTTTTTCAAAGAGACCGGTTAAGGTTTCTGTAACTGTGTCAACTGTCCTTTTCCTTTTTTTCATTTTCCCCTTGCCTTTCCAGCTTGGATGAAAACACCTCCTGCAGGACGGGCAGCGCAAATAAATCCTGTGATCAGGAACATTCTCGTTAAAAGATGCTGCTATGTATGTTATGTAATCGATAATTTTGAATACTAATACATGTACTACTGTATATATTGTTCCCACTAAGAAGACATACCATCGTCCCATAGTATATAGAACATCAAATACAGACCGATAACAAAATCGTAATTACAGTATATAATTAAACTTATATGTCTTTTATAATTAATTCTCCTCTATTTCACGGCCTTGTGTCAAATGTTTAACATAACTCACAAGATTTTCTTTGTAATTATACTCACTTGTAATCACCGTCTATATATATCTCTGTGTTTCCAGATTTTTCCTGCGCTTCTAGTGAAGCAAGAGAGTGGAATGGAGCTGGCTGGGCACACAAAAAGCAGGTCCACTTTGGTGTTACGTCCATCTATGAATTACAACAAATTCACTTGTAGGCCTAACATAGGGGTTCGTTACAAATGTCTAATACACACATGCTATACTGATATGGGTCTTGAACAGCACACCTGTGTATGGTTAGGTACCGGATACCTATATGGGTCGCAACACACGTTTAGCTGCCATAATTTCAAAGTTTTGAAAGTACACTTTATCTTCTGATATTCTTTTAAGAAATCAGCAATATCAAATATATCTCCTACATTGTCAGTATGCACAGATAAACCAAAAGTAAACATATGTAGTAGCGCTAATAAATTGTACCACATGATATTGACAATAATATAATGTTATAAGCTTGGCCTAATAACCTGTATTTTTATGGGTTATTATATATATATATATATATTAGGAGCAATAAGAATATTTAATAACCTATATGTTAAAAAAATACCCTGTATACTACAGTATACATGGTATTTTATATGAGTTATATACCTACTGTATTCTTATTGACAGAACGTCAAGTTCCTGTTGTTATACTAATAATAAACACGTGTTGTACATGGGATGATTGCAACAACGTTTATATACAGTATCATACTTGCTATATATAAGACAAAATCTCCTTAATTGCTTCAACTTCACTTCATATCGCTTATCGACGCAATAATTTGCTTCGACTTCACACCTAATATTGCTCATTTGATGAAATTCACAAATACGAAACCTCTCCTCACCTTTCAAGCCGCCATCTTGTCCCGATTGTCCCGCTGAAATTTTTTCGGGGCGATCGGCAGGTCCCGGTTAAGCCGACGGGACGGCGGAATGGCCAATCGAGCGAGTTGCCGATTAGAAACGGCTAAATCGGCTAGACCGGGAAAGCAAAACGAGCAGCACCGTAGATTCCCAGAGGAGTTCCGGATGCCTTGATATTCAGGGGAGTACATGTACGTTCACTTCCGCTCATTGAACAATGGGCGAACGGAAGCGGCAGCACGATTTATCCCCCTTCCCCTGGAAAAAAGTTATAATAAAATGAAATAAGATAAAGACACAAAAATACAAAATACCCTAAGAACTCTTCGGCACCTTTGTACAAGTTTCACACTTAAGTCAAGTGGTTGGTTAAACAACACCTATTTGACGGAAAAGGTGTGATTTGAGATGCAACTAAAACGGTAAATACCAAGGGCCGCGTGTCAGCTGTTTCGTTCACAACTACCAAACCAATCGCAATTTGCCAGTTTCATTTTCCAGTTTCACCTTCAGCCCGTTGTTCCACACATGATCGAACGCTTTTGATATATATAAAAGTATCAACATTGGATCAAGGGAACTAACAAATATAATGTGAAATACTATGTTACTAATGTGTGCACAAACAAATAACATGCCTTTTAATTTGTATAAATGCCTCATGTGTTTTTTCCTTCCCTCCCTTATCCTAACGATGAAGTTGCAAACAGTGGCGATCGGTAATTTTTACACGCGTTCATATCGTAACCGCTTGAGCGCATTCTCTATGTTTAGAATAAACTTACATTCCCTATCTGATGAGTTTAAAAATCTATTCGAAATCCTGCTTCACTCATTTAAGACCACCCAATACAAGTTTATTTTTTATGTTATTCAAGGTTATTTCAGTAATACTAATTTTATTCTCATCCTACATCTCTAGGCTTGATATGCATGCACGTACATGAAAATCCCGGCCCTGATTTGTCTTCTGACGAACTATTTTTCACATAGATACCAAAACGGACTGATGGCAACTACAACCCATGTGACAAATTTAAACATTTCGTCCAAAACGTGAACATGCTATTTAAACTCTTCTACAAACCCTCGGAGAATGTCACCATCGACGAATCCATGATTATTGCAAATATTCCTTCAAAGCACTGCAAGTTCGGGGCCAAAGTTTGAATGTTGGTGGAGTCGGTAACTGGTTAAATGCTACACATGACGGTCTGTTCCCACTGATTTCATCAATCTGCTGGTTTTCCGATGTACAACTATGTCAGAAATATTTCCATTTCTCTTAAAAGGACACATCGATGGTTTGTGACAGCGTCTTATAGCGCGTGCCAGCTGTCTTTACCTGCCCCGTGTAAGATCGATTTATCTTTTCCCTAGCAACCGCCGGATTACCCCGTGAAGTATGGGAGAATGAAATTTGCACCGACAAAACATCATGTTAATATGTGTGAAATTGTATCTGATTTAAAGGAATGGGAGTGGCGTATGAGATTTACAACGAAGCAGAAGGCGTGGTTAGCCAGGAAAAGGACACAAGGGAAAAGAAGAAAAGTAGACGGACACCTTATTCGGGTAGGGATAAGTGACTAGACTTGTACTTAAATGTTGTTAAGGAAGACGTAATTCAGGGTATCGTACGGCACCCAAACTCCAACTTAAACGAGAAGGAGAGGCAGGGATTGAAAATGATCCTTGAAAAAGATACAAAATATGGCCAGTAGATAAAAGGTCAGGAATAGTTGTGATGCAGGGCTCATAGTGGTGTCTATTTTAGTGGCCATGGCACCTTAAATACATCATTGGAGACCGGTTATTGACCTTTAAGGTGCCTGCACGGCCACTAAAAATATGTTGTGTATATTTGCAATTTGGTTAATCTATCAAAAGTTGCAGTCAATGCTAAAATGACAGTCAACATCAAAAAAGTTACAGAGAGATGCTATACTGATCTAAAGAATTGAAAGGTTTTTTTTTTTTTTTTTTTTGATTTTGTTTGTTTGTTTGGTTTTTTTTTTCTTCAATTTAAGGCAACTAGGCCAGGCAACTAACTTTTCCAATTTGCGCCTAGATTTTATGACTTGGTAGACAAATAGGCCACCTTGTAAAAATGTCCACTTTGTGCCCTATGATGGACACTGAAAATTACACTCGGAAGATTGAGAGTAAATTGTCGGATACAACAACATATAAAAGCCTAGATGAAGATACGACTGAGTCAGTTACAAAACTGGTGGAGAAGCAGGTAAACCGAAGTTCTAGGAAGGTATACATAACAAATGAGATGAAACAATATATGTTACCGAAGAATGTACGACCTTGACGTGTAAAAGGCCAATATATGATGGTAAAATATCAAGAATGGCTAATTTCTCCACGAATTGCAACGTGAAAAATGAAAATTTCATGAGGACATTACGGCTCATCACATATTCGAGTAACCGTCAGCTAATGCTGTACCCGCGGCGTCGGCGTCCCACCTCACTTTAAAGTTTTTTGGGTAAGTTTTCGGAAAGCTTGCAAGTCCAAACCCTTCTAATTTGGTTTATACATCCATTATAGGTCTAGGAGTGATAATATGTGGCGTAAAATTGTCATTGAATATTTGAACAGCAGAACGTTTGGAACAGTGAAACAAGCCCATTACTCTGTCGGTACTGAATGACTCCATTTACCGTAAAAACTCGTGTAATTTGCGCAGTTTTTTTGTACTGAAATAAGTATTTAAAGTTTGGGGTGCGCAAATTATACAGGTAGAGACGTTTTCAAAGTTTTTTTTACAGAAAAAAGATCGTCAATTCTCAATGTCCACCATCTTGGAAAACGATGGAAGTTCCCGTTAGGAACTTGAAGATAATAAACATACACACAGCATTTTTTTCTTGTTAAATATGTCAGATAATGAATTGATGTACAGCTACCTACTATATGTGTTGATATTTGAGTTAATTAGGGATTCATCATAATTAAATAGAAATCAGTTCTTGAAAAACGTAAGTTAAAGAATGGTGCAACAGCGCCATACTCAGGTCTTCAAAGTTGATATTTATTTTCACAAATTCCTTATAAAAAGGAGGAATGTATACATGCAGTGTTATCATAAACAGATTGATAAAACAACAAGCCTATTAATTGTATTGTTTAAAAGTCCGTCATGATAAGTTATATATTTGTGTAGTAAGAATGAATGTGAATGTCACATTAAATATTATGTGTGGATTCTTAGTTTTCTAATGTTTTATATATAAAGGTTTTACCTCCTTTTGACAGCGTAAACGGTAGTATGCCCGCTGTTGGCAACGAACATTTCCTATGGTTAGCGCGTTATACGGACTATAGTGATCACAAACCTCAGCTGTTAAAATCCTATGTGACTATCAGTTGACCACTTGACGTCCCGGTCAGTCTGTTATTAATCGCACAGGTTAAGAACACCCAACCCTTAACACACACACTACAATTGATTACATGTATTGATTTCACCAGATCCTTGTATTTCGCCCGAATGTGATCTGATGTTGGGCAGAGTAGGGTATGATCACAGGCGCTTGCACAGAAAATGTGATTTTCAATTTTTTTGGTTGGATCTGACAATGATATGTGTACTGTCAGGTACAACCTTGTACTTGACAGAGTACACGTACCATTGTCAGATCCAACAAAACAATTGAAAATCACATTTTCTATGCAAGCGCCTGTGGGTATGATGTCTATATTCATACCCAGACTGACACATAGGACAGGTTCCTGAGACTTCGTGCTGGTTGAATTTAGATCTGTTGGGTTGAAGGATGTACATTATATGTATGTGTCCGTCATGAGTTTCACCTTCACCGCCGCTTTGTTGACGTTCAGTGGGTCATGTCCAGCACTTTCCAAGATGTTGTGTAGATTGAACGTGGTTCTGAAGTAAGGTTGGGATGTAGATAGCACAGTGTAGATTTTTAGGTAGACTTTGTTGTAAGTTTCTGGATCCAAAATCGCGAGACGTGATTTTAACTGTCGTCTTCCACGATTCCTTCGATGGAGGGGTCTCCAAGACGTCACATACTGAATAAAGACCGTAGTGAAGCAGGATGCTGTAGGCCCAAACAGATCAATTACGGGAACTGCTGTCTTTTCTCCTGCCAACACTATACAAGGTCGACATGGTATTATCCATGACAGATATAAAGATGTTGAGTAATTTCTTGTGAAGTGTTGCTTCCATCGGGAGGCGACCAGATAAGATGAACACGGCGGCGCTTGCTGTTCCTTCTGGGAGATGCTGCATCTTTTTAAGCGTCTTCTTGTAGAATAAGATTTTTGTAATTTATTTTTTTGTCTCAATCTTATGGCATCCAGGCCGTAAAGAATACCATGTACGACGTTACAATCCAGTATGTGCAGAGAAACAGCAGAGTTTACACCGTTCAGTCCATGAAATTCCGATCCCATCGAGGCATACGCTGTTCTTTCTGCCGTCTTGATACGTACATCTTTACAAATTTCGTGTCAAAAATGTGTTACTAGTAACAGGTTTTTGACACAGGATTTGTACGTTCACTTTTTGTGTACAAATTTATCTACTACAAGCAGTAGATATTTTTGACACACAATATGTACATACATTTTCGTTGACAAAAACGTATTACTAGTAACACTGCTTTGCCAGTCCGATATAGGCCATCGTATACATCCGCCACTTTGTCCGTGTCGAATTTGGAGTAGTTATCTAGGTGTTTGACAGTTGTTTCTTGAAGAATGACGACATTGTTTATTGAGCATGTGGGATCCGAGTCGTTAGCGTTTAGCGCAAGGATGTACGACTTTGTCTCGCTGATCTGGTATCTTTCCTTGTTGGTGTAGAACTCGTGCGTGATTAGCATTGCCTGCATCTCCTCAATGTTGATGGACGTCATGAATATATCGTCAGCGGTTGTTGGGACTCCACAGTACACATTGCCAACTTTTATCCCAATGTTGTTCTTCTCTAGCGCGAGCAGCAGTGGGTTGATGAAGGCTTTATAAGCTGTCGGAGACCAAATTCCACCTTGAAGTACCATATGAGATTCCCTAATGGGTCTGGATATATCACCTCACCAGCTGACCTGTGATGTTTACCCGGAGTACCAGTTATTCATGAGGAGTCAATCCAAGCCAGAAAGTCCCAACTGATGCAGTTTTCTTAGTAGTGAATCTTGCCATACAACAGTAAAGGCCTTTCGAGCATCGAGGAACCACAGGTATATTGTTTCGCCGATGCCATCAGCGAGTTTTGTGTTAAGAAGAGTTCCAGACGTCGCTGATATTCCTCGGGTAAATCTGGTTTGAAGTGTTGACGGTACATCTATAATATACTTCTCGGCATGATTAGGGTGAACCTACTCGATGATCTTTTCGATATTCTTATTCGTCTGTAGGCATAAGGATCGTGTATTGATTTACCATTTTTCTTGTACAGGGGGTTGACCATGGCTGTCTTACAGCTACGTGGGATGCAGGTACTGCTGAACATAGAGTCCAAGATAGTCATTATCTTGACGAGAAGTATATTCACTCCGGATCCATATCTGATATGTTCTGTCGTCAGCCCCCTTTGATCTGCTGCCTTTCCATTCTTCATTGCTCTAACTACCTTGTTGACTTGACCCGAGGACCTTCGATTGTTTGAGTATTACTAACAGAAGGTTATCAAGCTCAACTTGTGATTTAAATTCTTTGTTGAACATTGCGTGTTCCTGCGGGGTTGCAAACTGTTCAAAGTTGGAGGCCCGAACTCCATGAACATCATCTCTGTAGGCTTCACCGTCGAATATGAGGAAGTCTTGTCGCTTCGTGTGCCTCCATAATGCGGGGATAATGTTGACACTTGCGTTGAGAATTTAAAAAAAAAAAAAAGGGGGGGGGGGGGGGGTTCTTTTTTGTTTTGTCCGTTTCATGTTCTTATATAGTGTATGTTAAGGTTCTTACGGATTGTCTTGAACTTTCCAATGCCAGTATGTTTGCTTGCTGACACGAAAAAAAGTCCTTAAACTCCTGGGACAACCCTGGTTTCAATGAGTAAGATTTGCGCTTTTTCGTCCCACAAGGCATACACTCCCAAAGCTGTCCTGTCACCGAGATTGTGCGAATCCAGTGTGCAGTGCATTTCCTCCTCTGTAATATCTGTGATTGTTAGCGACACAACTCGATCAGACACAAGATGTTCATATTCAACTCTGTCCATCTTATCCCATTTTATCCTGTTCATTTGGATTTCCTTCGCCTTCTCTTTTTCCTTGAAGTTGACAATGCTGTACGCGGACCGAGAGATACCGGACTGTGTGTCGATGTGTTTAGTGCCTCCCTCTGAAGAGTACAGTACCCCTACAGTAGGTTGATATCAAAGGACATAAGTAATAAATCTGGGACTAACAGTGGCCATGATGATGGTGAAGTATTTATTTTGGCTTACTTATCTGGGACTCGAATATTGCAGTTGGCCTTGAATGCGAGTAAGAGATGGTCTCTGGATTGTCATTGACCAACGAAGCGCTCATATACCCGGCTAGAATGTCATGCAATCCGCCGTATTCGAGAATGATTTCAAGAAATTCATTCAGAATGGATTGATACTGATTGTCACAACTCGACTACTACAAGGTAGTTACTGACACATCAGTGTAACTATCGCAACTTTGGTCAGGAATTATTGACACAACTGGGTACCACGCTCCATCCCCCTCAAAACAGATAACTTACCTTAATATTACGCTTGTTGCTTATATGATCCAATGGTGCATTGTATTTTAACAAATAAAAATCATATAAAAACAAAACAGATCGTTTTGAATGTAAATGACATTTACAAACAGTTTTCCACACATATGTTGGAACTTATTGTGATTTATTATTTCAATTCGTCTTTAATCTAAATTTAGATCTGATACCGAAGGTGTCGGTCAAGGTCATTCCAGCGTGTTAATGGTCAAGTATCAAGATTTTAGACCCCTTCAATATTTACAAGTCGTTAAAAGCAAAACGCTATGACACTCAATAGACAGACTTTGCACTCCAGCACAAGTTTATACGCCAGCTCAGGCAAGTCAGCCAAAAAATAAAATAACTATTTTTCAAAACATAAAACATCAATTTATTGAACAGAATATGTATATTTTTTCCCCAAATGTTACAATCATTCCAATCTTCCTCCACTGAAGACCTTTAATCAGCAAATAAACTGTGTTGTCATTTACAAAGATTTTATTTGTCTTCCTTGTGGATCTAATTCAATGTCTGGAAAATGATTTATTTTCAATTATAGTGACCGATTTCTAATGGTGTACCGTAATAACCTGTCGTCACAAAGAATGACGTCATGAATACATGTCGCCTTAAAGGTCATGGTCACAACTGAAAATATTGTTATGAAAATCATGTGCAAGGGTCAAAGTTCCTTACCAAACAATGAAAGACGGACAAAAGACTAACAACTGAAGATCGTTATCTAAATCGCATGACTGTCACAAGTCCAAGTCGTTATCAAAGTCATGTAATTATCACAACCCAACGTCTTAATCAAACTTATGTGATTAACAATTCAAGGTCGTTATCTAAATCATGTGATTCGAAACTCAAGGTATTATCAAAATCCTATAAAAGACATAATCAAAATCATGACTGTCACAATTCAAGGTCATAATCAAGATCACGTGACTGTCACAACGCAAGGTCGTAATCAGAATCCTCCGAGTGTCACAACTCCAGGACGTAATCAAATAACTCGAGGTCGTAATCAAAATCATGTGACTCGCAATTCAAGCTCCTTATCATAAAGTCAGCATTATAATGTGATGTCATCATAAGCATGTTCGTTATCTAACCTTTGATTCGTCAAAATTATAGTTCAAGGTCATATAACGAGGTCAAAGGCACATTAAGATGATGGTAAAAAAATCAATTTATAATTCAAATATTGCATAAAGTAATCACGTATTTGTCATATCAAATCAAAATATCATTTAAGTGGATTTTTGTTCTGGTTAATTCTGTCACAACTTCATTTATGTATTTGAGATACTTAATAAGCCTCGTCAACTTTTCAGTTAACTTATTAAAGCTTTGATTAATTGCTGTTAATATTAGTGGATTTTAATCAAACTTTGACCCTGATTTATTGACAAATTGACCTTGATTTATGACCCCTAATAATGGTCATATTTCATGAACAACACATATTTACATGATGCCGTAGTTACAGTGATTTGTACAAATACAACATTGGCCCTTCAAAGCATTTTTCTGGATTACTAGGAAAACATCTTTAAAGTTTGCATTGACACTAGAGTATTCAACATCAGCTTTAACTAAATGTTAGTATCTGGATTTTTTTGATGTTTTTATTTTTACAATGTTGCGCTTTTTTCTGTACATGTACGGATAATAGACATCCAAGACACACAATTTTTTACTTCTAATTTAAAATTTTGCGAAATTATGCAAAAACATAAACTCAATGGAATAAAAATTTCTTGAAATTAAGCAAAAATGTATCAAGAGTTTTTGAAACTACACAAAAAATCCAATCAATTATTTCTCTTAATGTTTACTAAAAACACAATTTTAATAACCTTACTATGTAATATAACTCGGAATTAAAGTTCTGAACACTTGCTTCTGTCGTTTCACATTCAGAAAATAAAATTAAGTGTTAATTTTGAGCATTCTTGTTTAAATTGATCAATATTTTATAGTAAATTTATACCAATTTATATTATACCAAATTTTGTCTAACTGACTACAGTCAGTGTTCTGTGACTTTTCATAAATCATGTTGACATTAATCTAAATAAAAGTGGTTAACAACTATTAAATAGCAATTAACTTTGATGATAAACACTTCAATCTTATTTTCTCCACAATTAGAACAGGTATGATTTAAAGAGTGACATTTAATCCCAAAAACTGGAAATTCCAGTCACAACTTAAAATGCTCAATTCTTATATTTGATGAGAAAAAAGAATACCGTCAACATTCTTATATAAAATAAATAAATTTTCTATTGATAAATAAAATAATGATTTAAGATATATAACACTGGTATGAATAATTGTACATAACTTACAAACATAACTGATGTTTACTGAATATAAGAATGTTGACGATATGTCTTTCATACAACAATGAATGCATTTGTGTGCTTTTCATTATAAATAACACCATTAATTTTGCACCAACAAGTGAATACAACAATCTACAATGATCACCATGAACACGAAATCTGGATGGAATTTCAGGGTTACTCATGATGACAGTTTGTACACACATACACTGTAAGCATGTCACCTTAGTATATCCCACTCTCTTCAGTAAATTACACACAATAACATGCAAAAGGTATTTACAAAAAGATAGATATCTAAAAATTATAAATCTATTTAGAGATTTATAAAAGTTGAGAAAATATGGGGGAAAAAACATTATCAGACCAGTTTTATGAAAAAAGGGAAAACAAAATATAGACATTTTATACAGGTGACAGAAGAATATTTTTTAAGTTGGTGACGGGAGAAAAAGATTATCTGACATTTAATGTTGGTGATGGGAGGAACAGAATATCAAACCCTTTACAGGTATGTCAGTAATGGGAGAAACATAATATTAGACTTTTGATGTTGGTGATGGGAGAAAAAGAATATAAGCCTTTTAATGTCAGTGATGGGAGAAACAGAATAATAGACTTCAAATGTTGGTGATGGAAAAACTGATAATATCACACTTTTTCATGTTGGTGAGGGGAGAAACAGAATATTTGACTTTTTATGTCAGTGATGGCAAAAACAGAATAAGCCTTTTTTCAGAGAAACAGAATATGAGACTTTTTATAATATTTCATAGTTAATATACCATCAAGAGAGTTAACACATAAATCATACTCACTTGATTGGATATAAAACCCTTGCTTGCTGGATTTTACTATGAAAAATGGTACCCACCATGTATATACAATTTATTGGACGACATAGAAAATGGACTGGTATACAATGTATAACAATGAAAGTTTTGCATGAATTAGCTTCATATCAAATAACAACTTTATCAATCAGATATATATATATATAATCATTATCATCCTATAATTCACTCCTGAAACAGTTTCACCTCAAATGATTCTTGGGCATGAGACATAGAGAATTTACTGCAGACAGACACACAATTAGAAGCAGAAACCTTGCCCAGGTCAGATATATTAATGGGGAAAATTGTCTAAATAATTCCTGAAACCATATATCCTACAAGATCATAGTCTAGATGTAAAATCTCTTAAGCATTTACTTCTCACAGCTTCAATGAGAGGTCAGATGAAGAAGAAATAGTAATAGTGGAGTACAGATTCCCCTTATTCACATGTGTGATTCTTACAAAGCAGTCATCAGATTTCAATTAACTATTCAATTAGGTTTCAGATACAACATTAAACATATTCAATAGATTTAAGTCAACATTTTCCAACATTTTTAACAAAAATATCAGTCAAGATTTGCTACAACAAAACAGTTCCAACATTTTTTATACTTGCAACATAAAAATTCAACATTTTCAACAGAGACAATAAACGACATAAATACATAAATAAATATGTTTTTCTATAAACCTGAAATAAGTCAGCATTTTCAGTTCCCCAACCTGTAATTAGCAAGATCAGTTTTTTTTTCTTGAATTAATCAAGGCAGTATGATTGTAAATACATGTACATAATTTATCTGAAAAAAAAATCAGCTCTTTTCATGTTTTACCCCTGAACGTAATCCCTGCATTTCATAGAAGCGTATCATAACATAAATTCACCACAAAGTCTAGATATGATCAGCCTTTTTATAATTCACAAGTGAAAATAACCAATGCATTTGCTAGAAAGCATATATCACATTAATTCAACAATTAGAATCAAACACAATTAAGCTGAAATGCAAATGTATTACAGGAAACTTGGAACTCACTTGGAGAAGAGGTAAGAAAGGAATAAATTGATTAACCTTAAGTACATCATGTTTGCCAATGACAAATACATGTATGTAACACGCAATAACAAAATCTATTCTTTTTGACCATATCATTTAATTCACGTTTTATTGACTTAATTATTTTATTGTTTAGATTTCAGTGACCTATTGACCTAGTTATATACTTCTTAGTTTTCAAAGACCTTGACCTAATTTTTTCACTGTTCAGTTTTCAAAGACCCTGACCTAGTTTTTTCACTGTTTAGGTTTCAAAGACCTTTACCTAAAATATTCAGTTAAGTTTTCAATGACCTTGACCTATTCACTGTTTAGGCTTCAAACACCTTGGCCTAATCAATCACTGATAAGTTTTCAATGACCTTGACTTATTAATTGTTTAGCTTTCAAAGACCTTGACCTAATTTTTCACAGTTAAGTTTTCAAAGACCTTTTACTTATTTATCAACTGTTAAGGTTTCAATTATCTAGGTTACATTAACTGTTCATTTTTCAATAAACCAATCATTTACTACTTTGTCTTTACCTGGTAACCAACTAATTTCTTACTTTTTAGTTATGACCTTGACCTTTTTATAATGACCTAATTACTTGCAAATTAATTTCCAGCCAACTCATTTTTAAAGTTTTCATTAGCTCTGAATAAACATCACTTTACCTCAAATTCACTGATATACACATTCAAATACATATGAAGAATATATTTCAATCTTCTGATATTGTTTATCACAAAAATATACAATAAAATAATGAATCATATTATTTAACAATGGAACAATGAACTACCATAAATTGTGAGATGTGAAAATAAGCAATGCAAAATATACAAATGACACACCAAGATGATCACATCCAAGTCTATACAGACCTCACAATCAGTTATCTCTTAATTAAAAACTACACAAATATGATTTTTAATGCACTTAAATTTTATGACAAGACAAATTTTCAATTTCTACAGATTTGTGATTGATCAAATCTGCTTACTTTTACCAACAACAACAATGAAGATTCCCGACAAAATCATAATGAATGTATGAATTGATGAAAAGATAAAATATTGATGGTAAAAACATGAGAAACTCATTGTCAATAATATCATATATACAATACATATACCCACAACAGCCAGTACTGAGGGGCTCAATCTCCATAGAAAACGCCTCACAACAGCCCCTACTGAGGGGCTCAAACACCAGACAAAACACCTCACAACAGCCCCTACTGAGGGGCTCAAACACCAGACAAAACACCTCACAACAGCCCCTACTGAGGGCTCAAACACCAGACAAAACACCTCACAACAGCCTGTACTGAGGGGCTCAATCTCCAGACCAAAGTCTCACAACAGCCCCTACTGAGGGGCTCAATCTCCAGACAAATCACTTCACAACAGCCAGTACTGAGCGGCTCAATCTCCATAGAAAACGCCTCACAACAGCCCCTACTGAGGGGCTCAATCGCCAGACAAAACACCTCACAACAGCCCCTACTGAGGGCTCAAACACCAGACAAAACACCTCACAACAGCCTGTACTGAGGGGCTCAATCTCCAGACCAAAGTCTCACAACAGCCCCTACTGAGGGGCTCAATCTCCAGACAAATCACTTCACAACAGCCAGTACTGAGCGGCTCAATCTCCATAGAAAACGCCTCACAACAGCCCCTACTGAGGGGCTCAATCGCCAGACAAAACACCTCACAAAATCCCCTACTGAGGGGCTCAATCGCTAGACTAAATGCTTCACAACAGCATGTACTGAGGGGCTCAATCTCTAGAAAAAATGCCTCACAACAGCTAATTCTGAAGGGTACAATCTCCAAAGGAAACACCTCACAACAGCCCGTTCTGAGGGACTAAATCTCCGCAGAAAATGCCTCACAACAGCCCCTACTGAGCAGCTAAATCGCCAGACAAAATGCCTTACAACAACCCAGAGGGGCACAATCTCCAGACTAAATGCCTCACAACAGTCTGTACTGAGGGGCTCAATCTCCAGGCAAAATACCTCATAAAAGTCCTTAAGAATGGACTAAAAGACTGCTTGTTCTGCTTAGTTAAATATTTGTGGTAACAGCAGCAGCTCAGGATTGCCAGGAGTATGACTGAATAAGTATTAGGGCATAGTTTGTGTACAAGAGAATTTACCCTTTACAATAAATTTCTATCTTACATTAAACATATGATGAATGATGTGTATTTTACTGAGAAATACTGCCGACATTAATATCTTGTTGGACCAGCAATTAAGTAGGTAAGGTGTTCAGGTATTATAACATTTATCTTACAGCAACACAACAAAAACAGACAACAGTAACAGTTTTCTTTGAAAGACTGAAACATAAAAATTATCTCCCTTATACAGCAGACCAACACCAGTTATCTCCCTTAGAAAGCAGGTCAACAAGTTATCTCCCTTAGACAACATGTCGACACCAGTTACCTTAGACAGCAGGTCAACATCAGTTATCTCCCTTAGACAACATGTCAACAACAGTTATCTACCTTAGACAGCAGGCCAACACCAGTTATCTCCCTTAGACAACAGGCCAACAACTGTTACTTCCCTTAGATAGAAGGTAAATCCCTAGTTGTCTCCCTTAGATAGAAGGTAAATCCCTAGTTATCTCCCTTAGCATGCAAACACCAGTTACCTCCATTTAATTTCCAGCTAATTTCCTTGAGATGGCAGGTAAGTAACAGTTATCTCCCTTAGCAGCCATTTGTTATACATTAGCATATGGAAAAGGATGTCTTGCTTTAAATAGCTGTTGGCCTTTTACAATAAGTTGCCTCCATGTTACAAAAAGTATCTTAATAGAAACACACAAACAAGATTATTAATCAAATCTCTGCCCAAATTGACCATAGAAACATTTACATTTGACTTATAAAAAAGTTTACCTGAAGAATTTTGGCATAAAAAGGCAAAATTAATGAATTCCTTTTACAGATATGACCATGACTGGCAGTGCTACACATTGAACACAGGAAGTGCAGTATATCTATTGGCAATATGTACGCCAAAAAAAAAATCAAAAAATCTATGACTATGACAAATTATGCTGAATGCTGAAATTGACAAGAAACAAAAGCACCCTTGTAACAATAGCCTGTATCCATAGCTGTCTGCACCTGGTTAGTGTTTATAGCAAAAATTATACAGCGACCCCTACTTTTTACCATCAACAATGTATGGGTTGGTATCTAAGGATTCTAAACCAAGAAACTTTACTGAAGTATGTATGCATTTGATATTTTTAGTCAATATATTTATCTGAAATTCAAAATAAATGGAAGCTATCCCCCACTTTCGACTTTTTAAGTGCTACACATTGTTGGTATAGTTGAGTAGGAGCTAAATAGTTTTTTCTATAAATAGTAACCAGATGCATTTGTCAGTGTTGTAATGAGTGTTGATATAGTAGATACATTCCTGTGCAGCATTTGGCATTAAAGTGAAACCTTTCTCAACACGAGAACATGATACCTATTTTGATTTTAATGTCAACACTAGGATTTATGCTGTCAACACTACGTTGTACACAACGAACTGGTTTGGTTTTAGCTTAAAGGTTCTTAAAATTAATTCAAACCTCTTTTAAAATACAATTTAGAAAGAAAAAAAACGAAATTCAAGCACCTTGTTTGCTTTTGGCAAAACTAAGCAAATATATCTTACAAGACTATATCTAAGGACTAGAGAAAAAAATTGAATGGATATTGTTTGCAGTAATACTGTAGGCAATAATCACAAAGACTGCATCACCCTAAGAGTAGCTTCAATCATGTAGCAAAGTATCCATAGTTAATCTGTGTACTATATATAGAACTGGAAAATCCTTTCTTCAATAGTATCCATTGAAAATCTGTGTACTATATATAGCACAGGAAAACCCTTTATCTAATAGTATCCATAGATGATCTGTGTACTATATATAGAACAGGAAAACCCTTTATCTAATAGTATCCACAGATAATCTGTGTACTAAATATAGAACAGGAAAACCCTTTATCTAATAGTATCCACAGATAATCTTTGTACTATATATAGAACAGGAAAACCCACTTACTAAATTGTTCCCTAGCTACAAAATAGAAGCTCCCTCATCATGTCCAAGGTCATGTGGCGGGAATCACATTTGTGAAGTTTCGTGTCTTCCTTTGAAAACAACTTCACTCATGGTCATAGTGAAATAACAAAAAACAATTAAATTGGAGGTGAACATTTCCTAGTATACCAAATTCTGGTAAATATTCTTGGAGTATTTTGTTGAACATTTACGAAAAACATTTAGAGTATTAAGAAATTCTTATAATTAGAGAAAGATTAAAGAATGAAAATCAACATTTGAGATAAGTTAATTTACCTGACAACTACATATCCATCTTTTCAAAATTAAACATGGACTACGTTTGGCAAGACAACTAGTGATTCTTAAATCAAGCACCTTCAGTTAACAGATTAAAGGCAAAATAAAATTGCACCAAGTTGACTAGATTTGCCTTTGAAAATCAAAGTTCTCTAAACTACTACAAACTGACATAAAAAAAGGACTCAACATTTTACTTTATATAAATGCACTATCCCTGCTCCTCAACTCAAATATTGGCAAGACTGTTGTCACAAACGTATCACCAAAATATGCATACCTATCTCCAGCTTATTTCACTGTCTGACTTTCTGCAGAAAATCAGGGATCATCTATAATCAAATTATCAACAAATTCATAAACCCTGCAAAATTACTCGTTGACCAGCCCTGCATTATTAGATGATCAATCAACATTTATCACAATACAACAAGAAGTTTTTTCCTTTGAACACAAACTGAAGTTTTATGAAACGCATACAAAACATCAATGAATCACTTTTAAACAGCAAATTTGATACATAAACCTTCAATAACCTATAACTCAAAATGACGCATTTTATAGAATAATGAAAGATCTTTACAAACATTTTTAAAAGAACAGAATAAAATAGAAAAACCTTAAAATCTAAATGTGTTTATGTGTACTTATAAATTAAAGATGGGACATTTACAAATTGAACTGTATAGTAAATTATTTTGATCATGCAGTATACATACTACCGGTTCACTGACTAGACTTGGCATATTTTGTTGGTGGATTTGACCTATATTTTATGCCTAACAGATTGATTCAACCTATATTTTATGCCTAACATATGGATTTAATCTATATTCTATGTCTAACAGAGGGATTCGACCTATATTTTATGTCTAAGATGGATTTGACCTATATTTTATGTCTAACAGATGAATTTGACCTATATTTTATGTCTAACAGATGGATTTGACCTATATTTTATGTCTTATGGGTAGATTTGACCTATATCTATGTCTTTTTTTTATAACTACAGTATATATTTACATTTATTATTCCAACTTCCAAATACTGCATAGTTCTGTTGGCACCTTTTAAAAGTATGTACGTGAATTAGCATAGATGAGATTTTAATGACCAGCTATACTTGGCAAGACAGAATAATTTTACAATTGTAACAAAACTTTTGCATAATTGGGCAACGCTTTGTCAGAACTAAACCAAGCTACAATTGACTAGATTAATTTGGCAAGACAACATTGTAAACTTTAGCTATGGCGAAGCTAAAAGGAAGAAGCTAAATTTTACACATCAGCAGAAATCGTTAATAAATACATATTTTGAATTACAAGTTTACTTTATGTAAATGATATGGCTTGTGTTGATTGATTTTTATGGATAAAGTCATCACTTAAAATATGGACATATTGATAATTCGACACAACAATAAACAAAACAATAAATGTACACATTTCAATATAATGTTTGATATGCAGGCTGGAAATGTTGGAAAGAAACAATTGCATCACAATATTTTAATTATTATCTTTTAACAGAGACAGGAATTTATTTCTTTTTCATCAACACTTCTTGAAAATCTCAGCCAAAATTTAAAAAAAAAAAAAGGTTGTCAAAGTAGTGCTGCAATGGTAATCTGTGGGAAAATATATTGCGGTGGAAATATTACGGTTCGGTGAAGAATGGCCCAAAACCAGAATGGCGGCGAAGCGCTATTGTCGAGCGACTGCTTAGAATTGATTTTTAAGAACCACCTGCTTCATTTAAATAAAATATTAAGAAATATTTTGGATTCTATGTTACAAGAAATAGATAGTGTTTAATATATTTCATTGATTATTTGCAAAATAAATGTACTGTGATATGTATCGTATCGCGAGACATTTATCGTTATGTTTATCGTGATACGTATCATATCGTGACGGATGTGAATCATTGCAGCACTATGTCAAAGTCTTTCTTTTTCACAAGTATCAATTAGAAGAATCCAGTACTTGTTGGTTCTTTTTGCATTCAAAGTCATGATCGAGTAAATATCTCCTTCCCAGATCTAAATATACTGATATAAGTTGCTTCTGGATGTGGCATATGTGGTAAAACACTTCATTTTAATCAGATTCACAGCAAAAAATATAATTGTAACACCTGCGGAAATGTCAGGTGAAATAGTAAATAGTCGTTATCACACCTGTACACTTACCTCAGTTCACATAACTCACAATATATATGATATTATATTTACATCATCTCGTAAACTCAAATATCACAATTTGTTTTCACATTAAGTATGACCATGTTAATGATAGGAGTCGATAGCTCAACGTAGGTGTCACAATATCATATATTCACATACACAGTATCCACAAAGAGCAAACACACTATTTACACTGATCTTTGTTGATCTTCCTACATGCAAGTTGATACTATAACCATACATTTATATACACAAAAGTTCGCAAAAACAAAATACCTTCCACATCTGAAATCAGAAGTGTAGGCTTCATCCAAACATGAAAGTGTAAAACACAAAACACTAAATTTCTCATAACCTACAATCATACAGTTGACTCGAATGGTCTGGTTAATGAGAAGCTTGTCTCTGGGGTGTCCGAGTCACTGTCACTGTAGTGATTGTGGTCGTGTGTGTAGATGTTGCTACAATGGTCCACTGTCACCTGGGTGTGTGCTGGCATGCCGTTGTCATGACAACTGGACGTTTGGCTATGAGTACGTCGGTGCCAAGCCCTATGGTCATTGTCACGACTACCTTGACTTGACGTCCGATGATGTTTTGACCGTTGGTCATAATCCATATCCATTTTGTTAATGGAGTTCACAGAATTCATCATTTCACTGACCTGGAAAAAAAAACACACGATATTATTCTCTTCAATTTGTCACGGCTATCAAAATGAAAGAAGTGCTCCGAGATGTGAATGCTTGGGAAATTCTATCTGATTCATTTTAAATGTGACTGCACCATCAGTATCAACATCATTTAAATCTTTATAGTACTCAGATCAAAAGGATTAACACCAGTGGTTTATAAATGCTTACTGAGAGTGTAGGATTAACACCAGTGGTTTATAAATGCTTACTGAGAGTGTAGGATTAAGACCGGTGGTTTATAAATACTTACTGAGAGTGTGTTTTGCATATCCTGTTCATTTCGCTTCTTTATCAGAAACCACACAATCAGAAACAACGTAGCACCAAGCAGTTTCAGACCAGCTGATATGCCTGCAATAAAAAAAAGACATGAGACGAGGCAACTGGAAACAAAATTAAATCTTTATCATGTCAAACTTCCATCTCAGGACCAAATCTCATCTCCAATATCTGTCAATTCAACCAAAGGTCATCAAACACTGTAAATCCAACCAAAGGTCACACAACATTCTGTCAATTAACCAATTTTCTTAATTGTATATTGATTATTGGTTTTGACACTGATTTGCTTTTGAAATCTAAAATAATTAATCAAAGGCGATACACTCACCGACATATTTGTATCTAAACTGGACAATGTCATAGACAAGACAGGATCCATGGCGCCCGCACCTCTCCTTCCATAACAAACAGGCAGTGTCTATAGTATTACCAAACATGATCGGTGAGGGGATGTAGGCTGTAAAATAAAATCTTATCTTTATAATTATCAACTTTGTGAACATACCTTAAACTAGACAGTCAAGTAATAACAGAAACACAAATGTTAAAAGAAGACAATTTTTTACTTATGCTCTGGTTGGGTCTCAAACTTCTATAGTACAAAATTTCCTAACTAATTAATATCTAAAGCATTCTATATCTACTGCTCCATCTAATCCTTTATCAAAGCATAATACATTTATATAAAGTTCAGAATATATTGAAGTTCATCTACACACATCTATACACAGTATCACAACAAAAGTTATTTAAGGAATCAGAATTTTTACAGAGTATCTTCTCATCCCTTCATTATTTCTTATCTGAGAATGACATGTACTCCTTTTTCTTTGGAAAAAAACTTCTAAAAATAGCCCTACTCATTGACTGTTCCTAGGATATTCCTTAAACTTTTAAAAATAGCCCTACTTGTTGACTGTTCCTAGGATATCCCTTAAACTTCTAAAAATAGCCCTACTTGTTAACTGTTCCAGGGATCCTAGGATATTCCTTAAACTTCTAAAAATAGCCCTACTTGTTGACTGTTCCTTGAGAGGTGAGTGTTCCTAGGACATCCCTGAGAGTATGTGGAGGGGAGTGTTCCTTGGACATCCCCTGAGAGTATGTAGAGGTGAGTGTTCCCAGGACATCCCCTGAGAGTATGTGTAGGTGAGTGTTCCCAGGACATCCCCTGAGAGTACACTGTATGTAGAGGTGAGTGTTCCCAGGACATCCCCTGAGAGTATGTGGAGGTGAGTGTTCCCAGGATATCCCCTGAGAGCATGTAGAGGTGAGTGTTCCCAGGATCGATATCCCCAGAGAGTATGTGGAGGCGAGTGTTCCCAGGATATCCCCTGAGAGTATGTGGAGGCGAGTGTTCCCAGGATATCCCCTGAGAGTATGTGGAGGTGAGTGTTCCCAGGACATCCCCTGAGAGTATGTAGAGGTGAGTGTTCCCAGGACATCCCCTGAGAGTATGTAGAGGTGAGTGTTCCCAGGACATCCCCTGAGAGTATGTAGAGGTGAGTGTTCCCAGGATATCCCCGGAGAGTATGTAGAGGCGAGTGTTCCCAGGACATCCCCTGAGAGTATATAGAGGTGAGTGTTCCCAGGACATCCCCTGAGAGTATGTGGAGGCGAGTGTTCCCAGGACATCCCCTGAGAGTATGTGGAGGTGAATGTTCCCAGGACATCCCCTGAGAGTATGTGGAGGTGAGTGGTCCCAGGACATCCCCTGAGAGTATGTGGAGGTGAGTGTTCCCAGGACATCCCCTGAGAGTATGTAGAGGTGAGTGTTCCCAGGATATCCCCTGAGAGTATGTAGAGGTGAGTGGTCCCAGGACATCCCCTGAGAGTAAGTAGAGGCGAGTGGTCCCAGGACATCCCCTGAGAGTATGTGGAGTGTTCCCATGACATCCCCTGAGAGTATGTGGAGGTGAGTGTTCCCAGGATTGATATCCCCTGAGAGTATGTGGAGGTGAGTGGTCCCAGGATATCCCCTGAGAGTATGTGGAGGTGAGTGGTCCCAGGATATCCCCTGAGAGTATGTGGAGGTGAGTGTTCCCAGGACATCCCCTGAGAGTATGTAGAGGTGAGTGTTCCCAGGATATCCCCTGAGAGTATGTAGAGTTGAGTGGTCCCAGGATATCCCCTGAGAGTAAGTAGAGGCGAGTGGTCCCAGGACATCCCCTGAGAGCATATATAATTTCCAAATTTTACCTACCCTACACATGAAGACATTTTGTAATCTATTTACTTACCAAACAGCCTTAGTATCACAAACTGCATGCCGAGTGCAAAACATCTCTCTTCTTCATGAACCGACCTAAGTGTAACCATGAGGAGGGGCATCTGTGTACCAGCCACAGTGAATGTCACCCCTACTAGGAGAATGAGGAAGGGGAAGAGGTTCTGACAGGTAGATTTACACGGACCTTTGGTGGCCACAGGCGACATGATCACCTCGGGTGATATGCTGATATTGTCCATTATACAGGAACAGCCACTGAAATTCTGTAAAATGAGAACATTCAATCAGGGTATTCTAATACTTCATCAATGTAAGTTATCTCCTAATTCATTAATGTAAGTTTAATATCAAGTTAATATAATCAAGCTTTAAATGGACAATAAAGAAGGAAATACTCCAATGAATAATGAGATATTCTAAAACAAGTGATCTAGTGAATTATCTCATATGAAAGACTGTTCTCTATTTTCCCTCCTTCCTCTCAATCATTTGATAACATGGCGAAATCTACATATGAAGCCGAAGAAAGATCTAAGAATCTTCTGGCATATATCAATAACACATTTTAAATGTCAAAATATAAGATGGCCACCTATCCGCCATTTTGATTTTCAGATCCGACTCAAAATTGTGTGGGCACACAACTATGGAACAACTTGAACCAATATATGAAGATTGAGAAATATTCTTTCAGTACTTCAAGAAATAGCGATAACTATCTTCAACTGTCAAAATTAAAGATGGTTGCCTGTCAGCCATTTTATTTTCCCGATCAGACGCTAATTTGTGTGGGCACAGCAAGGGACCAAAGGGAACCTATATGTTGATTTTGAGAAATATTCCTCCAGTACTTCCCAAGAAATAGTGATGACAATCTTCTACTGTCAAAATCCAATCTGGCCAAGTGGCCATTTTGTTTTCTGGATCTGACTCAAAATAAAATAGGCTCAACTGGGGACCAAGGGGAACCAACATATGAACTTAAAGAAAATTGCTTCCAGTACTACTCAAAATACAGCGATAACAAGAATTGTTTACGGACAGGCAGAGAGACAGACAATGGACGAAGAGCGATTTGATTAGCCTAACTATCTGACGATGGTGATCAGATGGCGGGCTAAAAATGCACAAATAATAGAATACAAACAAAATATGGGAAGAAGTACCATAAGTTTTTCCTGCGGGGTGATGTAGCTATAGAACCGTGTACAGCCTGCGTGACACGGAGAGAAGTAAGTAATGCCGTTAATCCCACATATTGGCTCAAGGTCATTATTGGAACAGGCACAATCCATGTTACAGGACGACGTTAGATTTGTCTCAACATTTATCTGCTCCATCTCCGAGCTGTAACACATAAATATATCATTCTGAATGGTTACTACTTGTGTACACTCTCACTCATATAGAAAATTTAACATTTTATTACAGCTTCCCCAGAGAAATATCTAAAATTATTCATTCTATATTTTTCTAAAAATATAACATTTTACTACATTTTTACACGTGAAATATCTAAAATTATTCTTTCTATATTTTTCATCACTTTTTTCTGATTTCACCAAACAGAACACTGCTTACAAATGACAATGGGGAAAAACTAAGATTCACATATAGCTCTCCGTCAAGTTATATGACGTCATAACGCAAGATGGAATAAATAACGTCACAATTTGGCGTACATTTGTGAGCCGTTGTTGACAGGGGACTGAAATGAATTCTGGGAGAGATTGAGCTGCCTCGGTATATTTTGCTATCAAATGTATAAACAGCATATCTAACAGTATTTTCAGTAGTACCAAATACATTGCACTCGTGTAGCTGATATTTGATATTTTTAACACATGCTACACACTGGTGAAAAATATCAAAATATTACACACACTTGTGATCTGGTCTTATTGAAGACACTGTTGTTAGATATCCTCTATTTCTATCTCCAATCTGTAGCCTAAAAGGTTGATTTTTTTCACTTTTAAATTTTTTTCATTTCCTCTCTTCCTTTGCATTTTACATAATATTACATATACAACATAGTATACTTACATAATAGATGCTTCAGGAGTGAAGCTATAATGAGCGCTTGATAAAGTAATATATTATTGGTCGGTCGACACTGTGTCGTATATATACATATACATACATGAATATCATTAAAATTCTGTAATAGAAACTAATTATGTTAGCATGAAATATTAAAAAAAAAAAAAAATATATTAAATTACTCCTCTAATTTACACTGTTGCTGGACAGAAATTCCAAATTTTTACCCTGTGGCAATTTCTGACAATGGCCAGGGAAAATACTGCATACCTCAAATACACATATATTACAAGGCAATGAGCTAAGAAACTTACCTATTAAAGTAAGCGCTATAGGGATAGGTGGCACCAGCTATCTTAAGGTTTTCGCATCCAAGGACAAAGAATGATATGAAACCCATAAAAGCTAAAATATCCAACACAAGCGCAAGCTGGACTGCACCTGTGGAAAAGTAGATATGAAATGATAACAGCATTTGTCTTTGATCAGTGTGTTATATGGTGATATCATAATGGTCCATTATTTCTCAATTCCCATTGGCTAAAACATGATCACATGGAAGTTACTATTTTGAGCTATTGACTTGATGTTTTTATTTTTAGAAATACTGAGTCCATATTGTGTTTATGACATCATGAGCATTGTGTCGTCACATTGCCCAAATGTCAATTTCCTTTGATTTGCCCTTGGTCAATATTTGATTCTACCAGGTCGATATGTACACCATATTGACCTCCCCAAATGTCCATAACTGATAAATATATTTACAACTGCCACTGTTTCTATGTATTGAGAGTCTAATAAAATAACATGACAACTGTGAAAATGTTGTAATAAATGAAATGTTACAATTGAATGTGAATAAAATAATTCTATTGTCATGGAAAAAGTGGGTGGAGTTTAGTTTTCTGTCAAGAGCTTAAACTTGACTGAAAATAATCTTTACTATAGATTATAGATGCGGTGAAGGTGACCAGACTTTATAAATATTGTTATTATTAAAAGAAAATATTGTAAAATATAAGCATTAAACATTATTTTGTTTCGTTCATGAGATCATAAACCTAATGGAGCGATCATTCAAAAATTAGAAAAAGTTAACCCTTATATACATGCAATAGTTCCCTACACTTTACTATGTGAGATTTCATTAATTCAAAAAGATGTTGTAAAATAAGAGGTTTTTTATGTTGATGAAAACTGGATATATATACCAATCAATATACGTTAGAATCAAAGTGTTGAGGTCACTTATAATTACTGTGCATGAGGGATTGAAATACAGGAGAAAAGCGAATATTATATAAATATAAAACGGCATGTAATAAGAAGGTTTTTTTTTATTGTTTTTTAAGTGCATTCCTGAATGTTTTACTAATGATTATCCTATGTCATTTTAAGAAATTTTATTTACTTTTAAAAAGGCTATGGTTGCGTCGTGATGAACACGCAGTGAAGAATTACATTTCTAGATCTCACTTGAATTGGCATACTATGATTAAGTTTAATTCTTAGATGGATTAATCTGCAATGTCCATCATGTTTCTTGATATTAAAACCATATCACGATTCCCTATATACAAGATTCCCGTGAATTACTCTCCCATTTTATTTTTTAGTTTTTAAATTGTACTCAATTTGCTGGGTTTTTTTCTCTTTGTGTAATAACTGATCTTTATCCTGATTAGAGATCTGACAACTTTCATTAGAAGAAACTCATCTCGGAAATTTAATTGACTGATTTGAAACATGCAACCTCTTAATTTATAGCTATCAGAATCTCTGTTGCTGAAACAAGCTAATGTTAGGGTTTCGTTTCATAATCACTTCAACCAACTCGACCAGCACAGCCATTTTGGGGTGACTATTTTAATTGTGGCCTATTTCTCGGAAATGACAAACCAATTGGAAGTATTCGCAGCAGAGGGCCATTTTTATCAACCCAAGAGCTCCAGGTGACTTTCCATCGTCTCATCAACTAGAGTGTATATGAGTTACCTCCCCTTGCACAAACATGGAAGTAAGTGTAATAATTTGCACAGAAAATAGTTCGGAATACCCAGGGAAAAAACAGGTCATTGCGTACAATTTAAGCTGATTTTCTATAATTTATTTAAATTCAACAAATGTCTTCAAACATATAAAAGCGTGAATCATATTACTTAATCACAAACAAAAACTTCGCGGAAGGAGACAAGAGTGTCTAGTGTACATGTGTTGTTAGCGTTTTTTGGGAAAAATTATTTCTGGTCCTATCCTGAACTCATCACTGACATTTTGATTCCCCAGAGAGTTCCAAATGAATTTCTTCGAGCGAAATTTGGCAATGACCGCTTAAGGTTGCTGTTTCACAGCACCTAAAAATTCATGATAAATAAACAAACTACAAAATTAATATTCATGTGTCTTTATGATCTAAAGTAAACCTTTCGATGAGTTGAAATATGGTTGAATTAGAAAGGATTCGAGCAACATGTGGCCTACCAAAATGTCACTGGCATAATCAGAGACCTATGTTTTGGTCGTAATTGGAAATGTTAATTACCAGTAAAACTCACAACCTACCTTTTGGTCGTAACTGGAAACGTTTGAGAATAAACCCGCCTACTAAAATACCGACCACTGCTCCTGGTATGCCGATACCTCCTACAAAACAAAAGATCATTTCAACAACAGTCTCATAACCAACATGAAATCACATAGATGTCATCATAATTTACATTTTCAAACTAGAACTGTCGCCAGGATGGCTGACTAATACCCCCGTAATCTGCACGAGTCAATGGTGAATTGGAACTCTTAATTAGAGGCTAACTAAGATAACCCAGTAATATAGTGACCAGTTGCCATAGCAACCATAATTTTGAGGAAAAGAAAGTGAGATGCACATCTACACATGGTCCTCTATATTTGTATGAAGTTTCATTGAAATCAGCCCTTCGTCTTTAGAAGGAGTTGTCCGGACAAACTTAAAAGTTATGGTTCTTATCAGAAAACCTGTTTATAGTGACCAGTTGTCATAGCAACCATAATTTTGAGTGAAAGAAAGTGGCATGCACATCTACACATAATCATTAATATGTGTGTGAAGTTTCATTGAAATCAGCCCATCGGTTTAGGAGGAGTTGTCCGGACAATATGTGTCTACAGACAGACGGACGGACGGACAGACAACCTGATTCCAGTATACCCCCTAACTTCGTTGCGGGGGTATAATAAGTTCATAGCAGGTTTAGTTTGGTTTATATTGTTAACGTCCAATTAACAGCCAGGGTCATTTAAGGATGTGCCAGGTTTTGGAGTTGGAGGAAAGCCAGAGTACCCAGAGAAAAACCACCGACTTAGTCAGTACCTGACAACTGCCCCACGTATGTTTCGAACTCGCAACCCAGTGGTGGAGGGCTAGTGATAAAGTGTTGGGACACCTTAACCGCTCGGCCACTGTGGCCCCTCATAGCAGGACAACAATCATAAATGGAATACAATGGATCGTTCCCTGTTCCCTATATAGCTTAAGTGAATTTTTCGGAATTTCAATGATTAAAATTCCAAAAGTATTGGAAAAAACCTTACTGCCTTACAATTTATCGCATTCTCATAATCGTTACTCACCATTTTTCGATCTAATGACCTTTTGAAAGTGTTGATGGGCCGTTAAGAATTTACAACTAACTTTTTTAACAAGTATATATATACCGTAAAAACTGTGCACAGTTTTTTTGTACTGAAATAAAGTTTAAAGTTTGGGGTGTGCAAATTATACCGGTAGTTAAAGTATATTGAGTCTTAAAAATATTGAAAATTATAATTCATTTGAGATGAGAGTAATGAATTTGCAGCAGTATAACCATGATATACCATTCATACTAATTTGTAAATAAAGCCTGAACAACAACGTACTGTAAATCACTTATATTTCGCGAGTACATAATTTCGTGAACTCACCTCATTTGACTTATTAGTGAATACAGAATTGCGAATTCTGATCTCAAAATGACTTTAAATTCGCGAATGAGGTTAACAGGTCGGCGATACTTCCATGTAGAGAGTGAAGTGAGTTGTTTTCAATGTAAATAAAGCTTTCATGCCTGTTCATATGTAGTGTTTTGTGATATAAAATTACAATCTGATATAAGTATATAATTTATCATTCTATTATTAATTTAACGGCAATGTCTGTTCACCAAGTGGTGAAATTCAAGGACTTCTGGTGTCTGTGGGAAGCATGTCGATATTCCGTGAATTATGTTATATATATACTTTGCCAATAAAACTTATTTTGTGTGATCAGTGCAACCACAATATACCACCATAGATTTCCAAACATAGCGGACAGATGTGGTGACATGTAAATATCCTAGTAACTAGGGGTGAAACAGTATACTTTCAGCGAGGTTAGGTACATATTGCGTTATAGTGTTGACGGTTCAGTTTATCATAAGATATATAAACCAAAATACAAATAGTTGAAAAGCTGACGTTGAATATATGTAAAACAAATTCGGCAAGTAGCTGCTGTCACATCCTTTATCGGAATCCAAAATGTTTCTATACGAAAGATCGATAGGAAGCCGGGGAATCTCTCAACACTAGCGCCATTTTCCCATCAAAATATTGGTTGTAATATTGGTTGTACATAACAATCCCTTTAAGATTACAACACTGACACTCTAAAAATTTTAAATTGTGAAAATTTCAGAATTATTTTATTGTCTATTTCAGCTACATTTTAGGTATAACCGAACCGAAAGAAAAGTATTGTGGTTCAGTTACACCGTGGTAAACAGTTTCACCCCTACTAATTACCAAAGAATACTTCAAAATATACCAGAAAGCTGCAGACATATAATAAGTATCTCTAGATGTAATGTATTTACCTGTAAATAAATTAGCTACAGACTTGGACGTCCCAAACTGAGTCTCCAGGTACTTGGGAAGGAAGACGACAAATCCACTGACGATGGATATCTCACAGCAGATCCCAAGGCAAGTGATCAGGTAGATCTTATTGGTCAGTAAGTTAAGGATGGAGCGTGGAATGTCTGTCAAACACATAACATAAACATAATCAAATGGTGGATTACCTCCCTTCCTTAAAATACTAGTCGGGTGAGGTAACAGTACGACACACAGAATAAAGCATATGACGGATTATCTCCACTTAGGAAAAAGTACATTTAGTCGGGCGATCGAGTGACTTGGTGGATTACCTCCCCTCAACAGGCATGGTGTCTGCATATGCAGAAATTCTGAGAGTGAATTATCTCCCTTTATTAAATGGCACTCAACAATTTCAACTTGGTAATTAAATACTTCAAACCATCTATATATACAGCCCGATTATAGATAAAGTCACATGAACACTTAATTGAAATATTTCATTTACCACAATATCTTTAAAATTATTGAAATTTATTTAACACACGAAAAAGCATATTTCTTACATACACACCGGTGAATTGTGACAAGGTGTGATCGGTAATCAAGCTGAGTGAATTCACTTGTTTAAACAAAGATGTGCGTGAATAGCTATATACGCGGATGAAAAGATATATACTGGGATGAATAGATATATACCTGGACCACTAGTTATATATCCAGATTAACAGTTATATACCCAGATTAATAGTTATATACCCAGATTAATAGTGTAGTTATATACCCAGATTAACAGTTATATACCCAGATTAACAGTTAAATACCCAGATTAACAGTTATATACCCAGATTAATAGTTATATACCCAGATTAACAGTTATATACCCAGATTAACAGTTATATACCCAGATTAATAGTTATATACCCAGATTAACAGTTATATACCCAGATTAACAGTTATATACCCAGATTAATAGTTATATATCCAGATTAATAGTTATATACCCAGATTAACAGTTATATACTCAGATTAACAGTTATATACCCAGATTAATAGTTATATATCCAGATTAACAGTTATATACCCAGATTAACAGTTATATACCCAGATTAATAGTTATATACCCAGATTAATAGTTATATACCCAGATTAACAGTTATATACCCAGATTAACAGTTATATACCCAGATTAATAGTTATATACCCAGATTAATAGTTATATACCCAGATTAACAGTTATATACCCAGATTAATAGTTATATACCCAGATTAACAGTTATATACCCAGATTAATAGTTATATACCCAGATTAATAGTTATATACCCAGATTAATAGTTATATACTCAGATTAATAGTTAAATTCCTTAGGATATATGATTTCAATTTAATAATAATTATTACTTATAAATAAGATAATTATATAGTTAGTTCATAATATATTAACAAGACATTTATCACAAAAGATACATCAAGAAAACACCTCTCCCTTCCCACCTAAGCTACAAAAATACAAAATTTACCACTTTTTTTTTGACAACACAGTATACAGGATAAATACATATAGAGTTTTAGTATAAAGTAATTAGTTATATATATGTCCAGGTCCAAATAGGGTGCCCCAAGGGGGGTATAGTAAATCTAAGCAAGCAACCCAATATATGGTGTACCAGCAAAAGCGAAACATGGTAAAGCACAGTAGATATTTGTTATTGGGTAACGAAAATAAACTACATTATAGTATGTATGTTATCAGTACCAACAGATCAAAATTACGCATAATCAACAGCCTGAAGATCAACTTTATCCTACACTACATCATACAGGATGAAGTTTTTAACTTTAATTTGTACCCATGTAAGGTGCTTCTTAGTATAAATTACTTACTGTCCATTTAAAAATATTATATCTAGTTTACTGTAAATTGTTAAAATATTATATTGACTTACTGTCCATTTAAAAATATTATATCTAGTTTAGTTACTGTCCATATAAAAATATTACATCTAGTTTACTGTAAATTGTTAAAATATTATATTGACTTACTGTCCATTTAAAAATATTATATCTAGTTTAGTTACTGTCCATATAAAAATTTTATATTCAGTTTAGTTACTGTCCATATAAAAATATTATATCTAGTTTAGTTACTGTCCATATAAAAATATTATATCTAGTTTACTTACTGTCCATATAAAAATATCATATTTAGTTTACTTACTGTCCATATAAAAATATTAGATTAACTTACTATCCATATAAAAATTTTATATTCAGTTTTCTTACTGTCCATATAAAAATATTATATCTAGTTTACTTACTGTCCATAGAAAAATATTATATTTAGTTTACTTTCTGTCCATATAAAAAAATTATATTTAGTTTACTTTCTGTCCATATAAAAATATTAGATTGACTTACTATCCATATAAAAATTTTATATTCAGTTTTCTTACTGTCCATATAAAAATATTATATCTAGTTTACTTACTGTCCATAGAAAAATATTATATTTAGTTTACTTTCTGTCCATATAAAAAAATTATATTTAGTTTACTTTCTGTCCATATAAAAATATTAGATTGACTTACTGTCCATATAAAAATATTATGTAAATTTAGCTTACTTACTGTCAATTTTAAAAATACTATATTTAGTTTATTAAGATATTTGACATTCAACACTTAACCTATTATGTCTGCTGTCTGTTCCAAAAAATGTGGAAGTGTAACAGAGGTTGTCTCCCTTTTACCAACTCTGTAGCACCATATTAAAATTTTGAATGTATTCATTTCTAGAGCCTCAAGTGTAAAATAGAACACATGTATTAAAATCATACATATTCGTCATTTTTTCATCCTCATATTTTTTTCTCATTTTTTAGGGGAGGGAGATTAAGTTGAATTATCACTCTTTCATTTAATTTCACTTAACACCGTGCTGTTTTTGTTCCCTTGTATTTTATTTAAAAGTTTGATACATATATATATAAATATATATATATAATAGAATAAAAAGTTAAACACAGATCTGCTGTCTCCCTAGTACTTTCACAGCTACATTGTGCCGCTCTTCAGGGCACGATGTAGCCCCGAAAGTACTACGGAGACAGCAGATCTGTGTTTGACTTTTATTCTATTTTTATGTACCATCACATGGACACTTTAACTTTATTCTATATATATGAATTATGTTCAATTTCATGACAACAAAGGTCTACTATCCCTCCAGCCCGTGCAGAAGACAAACGTCCCACCAACACTCGTGCACCATGAGCGCCAGTGAAGATTACGATCCTTACGTTTTACCTCATGCACGGCACCTTTACCAATATACTCATACTGGTGATTTTTACAATCTGAAAATCAAAAGAGTTCACAAATGTAGCCTTATATCACCGAGATACAAGAGTTCATTCATCAATCCAGTTTTGACAACGACAGCATTATAGACCCAAGAGTTATGTCCCTTAGCTTTAGAAATGTGATACGGTGCAACTTCCCAAAATTGATCCTTCTCAAAACCGAAAGCCCCTTGATACGGATGAAATGGTGATAAAAGGAACTTATCCTTCTTTTTTAAAGTAATAAAAAAACTTCCCAATACTGATATCGATACCTCTGAATTCCACATAACGAAATGAGAAAATTAACACCCGAGGCGGTTTTCTCATAAGCTTTGTCTATGGGCATACACCTGAAGTAGCTAAACTGTTGTTGAGCACATACCAGAAGAGGGGTTATTTAAGCAATAAACTGCCTAGATGCGGCAGACCTACTGGTATAACTGCCACATGTGTCACAGACAAACAATCATGGGCGCCCATGATTGTTTGTCTGTGACACATGTGGCAGTTATACCAGTAGGTCTGCCGCATCTAGGCAGTTTATCGCTTATATTTACGTTCTATTAATGAATCGCAAAAATATTCAGAATTTATTAAAATCTCATGTCAATGTGACTTTACAATGTATGGCGGCCATCTTTGTTTACATTTTTTGCAAGTGAGATATTCATACGCCCTCAGGGCAACTTCAGTTATACTCTCATAGATGAAGCTGCTTTTGGTAGGGATTTACTAGTAATATATAAGGGCATTGCCACACCAAATGTAAATATTATGATTTAATCTTTTACTTATATAATCAACACGATAAAGGCGAAAAGATGCCAAATCGCCATGTATTATCAAAGCGGTATAGTCTGTTTACCTGTTGAAAACAAGTAGAGCTAGAAAAACAGAGTTTCTAATCTAATTAGCATGAGGCCCAAATGGGTTATTTTTGCAAGTGAAAGTAAGACAGTTGTTTTTCTTTTTAATTATAATTTTTTTATGTGGATGTCCAGAATTTGGCCAGTAATTAAGTGATTTTTGGCGAGAAATTAAGTGATTAGGGTTTGAAATGTTTGTTCTTATTCTATATGTAAAACAGTTCAAGTGTACAATGAAAAAAGCATCCCTTATTGGGCCTTATGAGCAGAGAAAGTGCAGCGACCAAGGTCAGATTACAGGTTAGTGGCGATGACAGAGTGAAATTTGCTATAAGTCTCAGAACTAATAAATGTATGTTGGTTTGTTTTTAACACAATTAAACTGTAGATTCTGCATTTTATAAATTCATTAACTTCCCTTTCATCATTCGATCAGTATCAATTAATCGTGGCTATTGTCAAATTGGATTACTTCTCCGAAACCAAACCCTCTCTAAACTGACCAAATATTCATATCCTATGACATGATCAGTTTACAGAAGTTCCACTGTATTTTTCAATTCTGTGTTTTTCTATTCATTTACAATTAACATATTTTCTTTGATGCAATTGGAAGCTTTTTATTTTATATGTGGCATTCGGCAGAAATTCATATTATTTCAGTTTTTATTGTATATCTTTTTCCATTATTTTATTTTAGTCAACCAAATTGGACACCTTAACATTATACATTTACGAATGAGAATAAAACAATTTGCAATTGAAAAATCAAAATTATTTTTTGGCACTCTTTTACCATGGAAATCTTTGTCAACTGTTAGTAATTGAACATGTATTTTTCAAGCCATTTTGTTGTATTGTTGTTTTTCACGAAGTAAATATTTAAGAGGATCAAGAGACCCAGGGGTCTTAATGGTCACATATTAGTTTTGTTGTGTACACTGATAGATGATCGTATCTCAGCCCTGTGACATCAAAATTAGACCAAGGTTATTAATTAGAACAAACTTGGCAGCCATCCATCCCAGCATGCTGCTTGCCTAATATCATACTGGGTCTCTTGGTTATTGAGAAAAAGTCAAAAATGTAAATTGTTTACAGACGGATGATGGGCGACGGCGGACAAAAGGTGATTGCGATAGGTCACTTGAGACTTATTCTCAGGTGACCTAATTAATATGGAAATGAGACTACATAATAACGGAAATCCCCTCAATTTTCTATGAAAACATGATAAACTTACAAATACTTTTAACATACCTTTAATGGTTTTGCCGTAGTCGTCACTATGTCTGGACTGTAGATCATCTTGGCCAAGTAGATCTTCTTTAGCTTTAGTTCCATCAGCTTACGCTTCTCCTTTACCAGGACTTTCGGAAATGCCATGAACGGAATTGATAATGTAAAGAAAATGCCTCCACAAATGATAAACCCTCCCCACCAAGCACCAATCCACTGTGGATCGCCCTGGTACAATGTCAACCTCGTAGATGAACATGTCAACATAGTATTGCAACAGCAAGGCGCCAAGGGCATATCCTAACACAGGGCCCAATACTCCAGACGCATAGATGAATGCTGGAACAGATACATTATATACATATCATGATCAAATATCAAAAGATTTTCTCAAATTCTGAACACAGGAATAGCCATATACAGGTATATGTATACTAATTTATATATATAAATACTCATATATTTACACAAAGGTTCAGCTGCCATGTTACAATATTTGGACGGAATACAAGTTCAATGTTATTATGTCGTTTGATTTCCAGAGAGAGAAAGAGAGAATATATAAATTTGTAGTTTTTGAAAATTGGACGGAAAATATAGCAGTTTCTATGTAATTCGACTTAAATATGTTACATTACATGAATATTAGAAATAGTACCATTGTAATACAATGGTACTATTTCTAATATTCATGTGTTACCGACAAGGTAGTGTATTAATTCATGATCAGGACAACAACAATGTACAGACACAAGGGTCAAGACTACAATAGATACTATTTAGTAGTGTACACGTGAGATATAATTTTAAGCCCATTTAGTAATTTTGAAAAAGTATTGCACATAATCAAATATCATATCCTATAGATCCTTCTTCTGTTTTTTTGTAAGTCTGTGGTCATATTATAATAGGCTGTTACGCAATAAGTCTGCCGAAAGTTTCTCACCTAGTAAACTTAATGTTATACGAGTAAAATCTGTTCTTTCCTTCTTTAAGGAGATTTGTGATAGACATACCTAAGTAGACCGGAGCCTTATCCTTGGACACGTGATCATCAACATACGTCGTTCCGAGCGTGAGAATGGGTGTGCCACCCGTCCCAATGAGCACCTGAGCAAAGATGAGAATCAGTACATTGCCAACGTTCCCGGAGCCCTCGCTGATACATTTGTCCCCGTACGGGCCGCTCTTGTCCTCAACCTTACAGATGTTTTCCTCCGTTACGTTCGACATGATGCCTTGGTTAACTGTGTATTTCTCTGCAAGGATATGCGGCAACACTATCAGCAAAGCTCCAAACCCCATAAATATAATCCCATAACCAATCCAGCGTGGGATATGACGTCGACCACCTAAATAGCTGATAAAGATGACTGTCACTAATGAACCAAATTCATACGAAGCTGCTATAAGGCCCGACACGGAGCTCCCGATTTCGAATCGTTTTTCTATGGTTGTGATGACACTGTTGAAGTACCCAGTAGACATGGTGCCAGAGGTAGCCAGTAGCAGACTCATACATATCACGAATGCCTTGATGTTGGCAAAATATTGGAGGCAGGACGGTCGACACTGCCCGAGGCCACACTCCTGGTTGTCAGGGTTATCCTTGTGTTTGTCATCCTCCTTCATGGTCTGTATGCGGGCCTCCACATAAGCATCTTTCTCTGTCTTGCCCTTGAGGAACTGACAGCGACTATTCATTGAAAACCCGCTCACAGACGATTGCTGTCCAATACTTAGACTTCCTGGAGTTTCCACATTCTCACTGATCACATGAATGTTGGACCAATCAGCGAGCTCCGTCAATTTCGGTCGTGCTGCAGCCATTTTGATCTCAAGTGATTTGGACCTTATAAGATATTCTCCAAATCACTGTTGATAGATATTATGATGAAGGAGAGTAATTAGTCAATGTTTTGTGTACACTCTCTAACCTCAGAGACATGGCCATAGCCTTCACTGAACCTCCAATGTCTGCATCATTAGAACCCATTCAGTCTGCTGACAAGGTGTGGCATCAATGACATCTCATTACCTACAAAATGTAAACAACATTTATTAAAGCTACATGTAAACAATGAAATCTCAGATACACCAAGCTTCAATAGAACATTATCTTTTTCATAAAATATAAGCAATATGGTTAATAGAAACTTAGATCCCATCCCGAAATTGGGGGAAATTGTAAGTAAATTTTTGAAAATTTAGTAACTTTCATGGGCAGTGTTTTCCTTACTGTCATCATCATCAGAATCTACAACATTCTAGTATCAGCAATATTAAAGTTCAGAGCCTGGTGTTGCCAATTTTGAAGATTTCTGTTTCTGAATGAGAATATACAGGCTTAACTGAGGGCCTAATACTGGACCAGCTCCACAAACATTTCTTCATTGATTGAGATCTGAGGTCAAAATATAGGTCACTTTACATATCCTCCTTATCTTATCATGAAACTAGCATCTGGTTTTAATTATCACCAATTGAATTTACGGACCCCTGACAGTTTATTTTAGAACACCTGATTTTCTGTACACTGAACTCACTGCCATAATGTGTGGCTTTATATGACCAATACTGAATAGCTGATTTTTGAAAATAACCAACATTTCAGAACCAGACTTCTATGAATATCTGATTATGACTTTACTGGGGGAATCCTCTATAATTTCTAACAAGAAATAAAACTCCCTGCAGACAAGCACTTGCATTGCTCTGTCTTTTTTCTCCCAATCACACTGTAACAACTCTGTATTTGTATTTATCTTTATAACAAACTGGATCTGTCTCTAAATTTACATCAGAAAATCTGGCTTTGTCTCTTTACATCGGAAAATATGGATTCGTCTCTTCACATTGAAAAATTGCATTTCTTTCTTCCACATCGGAAAAAACTGGATTTATCTCTTTAATACATTGGAAAAACTGGATCCGTCTCTTTACATCGGAAAAACTGGATACATCGGAAAAACTGGATTTGTCTATATACATCGAAAATTCCATTTCCCTCTCCTACATTGGTAAAAAAACTTAGATTTGCCTTTTTGGACATCGGAAAACTTGGATTTGTCTCTTCCACATCCGGAACACTGGATTTGTCTCTTCCACATCGGAAAAACTGGATTTGCCTCTTTACCTCAGAAAAAATGGATTTGTCTCTTTACATCTGATTCAAAGTCATTAAGTGCATATTTTTATTGACACATGGTAGTTCTACTTTATGGGTTCCAGCTACTTACATGAACCCCTATGTGTGCCTCCATAAGATGTCAGCAGTGTTGCATGTATATAAACTCCCTGTACCTATGTAATGGCAGCTGGCCAGTGCAGTCTGAACACAATACTACATGTCTGGTTAGCCTGGGAGATCTCTTACAACACTACAAATGCCAGCTTCACCTGTTGAAACTGGACATTTACCCTGGAAATTTACCCGTCACAATATAATACAATGATAACTATGTAGAAATCAGTAAAATATTGTGTTGAAATCTGAAATTTTAAAAACATTTCTTGGAATGATGGAGTTTTAGTGAAGCTAGACTAACATGTTATTCCTATACAACAAAAAGATCCGACATATTCTAGCACTACCACAATGAAAACATCAATATGTTTGCTCTGTGGTACCGACTTCCCCTCCTCTTCAAATAAATTGGCTTGTCTCGATGATCCTCCTGGCTTCACTACAAAATTTTACTAATGGTGTCTCATCACTGATAATTCCGACTGAATCATACCATTTACCTGATACTACAATCACTTGGATGTCAAGGTCATAAGCAGTGTTTCAACCATTCAGATTTTTATCTACTAATTTCAGTTAAAACTGCCTAGTGATGATGAAGTCAAGGTCGTTCCACCTGTTTCAGTTCCCAGTTGATTTTGCCGAATATCTGCACATGAACATTTTTTAACACTCTCGGAAACGTAAGGATCATAATAACACCTTGATGCTTAAGTAATTGTTCTGACTTCTCTGCAAATTTGATAGCATGAACTGGTACTTTGTGATACATGTTTTGCTAATTTCAAGACAACATTTCACTTGAGAATAATTATTTGATCATTTCAATCTTTATCCCATAAGCAAAGTAGTGTGTTAGGAAACAATGGGTATCACTTAAGACAACATCTATTGTATTCCTTCAACAGCCATTGTGTATATGTATACGTACATTCAGTTTCTGAAACTGCTATCATACATCAATTGGCAGCCAGAGTATACTAAATTGCTTGGTTTCCGAAAGCCAGTGTAAATTTGCATATTTTTCACCATTTTCCATTAAAGACATTATTGGATTTTTTACTTCTTCTTTAGAGAATCTTTCTTCAATTCTGTATTGATTGAATTTCTTATGGAAAATCTTAAGTTGAAAAGAAATTCCTTAAATTAAGAAGCATTGAAAACTGGGCTAGGAGACTTTTAAATTCAAGGGAGATAATCCATTGGATAATATGTTTAATATATATATGACAGTAACATATAAATAGGGCATCAAGGGGAAGTAACTCCAACACAATTCATATAATGTGTGACATTAGAAGGAATCTTGAATTCAACCCAATCAATATAAAAGTAGCATAAAGCCTTAAGGGAAGTAACTCTAGCAAACTACAGGTTTATGTGTATAATTGCAATGATCATTACCAAACATACAGAACATTCATCAGCGATTGTAGAACTGTTGTGTTAGACATATCATACATGAAAACATCAGCTATAATGAACACGTTGGCAATATAACAAGAAAAGAACAACTAACGAGTTACTCATAGCATACCAGTATCAGTTCTATGATATCAATGTTTGTTGCCAAAGTGACTACAGTTACACCGAATAAATTTTTACAAATACCAACAAAGTTTTATAATGACCTCATTATTACAATATTACCAAAAAAATATCATCTCTTTGAGAGAGCTTAAACATCAATGTTATATTGTCAGAAATTTATCTTTTGTGATGCTACAGTAGAAATGATGGCTTCATATACTGGCAGGCCTGCTCTTCTCAGTCATAGCTATAAATGTTAACTAACCTAAGCTTTCAGTTCACAAAGGTCATCGCTGCCTTACAACATAACGCTCTTCACAAACACCAGTCATGATTATGTTACAGAACAACACCAGTCATGATTATGTTACAGAACAATGAATAGTAGCCTAAGATAATATATATACAATAAATGGTTAGCACTGAACAGTGGATCACATATTCTTCGTTTCAAGGTAATATAGCCCACTAAAACAAGTATGGCCCATCAGAATATGTATGGCCCATCGTAATATGTATGGCCCATTACAACATGTATGGCCCATCAGAACATGTTTGGTCCACCAAAATATCAAGATCCAACAGAACATGTATGGCCCATCACAACATGTATGGTCCAACAGAACATGTATGGCCCAACAGAACATGTATGGTCCAACAGAACATGTATGGCCCAACAGAACATGTATGGTCCAACAGAACATGTATGGCCCAACAGAACATGTATGGCCCATCGCAACATGTACAGCCCACCAGAATATATATGGCCCATTACAACATGTATAGCCCACTAGTATATGCATGGTACATCTGTGAGTATAATGCATGACCCATCAGAGTATGTATGACCCATATATAAGGACAAGTATATGTCTGATCAGCATATGTATGACCTACCAGGATAAGTATGGCCCATCAGAATAGGTATTGCATCATTAAATACATGGCCCATCAGAACGTAAAGTGATTTCACTATGTATGATATTTTTTTATTCATATTCCCTAACTCAGGAGCTCATATACTGTAAATATACTCATTAAATTTATTTAACCAATTTTTTTAACAGGTTAATGCAATAATAGATTGGCCCTTCCCTGAATTATTATTTAATTGGTAAAAAATAGTAAATCAAAAGTGTAATTACAAAATCATAATATAGTGCAATATATATACCTCCAATGGGAAATGCACTTAAATAAGACTTCTGCTTAACTAAGATTTCTGCTAGTAAAATGAGGTTTCCTCTCAAAAGGTTTCTGCTAAAATAAGGTTTCCTCTAGAAAGTTTCCGCTGAAATAAGGTATATATTCTCAAATAAAATTTCCACAAAAATTTGTACATTAACAGTAACCGATTCAGTTTGCAACTGTTTTGCTTTTCATCCATACTCCTCATTAAGTTTTGTACACAAAACACATCATAAATCTGTCAGGGCACTACCACTCTGTGGAACAAATCAATTTATAAATGTTTAGTCTGGTTAAAATATTCATTGCCTTTTGTTGTTATTCCGAAAGACTACACTACCTCACACTGTCGTGGAATTTCTGACTATAAACACGTCCTGATTATTTCAAGTCTTTTAGACTTAACATAAAATAATTTCTTTCAAGGCCATCTGTCAGAGATCAGAGTAGTATATCTCTTAATTATCAAACTACAGCCTTAGAATCTGTAGCTTAACCAGGAGAGGACCAAGGGAAGAGGCATAGGGAGGTTGTGAAAGGGTACTGGGGGAGCGGGATTGTATACAGGTTTGGGGGGGGGGGGGGGGGGGGGGGTAAGAGGGCCCTTGTTTGTGTGAATATAGGGGAGGGGGTTTTGTTGTATGAAGGTGGGGGTGGGGGGTTATGAATGATGATTTATAGTGCTACCACACCGAAATGTACCACCTGGTCATGATAGAGCCACACCCAAACAGGCTAAGAAGCAGCCTGTTCATATAGATATACCTAAATATATACCAATAAATTTAATTGATCCTTAATTGCTCTTTTCCAACAAATTTCAAACTCTAGTCACACATGACTGGTTATAAGGGACACAGTATTTCTAACATTTTAAGGCTGTACATGATTACCAGAAAGTTTTAACATAAAAAAAACACCTGTTGCAGTTTTATCTAGATAACCGGTGACAGGTGTATCCCAAGGTATTGTATACAGACTATTCTATATTATATCCAGATTATTCTATATTATATCCAGACTATTCTATATTATATCATCACCTTAGGAGTTTGTTTTCTTTACTGGTTTGGGATGCAGGCTTTTTCCATGTGATAACAGGTAGTTTAACAACTTAGATTTGTCATACAACAGTAAATAGAATGATCCAATCACTGCAAATCTTTTGTGTTTGTATATAATTATTATTTCTCTGAAAATATGAATTGAAACTTTTCATCTATACTTTTTTTGTTGTTGCCATTTTCAAATTAAGAATTTTACATTTAAAAAAAAAAATTAAAAAAAGACAAGTGGAGGAGTATTCTCCCTCTAATGACCCCTAGCTATAGTTTGTCAGACAGCTGCAGGTATTGGAAGGCCTCTGGTATTATCACATGTAGCAAAATATTTCCTCTTGAATGGCCTCAAATTTAGCAAATTATTTCCTCTTGAATGGCCTCAAATCTAGCAAAATATTTCCGCTTGAATGGCCTCAAATTTGAAGTCATGTAGTGAATTATTTCCCCTCAGATGGCCTCAGATTGGTAATTAAGACATAAAGTTAATTTTTCCTGTCTGATGGCCTCAGATTTGTAAGACATGGACATGCATAGTGAATTATGTCCCTTCAGATGGCCTTAAATTTGTAAGATATATGGAGTGCATTATTTCCCCCAGATGACCTCAGATTTGTTAGACATACATAGTGAATTATTTCCCCTCAGATGGCCCCAGATTTCTAAGACTGTAATGAATAATATCCCTTTGGATGGCCCCCAGATTAAATTACTGCAGACTTATGACCTGTGACCTCATTAGTAAATATTATATTTCCCAAACAGGCAGCAAGATATGTCAGAGGATCTAATTAGGTTCTGTTAAATAACAAAACCTATTGAAATTGGTCAGTGACATCACAACATGGCCACATCTGCACAGCTAGTATATGTCGGCAGTAAACTAGCTTAATCCAGTGATATCATACTTGGATTTCCTTTTACCTTTTTTAAGAAACATACCGTTTTATTGGAAAAAATATGTATAATTTTGCAGAAATCCCAATATTCACACGTTATCAAACTTTTACAGTTTTGAAAATACGCCAGCAATGAAAGCATGTTAATCATTCAAGAACGTTTTGTATCACTAACCTGCAATGGACACACACCTGGCCATAAATGTAGATTAGCATTTTAGAAAAGAGTTAGGGTTAGTCAAAACCAAGTGTAAAACAATACCAAGTAAATGGGACTTATTGTGTAGTTAACAATCATATGATCAATTAATCTTCTTGTAGTTATCACATTTCCATATATTCAAGCATTGAACTGTTATTAGATATGAATTAGTGTTGTACTCATGATCAATGAGGATCGATTAACGGTGAAAAAAGGCAACCAATTCATCAATAGGTCAGAGTAATTTAGACACATCATGATCATCTGCTCCCATCCTGATGGCCAGTATATATCAGGCTGTCGATCTCCTTCATGTATGATGGCCAATATCATCATGTTGCCCCCATCATGTATGATAGCCAATATCAGGTTGCCCGTATCATGTATGATAGCCAATATCATCAACGACATGTTGCCCCCATCATGTATGATGACCAATATCATGTTGCCCTCATCATGTATGATGGCCAATATCAGGTTGCCCCCATCATGTATGATAGCCAATATCATCAGGTTGCCCCGAAAAGCAACGAAAAGCAACGTAACTTTTTCCAAGATGGCCAAGCAAGATCTTACAGGAAATGTCACAGGTTTTCATGAAATAGATTTCATTTGGATTAGCTTCAGCCTCCAACAAAATACTAGGCCAGATGTATTGTATGCCTACACCAACAGACCTTTAAACTTTCTAATCAGCTGTCAGGTCATGAATTTATAAAGATTTATCGGGGTTACTATGAAGTAATTGTCTGGTAGAGGGTGATACATAGAACCAAGGGCCCCCATTGTATAGATCAACAGTCATCAATTACTCATGTAACTCTCAGTCAAAAAAACATTTAGTTAGCAGTTTTGAAACTTGCTATATTGGATTGGGTGGTTATAGCACAGGGATAATGAAGTACCAGTGAACTTAAACACAAGAGATGAGAGAGAAATCTTGACATCCACCATTGAATGATCTTTATAAGTTATATATATATATATAAATATGTATGCAAGGTTGATTTTTCGGCATAGCCATATAATATTCTTTTGGCCTCAGATATGGCGGGAGAGGTGGCGTACGTTACTGGTCAAGATGAAGTATGTGATTGGTCAATGTTGCGGTAAATGCAAAATGTAGATATGCAATTAAAAACTTTTTTGGTTTGTTTTTGTTTAATGTCCTATTAACAGCCAGGGTCATTTAAGGATGTGCCAGGTTTGGAGGTGGAGGAAAGCCGGAGTACCCGGAGAAAAACCACCGGCCTACGGTCAGTACCTGGCAACTGCCCCACGTAGGTTTCGAAAATTAAAAACAAAACAAAGTTAAGATTGAATGCAAGCTGAATAAGTGGATGTATCTTTTCAAATGACACATTAATAAAATCATATTCCTGATGATTCAAACTGATATAATTTTGTTATCCGTGCTGAAACACATCAGTTCGTTAATTTATTTCACCAGCAGTTTTATATTATAACCACCAGCATTAAAACTATGCCGTTTATCTATTTAAAAGATATTTCTTGTTTTAACTTAACTTTCTCATCTTTCCTCTTTTCCTTTTAATCATTCAAAAAAAAATGAGAATCAAATAAGAATGAAATGATAATTCCACTGAAGTAAAGAGTTTGGCCGATTCTTACATGAGGGTCCGCGGCTAGCTTGTCCACTTAAAACTAAATATTTTGGACAGAGAAGAACGGATCAGAACCTACATAATACAAATTGCCATAACTTTTTAAAGATCCACAAAGAAATAGAAATGGCAAACTTCAACTGTTAAAATCCAAGATGGCTGCCGTTCGGCCATTTTTGATAATCAAATATATAATCGAATATTTTATAATGGCTGCCAGACCAGGGATCACGATACACACATAATTTGAGAAATCTTTATGCAGGACAGGTTTGGAGGAAGTTCGACTTTTAATACTTGTCGAATTCCAATATGGCTGCCCATCAATCAACTAAGGACCTAAAGGAACCAACATAATTATGCAATTTGTAATAGATCCATTAAATACTTCTGAGTAATATTAGCGAAAACAAACTTCACTGACGAAATTTCAAAACCGTCACCTGTCGGCCATTTCATTTTTTGATCAGTCCCAAAATTTTAACATGCTCAATTAGCAAGGTTTTTGTTTGTTTGTTTGGTTTGTTTTTTTGTGTTTTGTTTAACGTCCTATTAACAGCCAGGGTCATTTAAGGACGTGCCAGGTTTTGGAGGTGGAAGAAAGCCGGAGTACCCGGAGAAAAACCAACGGCCTACAGTCAGTACCTGGCAACTGCCCCACGTAGGTTTCCAACTCGCAACCAAGAGGTGGAGGGCTAGTGATAAAAGTGTTGGGACACCTTAACCACTCGGCCACCGCGGCCCCTTGTTTGTTTGGTTTATCACCCCTGTTAAAAGCCTGGGTAATTTTGAGGCAGGGTATTCTTGACTAGCTCACTCTACAAGATTCAGATGGCCTGTCGCATGCCATCCAGAGCAATCAGGATAAAGTGTCTTGCCCAAGGACACAACCATGACTGTACCGAACGGCCCATAACTCAGCTTCCCAAGAAACAGAAACTGACATGGGTAAGGGAGCGACGAACCACGAAACTCAGATCTTGACCTGAGGTTACGTGGTCTGCACTCTAACCAAATGAGCTATCGCTGTCCATCTACAAGCTAAGGGACTAAGGAAAACCACATACAAAATGTGACAAAAATACTTTTACCTGTAGTACTTTCTGAGAGGTGCGTACACAAACTTTAACTTTCAAAATTTTAAATGGACACCTGCACCTTCTTAGGATAGCGGTGACAAGTTTTGTCTAAAGAGGCCCATGCAGATGGACGGGCGGACAGACCACGGATGAATGGCGATCACCTTTGGATGATGGTGGGCTAATCATAATGGACCATAATATAAACCGACATTTTACCTCTACGAACCTTTTTTATAATACATCTATGTATCATGGCATTTTTCTTATGATACGATATACTAATTCAACATGTATTCGACATGATGTTTAAATTTATAAACATTGGAATCCAGGTGTACTTATCATCTAATATACCATTTGCCACATTGATCATGTCAGGGTATCGAATGGTGTTAAACTCAGTGATATTGAAACTTCATTTTTTTATGGATGTCAACTTGGTGCATTATGGTGGCAGATTCCAACATCATATACATATATCTAGCTAGGTTTGGTTTGGTAGATTTTGAGTTGAAACAGCAGTTAGAAGAAGTTGAAGTAAAGAAGGAAATGATGAAAGAAATGATGAAGGAAAGAAACATCAGAAAGTCTGAAGAATTTAAAGCAAAGATTAAACACACTTAAATATTTACGGTATACACACAAAACATTATTTTAATCATATGCAATTCTATGCATGTGACTCATAATCAGGCAGTGACTATAATCTTCATCAAATATTATATATCTTGGATATTAGTGACACAACATATGCCTGAAATGATAGTTGTAGCTAACACATGGCGACCACAGATTGGGATCTGTAACGTACCACTGATGAATTCAACTATAGCATTATGAATATTCTTCGACATAAAAACATTATGATATATATTAAATACAAGCAGGGATTAATCTAGAATTTAGGGGAAACTACCCTTTTTGGACCATAGGGGAAAATCAGTTCTGAAAAGGGGAAAATTAAACATCACAAACTTTCAGTTTTTTGCTTTAAAAACACATTTTCCATGTAAAAACAGCAAATAGTCAATTAAGAAAGCAAATCTGGAGTATTTGGGAATATTATTGCAATACAAGTGAGGGAAAATACAATATTTCAGTGAATTTAACAGAAGTCTGAGGGGAAAATACCCATAAATGGTAGTAAAAAATGCCTAGATTGATCCCTGACAAGTAAAGAGTTATATCCCAACAGATGATTGAAAATATTGAGGCCAAAATTAAATGTTTTATATATGTACATAAATATACTCTGCAATAAGCTAAAAGCCCAGTATAGGTCCCTCAAAATTCTGTTGGGGTGCTTATTATACAGGACAATGAATTTATATAAATGTGTTGGTATTTTTAGAGAAAAGTATACATGGGTTTAATATTATGTATGACGACATGGACTACTTATTGCCAAATTTAATTCTGATATAAATGTCATATATACTCTTGGAACTGAGCATTGTATCCATGAACGCATTAACAGATTTGTTTGTATTTGGTTCATGATTAAAGCTAAAAGAAAAAAATAAACAATTGCATTAGCTAGCCTATATATATATATATATAGGGAGAGGAAGACTGCAATCAAGAGGCACCATTGAGTTTAACTGTACTTGCACAAAAAATTATAAATTGATTAGAATCTTCCTCATCAAACACTTGGCAGCATCTCTGGAGACTAACACATCCAAAAATACCAACGACTGTTGGTGAATGAGATTAATTCATCAATTGAATTGAGAATCGGAAATAAAGTTACTGGCGTCTGGAGTCTATGATTAATTAAATAATTCTGTTTGTTATGGTGCCAGGTAGACCTCCATCGTTAGTAATATCCAGACTCAAGGATTAGATAAATATACCTTGTATAAATAGGGTTTCATTACATACTTATATGGACCATGACTCCAAGACAAAAACATGCAATTAATAGGAACAATGACGTTAACCTTGAGAAGACGACATGGTATATGACCTTGACCTCAAGAACTCAACACATGGTATATGACCTTGACCTTGAGAACTGAAGACAGATATGTTTGCTGTGTGACTGATCTGGTAAAAAAAAATTAGTGTGACAATAGCTGTGTTATACTGACCTTTATAACGATACATGTAGACATATAATATATATATATTGTGACCTTGACCCTGTGAAACTGACACATACAGTGACCTTGGGATACAGACATATCTGTGACCATGACCTTGAGATCCAGACATACTATATGACCTTGACCTTAATATCCAGACATGTACACATATCATGACCTCAAAGATCAGGTGAGTTGCATGCAAAATATTTTTCATGATATATATAGTATAATAGCTGGATTTTTTTCCCCAATAAATATAAACCTCCTTGATATAGTAGGAGTGGGCTAATATTTTTTCTCTATAAATACTCAACTAGAAGCAGACACCAGTAATTTATCAAATTTTACATAACATCTGATTAAGTTATGATCAGAATATTGACTACTAGGCACAATGAGTCTCACTGACTGAAGTCAAGGTTCTGACTTAAAAACACTAACATTAGTCTAGGTCTTGCATTGTCAACCAGTATAACTTTAAATCATAACTATAAGTACGTAACTTGGACCTTGGAATTCTAAATCCAAGGAACTATCAATTAATTTAGGGTGGCCTTGCAGTGTTTACCTTGAACGATAAATACCATCTCACTTGGTACAGCCCAACTCTGAGGAAGCTCACAACATCAGACAGGATACATTAGCCTGGTAGACATCCTCTCCAGATAAGATATACTGTACATACACCTTACTATAGGTATCATAAACAAACGCCCACAGGCCCATACCACAATATATTTTCTGTAATACAGGTCTTGTGACAGCAAATTAGTAGGTTATTAGGTTATAGTCTTTTGAAGAAGCAGGTCACATAAAAATAAATATATACCTCAGGCCAAGTGGGCCATTTATGGAAGAAAGCATTACATGTCAGATATATAGAGACTAAGATATCACGTCTGACTAAATATTCATTTGCAGAAACAAAACATAGGTCAAATGATTATTTTGAAAGCAATTTTAATATATAATTCCCCCAAAGGAAAAGACTCCAGTTGCAATGGTTTTATGGTCTTTTTTCGCTTACCAGTTTTTTTGAGAAATAAGATTAACAATTAAATGAAAAATATTTGCAAATGAAAACTTACAAAAAAATCAATGGATAAGTTTCTTGCATTTATCAATGATTATATATTTATAAATTACTTTGTTAAAGGTTAAAAATTTAATGAATTTACTTTCAACAAGGGCGAAAAATTTTGATCTGACAACTATCGAAGAAGTAAAAGGATTATTGACATCAAAGATGAGGAAAGCATTGAAATCGTATAAGTAGCCTCCTGGCTGTATTTAGAATTATATAAATTAATGTACCATGATGATCATGAATTATATATTACTTTTGCGATGATGATTATTAATAATTATATACATACAATTAAGGTTGAACAGGATCATGAATTACTTATGAACCACTACGACTTTAATTACTTACTTATGATGATGATTATTAATTATGTACATACAAGGATTATTGGTATGAATAATTACTTATAAAGAATGAGGATTATGAATTACTTATGAACCACTAAGATTTTAATCATACTTATACGTATGATGAAGATTATTAATAAATACGAGGATTATTGGTATGAATACTTACTAATAAATAATGAGGATTATGAATTACTAATATATAATAATATACAAAAAGGATTATGAAACACTTATTTACAAGACTTTGATTACGAATTACTTATATACAAAAAGGATTATGAAACACTTACTTATTTACAAGACTTTGAATACGAATTACTTATATACAAAAAGGATTATGAAACACTTAGTCTACAGAAAATGCCTGTGACCTGGTATAGCAGCCTCACATCATTATATCTGCTGTGTGTTAGATAAACACCTGCTTTCTATCAGTGGTGAACAATAAAGTGTGACCTGTACACATGTACTGTCAAAAGTTACTAACATTAGTCTGTATACTGCCAGGTCATTAACAGTTTATATATACACCGAAAAAACATGATCACCAGGTCTTGTATACAGTGTAATAACTGTATGTTTGATACCCTCTTGTCAGAGTCAACATCAGACATTATGTTCCATATTAGGCAACTAGTACTGTGTCTATAACAAATATTTTTACTTCGTATAAATCTAAACATTATACTGTACAGTATGAATCTGTTGTCAAGGTTTAAGTCTATTTCACAAAATAATTCTTTGTTTTTTGTCATATTGGTGTACATGTATATATATCATCTGACTGACCAACAGGAACTGAGTGAGGTAACCTTTGGGTACTAAGCCAGTTTTACTTGAACTTTGACCTTTGGTCCTAAAAAGCAATTCCGATATAAAGCCAAAGGAATCACCTGAATCAGCAGATTTCTTTAGACTTTTTTTTTTTTTTTTTGCTCGTTTAATTCAATTCAATTATTGTAGATTAATATAAACTAAAGCAATTATTATCAAAATGTTATTATATTGCTTAGATAAATACTTTCTCCTGTTACATCCAGATTGTCCCATCCAGATTGGCTCATCCAGATTTGGCCCATCGATTCCAGATTGGCCCATCCAGATTGGTCCATCCAGATTGGCCTGGGCCAATGGCTGCCCTTGGACATGCATGTGTTCTATGTAATAGCGGACGTAAAACCCAATAAATAAATTAAATTAATACAAACATGAACACATTATATTCCAGCGTTAAATAAACTCAATGCATTGCACTGGGTCCCATTAGGTTTGGTTTTGTATTGTTTAACGTCCTATCAACAGTTAAGGTGATTAATTTAAGGACGGCCTTCCCTATGTGTGAGATTCATGCGCTGGTGAATGTATTGTGGGAGGCTGCAGTATATTTGTGCGTCTCCTTGTGATAGTGCGGAACTGATGCTGACTTTATGTTGCTACCTCACTGAAGCATACTGCCCAAGACACCCAGCAGGACAACCCACCCTGTCACATTTGATACTGACAACAGACAAACCAGTCATCCTAATCCCAAAAATACTGAGTGCTAAGCAGAGACTGTAGCAACAACTACAGTTTGTATTTTTAAGAGTACAGGTGTCATATATGTAGCTCTTTTATACCTATAAGGCATTAAAAAAAGATTTAAGTGACAAAGAATCACCTATCAAGGTCATTCAGTCTGAAAACACAGCTGCTGATTATGAAAATGATCTTCTTCAAAGTCCATTTTAGCAAATCTTCTGCCAAATTTTGCTACTTCTCCAATTTTGCCTGCAATAATTGTGTTGCATGAGACAGGCCAGCTTCACATTTAAGTTCTTCAATGAACCAACTACGTACAACAATTAAGGAAACCACACCTCAAAATGACCCTGCCTGTTCACGGAGAGAAAAACCCAGCAAACAACCAATCTGGGCCCAACAATTAACACTAAATTATGTTAAATATTTTCGCCAACTCTTGTGAAATAAATGCTAATGTAGTAAAATTTTAGTGTCTGTTGTATATATGTATTTTATGAGTATAATCGATAACCAACTTATAAGCAACAAGAGATATGAAAATACATAAATTTGTAATTTTATGATTTGCTGTTCTGCTAATGAAATTCTTTGCTCTTTGCCCCGAGTGCGAAAAAAAAAAAATGTGATTTAAAATTCCATTGTGCAGTTTTTACCAAACCTGAAAGTTAGATCCCTACAGCTCTATGAACACAGCTGGTGAAAATCAATGTTTATCAATCAGTATTTGTCTGCATGCCTGCAGGGTTTATAATGACCGATTATAGCTTTATGATAGAGGATGTTATAAACACCATGCTAACTGCCCATAGGGCAATATATCTACTATATGGTACAGTTGTCTAGATAATTACTTCAAAGTTTCCTACATACAATGACTCACTGCTCCAGGGCAGGTACCAAAAGTAAAGGTGTGATCACACTTAACCAGGAAGTAATCAGAACCAGTAAACCCTGCTCACATGTATTCTTTACAGGTAAATGTAGGTACCTGGTCACGAGGACACCTGACCCAAATAACAAAGAAATTACCAAGTGCCACTGGCCTCCTGCAGTGTTATTATTTTTAACTGTAACATGGCCTAACTTTTCAAGTCTATCACCTGTATGTGTACATATCCTAAAACAATCCTCTCATACAGCTATTTAACAACACAGGGAATCTTAAAAGTGTGCCTAGCTACAAGATCAGAAAATCCAGTCCCTTTCCTTAAATCTGGCTAAAGCCAAAAAGATAAATGATTTCTATTAGTGCAGCTTGTGGCTTTAAACACTGGCCAATCTCCAAGGTCCACCAGGCGTGTGGGAAAGTATGGTCTAGTCTCAAATTAAATATATACCGTAGATATATCACTTGTGTAGTAAAAAGGCACAACTATTTAGGAAAACTACAACCCCGCCCCCAAGCGGTGTACACCACCTGTATGTAACTTTTAAATGCAGAATCTTTTCTCTAATTTGTCATTAATTCATAACAATATATTTCAGGGGTCACCGTCAGCTCAGAGTTCTGACTCCAGTATCTATGTTATAATACCATTGGTCAAGATCTTCATTATAGGTGATAGATTTATATAAGTGTCTTAGACACTTGTTTCTATTTTCTTTTAATTTTGTATTGTATGCAATGTAATGTACTTAGATATTTGAATAAAAGAAAGTTTAAACTAAGATCTTCATGGGTATAAAGCATTAAATTGATGTCTAACTGACATGGAAACCAGCTATATATATTTAGCTGATAGACCCATTGCCGATAGCGTATATAGTCCCATCAGCAGAAATTTGATTAATCCCAGTCATGTTGTAACTAATTTAAATACATTGTATATAAATACACTAAAAATATAAATTAAACCAGTACCAGGTAGATGTTTACCCTGACCAGACTTTGAAAATTTAATCAAATAAGCTGTTTCTTCTAAGTTATAGACATCAACTTCTATATGTATTTTGACTTAATTAGCATCATGTGATGACTGATAGAATTTTTTACTTAATTTGTGCATGATTGTTGTTTTACCTTGTACATATATAGTCGGTTGTTGTTTTACCTTGTACATATATAGTTGGTTGTTGTTTTACCTGGTACATATATAGTCGGTTGTTGTTTTACCTGGTACATATATAGTCGGTTGTTGTTTTACCTGGTACATATATAGTTGGTTGTTGTTTTACCTGGTAGTACATATATAGTCGGTTGTAAAAGTATCACCAGGCTGTAATGTGATGTCTTTAAACTATGTACTGACTTTTGAATAAAATTATGATGTTGTCCTGTTTTTCACTACATAATGTGTAATATTATTACCTCCCTTGTTTCCAATTCCTATCCATATAATACTTCCTCTATATTTATAATTCTAATCAAATTTTTTCATTTCTAAATTAAAAATAAAATGTATTTCATCTACCCACATTAACATATTCACCGGCGGCTATAGGTATAGGTACCCCCCCTGGTGCTGCATGTAAAATGTAAAATATATCATGTCATCATCATGATATTCCCACACATAACCTTATCATACACGGTCATAATAAAATCTTATTGAAAAACGTTACAAATTAAGCCATTGGGATTACAAGTCATGACATATTTATAATAATGTGTTTGTATTGAGAAACAAATACAATTTTCATCTGTTAGCAAGGCATGAATGCTGTCGGCATTCTATTATAGTGTCTGACGTCAGACGGCCAACACCAGCAGCAAAATTCTATGGTGACAACGGCCAACACCAGCAGCAGAATTCTATGGTGACAATCAGTAAAGGTAGGGACTACTGCTGACAGTAATCAAGTACAATTGTTGGAGATGAGGAAACATGTCTCAAAATCTAAAAATTGTCTACAACCAGTGTTCCAAGTTGCATAGACAATATATAATGGATCTATGGAATTTGGAAATGACATCGACCATCTCAAAACTTCATAGACCTATTTTTTCGCCAAAAATACATGTTAATTTAATAATATTGAATAAACTTAAAACTATATGCAAGTTAGCATAAAACTTGCTGTGAATTTAAAGTAGTAATTAAGCGCTGTATACCAGGCAGTATGTGTTATTTTTGTATTATGATGCCTCGTGATGACTTAACTTCGTCAGATAGGCGACGTGGGTCCAGTTTCGGCACCATGAGTCAAATACAACAGAAAAGATGGTTGACAGCAGACAGTCGATGATGAAAAACTCTTTAATCACATATGACATAGCATGCGTCAGGTGAAATTCGCAGCACAGTTCACACGGTAAAATCACTACAGTATTACGCTATTATATATGTTTATTCAAAGATTATTATATATGCATGGCTACATTTACCTGAATACCGGATGCTATCTTGTAACATTTTTGATATTAAATAAAATAACTAAAAAAAATAATATATAGACGAGGGAAAACTTTGCGAATGACCTCTTCAAGACAGGAAATACCTATAATTTTACCAAGGTGGACTAATCGCTATTCTAGATCAACAGAACCATATTGACAAGACGTGTCAACTTAGATCAACTTTATTTGTAAACTAGCATTATAGAATTTGTGATAAATAGATAATGTTGTTACTTATAATCGCATTTAAATGGCTGGATAGAAGTAAACAACAGAAACAATGAGAGAAATACTTGTTTCGTAGTTTCGTTTTCGCGCCCTTGATGGTCCCTTCTATCATCAGTGGCCATGTTATATTAGGACTACAGAAATCCCCGAAAATAATCATAGTCACCCAATTTTTTGAGAACGGAGAATAGTCACCGAATGATTGGTAAACAATAAGATAATCAAGCACATTGCTACAGGAAAATGAAGCCTGTTGGTCGATTTAACTGTTTTCAAAACATCTTTTTATAAAATTTTGAGCTGTTTGCATTTCACCAATGCGAAAAATCCTTAAAGACATTGGATTTTCTGTATATATATATTTTACATAGACCGACGGCAAATCTAATAGACTATAGGTCTATCGTTGTCAGAAGATGTAAATATAAAGTTCACTGACTGCTACAACCACAAGAAAAACAAGCAAATTGAGAATACCTAAAGCAATACCTGTCTCAAACCAGCAACTAGGTACTAGCTCAATAATCTACAAAGTAATGATTTAAAACAAAGATGGTGCCCTTTAGTGTCAATCTGGGAAAATGAAAGTGTACAATTCGCCTGTAACTGATTTTAATGTATTAACTCTTTCCGTACTCACGACGACTACAGACGTCACAAAAATGTGCTCTTGTATCCTTCATGACGACTACACACGTCACAATTAACATGCCTTCCATCCTTTGTGACGACTCAAATCGTCGTAAAACATCGCGAAAGATGTTGATATTACTTGCTGGTTTAGCATAGTCATACGAAGGAATTGACACGGAAATGATGTTTTTAAGAAATAAAAAGCAATGTAAATATTGTATTGATGGTATATTTTACGTACCAGAAGCATAATTCATTCGTTAAGATTGTCTATTTCAAAGAATTCCACCGGTTCATGCCGAGCTGTTTACATAGCTACAAAATGGCGGCCTCAAATTTACTTTCGTTTTCTGCGAGATTGTTGAGGTGTTAAACACAATAAAACAATTAAAAACGATAATATATATATAATTGAGTAACGTTTATCATCAAAATAAGTAAGAAATACGTAAAATATTTTTACAAACCGAAAAAACGATGTTTTGGCTGCGTGATTTCTTGCACATGTGTGACACATGTGCCGATTAACATGTCATTTCCCGCGATTCTGCCTGGTGATTTCGCCGTATTTTAAAGGAAAAATTGGGTAAAAGAGTTTCCGTACTCAGTACTTGTTCCATATGATAAACTTCATTTAATATTAAGCATTATACAACAGTAAAAGATCAGTAAAAGATCGTTTTATCGACGTCTGATGTGATAGCCATATGCTCCAATACACAATGGACCTACCCAGCATTCACTTCCGGTAGCGACCGCGAAATTAGAATGAGTACGTAAAGAGTTAAAAAATAAAAGAAATTGTAATGAAAAAATAAAAACAATGAAAATGAGAATTTCTGAAACTAGTAACTCGGTAAGTTATCTTGACCCAACAGCTCTAAAACACAAACTTGTCCAGCGAGATATGGTCCTCTGTTAATGATTCAAATTTGATCAAAATTCCTCAAAGAATGAAGCTGCTAGATCTCCGTAAAACTTTTGTGTTATAAATATGGTTCTTTTTAAAGACAGACAGTGCGGAAAACTAACCCCCCCCCCCCCCCCCGCCCCTTACCCAATTTCACCAGTAGGGGTAAAACAACCCTTATACATAGTATATAGTACATTGTATATATATAGAGTAAATGACATAATCAAATCAGTATCATTATTCAATCAATTGAATTAAAGGAAAGGATGACAGGGAATCTTGGAAGGATAGTTGTATATAAGGGTGACAAATTATTAAGTCTCCCCCAGGACCTCAAATACTTGAAAATAAACACATGAGATTAAAGGAAGTTTAAACATGCAGGAGCCAGATCAGTTTATAGAAACGATGAATTTGTACATTTGCGTAATGTTAGTCCCATGACTGGCTTGATCCAGACTTCAGACTACTGTCTCATGTCCAGTCAGTATGTTCCTGTATGCCTGGATCGATGGTCCGGTCCTGGTATCACTCGAGCTCCCTACAATCATCCAGCGTTTTGTGTTCATGACTCCATGCAGTGCCACACCCTTGCGTCCAGTCCAGATTTCTCTTTCTACTGCCACTTGTAACATTGTGTCCAGTCCAGATGTCCCACACTGCCACAATCTTGTGTCCAGATCCTGTGTTCCTCCTTGTATCTAAGAGGATCCTGTATCTATTTTTGGAAACAATAATAAAATCTTCCTGTCATGCAGTTCCCTATCTGCCTCTGGTTTCCATTAGATAAAAGATGATTTTAACCCTAACCTGGCCAGGTCATCCTTGGGCAGTTCAAGCAGCTTCCAATTACAACTTCTTGGTAACAGCACAACTGGCTGATTGTGGGAGGCAATCTAGGGCCTCTACTAATAGTCATCCTGATCCACCTTCTCCAGAAAATCTAATTATATGATGATTCCTGTGTCTAGATTTACTTCTACTCCTAAATACTGTTCAGCCCAGCATGTGGATTTACAACTGGTCATCAATGCAAGTGGGTAAACATTATGGGGCGAAATCACATGTTCCAAAATCTTGAGGCTCAGAATATTGATATTGAAGCAAACACTAAAATTTGGCAAGAGTGAAATCGCAATGGTTGGTGCCGTGGCCATGGTATGTTTGAGTCCGGTTATTGACTCAATATATAATGCCAATAGGATTTATACAACAGGTCCCTCATCCTGCTGGCACTAAGACTCCCATCATAGACACATCAATATATACTCCTGAACGTACACCAGCATTAATTTTCATTACCAATCCTATTTATTTTTCTCTTCATTCCCTGGCCAATACTAATGGTACTGCAGTCCCTAACTCCACAATAGATCAACACACACAAATGACATTTTCCCGTATTAAATAAATATCATACATTAATATACCAGATTCATTTCCAGCACTGCATTCATCTGCCACCTGAGTGATATTTCCATGATGGTTGCAATTATGACAAATTCATAGAAGTTAAGACAAATGCATTAAAGTTTAATAAGTCGAATTCACAAAACTTGAGATAAGTTCATAAAATTTCATTGTCCATACCTGTTTATTAACTGTCTCAGGATTAGTTTTCTTTCCATTTTATGTCATGCATGTATGCTTATTTACTTACATTTACACTGCAGCCCCATTATATAACTTTACCGAGCTCACTTGAAGGTTACGAGTCCATAACTTCCAAATCTTTATTATGACGTCATTATTATAGTGACGTCATAATTGTCACGTCGGCGATAACGAAAGATGGCTGTTAAAAAGGATGTTCCGTCTTTGACGATAATAATTTGTTCATTCATTGTAGGAACAAAATTCCTGGATATAGTTTTTAAAAATTGTTGTCAAATGTAAATATAAGCATTGAACTGCTTTCATTTTGAAGTTATGGGCTAATGAATGCCAACTGGACAAAGGCAAATTCAACATGAAGCGCTAGCATACAGGTACATGTGATGTCTTTATTACATCATAATAATCATCCTCAAATGAAGAAGCCAGCATTACAGTATATACTGGACAATTGATCACGATGAATGTACAGGGGAAATTTTTTTCACTTTTTTAGGTACGAGGTGATTGGATATTTTGTTTTATTTTGGGATGAAAATTGGTGAATTGGGAATTTACAGCAATTTTTAGAATTTAGCTTTAAGATAAAATAATTTCTGTTGAGTTATGGATGTACATGTATCAAAAGTGTTTGATTTTCTACATTCAACACTGTTAACGTGCCATGCCGATCAATGAAAATCAAATCTGTAAATTAAACTTGCCAAAATTCTCAACAGAAGGCATTATAACTAACCCTTCCACTACATGTAATAAATCTCACTATTTCAAATAAGACTGTTTACTGTGCAATACAGGGTGGGAGGAGGGGGGGGACACAATATCCTAGGTGAAGAGTTTTAGCAATCTAGATGAATCTGCCGTGGATGCAGATATACTATTAACGAGGTCTCACCAAAAATCCAGGTAATAAGAGTGTAAAAACGGCAAGCCCAACACGGAGATTCATAGTACCAGTACGCTCTCCCACCCAATAAATCAGACCATTGGGTGAATCTCTGTGTTTGGCTCGTCCTTTTTACACACTTTTTATACATTTAAATTTGCTTGTATGACTATAACTTGATCCAGCTGAATATTGCTCATTACACAATCAATAATTATCTTAAAAACACATGTATACTCTCTCAAGTCATTTTCAAACCAAAAATCACTCTGAAAAGTGAGAAAAAAATAGATCTGACAAATAATATTATTAATTCCAATTTGCAATTGGCAATTAACTCATTTTTTAATCAACTAGAAAAGTAACAAAGACTTTTTTATCAATTTTTTCAAAATCTATGGTTTTTAACCAAAGAATACAACAAAAATTTTTAATTTAATAGCTTTAGAGTGAAATGAGATTTCCACACTACTACAATATCACTATATATATATATTCCAGGTTTGGTTGAAATAACATTTGTACTTTATGAGACACTTGTGAGCTAAGCAAAAAACTTTAAATCCCAGATTCCAGGCATCCCTAGCTAATTTCTAGTCATTGGACCATAAATTCTGGCAGACATTCTGTAAATTAAGGCCACGGAAACAAAAGTAACATCATATATAGTCTCTCTTGCAGGCAAGACATAAATTACATTTCTCACGAAATATTCATGGTAGAAGAAAGTTTTATTGTGTTATCATAATTACAAATCATGAAGTTATATCAATGAAAACAATGTTTTTTTGAGGAAATATGGTAGCCAGATCCTATGCATCAAATGAAAATACTGACTAATTACACAAGTTATGAAATATGTCACAAGCATCACAGGTGCCAGATCAACTGTAGAAATTCTGGACTAAAACTTCAAAAGCATTATTAAGCTTTGATCAATGTCATTTACCTGATCAGCTGAATGTTGATTATAATCATGATATGATGCACATCATCGATCAGTTCCGTTATCGACAGCACGGAATCGTCCAATACATAAGTATGCATATATTATACTGTATATCTTACATTCATTTGCATTTGTTTTTCATGAAAGTGAGGAAAACTATGAAGTAATGTACTTTTACACATCAATTTAATTGAAAAAAAAATGTAAACTTTATTTTTTGATATTTGATAATAATTGTACCAACTTACATAATTATATATCACACTTGTTGGCCTAGATGGAAATGCACGAGTGGTCTTAATTACTGTGGGAGAAAACCAGAGTACCGGAAGAAAACCCATGTGGTCGGGCAGGTAACCCCATATACCTGTTCACACCTGTCGGGGAATCGAACCCCAGCCGCCTAGCTAGGAAAAGGCAAGTGTGTTAACACTTGCAATCCGACCATATATGCATCCTTGTGTAAAATCTGAGGCTTACACAACAAATTTACTTGGACAAGACACTTGAAGAAGACTCCTCCCAGTGGTCTAAATGTGACTGTCACACTGATACAGAGGTGGGTCTGTCACACTTGAGTTCTCCTCCCCGCGGTCTAAACGTGACTGTCACACTGATAAAGAGGTGGGCTGCCCTGTCACACTTGAGGAAGGCTCCTCCTAGCAGTCTAAACGTGACTGTCACGTTGATACAGAGATGGGCCTGTCACACTTGAGGAGTTCTCCTCCCAGCGGTCTAAACGTGACTGTCACACTGATAAAGAGGTGGGCTGCCCTGTCACACTTGAGGAAGGCTCCTCCTAGCAGTCTAAACGTGACTGTCACGTTGATACAGAGATGGGCCTGTCACACTTGAGGAGTTCTCCTCCCAGCGGTCTAAACGTGACTGTCACACAGAGGTGGGCCTGTCACACTTGAGGAGTTCTCCTCCTAGCAGACTAAAGTAAACATGACTGTCACACTGCAATACCAATTTTAGTGATGCAATCATAAAGTAATTTCATCGCTGCCTGGCAAAATATTTACTGAAGCTGAATTACAATATCAAGGATCCTGTTTGTCATTGTTTGATATCTCTCTGGGATAGGCCCTCTGGAGGTTTAGAGGACACTTCTGTGCCGAACCTGAATGTGCTTAATAGGGACATTCGATCTCCTGTGATTGATGCCGTATGTACATAGTAGTCCGGTAACAAACAATAGCCATCCCAATCATGTGTAACATGTTTAATCATGAAAGCTTCGCTTAGGTAAAGCATATGTACATGTTTTGCTGATTTTTTTCGTTAAAGGGGCATTCCTTTGTTCAGACTCGTCAGAAACATGAACAATTTCTATTGATGAACGAACGATGATTAATTGATTATATGAGTGTCTGTGCCCACGTGTAATAAAATTAACGCCAAAATATACAAGAAAAAGGTGTATTGTATACAAATACTGTATGTCTCTGCGGTAATTAGTGATACTTGGGGTCGAATTAAGAATTTTAAGGACTTACCGTAAATAATACTCTAAGAACTTTGGGAAATATACATCTTTTCCAATTAGTTTAATTTTGACGACCTGAACTTTATTCAAACGAAGGAATGTGTCCGAGTGAAATAAAAAATCTCGAAATCTTGAATCTTTAACTCTCCCCCCCTTTAAATACCTCATGCTCATTGTATTTTTTTTTTTTAAATTACGTTATTTTTTTTAACATGCATGGCTACAACAGGCACACAGTGATAGATATATCTGCAGTATTCTCATTAACACCAACTTGTCCAAAAACACAGCCTACTGTTTCTCAATTTTTAACCTCTATTTTTCCCCAAGATGTATCGACTAATATAATATTACACAATCTTGTATCTATGCATGTAATCGCATCAAGGCTATTTTGTAAAATCTCTCTCCAGTCTGAGAAATGAAAACTAAATGAGAATAATGAATGTGTACCATAGAATACTGTAAACATGTACATCCTAAATGGCGATTAATATTCTCTAGCCTCTGAGCTATATGCTGACCAATTCATTACGCTGAATGATTGAAAATCCCCATCAATCTCAATCTCATGAGTCATTGATGCCAGTTGACTAAATATAAGTAGTTAACAGTACAAGGTACTAGTACACATCCTCTCGGTCAGAATGTGTTATCAGGGTTTTTTTTTTTTGGGGGGGGGTTTCAGTCTGTAACCGCATAGTTGGGGAAATGTCGTTTAAGATAGTCTTCACTTTCTCTTCATTTTGTGAAAATAGCGTATTTTTTGGGGGGAAATGCTTGTTTTTTAAAGAGCAAAAAATATCACTGCAGATACCTCATAAACCTATAGCCTAAGTCTGATGTAATATTGCTTATCTACATAATATACAATACGTTATAAAAATTATTAAAAAGTATTTCTAACATAGTAACTTAAAATCATAAACAGGTGGTTGAAGTTGAACGACGTGTCAGATCTGCTGGAGATCGTGATTTGATGGACGCCGCCAAGGCGTCATTACATTTCACACAAAAAAAGACCGTCAAATATAAGGGAAACACTGCAGGTTATAAACTAGGAATTCTGGTGATTATTGTGACGTATATACGTACACCAAGGTGATGTTTACATCGGGATCAAGAACGAGATAGATTATACCATATTGTGAGAACGCTGACATCACTTCACGTCAGCTGATTTCTGTCAAAATTGGAGGAAGCGTGTAATTTTCTAATACTTACCGTTTGTAAAGCATGTCTTCTCATCAACGTGCTGGGTTTTTAACTCTTTTGTCCACAAATGTTTTTCTATCACATTAACGGTCTAACATTCCCCATCACGAAGCATCCTTTACATGCTGTATTTATGTTATCCATCTGCGAGGCAAAATATTTGCAGCGCACTGATTGGTAGAAACTCTCTTTCATTGATGGGGAAATTGCGGGAATTTGTGTGAGGCACAAGAGAGGGAAATCGCTACATTCTAACCAGTGAACTACGTCATCAACATCAGCCTCTAAATATAGTATAACATTATAATGTTTTCTATTTTCACATTCTGTCACGATTTTATTGATTGTTTTGCCTGTCATGATTGCAATCACGGACTTATATTAGGATGTACACACCTGAAAAGGTTAAAAAATATATATATAACCGCATTAAACTTTTTTTGTGGAAAAGAGAGTTAACAGCATAGCAGAAAATGATAGAATAATCATATTTACGTATCAAAGATACCAATTAGACATACTCTTTAGTAATATTTGCTGGTATTTTTTTAACATTTACAGGACAAATCCATAAAATGTCTTCTAACGTATTGCCAGATATGGGTGCACGTGGATGCTTACAGAACTAACAAAACAAAACCAAGTTTATTTCGTTTCATACAGAAAAGACCAAATACAACAAATATCGCTTCAGCACTGAACAGGATATGGAAACAAGCTGTAAAGTTTATGTTAAACTACTTCCCTCCCAGAAAATAGAAATTTACAATGTTGAGCCTGGACAAGATCAGCAATAAAACAAAATGTGAAAGATTTGATTAAATATAAAATCCTTATGTTTGATTCTTCTATTGGGGGGCAGGGAATGTGTAAAATTGAGTATACATCTATAGGGGGGGGGGGGGGGGGGGGGGGGAACATGTAAAATTTAGTATACATCTATAGGGGGGGGGGGGAACATGTAAAATTTAGTATACATCTATAGGGGGGGGGGGGGGGGGCAGGGAACATGTAAAATTTAGTATACATCTATAGGGGGGGGGGAGGAACATGTAAAATTGGGGGCAGGGAACGTGTAAAATTGAGTATACATCTATAGGGGGCAGGGAACATGTAAAATTGAGTATACATCTATAGGGGGCAGGGTACATGTAAAATTGAGTATTCATCTATAGGGGGCAGGGAACGTGTAAAATTGAGTATACATCTATAGGGGGCAGGGAACGTGTAAAATTGAGTATACATCTATAGGGGGCAGGGAACGTGTAAAATTGAGTATACATCTATAGGGGGCAGGGAACGTGTAAAATTGAGTATACATCTATAGGGGGCAGGGAACGTGTAAAATTGAGTATACATCTATAGGGGGGCAGGGAACGTGTAAAATTGAGTATACATCTATAGGGGGCAGGGAACGTGTAAAATTGAGTATACATCTATAGGGGGCAGGGAACGTGTAAAATTGAGTATACATCTATAGGGGGCAGGGAACGTGTAAAATTGAGTATACATCTATAGGGGGCAGGGAACGTGTAAAATTGAGTATACATCTATAGGGGGCAGGGAACGTGTAAAATTGAGTATACATCTATAGGGGGCAGGGAACGTGTAAAATTGAGTATACATCTATAGGGGGCAGGGAACGTGTAAAATTGAGTATACATCTATAGGGGGCAGGGAACGTGTAAAATTGAGTATACATCTATAGGGGGCAGGGAACGTGTAAAATTGTGTATACATCTATAGGGGGCAGGGAACATGTAAAATTGAGTATACATCTATAAGGGGCAGGGAACGTGTAAAATTGAGTATACATCTATAGGGGGCAGGGAACGTGTAAAATTGTGTATACATCTATAGGGGGCAGGGAACATGTAAAATTAAGTATACATCTATAAGGGGGGGGGCAGGGAACGTGTAATAAGGGGAGGGGGGATGTGTAAAATTGAGTATACAACTATAAGGGGGGGGGGGGGGGCAGGGAACGTGTAATAAGGGGAGGGGGATGTGTAAAATTGAGTATACATCTATAAGGGGGGTGGGGGCAGGGAACGTGTAATAAGGGGAGGGGGATGTGTAAAATTGAGTATACATCTATAAGGGGGGTGGGGGCAGGGAACGTGTAATAAGGGGAGGGGGGATGTGTAAAATTGAGTATACATCTATAAGGGGGGGGGGGGGGGGGCAGGGAACGTAAAATTGAGAGAGAATAGCTTGTGCAAACAAAAATACATTGCATAACAGACAATAAATTAACTTGTGGTAGTGTAAGATAACAGACAATAAATTAACTTGTGGTAGTGTAAGATATGATGGATTGGGAGGACACTCAGTCAGAATATTTTACGATATATATTAGAACAGTAATACATTATACATACACTGCCCTCCAAAAGTTCTGTTACACTTGGAACGTTTAAATCGAATGGCGAGCCAACAAAATTTGAGAAAAAAGTGTTGAAATATCCGTAAGATAGTCCATTTGTAAGTGACGATTGCAAATTATTTGAAAAATATCTCACTGCTTTGAAGTTGCAGGGAGAGGGAATGGAGGGTCCTTTTTTTCCATAATGTCAAAAAATGAATAAAAATATAGGTTTTTTTTTTACTGACACAAATAAAAGTAATTGTTTAACTGATTAACAGTAAAAAAAAATGTAAGAAATGCTTTTTTGAAATTTATATTAAACAAAGAGGGGGATTTCCAGAACGTTGCATTTTGAGGATTTCCATTGCAACAAAACGTATGCACTGTTGAATAATGAACATGAATATTTGAATTAATGAACAAAAACATCCGACTTCGAGATTAACTTCGTTGTATTTTACGTAATTATTGTAACAGGACGTTTAGGAGGGCAGTGTATGTATACATACATGTATATATACAGGAAAATGACTTAGTTTATAATTAATTGTGGGAATAGATAGAAAAGACTGCTTTAGATTAGATTTTAAAGTTTGAAAGTATGGAACAAGCTAATATTTAGCACTATATAACTATGTAGGTCGTAGTTGAAGCCATGGTCATGATTATTATTTGTGTTTTTATTCACATTTTCTGAGTCAGAAATCCAGTGCTAAAGTTACACGATAAAAAAAGAGTTTGCTGGAATTTAACATGTTATGACAACACGAGTTATCTCCCTTCCAACGATTAATCAAAACTCGACCGTAGTGCTGACTGAGGGAGATAGATTATATTTTTTTTTTATATATTCTTATTTGATGAAGCAAAAATTATTTCAGCAGGTCGTGGTGAAAAGATACCTCGTTATAAATATTATTGTTTATCGTTTTGATAATTAAATTCGCCATAAAAATATCTTTTCAGAGACCTGTTTGATTTCCTTTCATTTTTAACTCCGTTATATCATGCAGAAGGGCAGAATTACAACTTGTTCATGGTTAAATGTTATCTGTAAAAAAAAACTACATTGAGGAAATAAAATTATGTGACTTTTCGCTGTAAAAGATTTTGGCTATATAGCCGGGTCCAACAGTATTACTAGATGTTTAACAGGTTTATTTACAAATCGAGTTTTTGCATCTATTCAGACAAAGAGTTACATTAAAATAATATCTAGCAATGTAAATTTCATCGGCATTCTTAAAAAAGAAAGTTTCAATGGCGCAGTGATGGTCGGCCCGATACCCTGACATGATCATTGCGGAAGTCGTCTATAAGATGATATGAATACCTGGATCGCAATGTATTTACATACATGGATACGAATTGTACAATTAATCATGGTGATATATATTCAGTGCTAATTAGCGTTAATTGCTATTGAATAAGAACACTTACAGATGTCGCTCTCCTGTCCATGAAACTAAATTTCGTATTGTTCATTCAACTGTTTACACTTTTTACGCAGACCCATAAGATTAATTATAGTCCTAACGGCTTTCGGTTAATAAAAATCTGTATCTGGCCATATGAGATAAAATTATGATAAGTCATAACGTATTACGTAATTAAAGATCCATTAAAAAAATACAAAATGAGATTTTCTTCCTTTCTTTACAAAATATAAATTGGAACCATGCACTAAAAATCACCCTCTGAAAAACTGCATCTACTAAACTTTCAAAACTTTACTTCATTATAAACATATTTCATTCAACATTCTGTGCATATTTTAGTATAGCTTTTACATTACCTACGTCCGCGAGTGACAACCCCCTCACCCAAAAACATCGTCACTTGCCCCTGTGGTTTTGTGGTTAGATAAACACCCCGATAGCACAGGGACGAGTACACAAATTCCCAACCCACGGTCCATATTTATGTATTAGATACTAAATACATATATACGGAGTGTATGGTTGAGGATTCGTGTCCCTGTGTCAGACACCAAAGATGGGTGCCACTGATCCAGGGATAAACAGAACTTCTCAGCTACCTGTGTACTTAGTGTTATATTGCGTCTCTGAGTTAAGTGCTCCAAGTTAGTTCTCGGTTCCTGCTTGCTATTGATTTATTTACTGTTACCCCGGACGACCCGTAAACAGTAAACACGTACAGTTGTTACCTGTGACCAGTCAACCGTAACGACGCATAAGAAAGTATGAATCGGTGTGCATGTGCTTTCATGTTCCCGGCTAGTCTTGGACACGGCCGATATACAGTGTACCCACGGAGACCTGTGAATGATTGTCTTCTGTAATGATCAGGTATGTATTTACGTCATTTACACTGTCATAACACGTACCCGTATCGTTTCAGATAATGTCGATAAGCTCGTGTTTATTACCTATGTATATTACCTATATATGGTACTACGCGTATAGGTACATTTTGTATACAATGTACATGCGTCTGCATGTAGTCGGTGTCATTCAAACCTGTCATATATATATCGATAACGAGACCGGGTGGTGGGGGAGGGGTACTTTATAATTAGCGATACTGTAAATGATACGGAGCTTCGCATAATTTATGCATATTGTGTACCTGTGTGTCAAAATATACTCGCTGTGTGCTTCGCATAATTTATGCTGATTATGTACTTGTTGTTTTATGAGTAATCAAGTCATATATATCCTTGCTAGCCTTGTTCACGAGATAGTCGTTTTCAATGGATAGTTTGTGTTTATCAGATAACTATTATTTATAGTTATAACGATCTGTGGTGAAAGCAAGGCAATAATAGCGAACGTAAAACCCGTTAAATAAATAAATCTGGTGACAGTTTCTAATCATTTGTTTGTACCACATGGTCTTGATCCATTGTGCCAAACCAATATGAGCCGAATCAGAAATGGGCCTTTAGACGATCGAGTGTATCTCTGAACGCCCACATCATAAGTTTGAATTGACATGTAGGGCAGTTTGTTTTGATAGTGATTATAGTCTTTTTCCAAAAAGGAGCCTCAACGCCAACATGTAAATTTACACGTAAAAGTTACCTGTTGTTACTTACCTGTAGGTAAAATTAAGGATTTATACTAAAACACAATGTATTTATATGTATATCTGATTTTATCTAATATCTAATTTAAATACGACAATACAATGAATATTATATGTATGAAAATTATTTTATGTCCGAAATTATGATTTTATTTTATAAGTTATAACGCGGTCGTTGGTGGTCATTTTTATGCAAACATTAATATACAGTCTGAAAATAACCATAACGTTGGAAATATCAAGAAAGACATCGGATTATCGATATAAAAGAGACGAAGATTTGAGGATTTAGAGCCATTGAATCCTAAATATAAAACTTGACCCTTCAACTGTAGGTATTTGCTTCGATACATGTTTGAAGATACCAGTTACTGTTATGCTATTTTTATGACAACTTACGGGATTATGTTTTTATGAAAGTTTATTTCACCATCTAAAGTATCTAGTTAAAGTACAAGAGATGTGTCGTTCGACATTCCTTACTGCATCAATTTCTGTTTTTCGGGAAGCTGAGAAACGGGTCGTATGTGGTGAGATGTTGAATTAACATAAGTTTTCTCCCCCACATGAACAGCGATTTTTAGGGGTACATTTGAGACAGAATATAGGTACCTTCCATTAGAAAATTGTGTTTTATTTACCAAATTTTGACTTCATATTTTCCCAACAAAAAATGTTAGTTTCCTTGTGTGTAATTGTTAATTTATACATTTTTGTATGAAGAAATGTTGATCATAATAACATTTCACATGATGTTTTCACAAGCCAATGTCATAATCCTACTAGTCCCTATTTTTATTCGTCATAGCTAAACAAGGCATATTAAAAGATCATGTTTGAGTTTGGAGAAATGAAAAGAATTACCCTAATTTAATAAAATACCGTACAGGCTCCTTTGTAATAAGGTTAAGAATATCACTGTTGAGTACGACCATGTGGTTGATAAGCCGTGCCTGTGTGCCTATAAAGAATGTTTGATGAAACAAAAGACGCTTACCTCCCTGGAACGCATGGTCATATTATGGCAATACCCTCAATATCGGATCAAGCTCCATATTGAGCGCCAAATTAGGGTGACGTTGATGGTTTAGTAGACATCTTCCCAGTCGTTTGACGTTTTGTACCATGTGACCTAAATAGAAATTGTGTTGGGTCACTATAGTTACGGGAACATTGTGCCAATATCACATACCGAAGTAGTCCGAGTTTCCTCTGGCCCTGACACCATAAGGTCAGAGGAAACTTGGGCTAAAACCGAAGGCATGGATACTTGTATCTGGTAATTATCACCTAGAGTTAAAATCCACTATCCTCGATATGTACAGATTTTTTTTTATTTAACTCTGGGTGTAAATTAGTAATTACCAAACTAAACCTAATTTAAGAGTTTATGCTGAAGGTTACTGTACAAGATTTCTTCTCAATACATATCGCATATCCAGGGCTATGAAATTTTGGGCAAGACCGTTTGATAAATGAGTTTTTCTTCGTTTTAATACTATTCCGTGATAATTCTGAACGAGCGTGATGTCCTCTATACATTGTCAATAGGACTCAATACCACGTCACCATCCACTGGGTATTTGAAGCATTTTCTATTGATTCACAGGAACTGCTAGACAGGAGTGTGATAAAACACTCTCCTATCAACAAGTACCTTTGGCGTCCATGAGATTATTTTTTGTGACAAAGTTACCGTTTTTCTATTACGATTGCATACACGACAATTATATTAAATATGAATAAATTAATATCAAATAGATAAATTATGATTCAATAGAAGTAAATTATTATTAGATATAAATAAATTGTCATTTTGATATTTTTTTTATTATTAATCTCAATAATAAGTTATGATTAAATATAAATGAGTTATGATTAAACATAAATGAGTTATGATTAATATTAAATTTTTATTCAATATAAATAAATTGTCATTATTTAATATTTCAGATCTAACATGGCGGGCGAGGTTGCGTTGGACATAGGGCAGGAGGAGAAGCCCATGGGTCTGATGGAACAATTACGTATACATTATAAGTATAGAGGAAAGCGGACAGACAAACGTCATAAGAGGAATGCTAAGAATGCGGTCCGTTGGTTAGTGGCATTCCAGGCTCCCACCCAACTCTTCATGTTACATTGTTACCTCATTCCGTACCTGTTGGAGGATTACGACGACTGGACACATTATTATTTTAAAGTATTGGTAACTTACGGAGCCGTGCTGATAATAGCTAATTACATATGTACAGTCTTGTATGACACAAGACTTCCCAAAACTAAGGACCGGCCCGATTTACCAGGATTGAACGACCGCTGGGAAAACCCGCCAGACCATTTTGTGTCCATACACAATCAGAATGGGTCTGCTGCTCCAATCCAATCCCAGAACACGGACGGTTCTGGGTTCGAATGGAAATATTGTGAAATTTGTGAAATGTACAAACCCCCTCGCACTCACCATTGTGACATTTGTGAAGCATGTATATTGAAACGTGACCATCATTGTTTCGTTGTTGGAACTTGTATCGGATTCAAAAACCAAAGATACTTTGTTGTATTGACATTTTACGCGGTGATATATGGAATTTTTGGTGGATTTCTACAGTTTAAATATCTACAGAATATTTACTACCCCGTAAGTTACGCCTGGACAGACTTTATCCCACCTGTAGCCTTCTATCGCTGGCTGTTCGGACGTGTGGACGAAATGTCTTTACATGTTTCGATCATGATTTTTCACGTTTACCTGGAATTTCTTTACGGAGTTATTGGGGTTATTTATTTCAATTCACAAATGACCATCATTCCTCAAGGCAAAACCTTACATGAACTGGCGAAATTTATCCCTGTTCGAAACTTAAATAGTATTAATCGTAACTTTCGGTCTGTGTTTGGAGATTTCTGGATTCTGAATTTCTTTTTTCCAATGCAGCTGATTTTCCCACAAACAGACGACGGTAAAACGTGGGAAGGTGTCAAACTGGACCAAAACGCAAATCTTCAAGAGAAAACAAACTGATTTTAATGGTTGAACTAATTTTATGTCACACCTGATATTGATGATGCACGATGATGTTATTTATTAAAATACCACTGAGTAAACATCTATTCCATTCATTAACACAATCACAGGGACTTGAGAATTTGTTACAGCACAGGTACCTGACTCGTTTTATAAAATAATAACATATAAGAGTACATATAAATGAGACTTTCTTATTTACATGTACTCTTATATGTTATTATTTTATAAAACGAGTCATGAAGCACCTGTGGTTACAGTCTATGTGTATTTCGACCTCCATATACACCGACCGGGGGTGTTCTCCCTAAAAAACGTTTAGAAGTGCTTTACACACCAATGTAAGTCAAAATATTTGTAGACTGTAACACACTTTCACGTCCCTGTGATTACAAGGAGAAGAAAGAAGACAAACATATTGGGAACACACCTCCGACTCCATTAGATATTTAGAACCATATCGGTTATAGCGGGGTAGAAACTTCACTGAGACGTCGACGTATCAGATTCCATTTAATATCATCAATGATTATACGAAGATTTAAGTCTTAACATGATAATGGTTCACAATGGTTTCCGTTTAATATCACAAAGAAACAAAAGGATACAGACTTTAGGAAACACGATGGAAACACATTGGATTCCGTTTAATATCACAAATGATTATAAAGAGACAGAGAGGTTAATAAACACGATTGGAACACATTAGATTCCGTTTGATATCACAAACAAGTGTTAGGGGACAGACTTTTAATAAACACGATGATGTCACATTGGATTCCGTTTAATATCGCAAATACGTGTAAGGAGACAGACTTTTAATAAACACGATGGGAACACATTGGATTCCGTTTAATATCACAAATAAATGTAAGGGGGCAGACTTAATAAACACGATGATATCACATTGGATTCCGTTTAATATCACAAATACGTGTAAGGAGACAGACTTTTAATAAACATGATCAGATGAGATCACATTTGATTCCGTTTAATACCACAAATACGTGTAAGGGGGCAGACTTAATAAACACGATGGGAACACATTGTATTCCGTTTGATATCACAAATAAGTGTAAGGGGACAGACTTTTAATAAACATGATGATATCACATTGGATTCCGTTTAATATCACAAAGAATTTTAAAAAGGAATAAACATAAGAATACACCTAATTCCTTTTGCTATCATAATTGATTATAGAGAGGCATGGACTTACTTGCATCAGAGGGAGACTGGTTGATTCCGCTGAGTGGTACACGATATATTCCGTTTAGTATCACCATCGTGATAATAAAGAGAGGTCTGACTCTCCCGATTCGACGGCACAGAAGGTTGGAAGTCACTAAAACTGTATTTCCCCCTCCCTAGCCCCTCAGTCCTTCCACATTCCCGGCGTCCCTAATTTCCTGAGTCTATGGACCATGAATTCTGAATGACATTACATAAATGATGAATGTGTTGAGATGGCCACAAAAACAAATAAATGCACGGTGTATGTTTAAAAAAACACACCATAGTAGGAGAGATCGACGTTCTTGGGGTGTGTAGGGAAACAAGATTTTTTTTTAGAAATTTCTAAATATATTATTCATGTACAAAGTTAAATGTTAACAAGGGTATAATTTGTATAGAAAATGAGCTCGGCCTGTATTTTTTCATTAATTTTTTCTGTAATGCGTGCTTATGCAATATCAATATCTTGCCGGTATAAATGCTTTAGTTAATATTTTGAGACCTTAAATAAATACATTGATTTAGAAATTCTGCTTACTTTAAGGAAAATCACGGTTTTCTATGACGTCTGCACTCTCTCATGTGGAAGTTCAAGCATATCTGTAGCATCAGAGATTTTCACGTCGACATTTATTCTTTGATACGGCATTCATGCAAAAGCATTTAACCATCGCCTTAGAGCCGTGTCTACGACAGAAAATAGGACAGCTAAGTTTTGGTTGACATTTAAATTTAACTGAGAGCTTAAGTGTTTGACATCCTATGTCACTAATAACGTTAAATCTGTTCTATGATTACATTGAAGGTCACGCTATTCCACGTGACGTGTTGGTACCAATATCGTTTCGTTTCAACAAATAATTTTGTCTATAACACATGTGGATTGGACAAAATGCAAGCCTGTATAAGTCCTCTCCAAAATGTCGGTTTCAGTCTTTTCCTAAATCAAAACTAAACATACAATGCAAAGTAATTCGTATTATAGCGAGATAAAATGTCTACATTTTTAACATGTATTTTTGTGCTTGGTTTATCGCCCCGATGGACAGCTAGGATCATTTGAGACAGGGTCTGCTTGTAGTAGTTGGTGACTACCTCACTGAACAACATACGGAAGATATGCGACATGCCATCCAGAGCAATTAGGGTAACGTGACCTGTGTTCTAACCGACTGAGCTGTCGCGGCCCCTTAATAATATTTCAATTCAATTTGATCTTATTCCGTTTTACAAATTATTGAATAATAGTATATTTGACGGAAGGAGGGGGGGGGGGGGGGGGGGGGGGGGTGGGGGGGGGGGGGGGGGGGGGGGGGGGGGGGGGGGGGGGGGGGGGGGGGGGGGGGGGGGGAGGAGGCATTGTTGTATATATATGTTCTATAGATAAAGTTATTTTGGACCTCAAAATAATAGCATATGTTTCTGGTTGAATGATTTCTAAATTATATAGTTTCAATACGTCGCCAATAGTCTTCGCTAACATCGTGGTCCGTATACTACCCTTTTTCACAGATTTCTATTTTCCTTTTGTTTTTTATTTTTTTGTTTACTTTAAATATGATAAATGAATAAGATATATACATGTACCTTCGTAAAAATATTGTTAAGTGACATGTATCCTTCTTACCCCATTCGGACCGAATAAAAAAACTAAATTGAATCGCAGGGACATCGACAAGTCATATATTCAAAAATAAATAGCCAGAAATACCCTATATATAAAGAATTTGTGTTGTATTTTCTGGCTCTTTTTTATTCACTATTATCAGAATAGATATCACCGCTGAGTTTCAAACTCTTGAATAACCAGATAGACAGTGTAAAAAAGTATTGATGTTATCTAGATATTGATTACTATAACCGTCAATTAACGATCAGATATGGAATTTATAATTGATCATGCAGGCAGTGATTTTAGGACAGGTGTGTACGTGTGTCGTGTTGTCAGGGGCAACAAGTAAACAGGTGCATGCGCACCCGTATTACCGGCGTTAGGTGACCCGTGACGGTGTAAGAAAGCGTGTTCGGAACCGTTAAGTCCGTACATGTGCTTTCACGTCCTAGGCTAGACGTGAAAATGAAGTTAGAAATAATGGCCGGAGCCGAGTGACACTGACATTACCACACATCTACAGGATAATAACATATTATAGGATCTATATTAAACAGGTACGTATATCACGTTGTTTTAAATGGAACACGGGTCCTAGCCTCGTCTGTCAATACATCCAATATATAACAGCTGTATAATCCATGTACATTGGATGTATTGACAGACGAGGCTATAGAGGACCTGCGAATGGAACGATTTATATATACAGTATAAATGCTCAGCGCTGGACACCCCGGTGCGTTATAATGGCAAATAGGCTAAATATTGACTAGGTTTTAATTAGTAGCCCTAGAGTTTCATTTGGGCTAACACCAGACCTGTACATTCTGACAGCTAGCCCGAGTTTCCTCTGGCCCTGGTGACTGGTGTACGGGCCCTTCACAGACATGGTGTCAGGACCAGAAGAACTCAGGCTATCTGACAGCTAGATTTCTGGTGCCCAGGGGCTCGATTTCGGGTTTTGAGTAACATATGACATAAGTTAACAACCACAACACTATCAATTAAGAATTCATATTATATTCTGAAATTTGATAAAAAATGGGATAATGACCCCCCTCCCTCCCCAACACCACACAGAACATCAACCCCCTCCCCGACACCACACAGAACATCAACACCCCTCCCCAACACCACACAGAACATCACCCCCCTCCCCGACACCACACAGAACATCACCCCCTTCTCCAACACACACAGAAACATCAAACCCCTGCCCCAACACCACACAGAACATCACTCCCTTCCCGAAACCACACAGAACTCACCACCTCCCAACACCACCCAGAATCATCACCCCTCCCCGACACCACACAGATACATCACCCCCCCTCCACTCACCACACAAGAACATCACCCCCGCTCCCAAAACCACACAGAACATCACACCCCCCCCAACACCACGACAGAACATCAACCCCCTCCCCAAACACCACACAGAACATCACCCCTCCCCAAAACACACCATAAAATCACCCCCTTCCCCAACACCACACAGAACATCATCCCCCCCCCCCCAACACCACACAGAACATCACCCCCTCCCCAACACCACACAGAACATCACCCCCTCCCCAACACCACACAGAACATCACCCCCTCCCCCTCCCTGACACACACAGAACATCACCCCCCTCCCCGACACCACACAGAACATCACCCCCCCTCCCCAACACCACACAGAACATACCCCCCCTCCCAACACCACACAGAACATCACCCCCTCCCAAAAAACCACAACAGAACATCACCCCCCCCCCCACCCCAAAAACCACCAAAACCATCACCCCCCTCCCCAACACCACACCAGAACATCACCCCCCTCCCCAACACCACACAGAACATCACCCCCCTCCCCAAACACCACACAAAACCATCACCCCCCTCCCCAACACCACACAGAAACATCACCCCCTCCCGACACAAACAGAAAAAACACACACCCCCCTCCACCAAACCCACACAAACATCACCCCCCCACCCACAACAACCACAGAAAAACATCACCCCCCCCCCCAACACCACACAGAACATCACCCCCCTCCCCAACACCACACAGAACATCACCCCCCCCTCCCCCAACACCACACAGAACATCACCCCCCTCCCCAACACCACACAGAACATCACCCCCCCTCCCCAACACCACACAGAACATCACCCCCCTCCCCAACACCACACAGAACATCACCCCCCTCCCCGACACCACACAGAACATCACCCCCTCCCCGACACCACACAGAACATCACCCCCCTCCCCGACACCACACAGAACATCACCCCCTCCCCCCGACACCACACAGAACATCACCCCCCCTCCCCAACACCACACAGAACATCACCCCCCCTCCCCAACACCACACAGAACATCACCCCCCTCCCCAACACCACACAGAACATCACCCCCCTCCCCGACACCACACAGAACATCACCCCCCTCCCCAACACCACACAGAACATCACCCCCCTCCCCGACACCACACAGAACATCACCCCTCCCCGACACAACACAGAACACTCACCCCCTCCCCTGACACCACACAGAACATCACCCCCCTCCCCAACACCACACAGAACATCACCCCCCCTCCCCGACACCACACAAACATCACCCCCTCCCCAACACCACACAGAACATCATCCCCCCTCCCCAACACCACACAGAACATCACCCCCCTCCCCGACACCACACAGAACATCACCCCCTCCTCCAACACCACACAGAACATCACCCCCCTCCCCGACACCACACAGAACATCACCCCCCTCCCCGACACCACACAGAACATCACCCCCTCCCCAACACCACACAGAACATCACCCCCTCCCCAACACCACACAGAACATCACCCCCCTCCCCGACACCACACAGAACATCCACCCCCCCCCCCCCCCCCCCTTTATAGGTATTAATTTTTCTACCGACTGACAAGTCCTTGATTTTCTATTTTACAATTTTACAATAGGGTTAACAGTACCTGTATTTAGTTAAAACCACACACAGGTGCATGTGTCTCTTTATTAGATATTTAGAAAAATATGCTTCTTTCTTAATTTACTAGGATTGGATAATATTTTTCTGAATCACTAGTCTAACCTTTGATTAAAGGAAAAACTACCCATCCTTACCATTTTGATAATTAATATTAATGTATGATTGTACATGTATTACTTTCTAAGAGGCAAAATATAAAACACATAAAACGATGCACATACGCCCCTTTCCCTCACCCCAATTACCAACTTAAAATCTCCTACCCTTTCCATTACAGATCATGATCACAGCTATTGTTAACTATTTTGCTCTCCAGGAAATGTATAGTTATGTAGCTAATGTAGTATCATCCAAGGGAAGTAACTCTTAGCCAGAAAAAAACTTATTTTCTGTTATTTTACCATCCATTAGAGGGAGACAATTCAAAACAGCTGCGGTTAAACCTTTACTGGTGGTTGTTGTAGATCCATGGTACATAGAAAATATAATCCAATTCTTTTTCTTTTTGCTGCTTAAAGCCGCATACTCTAAAATAACCTAAAATTCTAGTTACACACATGTATTAATGGCAATCCCAGATGTTTAGTCACGCTCTCCGAATATTAAAATGACCGTTGGATTGGATGCTTGACCGGGGGAATCTTTGCGACATCAGTGTATAAAAATAACTCGCCACATTTATTTTTATCGCGAGATTTGCCATGGAGCCAAGAATGAGGCTACAACAACGTACACGACGCATAAACTACACACATGGCCGTTTGTTTACATATTGAGTATGCATGAACTTGCCTGTTAATGTTTTCATAGCTGTCTGGGTTTTGGCAGGGACATATGATAAGATATATATGTACCTGGTTTTTGCTGGCACATGCTTTCGGCGTTCAGCCATTGTTGTTGTTGACTGATAACCCTCCTGTTGCATTGTGGGACTAATTTGGATGGGAACTTGGTCCATTGGACCAGTTATTATTTTTTTGAATTTCCTCTATACTTTCTGTTGGTGTCATAAATACACATTTTCATCCAGTTTTTGATTCGCAATAACTTGTTAGGTATGGCCTCGACAGAGGTGGTCACCTGGCATCCACAGAGGTGGTCACCTGACCTTCACAGGGGTGGTCACCTGGCCTCCACAGGGGTGGTCACCTGGCCTCCACAGAGGTGGTCATCCGGCCTCCACGGGAGTGGTCACCTAGCCTCCACGGAGGTGGTCACCTGGCCTCCACAGAGATGGTCACCTGGCCTCCACGGAGGTGGTCACCTGGCCTCCACAGAGGTGGTCACCTGGCCTCCACAGAGGTGGTCACCTAGCCTCCACGGAGGTGCACGTTGTCACCTGGCCTCCACGGAGGTGGTCACCTGGCCTCAACGGAGGTGGTCACCTGGCCTCCACGGAGGTGGTCACCTAGCCTCCACGGAGGTGGTCACCTGTCCTCTAGTGAATCCACTCCTCTCTCTAATGGACCCACTCCTCTATCATCTAATTGACCCACTCCTCTGTCCTCTAATTGACCCACTTCTTTGTCCTCTAATTGACCCACTCCTCTGTCCTCTAATTGACCCACTCCGCTGTCCTCTAATGGACCCATTCCTCTGTCCTCTAATGAACCCACTCCTCTGTCCTCTAATGAACCCACTCCTCTGTCCTCTAATAGACCCACTCCTCTCTCTAATGGACCCACTCCTCTGTCCTCTAATGAACCCACTCCTCTGTCCTCTAATAGACCCACTCCTCTCTTTAATGGACCCACTCCTCTTTCCTCTAATTTATCCACTCCTCTGTCCTCTAATGGACCCTCTCCTCTGTCCTCTAATGGACCCACTCCTCTAATGGACCCACTCCTCTATCATCTTATGGACCCACTTCTCTGTCCTCTAATGGACCCACTCCTCTAATGGACCCACTCCTCTGTCCTCTAATGGACCCACTCCTATAATGGACCCATTCCTCTATCATCTTATGGACCCACTTCTCTGTCCTCTAATTGACCCACTCCTCTTTCCTCTAATGAACCTACTCCTCTGTCCTATAACTGGCCAGCCCCTTTTTACTCCATCCTCCTAATCCCTCCTCTGCCTTCTAGCGACATGAACAGGATAAAGTTATATAGATATTTTGTCCATATCAGATAATAACATGATTACTGAATAAAAACAAATAATTCATTATCAAATATTAAAATATTTCTAATATTAACAAATCATTTTTAATACATGAAAAAAAAATGGTTTTTTAATATTGATAAATCATATTGTGATTTTATAATATTAAAATTCAATTTTTGTATTTGAAATGATTTTATAATATAATGAAATAATATAATATTTGAAATGAATTTCAGATTCAATATGGCGGGGGAAGTGGTGCTGGATATAGGTAGCAAGGAGAAGCCAAAAACTTTAAGGGAAAAACTTCGTGACCATTACCATGACAAGAAAGCTGACAGGCGCCACAAAAATGCAGCAAAGATAACGATGAGATGCTTGATGGCAGTCCAGGCTCCGACCCAGCTCTTCATGTTTCAATACTACATTATTCCATACCTGTTTGAAGATTATGATGACTGGACGCAGTATTATCTAAAAGTTTTCATCACATACTTGGCTATCCAGGGTGTTTCAAACTTTTTGTGTACAATATTATATGATACAAGTCTCCCAAAGGATAAAGATCGTCCCGACGTACCAGGACTGAACCAGCGCTGGGAAAATCCACCTGATCATTTTGTGTCAATACACACAAGCAGTCAGAATGGATATGCTCTTCCAACGCAGTCACAAAATGTTGAAGTTACTGGGTTTGAGGTGGAAATATTGTGAAATTTGTAAAATGTACAAACCCCCTCGCACCCATCATTGTGATACATGCCAAGCATGTATCTTAAAACGTGATCACCACTGTTTCATGGTTGGGAATTGTATCGGTTTTAAAAACCAGAGATATTTTCGTGGTATTGACATTTTATGCAGTACTTGTTGGGTTGCTGGGGGGATATTTCCAATACCGATACCTCCTGGTGTACTACTGTCCGATAAGTTTACTCCTGGACGGACTTTATACCCCCAGTAGCATTCTACCGCTGGCTGTTCGGGACTGTAGACACAATGTCTCTACACATATGTGTCATGATTTCTCAGGTCTATCTTGAATTCCTCTTTGGGTTTTTCGGCTTTGCTTATTTCACCTCACAAATCTCCATAATTGCCCAGGGAAAGACTCTTTATGAGCTTGCAAAATCCATTCCTATTCGAAACTTAAATAGTGTGAATCATAACTTTCGATCTGTGTTTGGTGACTTTTGGATTCTAAATTTCCTTTTTCCAATGCAGCTGATTTTCCGTCAGAGAGAAGATGGCAGAAGATGGGAAGGTGTCAAACTAGATCATAACGCAAATCTTCAGGAAAAAAACAACTAAAGCAACTAAAAAAAAGATGATGCATGTTATTGCGTTATGTTTACATTTGCTCCGCATTTTCCCATAGACACAATGCTAAGAGGCTGTTGCTGTCATACACCTATAACACCCATTGCCTCAGGCTATAACACCCAGTTGGTCATGTGACATTAGAAAAGGCGGTAATTTTTGTGTTGTTTCAGTTTTCAAAATTGATGAAAATGGAAAGGCAATGAAAATATAGGTTTTGAATTGGCTTGGTTTGTTTTTGTTTAACGTCCTATTAACAGCCAGGGTCATTTAAGGACGTTCCAGGTTTTGGAGGTGGAGGAAAGCCGGAGTACCAAAACCACCGGCCTACGGTCAGTATCTGGCAACTGCCCCACGTAGGTTTCGAACTCGCAACCCAGTTGTGGAGGGCTAGTGATAAAGTGTCGGTACACCTTAACCACTCGGCCAAGTATTGAACAGTGGTTTTAATGTTGTTATAATGTTCAAAATGTATGGTGGGCAAATGCAGTAAAGTTATCCGAATTGGTTTCCATGGCATCTAACCACCGTACATCTTGCTGCCATATGGACTATTTACACAATAATAAACACTATTCATTGCTAAAACTCCAGTGGCCGAGTGGTTAAGGTGTCCTGACACTTTATCACTAGCCCTCCACCTCTCGGTTGCTAGTTCGAAACCTACGTGAGGCAGTTGCCAGGTACTGACCGTAGGCCGGTGGTTTTTTTTGGGTACTCTTGCTTTCCTCCACCTCCAAACCTGGCACGTCCTTAAATGACCCTGGCTGTTAATATGACGTTAAACAAAAACAAACCAAACCAAACTAAAATAATATGCCAGAGAGAATTATAGTTTGATACTTCAGAAATATTTTCATCTTTTAGTAGTGTTTATTATGGTTAATTAGACAAGGAATCTTGATTTTAAGAGTCCTTCCATGACAAAGGCCAAAACTTTCAGGGTAGGTACACAAATATGGGGGTCAGGGTAATCGGAACTCATTAATTTTAAAACTTCAAATCCAAACTTAATTTATTAATACATAAAAATCAACAATAAAATAAGGTAATCAGGGTATCGGGTATTTTGTAAACAAAAAATAATATGTCCAGCATCCAGTATAAACAGTTATTGCATATGAAAGTATATAATGGTGTATACTGTACCTTTATGCTTATGATGCATTTTGGATGAATTTCATCTGGAGTTATGTCCCTTTCTGACTTTCGTATAGCATTTTGTAGATGTAAAATAAATTACTCTGGAGGAATGTCCTTTTTCTGATAGCATTTTGTTTGAATAGCGGTTCAAGTGCTCTTAAGTACACTTCAGCTTTTTTGAAGGTTATTTATTTAAACAAATCTACACACATCTTATGTATAGCACCAGTGATTTTTATATTGAGATGAGTTTCCCTAGAGATCTATATACGTGATGATATGTACTCAATTTTTTTTTTCTGATATTTAATATTCTCTAATCTAACATAGTTATGTTCCATTTTCTCAATTTCATTTAAATGTGATACATATGTACTTTTACTTACCTTTAACGTACATATATAAAAATGTGATATGTTCATTGAGAAATAGCATTTTACCTCAGTGCCTGTGCATTTCTCTACCATGATTTAACTACTGGTAGTAAGCGAAAAAAAGTCGAAAGGTCAAAGATTTATAGTTATATACATGTATAGATATAATAATATATATATATGTTTTTAAATCTTTAATTCGAAATGCAACTATAAGGTATATAGTTTTCACCAAAAAATTAAACTTATGCAATGTTTATTTATTTTACATAATGCTTAACATTGAGAAAAGGTGATTTCAGATGTAGGATGAAATTATCATTAAAGTTTTCCAGCGAAGGTTAAATTTATAGATGTCTAAAATTTACAAAATGAAGAAAAAATAGGGAGAAACATTGATGAATTTGTATCAGAGGTTCAAATTTTTGAAATTTCTGATTTTCAGATTTTGCTAAAAATACTAAAAAGTTATGCATAAAAAAAACCCAAAAATGTACAAAATTTGGACATTTAGCACTGATATACAAACTATATAAGTAATATCATGTAGATATTTAAAGTGATATTTTAGATTGCTTTTCAGGATTGAAGACAAAAGATTGGGGTGGCAGTATTTAGTTTCTGCACACTTACTTGAAATTCAATTTGGCTATAATCATGGCCATTGACCCAACTCAAACTTCAAACACATGCTTGGAATTGTTTTCCAAGAGTTAGATGACTTTTACTTCAAATAGAATATTGGTCTGTGCATAGTTGCACAGTTCTATTTGTAGTTAAGTTCCTTTGAGACATATTAAAAAACATAAGCAGCACTTCCTTACAGAAAAAATAAAATAAAATTGATTTTTCAGTCTAAAGGTCGAAGTTCAAGGTCATTGCCACTGTGAATTAAAGTATTACTCAGTATTTCCACACAAGATCTTTTGTCTGCATATTGTAAAAGTAGAGAGTATAAGGTCACCTTACTAGCTCAGACTAGCAGGAATTTCTCTTTGTCCAAATGTTAAGACTTTGCCTTGGGGGGGAGAGGTTGATAATTTGATCCCTAGTGCAGACAGGGTATTTTTCATTACTCCTTCCAGTAACAATATCAACCTAAAATTCACTCTGTGGTTCCATCATTGCTTGTTGGAGATTGCTTTTTTTTTGGATATGAAGTTCAAAGGTCAAGGTCAATGTCACTATAAATATGAAATTTCTTTCTTTCTGGTTATTTCAGTTTTGTTATGATTCAATATTGAGAATGGGTTGCATGGGGTTTGCATAACATAGTGTTTAATCCAATTTTAGATTGCATGGGAAAAAAGTGCTTGGTAAGTTGTCTTCCAATAGTTGCTGAAGATCTTCATCGCTGACATCACTGGCCGTCCCAGTAAAATGTGCTTATATAACAAGGGAAATTTCCAGTATCTATTTTTAACGAGGGGAATTCCAGTATTTATTTTAGAATGTTAATGCAAGTTTTCTGGTGTGCGACACCAGTTGTAAAACTGTCCTGTTACCTGTCAGCCATAAAAATCAACCATTTTAGGTGTCATTAAAAAGTCAATAATAATACAATTGTGCCATACATTTTTAGTGAAATATTTTTGTACAGTCTGCAAATTTACAATTCTTGTTTCTGTAATAAGTTTAAACTTAAGTGTCATTTTATAGTCACAATATAATAGTTGTCAGCAGTTTAATCCGGAAACCTTCATAATGTTTCATAAATATAATTTATTTTTATTTTTTTCTTTGTTACTTATATTGATACCATTTTTTTTACAGTTTTATTATAATTCTAGATATCATTGTGCTATAGGTTATAAATAGAATTTATATATTTGTGAATTTGCAATATGTTCAGAACATTTGATTGAGTCTGTAGTTTTGATCATAGGAATTCAATGACACAATCCAAACCTACAGTCCATATAATATATAATAAAAACTGTGGGTTGGGAATTTGTATCAAGTCCCTGTGGTTTGATTGATTGATAATGAAAAAACCTAAGTGACTTATTTTTAAAAATATAATTTACATTTTTGGAAATATGCAATTTCCTTTTGTACAATTTTCAACAAAAATTTGATGTTTAAATCTAGAAATCTGTGTGCCATATTTCAAAAATATGATTTATTTGTGAATTTACTATTTATACAAAAATTCTCAGTTTAATTCATTTGTCAGGAATTTTTATTTTAACCTAGAAATATGATGTGCCATATTATACTTTCAAAAATAGGATTTATTTATTTGTGATTTTGTGGTATCTTTTTGTATTTTTGTCAGCAAATTGATAATAAAAATCTTGAAATATACATGTATGTGCCATATTTTAAAAATATGATTTACTGATGTTTATTTATGAATTTACAAATCTCTGTTTGATATGTTTTTCAGCATTTTTATATAAATATATACAGTAAAGCTATGTGCCATGTTCTAAAAGCATAATATATTTTCCTTTTAGTTTACTATCTATATTAGTGTACAGCATCAATCCTGATGTTAATCTGTGTGCTATATTTCAGAAATAAAATCTCTATCCTTGCATATTTACTGTTGTAAAGTCTTCATTGTAACTAGTTTTGATATAAGATTCAGTTTGAATGTCACAAGCATCTTTACAGCTTTAACTGTTGAAAGTTATGCTCCAGACAACATTGTTTTGAAAATTTGGGTAATTGATTGACCTTTGAACTGAAAGTGCAATGTGCAGCACCTGGTAACACAGCGAATGTGGGTGTCAGAGCGAATGTGGGTGTCAGAGTGAATGTGGGTGTCAGAGCGAATGTGGTGTCAGAGCGAATGTGGGTGACACAATGATTGTGGGTGACACAGAATGAGGGTGACACTGAATGGTGGTGAAACTGCAAAAGTGGGTGATACAGCGAATGTTGGTAACAAAGCAACTGGGTGACAGTATTTATGGGTGACAGTTACTGTGGGTGACACTGCTCCTAAGCGTGACCCAGCGACAGGATCGCATATATGTTTCTGATTTCATGAGATATCTTGATATAACTGTTCAAAAGTTATGTCCCAGATAATATTGTGTTACAGCAAAACCATATGATTTAACCTTGGCATTTAACATGTGACTTTGCTTCATTATCATATAATGAACTATAAAAATATACTTTGCAAGATATATAAGGTATTTCTGGCTAATTCTTTTTTTTTTTTTTTTATTTTTTAATTTTTCAAGATTTTTTTCATAAATACAAAACATTTGAAACATATATGCACACACATTCTCACTCTTACACCCACAGTAACTATACTTATGATTCATCATCATCATCATCATCATCATACATAATCAAACATCATCATCATCATATCAGCATCATCATCTTCATCATCATCTTACTCCTCATCATCATCGGTTCATCATCACCACCATCATCATCATCATCATCATCATCATCACCCTCATCACCATCCATTCATCATCATCATCATCATCATCATCAAAAGAATCACACTTAATCATCATCATCATCATCTATCATGATATCATTATCCATACATAAATTATTATCATTTTTTTCATCACAATAAAACATCATCATCCTTATCATCACACAAAAAACATCATCTTCATCACGATTATTTTAAACTTGAACCACAAGCCTCACATCTACTTACATGATTTACATATTAATTAACACACATACATAACCTAACCTAAATTTATACAGAGTGAGAAAGAAGCAGACAGACATACCATCACACAGACAAGACAGACAGATAGACACAGACAGACGCACCATTACACAGACCTACACACACACACACACTTCGACACCGACAGACACACACATAGACGCACCATCACACAAGACAAAACAGACACACGCACAGACAGACGCATAACCGGACACACCATCACACATAGAACGCACACACACAAAGACAGACAAAAATAAACATGACTGAAGCATGGGAGAAAATTTCTTTAAATGGTAAAAATAAAAGTAATGGAAAGGAGCTAGAACAGGCGATGTCAGTCTTTGGGGACCTAAAGCTATATATGCAAAGAGGAACTATCTTTTTCAGATGACTATAAATCTAGAACAGGTTTCCATTTCTTCCAATTGAGTTCAAATTGCCTTTTAATTTTCTCACTTTTATGTAATTAATGTATTGTTGAATAGAAAAATGATCTTTGATGACATTAATAAGCGCATAAAGATTTAAAGAGTTGCTGAGACATCTAGTTTTATAAATATAATGCTTGATAAGAATTAAAATTTCGTTATCAACATTACTGCAGTACTGTGATACTATACCAAACAGGAAGGATTCTTTATTGTAAGCAAACGGAATTAAAAGTATATCAAGTAGTGCTTCAAATCTCTGTAATAGTGACTGAACCTCTTGGCATTCCCATAAGCAATGCACTATTGTTTCACGCTCCATACAACATAAGTTACATAAAATACTAGGACTTAAGTTTATTTTAAAAAGGAAAGTGTTTGTTACCAAAATATGATGTATAATTCTCATTTGGAACCACTGTAATTTAGAACTTTTGGTAACTATAAAAGGAAGTTTGAATATTTTGGCCCATTTATTTTGATCAATAATGAATTCTTGGTTCCATTTTCTTGTTCCAGTAGGTATGGATATTGGCGCAATAAGGCATTTATAAAAATCTTTTGAACCCTTTTCACTCTTAAAAAATATGTCAAATAGAAAAGGTAGAAAAGGCTGTTGAGGTCTTTGAATCAGGTAATCAAATTTTTTCAAAAAGCGCTTGATAGCTGAAACTAGTCCATGGTATTGGAGAAAATTTCTGTTTATAGTTCGAAAATTATGTCTGAACTCTTCAAAAGAAAGAAAAGCTAAATCATCTGAATCTTTAATTAAATCATTTATTGTTAATATGCCCACATCAAACCAGTTTTGATAAAAAACATACTTGTTGTTTACCTTGATATCATTATTATACCAGATGGGTGATTTTAAAATTGAGTCTGGTTTTGGAAGCCTAATAGAATCTGAATTATTAAGCCTATTTAATGATTTAAACACGTCCCTCCAAAAAAAGTTTTTACAATTGGATCTACACAAATCAATACATTCCTTTCCACAGTTACATAGTTTTCTAATTCTGGCTAATTCTATATCAAACGACTGGACTTGTCCCAGTGGTCCAACACTCCATCCTTTAGCAGTTACAAGATTCGTTTGTAGAGGGACGAACTTAATGCTCATGTAAATAGTAAATCAGGTGATATTTATCCAGATTAAAAATTACTATTCTGTTGCAATTAAACAGAAATTACTTTACCAATTGTTAATACCGGGTATGTGTCATGGCTATCCATGGGTCTTGATTTTGACATTTTATTTGTTAACCTTCCTGTTAATTTCGGCAAAACAAGCATTAAATGCAAGTTTCAGGAGAACAAATAAAGCTCATATAGATCAGACATATTGCACAAAATAACCATGTCGTGTTTCTATAGCAGGTAGTGCGAGCGCTTGTTTGACCAGATTTTACTTTATAAAAGCTTAAACGTCGATTCTCTTTTTACCATGAAATGCAAATTGGCATATAGGGAGGCATTTCAATCTTCAAAAACGCTCTTATCAGACACTATAAAGAACTCTGATTATAGCAAGTAGTCCGTCTTTAGGGAAAATAGTTCAGCAGTAGAGTTTTAGGTTAAATATTCTGATTTCTGAAAATAGACCCAAACTCCACTATTTAACTTTTTGTCTCGAAAAAAACATTCCTCTTACTGTGCCCAGATGTGTTGATAGTATCTAATATGGGCATTTTTAGTAATTGAAATGCCTCCTTATATGTCATATTTGTGCATTATTATTCATAGCCGCCATTTGCATTTCAAGGTCATAGGAGAATCGACGTTTATGTTTTAATAGAGTAAAATCTGGTCAAACAAGCGCTCACACTACCTGCTATAGACACTTGTGACCATAACGGCATGGATATTTTGTGCAATATGTCTGATCTACATGAGCTTTATTTGTTCTCCTGAAACATGGTTTTTATTTCTGTTTTGCCGAAATTAACTGGTAGTATATAACAAATTAAATGTCAAAATCAAGACCCATGGATAGCCATGAAACATTTTAACAATTGGTCAAGTTACATCTGTTTAATTGCTACAGAATAGTGATATTTTAATATGGATAAATAACACTTGATTTACTATTTACATGAATCTTAACATGAACAAATTGCAAAGTCGCATTTCTATAAAAAAAAAAAAAAAAAAAAAAAACTTTGTCCAGCTGTACCTATATCAACACACAAATTGGATAAACCTTCAATTCTAAAAAATATCTCATGTCCTGCACTATCTTTATGGACTCAGAAATTGGTGATTTTTTCTGTCTGTAAAATGACCTGCTATACTGTTCACCCGACTACACCGCCGTTCATTTCGACATGCAACAATATTATCCGTCGCCAAGTTTACTTTATTTGATGAACCACCTGTATGCTACAAGCATATTTTTTCACATTTTGGGCCATACGATTAGACAGGTTTCACTTCATATACTGAAAACATAAATATTTTAGCGGTGTTCTTATTTTAGGGGTTGTCACGCTGAATCCTTCCACTAAATTACAATGTTGCCAATGGTAGCTCCTATATATTGTTTTCTGCAGTACCTATGGGTGAGACCATTTAGCATTACGGCTTCTTTGTGTAAATGTGTTTATGTGAAACTAAGTCCACCAAAATATATCAGGTACCGTACAACAGGAAAAGTAACAATCAGTACTATATGTTTCAGATCCAACATGGCGGGGAATGTTGCGGTGGAGATTAGCCCTGAGGAGAAACTAGAAAAGCTGAGGTTCCATCATTATTCGCTGAAGATAATTCTGCGACTGTTGATGGCGTTCGAAGCTCCATCCCAACTTTTCATGTTTCTTTACTATATAATCCCTTACCTGTTCGAGGACTACTCACAGGGAACTCGGAATGTCCTCAGCTTCTTCGTAATCCTTGGCACCGTGGAAGGCTTGTATAATTATTTCTGTGTAATCCTCTGCGACCCGTCTGTTCCCAAGAAAGTTCAACGAAATAAACACCAATCAAATTCACAGGATCGGCCAACTACATCAAATCACATGACAAATTCCACCTATCAAAATGGAGTATCGATTGACCTCTACCCCGATCACTATGACGACGATTTGGGTCTACAATGGCGTTACTGTGATAAGTGCGAGTGCGACATGCCGCCGAGGTCGTGGCATTGCGACATTTGTCAGGGATGTATATTAAAACGCGACCACCACTGTTTTATGGTAGGGAACTGTATTGGTCTCAACAACCAGAAGTACTTCGCTGTTCTGGCATTGTATGCCCTTCTGTGTGGATGGGTTGGCGGTTATTTTCAGTATAAATACCTGCAGACATTTTACTATCCGGAGAGCTGGTCTTGGACAGATTTCCTTCCACCGTTTACAATGTACCGCTGGCTGTTCGGTCGGTGGCCCGCCCTGACATTTCATATCGTTGTAATGATTTGTCAGATTTATCTAGAATTTTTATTCGGAACTTTTGGGTTTTTATATTTTACATTCCAAATGACCGTTATAGCGAAAGGATACACAGCATTTGAAATGGCCAAAATGATGCCGGTTAGAAATACCAACTCCAGAAACTTCAATTTTCGCACTGTGTTCGGAGACTATTGGGCACTCAATTTCGTATTACCTATGTCGTACTTTTTCCCGCCTAAAGTCGACGGCATTAAATGGGAAGGGGTGAAAATAGATCATAATGCATAAGATGTATTTCCTCAGGTGTTGAAGAATATTTTATACAATCAGAAATAGCAGAGACCTACACCAAATTATATATATATATATATAGGGCAAAGAAGTAATTACAACAGTGTGGACAATGAAAATATTAAATTTTCGAGGCAATCCGCCCCATTTCTTATTTGCTCAATATTAACATTTCAAGTAATTCGTATCAGACATACGTTTACAAACTATACAGTAAGATTTAGTACTAGTATTTGAAATTGGTTCATTGATTTGAAATACATGATGTACATTGTATAACGGATTTATAACCAATGTGTTTCGAAGCATATTTATACATTTTGTATTTATATTAACTTAAATTATTGTTTGAAACATGTATAAACTCTATTTTTATGATGTACAGCATAATATTTATCACTAGAAATATAAAAGTGAGGAAATCTCTATTTACAGATTTTTTAATAAGTATTTACTCTACAGGGACCACAGAACCAAATCAAAAATAGATTGTGGGTTTTCTCCGTTTGGCCAGAAGATTTAATAGGAAGGTGAATGCATCGGGGCCTATTGATTGGATATTTAGGTGAGGGAAGTTTCCAAAGTTTTATGTGTGGGCTGGGCAATAATACATTTAGATGTAAAATATATAGAAAAAAAGTTATTTTTGTCCTAGCCTGTTTTTGTCAGGGGGAGTTAATTAAGTGTGTATTTTGTTGTAAATTTAGATGGATTTTTGGTGCTGAATTCAATACAAGAAGGACAGTGGTAAACGTTAGCATTATCGTCTATGGGAAATCATTTGGTTCCGTAGTTCCTACAGGGATACGACAATCCCATACAACATACCATTAGAACCCCTATTTCTCTATATTGGCCTGAAGTCAATTCAATTCGACATACTATGAGAACCCCTATATCTCAATATTGGTCTGACGTCAATTCTATTCAAAATACCATGAAAGCCCCTCAATCTCTATATTCCTCTGATATCAATTCAATTCTACATACAACGAGAACCTCTTCATCTCTATATTGTCTGAGGTCAATTCAACGTACGTATCACACATTACACAAACAAATAATAGGGATGTCAAACAGCAATTCTTTTATCAATAAATATGTAAATATTATTGTACAGTTTTATGCCTGCATTTTTACATGCCTGTCAAATTTGATGAAAGGAATTTTTGTAAAAGGTATTGCCCTTTGTTTATATATGATTTTCTATTCTTCGACAACTTGTATTTATTACATATATTGCTTCCATGAACAGTCTTTTGGTTCGACTATTGATGTAAATGGTTTTGCCCTTTGTTTATTTCTAGCACTTGAATCTTGTTCTTTATAATCAGGATTGATATCAGGTTGACTTCAATGTGCTGGGAGACCAACTCCTGATTACTTGTTTTTTTGTTTTGTTTTTTTAACTTTTGAGAAAATAGATATTGAATTGGTACGGACAGTTTGGGACAAGAGCATGGCACCTTAACACTCATAAGGTGACACAAGTTTATCTGAATGCAAAATTGTATATCATATTGTATGGCATTCGAAGGGCGTATATTTTCCGTCGAGTCCAAAGATTGGATATTCATCAATACACAGATGTTATCATTTTATATTTGATGTCTTGGAAGATTATCCAAGATCTATATTAGTATCATTCATCATGTCGAAAATAACATCAGAAACAACATTGATGGTTTAATGCTGGACGAGACATGAACTTGACGTGTCTCTTGTCCAAACTCAACTAATACTACCAGGTAACTTTTGTAATTAGATATTTATTATTTTGTATAGAGTCTTAATATTATATATTTTTGAAGTATATCAATACCCCAATCAAAATACAGATCAACAAAGTAATGTGATACTATAAGTAAATCAACATATGTCGTACATAATTATTGTATCTATGTGTATATGACAATCAATGTAAAAATAATTCTTGGACTCCATGTCCAAGCTGATACCACGTTCATACCTTTGTGCAATTTTACTTAAGTTATATTCATATGATTTCGTTAACGTATTGGTAGAAATGTCAGCGGACACAATCAACTGTTTTTACCTATATACCTATATATATTGTTATTCAGCATGTGTTCCGATACTTTGCTGTCTCTATGACATATAGCTGGCCTGCTTTCCAGTGAATAAGCCAATGTATTTTTTTTGCATACATATGTATGTCATTAGTGTAATCTACCCCTTTTTTTCGCCAGTCAGAAATCTTGTCCTCAACATCTTGAACTTAAAACCATTCAAAATATATGTTTTCCCAGTATCTGAATTTGGTTTAATTTTCTATGAAACTCGGCTCAAAGGTTGAACTTCTAAAACTCTTTTAATAAAATCTCATATGGAATGAAAATTCATTTAAGATCATCCGATACCTATATTTATTGTTAAAGCATGTGTTCTGACACTTACTCTTGTTTAACCATGAAAGTTTATTTTCAATGGTTAATTATTTTTAAAGATTTAATGAAAGTTTTAAACAAACAAAAAGATGCTCTAAGAAATTTTCATGATTTTAGCTATCCTCAAAATTTAAATATCGGCGAAAAATATAACTCCCTGTTATCAGCATTATTATATAACTGTTGATGAGAAAAATGCTATTACGTTTTCATATATTTACTTCTGTTGATAAGATCAATATTATTGCGTTTACATATATCTACACCTGTTGATAATATAATATTACTACGTTTTGTGATACTATATGACTGTTGATCTATACACCTGTTGTTAATTTGTTTACACCTGCTTTGATATTTTGTGTACACTGCTTCAACGTCTCTATGTAAATACGTAAATTCCACAAGCATTACACAGGCAAAATGTTTTCATGTCAAATCAGGTCAATTTCAGGTCAATATGTTTTTCAGGTCAAATTGACCTTAAGACATTTTGCCTGTGTATATATTTTAGAATAATAAAGTCAATGATGTAGCAACATGTTTTTTGGACTTGTTTGATATCTGGAAAATAGCTTGAATATAAATTATTACCGAGATATAGCAAAGTGTCCTTTAAATAAACCGCAAAGAGGTTTATGAGTGTACGCTCGTGTTTTGCTTTGTTTTTGCTTTTTGTGTAATAGGCCCAAATCATTAGAATATATTCAAATTAATCCTGATATTTTAATTCTTTTTATGTATACACAATCCCTGTGAAGGGCCACTTTTATTGTTGAACTCTTTTTTTCTCTTGGAAATGACAACGCCACAGTATCAGTCAATCAACGCCGACATTACAAACGGCAACGTTTGGGACAGTAACATGAATTTGGAAGCTTATTACAAGCAAGGTTAAATTATTTGACGTACCTCAGTGTTGAGACAGAAACTGCCCACTGAATGTTATTTGATACATCATCTGTCCGAAGTAAGCAGATATAGAGGTTACACAACTAGCGGTTGTTGTATATGGTATTTCTTTCACTCGGAGTTAGTAATTTTTCAAAAGTTACAAAAACACGAGTGTTGTCTATAGCTCAGCAGGCACAAGGGGCAAAGTGAGCTTATGTCGTTGTGCGGCGTCCGTCGTCAGGCGTCCGCCCGTTGTCAACATGTTGTATTTAGTGAGGATATCTGGCCAATAGCATGCTGGGATAAAGGATTATTAAAATTGTTCAAATATATCACCTACTTTAAAGGTAACGGGGTAATTGATTAGTCCTTAGATTGTGAAACTTACTGAAGCGAAACCCGTCTGTCCTTGAGGTCGACCGTTTGTCAATAAAGTAAAAGATCTCAACCCATCAGATCAAGTGCAATGCGTTCAATTCAGTTTTTTCCAGATTCAAAGGTACAATTTAGAATATTCTCTCCCTATGTGTAATTTTTTTTTTTTAACCAGAGGATGCTCCATAGTAGATCTACACAAACTCTCAAATAACAAATGTTTTCATACATAGTAGACGAGACTAAATGAAAATATATTGTAATTCTGTATTGCTGAACTTGAATCGAACTCGTTTAATACATAATTATTGGCGCGATAACGAAAATAACAACTGGTAACAAGAGAGTAATATAAACTAAAATTTACATTGTCAATTCTAACAATGATCTGTACAATTATATTGGTTTAATGACAAATACATATTTAACAGTGATGAAAATTGATCAATACTTCAATTCACTGCGTTTTCCTCATATCAACAGATCTTGATCATGATTAAACATTTGATCTGATATCTTTTGTAAGAAGAATTTCATCTCAGAATTTCATTTGTAATAAAACCCGCTAAACAGTTGTTTGATGTTTATTCTGTTTCTCAGGAGATTGTTGTTAGTACCTCGCTTGTGTCTTCCTCTATATGTCTAGTCTTAGGTATGTGTCAGTATCCCAGTGTACTTTGAATGTAACGCAATTAGTAGCCTTGGCTAGCGAAGATGCCTCCGTAGATATGCCTGTCCATGGTATATAGGTATATCTCTGTCTGTGTTTCTCTCCAAAGTCTTTCTCTGTCGAGGGTCAGATTTATGTATATAAATTTGCCTCTAGCGAATATGATTCCATGTAACAGTTGGAATTTTGCTTCCGTTTATAACCGTCATATCTTATTCAAACTTGAGTATTGAGTAGCCCCCTCGGGCATAGTGTTATGTTTGTTACCGATGAATAGGCCTACCATGTCCAAATTGGAAACATCTTTGGATTTGCGAGCACGTGTCTTTTCTTTACATAGCGCATCCTTGTAAATGCAAGGGTGTTCCCAACCTGTTGTATGTTTCAGTGATTTGTTGAATCGCATATGTATGAAAACGTATGGAAGAGTTACGTCCCCTTGTCAATATTGTTGATGCACCTTTTTTGATGCAAGCGAATCATCTAAAACAAATGTTATTAACCAAATGAAATTATCAACCAAATCATGAAATTACAAACACTTCGCGGAAGTAGAAAGTGTGATGCTTCCAATGAGTTCCAAATGGTTCCACACCGAATAATACTACAGGTGCTGAAGCCGAAACACTTAATAAGAGAGGAACATTGATGAAAACCATGAGAACGTGTTATGGTCAACATCATGATCTTATGTCTAAATATTCGATGTCCTTGTGCGATACGAATTTCGACGTTCCGTTGTCACCACCCTAGTTTATCATATAAAAGATGTTACTAAACCTGGATTTGACGGATTTGCAAGGCATGTATCGTTGATGAAGCAGAATACGCTCACTTTCCCGGAACGCATGTTCCTGTATTTGTATAAGGGTCCCAACCCTGCTATATATTTTGTTTGTATTTTCGTCCTCGCTTTATCTATTTTGAGTTGGAGCAATAATTTGACTTATCAGTATTGTCTGCTTGCTAGTCTATTATTAGGTGTCGCAATACATTGCAGTGTTTTACTTTCAAATATAAATTAATGACAGACATTGTATTCAGATGTCAGACATCGATTTCTGACTACAGTAGTGAAAACAAAAGCAAACATCAAGATATAAATTATTTTTCATTTGTTGTATTTTCAATACAGAAAATATTTTGTGACCATCACAGTCTAGCAGGAGTTACATATTGAGTTTATACAGAATTCTTTGGCTGTCAGAAGCTTGTGTCTAATCTCTGGCAGATAATCATCTAAGGTAACAAATTCATTCGTACGTATTTAGCACAGTTACATACAAAATACATACATGTAAAGCATAACATCAAAAAGGAATCGCATCCTACCTTGAATAACAAAAACATTATACAATCAATAATGAATACATTCAAACCACAAAAATGATATGAAGTAAACTATCAATGATGGGAATGTACTATCAATAACGGGAACGTACAACCAATAACGGGAATGTACAAATAATAACGGGAATGTATAGTACCGTCATTAATGGGATTAACTACCAGTAATGGGATGTACCATCAGTAATGGGGATGTACCACCAGTAATGGGATTAACCATCAGTAATGGGGATGTACCACCAGTAATGGGATTAACCATCAGTAATGGGGATGTACCATCAGTAATGGGATTAACCATCAGTAATGGGGATGTACCATCAGTAATGGGGATGTACCACCAGTAATGGGATTAACCATCAGTAATGGGGATGTACCACCAGTAATGGGAATGTACCATCAATAATGGGATTAACCATCAGTAATGGGGATGTACCATCAGTAATGGGGATGTACCACCAGTAATGGGATTAACCACCAGTAATGGGATTAACCACCAGTAATGGGGATGTACCACCAGTAATGGGATTAACCATCAGTAATGGGGATGTACCACCAGTAATGGGGATGTACCATCAGTAATGGGGATGTACCACCAGTAATGGGGATGAACCACCAGTAATGGGATTAACCATCAGTAATGGGGATGTACCATCAGTAATGGGGATTAACCACCAGTAATGGGATTAACCACCAGTAATGGGGATGTACCATCAGTAATGGGGATGTACCACCAGTAATGGGGATGTACCACCAGTAATGGGGATTAACCACCAGTAATGGGATTAACCATCACTAATGGGGATGTACCATCAGTAATGGGGATGTACCACCAGTAATGGGATTAACCATCACTAATGGGGATGTACCATCAGTAATGGGGATGTACCATCAGTAATGGGGATGTACCACCAGTAATGGGGATTAACCACCAGTAATGGGATTAACCATCACTAATGGGGATGTACCATCAGTAATGGGGATGTACCATCAGTAATGGGGATGTACCACCAGTAATGGGATTAACCATCAGTAATGGGGATGTACCACCAGTAATGGGATTAACCACCAGTAATGGGGATGTACACCAGTAATGGGGATGTACCACCAGTAATGGGATTAACCATCAGTAATGGGGATGTACCACCAGTAATGGGATGTACCATCAGTAATGGGGATGTACCACCAGTAATGGGGATGTACCACCAGTAATGGGATTAACCATCAGTAATGGGGATGTACCACCAGTAATGGGGATGTACCATCAGTAATGGGGATGTACCACCAGTAATGGGATTAACCACCAGTAATGGGGATGTACCACCAGTAATGGGGATGTACCACCAATAATGGGAATGTACCATCAATAATGGAAATTTACTATCAGTAATAATAATACATTTGGATATCAAAACGGTAAGGAATATCCCTTTCTCTACATATTAATTATCCCACATTCCCAACAAAAAGTCTTCAATAACAATGGCATGAGAAACGAAGCTTCCGTAGACTTCTTTTTGACATTTTACAAACAATCAATGACATATAACCTACATACATATATAAATGGTTCATAGATATAACAGCGTATTTACATAAGGCTTTGTACGGTATCCTTCACAATAACCACACCAACTATCGATCGAATTGTCATTTCTGTCACGGAAAGAAAAAAGGTAATACAAAAAAATGTATTGTTTTATCCAATAATTCAAGACATAACATAGTACCAAATTAAACCTTCAAGTAATCACAGCATTTCTGACTAGTCTAAAACCTAAATATGAATTAATTGATGTAAATAATAACTAATAATAAAACCTTTCACCAACATAAAACATAGCCTATCCATAGAACTGTAATGATATACCATTGCTGAATAATTAACTTGGTGTACTTTTTTCAGGTTTGATAGTATTACGTAGCAGCAATAAACATAAAAGCTGTTAATTTTTCACCAAACCTCTATAAAAATGCCTGTAACCTGATGATATATAAATAGGGTTTTATCAAGTTATGTACATCAGTTAAATCAAAACGTTCAATAATGCAACATATACTGGATAAAACGTATTTCATAGTCTAACATTTCATGGTTGATACAGATCATAGCTCCTTAAAATTAGTCAGTTAACCATTGAATCAATACAAATCAGCACGTTAAAAATATCACAGACAAACCGTACCAATATTGGTCACCATCAATGGTAGTACATTGAGCAACAAGTGATAATATCACAGTAGAACAAATAACGTTGGTTGGCAATTTGGCGACCAGAGCTAAAACACCAATATAAACGGAGGTCGAACTCTATAATCGATCTGTACACTTCAGTTGGCAGTAGTTAGAGGGGAGTCTTCACGCTCCTCTAGTTTAACATTGTATGTAGTATTTGTAAAGATATAAACTAGAGATTTTTAAGGATTAAAAGTATGTCCTTGAATTATAAACTATCTATGTAAAACTTCATTTTAGCAATTGGTGACTCTTAATGTCAATAAAATATTATTGAATATGATATTACAGGTAATACACCATTGTTAGTCATAGTAACATGTCTTAAAAGTCATTATCATAACAGTATTCCTAATATTGGATTATGGAAGTGTTTGATATCGCTATGGTATTCCCACTTTAATGTTTCTTCGTCCTACATTGCTTATGTCTATAAAAATAATTATTAAGTTCAGGTAATATCCATACCTATTAATAGCAGTCGGACTGTTTCCTTTGTAAATGACACCTCTTTTGTATCATTTTCTCTTACACTATCATATGAAGCATGTTTTCATGTTATCTGCTTTGATTGTTGGGCAAATTACCGTAGCATGACTTGTCATGTTTTAAATCACGAATTTGAGATTAAAACTATTTCAAATTGAAATAAAATATTCTTTTCCTAACTAGCTACTAATTTTAACTTTAAAAATACTAAATATATTTCAGCACTGACTTAAGCATATAGATATCATCAAAACAAGGAGCCCCGGATTCATTAAACATTTTCTAATGAAACGTTAACCAGTGTATAAACGTAAAAAAGGCCCGACTAAATGCACATTTTTGTAAAATGAACAACAAATGACGTATGTATAATTCAATTACCATCCAAAATTTTAAAGTATTAACTCACTATCAGTGAACCGTTCTAGATCTGAACGGGTATTTTAAGGCGATAGATAACTATATTTAAGCTTTAACAATATTAAAATCTTGACCACACCTCGTTTGGCAGTGACAAGATGACAAAGTTTGTGGAGGTAATACTGTGTATATTGTAAAGCGTCATCGTCTATACACTGCAGATTTGGCATTCCTGTTTTTAGCTGACGGGGGTGCCCCGTTTCTGCCTTTCACAGAAGCAGACTGCGCATTTCGTACAGTAAAAGAGGACCTTACAACACTACTTCGGCCATCCCGACTCTTGTCATTTTCATCCTTCTTCTCGCTCCTAGGTGGCGCAGTTTGAGGTCGTACTACCTTTGGAAATTGAGTTTGGAACCACGCTTCAAAATCTTCTATGCTCATATCAATTATCTTTTCCCGCGCGAACTCCACGGCAGCGCTGATGTCGGGACTACATATCTCCCATTCGCGTAGAGTTCCCAGTACCTTGATGAATTTGAGCATGCTGTGCTGCTGACCCGAACCTTCCATCTGCATATACGGAAAGAAATTGTATCAATTGAAATTGATTTGAATACAAAATCTAGGAAAGAGCAATGCTATAAAAGCAAGGTTATATCTGAAACATGCACATATTTGATGTGAATTATGTACACTCAATTTAATTATTTTCCTGTAAAATCTATAAAGATAAATATTGTATATATGTTTTCGTGGCATTGTCACTATATAGTCTGTTTGAGAGTTGTGTCTGAACTACAATGTATCCAATGTAAAAATCAAATCATTGTTAAAAGTAGATTTAAATGAGAAATTATTTTGTCTACATTAATAAGGTACCTTATTCAAATTATTTCATTTACATATGTTAGTAAACTAACATATCTCTTTATAGATGGTAGTTTCCTTGAAAAGTTTCTCTGAAATATAATTTTATTATGATACTCAACCAACCTATTACCTTTGAGACGGTTCTTAACTGGAATATTCCTTTGTTAACTGACATGTTCCTTTGTTAACTGAAAATTCCTTTGTACACGGATCTTAACTAAACTATTCCTTTATGGACGTTTCTTAGGTGATAATCACCTTTACAGATATAACTTTATGTACCCATGATGTATATAATATATCCTTAATCAAAATGTATTCTTACATTTAAAGTCTTTCTTTGATCTGTGATATATATATATATAGTTCAAAACATGAAAACAATATATAACGTACAAAGTGATATACAACCTTCTTCGAAATGAAAATGGAATCGCTAACGGCTAAATAATTAAACTTCAATACATAAGTGAAAACAACATTCATCCTATTCAAATTTAATTGATATTCAAACGTGCAAAGCTAATAATAATGTTGTAATTTTAATCAATGTTCATCAATCACACGTGCTTCAGATCTAAATCATTCACACTAAATATAGTCCCTTGGTTCTATTCAAAATGGAAGCTTAGAACTATCGGCGAGTCTTCATGTATCTTATCAAACACGACATGTTTCTCAAAGGTTCACTTCTTATGAGACAAACCTGCTTCCTCGACGTTCACCCCATGTATATCCAAATACCATATTTGGAGAGGAACAAAAGTCGTAAAGCCAATCACTCAACCTCATAATCATTATTAGATAAATTTACTATAATTCAAAACCAAAACCAAAATCAAAAGATCATGTTCTGTAATACGTCGTCAAACAATTGGTTAAAATCGACATAGAAAACTCGCCGATGGATTATATTAGGACGTAAACCTAAAGTAAGTTGTCATTTGCTGTCATTTGATGAACCTTTGTTTCATGTAATATTAATGTTAAAAGTTAAATAATGAAGACGAGAATGCAGATCAGTCCACCATTTCTGGAGAAACATGCAAATGGGTGTAATTGCCAGTGTATGAGTGAAAAGTATATACATATACAAAATGAAATCTAGGTGTATTATTTTCGAGTTTTCCACCATTTTACTGGAGACATGCAATAATCCGATACAGATCACGTGGTAAATACACACTTCAAGAGTGTGAAAAAGACCATGCATAAAGATGAGTAAAACTATGAATCTGTAACATGAATGGGCGATATCATTTTCATGAATAACGACAAGGGCGATGCAATTCATAAAAGAAAGAAAAATGAAAAAAATAGAAGATAAAATCAATTTCAAGAAGATGTTATGAAAACTGAATGATTTGAAAGAACTGGTTCTAATAAAAAAAGAATGATTATGGTTAGACTTATCAATGTGAAGGTGAAGTTTACAAAACACAACAGTGCTTATTTGTTAAAGTAACGCAAAGAATTCATATCATATATTCTATGAACTATGAATATATCAAAACTGTAATTACAACATGCGTTTGAAGTCAAAATGAAGCAGACATAAAATGTTTTTATTTTCTATACATTTAACTTAATTTTCTTAATTAAAAAGAACAAATATAGCCGAATTCTCAGAGTTTGAAGTTACTTCATGTCTAGAAAGGATGAACAATATATAATATATGTAATAAGAAGCACATATTTGTGTTTGACAGAGAAAGCTTGTCAGATGGGCTCATGTATATGAGCGCATGTGCAAAAATGCCACAATAGCGTATATGACGTCTAGGATGACGTGACTGGATGCGGTGTCGTACTACCTGGATGATGGTACTGCGACGACGGGCTAGTGGGTTCTGTTAGGGAGGTATGCAGTTGTTATGTTAATGCATGTGGTAAAATTGTCTTCATAACTGATTAAAGAAAATATGTTGTTAAATTACTTGATCCATCCACACAACCATTATCTTTATTCTTTTCCAATACATGTTGTTCTTTAAACACACACACCAGATGATTTAAAAATGAAAATAATAAGTAATGGAAAATTATTAAAGACAAAACAAAAATAAACTAAGGAGGTCTTGGCACGAGCCACTTTGTAGTAAACCTGAAATGAAATCTTTGTTAATTTCTAACTAAATCCATTAAAGGCTGGGACAGCAATCTGAAAGCAAATTGGCGTGAAGCTAGGGAAAGCCTACCGAACACCATTACAGCTATAACGTCTAATTCATTTGCTGTTCTACGTTTTTAATTACCTCGATTACAATTTATATACGACATACAGTTGAAGACCCGACTTCACGATTCATAAAAACGTCATCAATATTTGCTTACATATAAAACAGTATTTGAGATGCTACCAAGTTTGTAACTTATACTGGAAAAGTTACAGACTTGGTACTGCGAATATTTTGCTTTCGATCTATTTCAAAATTATTTTCAAAATAACCTCTTTGTGAGAAATCACAATGGAAAGAGACAAACAGTTACTATTTAAATAAAAAACACTTTCATATTTCACGAACAGAACGATGTATGATAAAGTAATATTCGTCGGGTATTTATTTTTCGCTATCTTCGCGGTCATTAAATATCGCGTGAAAATAAATACACTGCAAATAGCCATAAGTACACTGAAACGTATATAAGTTTTTACGAACTAATGATTGCAGGGTGTGATTGCGCGGAATCTAATATCCACGAACTGGATCTAACAAGGGCAACCACGGAATATCAGCCCAGTGAAAGTTAACAAATATACAGTATTTAAGTGATGAAGGAAATTAATTATGTTTTCTGATTCCTAGATAAAAAAAGAACCACCCACATATGATTTGAAACCAAGATACGCATGCAGACACCGAAATGTTCAAGCAACAACATTTACATGTAACCACAAATACTTGCTCAGTTGTGTCAGGTTAAATGGAAACTAAATCATAACGATCTGGATGTTTCTCGTTAGGGTTGAAAAAAAATTAAAAAAATTGCCGACCAACTAAGGGAACGTACACAGGAAGCTCTTTTTCCTATGCATATTCATGATAGGACAATGCATATAAAACATTACACACTGTGCATGTCTACAATTAATTGTGACATAAATAAAAACAAAAATAGCATTAAATCTTGTAATCGTACCTCCTATTGCCGTAACAATGTTGATAGATATATATGTTGCTTGTTAATTTTTTTAGAATTATGTCAAACTGTTTTAAATATTAGTTATACTTAATCAAATATTTGAAAAAAGACAATCAACACTGGTAAGCATATTAAAATTGTAGGCTTTTAAAATGCATCTTTGCATTTTGAAGTTTATATTATTATCATTATACTAGCTGTATGATAAGCTTAAACTATTAAAAGGCATTTCAGGAACTACTTCTAAGGGTTTATTTTTGTAAAGTTATGAAGTGATTTTAAGCAGATTTTAAATGCAAAAAAGTTTAATAAAAATAAGTATAAATAAACTAATTTTATAAACCCCCCAACTCCCTCCCTCTCCAAAAAAATGGTTATAAGCGTTTAGTATTCAGGTATAAAGTGAATTTATTAATTGATTAGAATAAAAAAGACGTGTTCGTAATTTTTCAGAACGAATCATATTTGAAAATAGGCTTAAATAGAGGAAATGATATCCCACTTTTAATTCCAAATTTTCCCTGTCGTTAAAGTCTAATTTTCTAAACTTTTGTTTTAAATATTCCCTAACATTTAATACTTTAATGCTGAATTTGACTACTGTGACAAATAATACAGAAAATCAGGGTACGAAAGGAAACTACCAACAACAAAAAGTGCATGATTTACGTAAAAAAAATTCACAATTCCCGTTTTATTATTGTAGACTTACTCTCCTTCGTTTCTTGTGATCATCTTGCTACAGTGGATAGATGAATACAATTGTTTATGAGCGTGATAAAATGTCATTAACTAAAACATCAATGCACAAGGGAAACAAATCAAATATAATTTAAGTTGGAATATGATATTAATTTATAGGTGGATTTGTATACGGGCAATCGTCTTTGTTTTATTATGATATATCTACTGATAATTCATTGTGCTTCCATCTACAGGAATGCTCTTTAAATTTGAAATTTTCAATATTTTGTAACGAAAATGATCTACTTATATGTTCCTATCTACAAAGAAATATTACATACTTAATGATTTCCAATTAAAATGAAGCTATTTAAGATGAAAATGTATGGAAAGTATTTTCGGAACGTTAATGGTTCAATAACAAAAGTCAAGAGGTAACATCATAATCAATTCGCTCAACACTGTAGTGAAATGAACATTTAAAAAGCTAGCTGCTCAGAATTACTACTAAACAATTAACATACACAAATACTTTGAACAAAGTTCACATGGGAGAATGATGCGGTTATGTCACCCGTCATTCTTCACTCATCTGATATAGCCTAAAGGAATTATGCACAACACATAATTAGATAAAAACATAAATAAAATCCAAAAGGTTATGAATCAAACTTTTTTGATGATAGAGCAAAGAAAAACAAGAAGCTTACCAATCCATATCTTGCTAATTTGAACATGATGTTTTTGTATTCCCATTTGGCTTGCAGTTCTCCAGGAATGTTTTTCAACAATTCTGAATACCTATTTAGATAAAAAATAAAATATTATACCAACGTGCTTTCACTGATATAAAGTTATACACATGTATATAGTGTTAGCCTGTTGAATGTTCAGAGACTGACTCTCAAGGACTGTCATTATTGTTAAAAGATAAGTTATTAATGATAGATAAAGCCTTATAAGTTCACAATTTCTCATTATTTAAGATGAAATAATGTTTGATAATATACAAATCCGCAGCACATTTACTTAATATAATGTGTAGCAACAAATAAGCACAAGAGGCTCAGTGTTCATCATCACCCCATCCAAAATCGCTTGCTTTATCTGAGCAGATAAAAATAAAAACGGGGTTAATTAATTACGCCCTACGACATTGTTTTGGGAATGTTTAATGTTCAAAGATAATATAATAACCATACCAGTTGCCTTTGTTCTGCTCCGCTTCATCCTTTTTCCTTTGGATCTGTTCCTTGGTGGGGCTGCCATACATACAGGCCGCGCTACGTGCCCTCATCTGACGAACTGCTCGGTGGAAATGTTCCTGTTGGTTTGTATTAATGGCGACGAACTTATTCTGACAAATAGACATCTTCTGTCTGAAAAGGAAAACAAAACAAAATGTCTTGAGTGAACCCTTCTGATCCAAGCTAACACGCATGTGACGTTTTGTTAGCCTTAGGGGTTAATTTCTATTCATCTATTCTTTCTTTTCCTTTGATATGGTATAGTGGAGATAACACCAAGTTTACTGCTATTTTGTTATGATTAACATACAGTTAAAACGGGGAGTTTGATAGCCAAACGATATAAACCTCTATTAATAAGTATAGTTAATTTATATATCGATACATATCATGTATGCAACTTATATCAACGGTAGCTTGGAATTTTGTGCCAAGTCCCCTATGTATGTCCATATTCTACGGAGGAATGAAGATATCTATATGCATAAAACTGTCATAAAGTTATCATTTACTTGTATAGTTCGTCTTGTTTGCCCATTATTCTCTATGTTTTATGTCTGATGTGTTTAGTTGCCTGTTTTGTGAGCCCAGTACATCTATTTACCTATCCATATTTTCCAAGGTGTCGTGCAGGGTAAGGGCTTTGTCCTCCTGCATTTCTCTGAAGGTGTTGTTCCATTCACTGACTCGGTTGCCGTACTTAATACTAGGGCGATTGGCTTGGAATTGGAGCAACAGGGGAGAACTGTAAATCATTTAATGAAACCCATCAAACTATAATATACGTTTATATTTCACAAAATGTAACAATATATCTGCAAGATGACCTGACGCTGCCGCATCGTAATTCAACCGCTGAAGCATTTGCTTGTGGTTGACAAAGATAGCAAGCAATATTTAGTAGCTATAAGAAATGGCAATGTCACGAAACATTTTCATTATGTAGATATATATGAAGGTTGATAGACTTGTGTCTCATAACCCTTATTGGATTTAAGTGTAACGTTTTGGTGGACACGTCCATCAAACAAATTAACCAAGCAATGAATAAATAACAAAAAGTAGTTGTGGTATACCAGTCTATTAACACACAAAGGCATGCTGGCTTCGACAGACTTATGGTGTAGGATGCTACAGGTGGCAAAAATCTTAATATATATATACATTGTATATACATGTATATATATATATACCACGTACCTCTTTGGTCTCACATTGATCTCTGCACGATATGTTTGAGCTGACATTCTTTCTCTTGGCGTCTGGGAATTTCTAAAGCTGTCTTTTTCTACACTTTTCTTCAAACATAAAGCAACGCATCAATGTATACAGGCAATCGTTTTTATAACTTGTTTTCATCACCTTAGTGATAAATCTCCAAGACAAAATAACGTTTCAGTTTAATGCAAACCATACATTTACATAAGGTAATTACCGTATCCGAAATAATAAGCCAGCTGTGTCATTTCAGAAACACAAAAGGGGTGCAGCCATTTACAGGGAAAAGTTTTCCTGTGAAACCTTGGTTGGAAAAATCATTTTGTTTTCATTTTCATATCATTATGTAGCGAAAACAATTTAAAGTCTTTGGTTAAAATACTGAGGATTATATAACCAGATCAGTACCAAATAACACACCCATCCTCTTCCTGAAAAAGGTTGGGTGCTGTTACATGGATAAGGTCGTATATGGAAACTGTGTTTGGTGAACAATGGTCATTACTTACCGACATTTCTGTGGCTTTTAGCCTGGCTGACTTCCTTCGTATCGTTGTTTCCATATCGGAGGATCTAGAAAGAAGCGCAACAGTGAAACGTTGTCCATTGATATGTTATTTTTTTTATAACATTGTGAATTTATAAAAGATGAACATTATCTGATCGATATTGAACCAAGGAGAAAATCGGAAGGCCTCATGCAAAACCCGGCAAGGAATGTATGCCCTACATGTACAATACGATTCTGTTAATTATTTAAATCTCTTCAAAGACCAAAATGTTCTCATTCACTTTCTGTCTGTTATTATCATCATTATTATCATATTAAAATTTATTTTGTTTATATTACAGGAAGGGTGTTTTTAATCGAGACATGCCCAAAATAAACTGAGTCGATAAATATGGATTGTTCAAATTATTTCTGTAACAATTTAAGGTACCGTTGTCTTGAGATTTCCATGTATTATTCTTGGAACGATTAGTAATTTTTCAATGTTCACTAAATCGTTATTTTTTTCAGTTTGAGATATACTTGTATTCTGGAGATGTCATTTGTAGATTAATTTTGTGTTATTTTGTATACCTCATTATCTCGTTGATCATTCTTTTCAACAAACTGATTTTTTTTATGAAGTAAGTTATATAACGATGAGAACAGAAAATCAATACTCAAGGCTCATCAGAGAAACTGACGGTCACTATATAGAATAAAGAAGTGTTCTTTAACATATGTTGACATACGAAAAATAAATAAAACCAAATATTTCTCCAGAGTTTGATTATTTAGACGTTTAGAAAAAATTTAGGTGTTATATTTGTGTATGTATTTCTTTTTTTTCTTTTTTTTGTAAACACATTTTAAAAAGAATTATCTCGAATTAGCAAGAATAGCGTTGTTAGCATAATGAAAGTATAATCGGTATTACAAAAAAAAAAAAAAAAAAAACAGAATTTAATTAACAAGCATATTACAACCAGTAATTAAGATGTAAAATAACAATTTATATTAATATTTGATCGTGTTATCATTATGTTGTTAAATACTTTTTGCCGATTTTAATTTTTTTTATTAAGAATATAAGAGTAAAATAACAATTTATATTAATTTTTGATCGTGTTATCATTATGTTGTTTAATACTTTTTGCCGATTTTTATTTTTTATTAAGAATAAAACAGTATTATTATACTGCATAATGGAGTTAGAACTGCTCAATGAAGCATGTTTGTTAAGAGTGAAAACTTACTCAATGCTTTTGCAACTGTTTGGATTTATTAATACTGGAATCACAACAAAAAATAAAATAAATAAAACTGACAGACAAACTAATCGAATATAACCAGAATATGTTCTTGTAATATGAAATATTTTTTATCTATATAAATAAACGTATTTCACATATGAAACAAAAAGCAGGATCCTGAACACAAGACCTGGAATTATAAGTTAACGAAAGCCTCCTAATTACCTTTTTTCCTTCTTGCGTTGACCAGAGTTTGCGTTCTGCGTATCATCTATACGTCCTTGGTGACCATCAGTTTCATCCTCCCGATGACCACTATTAGCATTATGGTTCTCCCCAAATTTAAAGAGGCCTGAAACACCAGAATTAAATCCACAGCTATGAACCTACAATACTTGAAATACAATTCAGCTGATTTCATAAACAATCGCGAATACCGACATGAAACAAAATAATAATTGTAACTCAAAATCGACAGTGGATTAATGTAATTCGTGCGTGTGATATTTTCTATGTTTTTGTACAGTTGACAATATTTTGAAATATTGACAAATAAAAATATATAGATAGATAGATAAATAAAAAAAAATAAGTCTAAGTGCATGCAAAGAATAAAAAATAGTTATTCTCTCATTGCGTTACCTAGTGTCAAGCTTACTTTTATGAGGATGTTCCTCATCTTCCTCGAACTCTGGACGTGAAGACAACACCGATGCTTCTTCGTGGTTTGAGTCATGTGAGGCACCCAGCCGGAGAGATCCCATAGCGGTAGTGGGTGTGGTCAGTCCAGTGGAGTTTTTGGACGTCAACCAACCTCGCTTGGTCCCTCCTCTTCCAGGAGCATTGCGGCGCTGGCTCTTACTTATCTGTCACCAAACAGGATAATTAAATGATATAATAAAACATTGCAAGGTTACTTTCCCTGTAAATGTTGGTATTAAACGACAAAAAGCTCATCAAACCAAATATACTTATTTCTTATACCAACACTACTTATTTCGACGCCTCATCTACATAGCGAAAACCAAAAATTTTCTGATGACATTTTATTTTGATTTTATATTGCTCTCAATTTCTAAGTCACATTTAGAATATGCTTCAAGTACATGTTAGGAAAACTTGAATAATACGGTAAAATGGTGAGGTTTTCTGGACATCAAACGAGTACCTTTTCATTGATCAGTCATTTATGTTAATGATATCTATCATGATCAGTGTGGAGCTAAGTTGTGAAGTTTAACAATTAATATCATAAAATACTAGCTTGATTTAAAATTGCCATTTTTCAAAAATGCCTTCTACATAATTGCAGCAACTATGATACCAGAAAATCGTGCTTTGCTGTGTACAACCACAAATAGACTATCTTAACCGATTCATTACCTGAAGTTAGAAAACGTGCTTCAAACTAGTGACACAAAACAAAACGAATCAACGGTGATGCAACGATATACAATGATTCAATGTGAAAGTTTTACAATCAACGACTGGTCAATCGTGCAAAGTGTTTTTGTTTTGAAGATTTTGGATGTTAAGTTCCTACGTGATATGAAGGATGCCCTCCTGTATGCCTGTTACTGTGATAGTTGTAACTACCACCGTTATGTGAAATATACCGTTACTTTTTTTTCTAAATAGTCAATTTCTTTTTATTTCGGCAGAAATACCAAATGGACGGCTCAACTTACGGAAGAGATTAAGGTTCCTGTTATCTACTATTTCTGGTGTTGATTATAAGGTAAATCAAATTATAAAGACAATATTGAAAATTTATAAAAGCCATATTGAACAGCTTTTCATTGTAGAGAAGTTCTATGACAAAAACCATACAGACGACGAAAGCGATTTCTTCATTACGAATGTTCAAGTTACACAATTCACGTTCGGCAGAATCGTTAAAAGGAATCTTGAGATAACTGAAAAAATATGAATATATATATATAACAGTGCTAATACAAGAATAATCCAGAATAAGGGTATTTACAAACGAGGAAACCAAACCAAATTTTGATGTTTTATGGTGTTAGGTTTTCTGTTTTACGACAGGTGAGGACAGATGAAAATTACATATTTGCAAAAGACGGAGCTTCGTAAGAAATATCCACCTGACCATGGGGACACTCCGCCATAATTAATAGCTATCCCACAAACACTAACCATGTGTGTAGTGGAAGACTAGCGCAGAAAAGAGAACACTTAAAAGAGAAAAGAATGGACAATGGCCAAAGGGAATAACATAGAATGAAATTATAAAGATGCAGTAGTTCTCATAAAACGTCTATTCTGTTTGGGAACTGACAGTGAAGAGATGAGCGATTAACACATTTACTAACACATACGAATTTCAGCCTAACAAACAACAGCCATAGTACAATATTATTAACAACAAACAAAACAACCATATATGTCTCGAAATAATCGAATCAGTACAATATCTGTGCCTTATAAACACCAATTTTATCAATATTGACCGAGAGCCCTGACCTTTACATTTATTGAAATATTTTAAAATTATTACATTAAGATAATCTAAAGATCCCAATACATACATGCTGATAGATGTATCTCAATATTTCTTTCAACAATTCATCAGAAGTTATATAATATCTTAAGTTATTTGACGGAAATTCAATTTCACATGCATCCTCGAAACCTCAGGAGCAACGTTCATTTTCGCTCTCAGATGACCATTGAAATATGCCATTACAAAATCGAAGGAACTTGACTAGCTATTTCATTGATACTAGGGAAAACCCTGACCAATTACTAAGCTGATGTACTCGTATCTGTGTGAAAATCACAGCTTCCAAGTTCAAAGCCAACCAATGTAACGGCAAAGCGACTTCGGGATTCGTTTGATGTACACCACTGGACTTTTTGTCTTACCCACAAGATGGCGGCGGCTGAGCCTTCAGTTTTGTTATGGCATATTCTTGAGGTGCAGAATGTGGACGTCACGCCAGGAGTATCACGGATGGTAAAAATGAAGACTACGTCAAGTATGTAGCGCTACGCAGTAATTTTGTGTGCTTTTTAATGGAATATATATATATTTGACTCTCGCTTGATCTTCTAGTACCTCACAACACGAAGCAGACAATACTGGATGAGGTAAGGAAGATAGCAGGTGCCGAAATTGAAATATGAAGACTCGTTTTATGCGATTCGTTGTGGGTATTTTCCCTCTGGAAATCACTGAAGTAATGTGGAAATTATTGAATTAAGTATTGTATGGTAAAGTATTGCATACAGATTCATATTTATTGACACAAACTGTGGACCACGAATGTTTATCAGTAATATGCAAAAGTAATCCCAATGTCTGATCAACAGTACAGTTTGACCAACTAGACATGCAGCTATGACTGGCACCACATAGTTCTATTTATAAACATATAAATGGTCACTTTAGGGAGACCAGAGTCCACTTAACGAGGGATCAACAAATGACCATCAATACCGGACACCACTTCTAACACTTAAAGTGTTTAAAACATCACACAACCTGACCAGCTGATGAGACCTCTGGATATGAATATTCCAGTTCCAATTATACCCAAAGTATGGCTAGTTAACACAGTCTACCTCTGGACTGATAAATAACTTATTTTCTCAAATACAGTATTAAGAAAATATATCGGTATAAGCTGTAATTACTTAGTAGAGTGTAACATGGATACGTTCGATTCAAAACACTTTATATTTCTATCAAAACAAAATTTGAAGAACATTTTTTTGTGTGACTTTCATGTTATAAATCTCTTTCAAGTAACTTGTTACATGCATAAATTTATCATAGATATTTCCATTTTCATATAAATTTTATTGATACACGTAAGTCACAAAGACTGAGATTGTAAATCGTAATATAATGTGCTATGATGCAATGAATCATTGATCAATTTACATATAAATGTATTTCATTTATTTGGAATGCATTAGATTGATGTTGCTGTCTGGATAATAGCATTCAAGTAGGGGCATTTTCATCAATGAAAGTAACGAAATGTAAGAGTATGATATACATTTCTATAATAGATACAAATTATACGGAGTACAATATCCAGGCTAAAATCATGTGTTCAGTTAACCAAACTTTGGGTAGTTCTGGACAGGTGCAAAACTGACAGGTGAGATACCATGACATTTATGATTACTCACAAATAATAAAGACATTAATCCCATCTGTAAAGCAAGCAAAATCATGGAGCATGATATGTTAGATAATGAATTAAAAAAGTTACGTTAAATAATATTAATTAGAAACAAAGGCTAATGTAAACATGTGTAAAGGCTGTTATTCTAAAACAGTTCGAGTTTAGCTATTTTTTCGAAATGTAGTTAAATAGTAAAGAATGGAAGGAGCGATGAATACTTTGTCTTGATTTAGAATTTCCATGAAATATCCACCCGTTTCGAATAAAACAGCCTTTACATTTGAAAGCTCTAAAGAAATATTTGTGTTAGCAATTTTTTCAAATAAATAAATAAATAAAATCAATAAAAGCAATACAAACTGCGGTGTGAAGCAATAAAATTGTTATATACAGCAAGATATAAAATGTTAAAATTAGAAAAATTAGAGGGGCATTTAATCTTTAAAATTATATTGCTTATATAAAATCAAGTTTTTATCCACGTAATGGTGACTGTCATTCAGAGAAAATACAGTAAAATATGAAATGTTGTTAAGAAAGCAGATTAAAATACAGTGAATTACGTTGAAATACAGTGTACTGGACAATTAATTGTTTCATATTATGTATACATGAAAGTTGTTTACCATGAAACTACATGTATCTATGGAGGGAAGTTCCGGGAAACAATTCAGGTTTCAATACAAATATTTTGTGAAATAATTCCCTAATAGGTATTATTTATCTTAAAAGTGCAGCATAATTTAAGGTTTCTTTATATGTATATGAAATTGTCATTGAAGAGGTCAAAGACAGAAAACTTTTGAATTGTAAAGAACTTTTAAAAGTTCAACAAGTAAATACAGTAAAATATAAGCTGTCATTTCAACAATGTCCTCTCTTTTATATGGTTTGAAAAAAATACCTATTTCATCGGTCAACACAGCATTCAACCTCGATCAATCTTTCATATTTTGGTAAAGGTGATCAAATATCAATTGCATGACATCGGAACTACCACATCAAGAGAATCAACCTATATACGTGTATATGTATATATAGTGTCCATAAAATTATCCATGTAGTCATAACAACAGTAAAGACATGTGTAACAAAATAGAAATAAAATGTAGCGGCAAGCCCGTGGTTCGAACCCTGGACCCTTCAAACTCTCGACAGACACTCAACTAACTGAGCTACCTGGTCGCTGATGATCACTCCAGTCTAGTTCCACTTCACAAGTAAATTGTCGGATTTCTAAGGCAATACACCCCTTTATCAAGACATATGTATATACATATACTACGTTTACCAAATTGATAGGCTTCAAAAATAGTTATAAACAATCTAATGATTTTGCGAGTTTAGTAGCTTGAAGTTGCCGACCAAGAAAGCAATGCAAATTGATGCAACTTCACAGTCAACTTAATGCTCTTGCATACCTACATGTATCATATGTTTCATAGAACTTGGGAGAGTTCCAAATTAGAATTGTATTCATCTCCAGCATTTCATTTTTGTTTCACACAAATTATCTACCTTAATTAGTATATGTACAGAAATGTTGTGGGACTCTGTACTACTATGCTTCTTAATATTTTGTTAATTACAAATGTTCGGCTGGATATACTGCAAAAGTTGTTTAGGGTGCAAACTAGTTTCTAATTTTTTTTTCTCTTATAGGACAACTCTAACTTTAATTACAACATGGGGACCTCCTAATCTGTAGCTCTTAACATTTGATAGTACAGTCACATGATCAAGTAATACGACATGTTGAAATGGCAGCAAAAATTTGATGTGTCATAAAAAGAACAATAATAATGAAATTAATACCAACATTGGTTTCTAAATTTTGAATGCCAAATGTTTTAAATGTATCCACTACGCTCAACATTTGCAAGTGTTGTAGGGGATTTGCCCAAAGTCCTCGTCTTCTCCTTCTCTGTAAAGTGGGTTTCAACAAATTCAATTTCTTAAGATGTCATTTGAAAACAATAAAAAAAAAAAGTTAAGCACTTTTGTTGAGTTTTAGCATCAAATCATTTACACTCTTAGCCTTTTTTGTGTTTACATTATTGCAAAGTCTAAATTTCCCTGGTACAGTGTCTGGAAAGCGGTGGGCTTTCTAACACTCTCTGAAGATGCTACAATGTGGAAGTCTTTCTCTTACAACAATGGACTTGCTGTAAAAAAAAGTCTACTCAAATAAATGTGTAATGTATCTATTTGAAAACTTTAGAAGGCTAAAATATAATATTACTGATTTAGAAAATATCAAAATTAATTTTATCAGGGAGTTGTTAAAATAAAGGAGTTGGATAGAGAGAAGAAATACGAAAGCAAGCATTATCTATAAAGCCAAATAAGACTTTAAAGGAGATTAAAACTAGATGTAGCAGTGATCTGGAGATAATACTACTTCTCTCTTATCTTACCCTTGAGCCTGGGTTTGTCAAGAAGTCTTTCCATCTACCATCAAACTCTTTCTCCCTGGACTTTTGTTCTTGGCATCTCATCCCACCAATATCACTGTCAGAATATATAAGTAGATATGCTGATAATTGATCAAACTTTACATTCTGTATGCTGACCATGGTATTACAGAAATAATAGAGAGGAGGTTTTGCAGACTTGTTTGATTTCATAAGATACATGCAGACATACCGGAGCGATAATTTTCATATGATTCAAGGCAGACATACCAGTAATTGAACAGAGGTCAGCTATACTCATCTGACACTTGTGAGGGAATTCAGTAGACTTGTTTGAGTTTTGAAATAGACAAGGTAGGAAGGGTGTCATCCTGTTTCTCCCAAAACTGAAAAATATATATCCTGTTTCTCCCAAAAACTTATGTAAACAATATAGGGAGAGTGTTGTTTTAACAGTTAGGTTGACTTCTACCTGTACAGGTAAATCAACGTTCCTGTTACCTGTACAGGTGAATTAAGGTGTCTATTACTGAATGTATCAGTTGACAAATAAATAAAATGATAGATTTATCCATATATTCACAGATAGTTTGAATTTTAAAATAAAACATGTAATTGTATTAACAATTTATGTATATAATTTATAATAGATTTATCGAAGTGGTTATAATTGACTTCTTTTTAATAATATCATAAATTAATTAAAACTATTGATATCTTAACATTTTTTTTTATATATATCTTAACATTTTTTTTTTATATAATTGACTTATTTTTATATTCAATTCAATTCAATTATTTTATTACTTTCGGTCGTACGGCCTATCAGTCACAAAAACATTGTACATGAAATACAAATTACAGCATGGCGTATACAACAGGAAATAACATATAGAGAATGAGACATCATAACTTCAATGATTGGTTTAGTAATTATTTCTTAATTTAGTAACTTCATGTATATATTTTCCTAGAGAACACAGTTGCTTTACATTTTGTACTCTGAATAGCTGGATTAATTTAAAAACAGATGGGTTATACCAGTAATAACGCTTGATGTACCTTTTCCTTAAATTTCTATAACTATTACATTCAAGAATAAAATGATATTCATCTTCAATTTGTTGTCTATTATTACACATATTGCAAGATCGTCTTAATCTTGGAGTATTATTATATCTACCAGCTTCAATGGCTAAACAATGTACAGATAGACGTATCTTAGTAAGACAAATTCTATATCTTTTAGGAATATATTTGGTAAGATAAAAAGGTAATTTGAGGTTGATTTTTTTACATTAAGTATTCTTTTGCAAAATGTATGTGGACCTTTTCAATGTCAATTGCCTTTGACGATCCCCATATCTCGCAACTATAGCTTAAAATACTTCCAACATATGTATCGAAAAGATGAAGCATAGTTTCAATATTTAATTTCATGTGATTACATTTTGTAAAAAGTGCAAACATTGCTTTACGACCCTGATTTGATAGCTGTATTTGAATACTGTTGAATTCATTATTAAATTTCAGATTCACTCCTAAATACATGCACATAGTTCTGTTAATAATGCATCATCCTTGCTTCATCTTTTGTAATACAGTACAAATAGTATACAGAAAGAGTAAACTATTGGTTTATTTATGATATAAATAGTGCTCATTTGTAATGTATGTATGAATGTAAATGTGGTGCTTATTATATTGTATTTTGAAGATAATATATAGTGCTTATTAGTTATCCATTGTACAAGTAAATCATATCATCAGTAAAAAGTGCATATATGTGTGTAATATAAATGCATTATTTTTAACTTTTTAAAGTTTTTGTAGTTATATCACCTAGTACAAGATGGCGCCCAACAGGGCAGACACGGGTAGAGTGCTCCGTGAATTTACGTCGATTGTGAACGTGCAGGTATCGTCGAATGAGTCGTAACTTTGCAATCAGGTTCCGAAAGTATCATGTGACAGAGGTATTTTGTGAAATTTGAATTGCATGAAGATTTTGAATGACTTTTATCAGTTTTCTTCATCGCATGTATCGTACAGTGCGCGTATATTGTTTTGTGAACTTTGAACTCGAGTGGATTTTTATGGTATGGTGTTGACCGATTTTTCTCGTCACGCTCTATTGATTTTTCTCACCTGTGTGATACCTGTTATTCTTGACCAGGGAATGATGGCTAGCACAACGTCAAGTATTTTAGAAAGCGTGCGAGAGGTTCTACACGGGGGTAGCGACACAGACATGGCAAATTCTATGAAACATATGATAGAAATGATGAATAACATAAACGAGAGACTTGGACGTATAGAGACACATGTGAATAAAATAGACAAAATAGACGCGGCACTATCTACACTCAACGCAAAAGTGGTAATTATGGAAAATCAGGTTAAAGAAATTGTTCAGAAAAACATGGAAATAGAAAAAAGTGCAGAAGCAATTGGTGAATTTTATGAACAAATGAAGAGAAAGGTTGAAAAAAACGAGACTGTATTATCGACAACGCAGGGTGAAATGCAAGGAGTGAAAATAGAAAATAGAAACATTGCTAACAACCAATCAAAACTACAGGAAGAAATGGTGAACCTAAGAAAGGAATGTCACGACATCACAGCAGAGGTTGAAGACCAAAAGTGCAGGAACATGAAATATAATTTGGTGATAACAGGTCTAATAGAACAACGATATGAGGTTATAGGGGACAAAGTGAGGGAATTCTTTCATCGCCAGCTTGGTATATCACGACATCTGGAATTCGCGAACGTTCATCGTTTCCAGAAATTCGTACGTGGTAAAGTCCGCCCGGTAGTTGTACGATTCCTATACTACGAGGACAAACAAGAAGTGAAAGGTCACGGATATATGCTCCGTGGTACGCGGTTCGGCATAAACGAGCAGTTCCCTGATGCAGTCGAGGAGCGACGGAGACAGTTATATCCTGTCATGAGACATTATAAGCGCGAAGGTCGCCATGCCAAACTCGTCAGAGACCGTCTCTATATTGACGGGGAGCTTTACGTGCCAGAGAGTGACCCTATACGTCGATCTGATCAACAGCGGCCACATAGCGACGTTGTCCGTAACGCGGGCGCGCAGCAACGGGAGCCCTCGCGATCGGTGGAAAATAATCTTGGTACTCCATGCCAGCTATTGGTCGTCGCGAGGATCAAAAACGTAATCGCGTGCCGTCTACTCCAGATGGAGAGGAGCGTTTTGAGCCGCCTCCGACTCGAGCTCGTACCAGTTCACCGCGGCTTGTACAGCATAGTGACAGTTTCATTGGTAATGAGTCGGGGATCGCAGAATCAGGATGGAATAACGCAACGACAAGTCAAGGACGTAATGATTTTCGTTCATTGCATACACGATATCAACACGCGGCACGAGGTCGGTGGAGAAACCCATCTTCGCGACAAGAGCCACCCAGTAGGGACCACGACATTTCCTATTAGGATTGTGTGGAAGGACTGTCCATTATTTCATGGAATGTATGTAGGTCCATCACGGACAAATTAGACATAGAAGACTTTGTAAATATTATAAATAAGTTTGATATTATATGTTTGTATGAAACATGGGTTGAAAAAGAGGATGTGTATTAGAAACCGTAGATGAATTTAATTATCTGGGGATACAAATGAATTTTAATGGTAAATTTAAGAAAACTCAACAAAAAATTGCTGAACAAGGAAGAAAAGCATTATTTTCAATTTCGGGAGTATCAAAGAAAATTTTTTTTAACGTTGAAACCCAACTACATGTTTTTGATACATACGTCGGTAGTATATTTAACTATGGGGCTGAAATTTGGGGTTTTCATAAAGCACCGGATATAGAGAAAATCCACTTACAGTTTTTAAAAAGATTATTGGGGGTTAAGAAAAGTACTTCTAATTGTATGATTTACCAAGAATTAGGGAGATTACCTTTTGTAATAGTGAGGAAATTTAGAATTTTTAAATATTGGTTGAAATTAAAACAAACCAATAACTGTGTGTTAAATGCTTGTTATCAAGATATGTTAGAAAACGGGAATGAATGGTTGAATGAAGTAAAAGAAGAACTGTATAGAATGGGTGTTGGGTATATATGGCAAAATGGGGATATTTATATTTATACAGCTGATTATATTATGAATATTGTTAAATGTAGACTATGTGATATATTTATACAAGAATGTAAAGAAAAAATCAATTCATCTTCCAAGTGTTCACTGTACAAGTTTATTAGTGAAAAGTTCTACTTACAGCCATATTTATCAAAACCAATAGGTACTTCTAATTTAAAAGAAATAACTAGAATTAGATTGTCATCACATAAATTAAATATTGAAATTGGTAGATTTAATAACTTAGAAAGAAATCAAAGAACTTGTTCCTATTGTAACAGTGGAGACATTGAAGATGAATTTCATTTTATTATTAAATGTGAATTTCATTTAGACCTAAGAAAACGTTTTATTAAGAAATATTATTATAATAAACCTAGTATGTACAAATTTATTCAACTTCTAGAAACAGTAAACAAAAAAGATCTTTCAAATTTAGCAAAATATATTAAATACAGTAATAAACAAAGAACAGATTATTTATTAGTATAAAAAAAAAAATGTCCTTCTACACTCTACCTGTTGTACAATGTATGTGTTAGTCCGGTTGTGTGTGTGTGTGTGTATGCGAGTGTGTGGTTTTTGTATTGTATCATTTCTGTACATGTATATATTTGTTGAACCGATGAGCAGTAAGGCTCAAGGAAATAAAGAACTTGAACTTGAACTTGAACCTATCTACCTGTATTTACCTTATTTACCTGGATTTTGCAATAAATGAATGAGAGAGATAATTACCTTCTGTGTTTACTTAATAATTAGACCCCTGTGTAAACAAATCCTGTTTCTCCCAAAAAAATTTTACCTAGATTTTCAGTTTTGGGAGAAACAGGATTAAACCGTAGGAAGAAGGTTTGGCAGAGTCATACAGATTACAACTAGACATTTCAGGACATTAATTGGGTAGACTCACTTTGAGCTTCCAGCAAGACATTTTTTTAGATAAATTTAGTAAACTCACTTGAGCTTCCACTAGACAAGATGGGAGATACATTGGGTAAACTAATTTGAGCTTCCAGCTGGACATTTTGGGAGATAAATTGGGTAAACTCACTTGAGCTTCCAGCTAGACATTTTGGGAGATAAATTGGGTAAACTCACTTGAGCTTCCAGCTGGACAAGATAGGAGATAAATTGGGTAAACTCACTTGAGCTTCCAGCTGGACAAGATAGGAGATAAATTGGGTAAACTCACTTGAGCTAATTCCAGCTGGACATTTTGGGAGATAAATTGGGTACACTCACTTGAGCTTCCAGCTAGACATGATTGGAGGGAGATTTTGCAGAGAATCCTGTTTCATGGCATCCAGTATCCAGTTTAGTGTGCATAGTTGTCTGAAAAGTGACTCTCTAAAATGTGAACAAAAATATCTTATTAGAAAAAATATGACAAAAAGAAAATATACCATCTAACTATTGTTGTTATTGAGTTACCTCCCTTAAAAGGAGATTTTCGATTTTCTCTCCTAGTTGAGTTATGCCTTCTGTTTACCAGTACACGCATAGTATCTAAATAGTGCATGGAACTAAAATCTTGACTTTAAATCCAAAATTGTGAATTCGAGATATTATTGTAGGCAAACTGGATAAGATGATGAGAAATCAAAGTTATTTCAATGTGTGTTGTATGACATACTTGGACACCTGGTCGCGTGCCTCGCTGATGTTAGTATGATGGGGTGTGTATGGACGAGGCATCTTTATTTTCTTTTTCTTGGTGCTCTCCGGCCGTGACGTAGTCATGATGGATTTACTGGCGGGGATTTCGGACTCCTCATCTACCTGTGTGATCCTACAACAATAAAGTGTTACAGTCAACAGGTAAGAAATAACAAATATACATCCTTATATCTAAGTCTTCCATCAAACTACTGAGGTTAAAATAGGATATCTATCATGTGACTATCAATGCTGAAGTGGAGTGTCGAAATCTCCAACAGAACAGCTGCAATACATTTTCTCTTTGCAGGTTTGGACATGGTTGGAAGTGCATCATATACTTCTCCTACTTATATAACCTTAGTAAAAATGTTGGACATGGAAATAAGAAACAGGAACGCATTACAAAAGGTTCGGTTTATTTTGTTTAACGTCCTATTAACAGCCAGGGTCATTTAAGGATGTGCCTTGTTTTGGAGGTGGACGAAAGCCGGAGTACCCGGAGAAAAACCACCGGCCTACGGTCAGTACCAGGCAACTGCTTCACGTGAGTTTCGAACTCGCAACCCAGAGGTGGAGGGCTAGTGATGAAGTGTCGGTACACCTTAACCACTCGGCCACCGGGGCCACCTCATTACAAAAGAACAAAGTCCTTTAGAACTTCAGACATTACTTACTTACATAATCATAGCATTCGCTTGTGTTGAAATCAAGCAATATAGTCTGATAACATTGAAAGAAAAAATCTATCAGAGTTGATATAGGACAAGCGTGACTTCATTTAAAGTCTATAATCAACATCACGCAACGTACCACACAATAATACTGGTTCAATTTAGTACATAATCTTGTCATAGAAAATATTTATAAACATTTGAGAAATTTTTAAATGTATGACTATTTCAACAGAAACCACATCATATTGAATTATTTAATAGGAAATGGTACAGAGGTCAAAGTCTAGTATGATTTAGATATTGTTAGTGTTAGCATGCAAGGTGCTGTACAAACCGTGACAACAACTGAACTAGGCCCTTCCCTTCCGGAGTCTCATCATCGGACCTGTTACCTCCCCCAAAATCATCATCGTCGTCACTGTCTTGTTTTCTGAACTCCGCCATGTATCTTCAGAGAAATGCATATTTACACACAAAACATGTTAGCATAAACTACAGGTATTCTTTGAAACTCATTAGCATAAATTGTTGATTAGCACACTGGCATATTGTGAGGAACTTTTCACTGACTGAGTGGAACTATGATAGAATCAGGTGTATAAAGTTGAGACATTTATATCCAGTCTACTTGAACAATTTTACAGTGATTATGTTTTTTTTTTGTTAATGCCATCGAAAAAAAAATTTAATGAAATATATTGCTTTATTCAAAATGACCTGTTTAAATACTTTGATCAGTAGAATTGCAAATATGAATTAAAAAATGTCTTAAAGACTGATTGTGAATTGAAAATGTTTTGCAAATTTGGTGATAGTTAAACTATTGTACAATTTTTCATCTCCAAAAAAAAATTGAAAAGATTAATATCAACAAGGTGTTTGTAGTTAAATGAGTTTTGATTACTTTTTTTTATGCTCCTGTCAGTCAATGATTTTGGTTCCAGATGTGGATGATCATACATACACACGCAGAGTTAAAACTGTATCTAAGAACAATACAACGCCATGAAAGCCATGCGGTTACATCTGTCCAACCCTATTCAAACACCTGTAACGTCTAAACACACTAGATATGGTAGTTACTAGATTTCACTAATATTACGTTAGGGGAAACAACTCCATAAAAACCTATAATATCCGGAGGGGGTTAATTTTGACCATGTGTAATGACCTACTAACTGTAAAAATTGAATTACAAAATGTATATCAGTCTAAATTACACACACACTGTGGGCATGTTGTATTATAAATTTCAAAATCCAAAATTTAATATTTACATTAAAAAACCTAATACTTTTAATGTCATTTTAATCTTCTTAATTTGGAGAAAGACGCATTGGTCTTTTTTTGTAAAGATGACCTATTTTTGAAATATAAACATAAATGATATAACTATGTAATTCTGATTAATAAGACACAATATCAGGGTATATACATTGCCTATACAGTGTTTTGTTTATTTTCAATAACAGAACGAATATTAATTTGTGGTAAAAACTTCTTGAGCAAATAAAAACACACTTCCAATACTTTAATTAACAGTGAGAGAGTGAGAGCTATAGATGTGGATATAGAGATCGATGACTGGTATTGTATCGCTTTAATTCCCACTATCGTAAATCAATAATCAATGTCCGAACATAGTGCTGAATGTCAGCCAAGTGAACCTTCTCAGACACTTTAAATATAAGTCTGGAGCAAACATTTAAACTACACTTATAATCCAATAAACACCCCTGTACAATATACATGCTGTAGGTCCCAGGTCTACATATATATATAAAAGTATAAAAAATCAATAACATCGGTTTACCGCTCGGTTTACCGCTGGTGTTCAAATACACAAACCGATTGATAAGGTATTCTATCCAATAGATCACATTAAAAATCATTTTCAGGTGTTATTTTTCACATGAGAGAAATTTAAAATTTAATTTCGAAGCAAAAATCTTTGTCTGCTCTGTCGACATTTTACAGGAAATGATTTTTGCAGTGAAAGCCTTCACTATTGCTAAGTAATATGTAAACACGTACTCCTGGACAGCTGCAGTTTTAGCAGATGAAAAACTTCACTTGATGTGAACATAATGGAAAATACATGCAAGCTTTATAATTTTGAAAATAAGAAAAGGTTCAGTTTTTTTATTTCATCTTCTTTTATTCAAAATAGGAATTTTTTATTTAAGTTGTGTTTTAAACATTACACTCTTAATTTAAATAGCACTATTCTTTACGGCTAAAGTTTAAGGAAGTGAAATTTCATAAAAATAATATGCATATATGTATGTTCGTTAAACATCTTATAAATATTAGTTCGTATGCATGTGCATGCTGACTGTGTCAAGTGATTTTTTGGCATTGGACACAACCATTATAATACAGACCATGTGCAAGTGGATATGGGGATGTCGGTGAGATTATAGGGATGTATTGAGGGTTGTGATGTTTCGTGGTTTTTTACATCCAGAACAAAATCACAAACAAAACACAAATATAGCATATCCTACATCATTAGATAAATATCATATCTGATTTTACGAATCTGTAGCTAAATTAAGACTATTGATTAATCTACAGTTATTGTCAAATGACTCCTATAGATCTACATTTGTTGTCTGGCATCGATGCACCACTAATACATGGTTACCTGCTGAGGTCTTCCTCTGCGAGAAGACCTTCATCGGAACTCTCGTCATCACTGGACGAATCTGTTTTAGGAGGTTGCCACTCGTTTCTCATTGCCTCAGCTTTACGTTTGTTTTGTTTTTCCTCTTCCTCTTGCTGCGGTTAACGAGAAAAGACAATAACATAAATCACAATTTTAAAACCTGGTTTGCTACCCTCATGGAATATCGCTCCATTTACTAAAAAGTGTTTTTGTTTTTTGTTTTGTTTTTTGTTTTGTTTTTTGTTTACATCCTATTTACAGCCACGGTCATTTAAGGACGTGCCAGGTTTTGGAGGTGGAGGAAAGCCGGAGTACCCAGATAAAAAAAAAACACTGGCCTACGGTCAGTACCTGGCAACTAGCTGCCTCAGGCAGTGGACAAGTGGTTAAGGTGTCCCGACACTTTATCACTAGCCCTCCACCTCTGGGTTGGGAGTTCAAAATGTAAAAAGGTTACAGCCATAGTGCATTAATTGTCAGATTATCTTGTTACTTGAAAAATAAATTATTCATACATCACAAAATTTCATAAAAGGAGTGTCCGTATCCTGTTTAAGCTTGAGTTTCTGCATACCTTACAGATTCTTCCTGTGATGAAATTTAGGAACTGGGGCATTTTGAGAAATATTTTTACCCAAAATATTAAAGGAAAATTACCTTTTGACAATGAAACTCCTTAAAATCTATATAGAGAATTAAAGCATAGTTTAATTACAGTATTATACGGGATACCTGTTAATATTTCATACCAAAATATTAGTTACTTATCTTGTGAAGAGAATTACAGCATACAGTAGTTTAATTACAGTATTATATGGGATACCCATTAATAATTCATGCCAAAATCTGAGTTACTTACCTTGTATAGGGAATGATCATAGTATAGTTTAATTGCAATTGTTTTATGGGATACCCATTAATATTTCATGCTGAAATCTTAATAGTTTCTTACCTTGGCTTCTCGTTCTTTCTTTATCAAGTCAAACAAGCCATGTCCAAGTCTCACATTACGAATCAAGTTTCTGTTAAATAAACAAGGTCATAATCATCAAAGAAATAAATCTATATCCTAGCAAATGTCTCTATTTCCAGCTTCAGGGTTTTGATGGCGATATGAAAGTCTGTCAATATGCTGAGTTACAAAAGTTTCTATTTTTTGTTCTTTGCAGGTTTTAACTGATATGATCACACAATTTTTTCTGCAGTAAGATTATGGGGTCAATACACAAATTTCAATGAGAGGGATAAGAAAACATAGATGTATTGTAGAACAATGAAATAGCTCTTGATTTGTGGAAATAATTTTCTCTTACCCTGGACAGGGATATCCGCAGTTTTACCGGGGTGAGATTTTTGTTATCTCACCCTAGGGAAAAGACAAGCTACACGTGCTCTTTGCACACTCTCAACAATTGTATTTCGTCACGTCAACAATACCATGACGTCACAGCAACAGTACAATCACGTCGACGTTGACAATTCAATCACGTCACGTCAACATTTCCTTGCATTGCTTTAACGTCAATATTAGATACATAAGAGGGTAAACAGGGTAACTTAATAATCTTCCCCTCGGGTTGAGATTCCCCTGCCTCACCCCAAGGGGGTGAAAGATTCTATTAATCTAGGTGGGATTAATTGTCTGAGTGTGTTTAATTATCCAGGTGGGATTCAGCTGGGATTTGAATTATCCAGACAAGGGGTTTATCAGTGGTTAAATGCTGTGTGAATCAATTTGCTCTCTATTCGGTATCTGCTTTTAAAATCTATCAAGTGTGTTGAGGTTCAATAGACTATTTTTGTTTTGTTTTATTAGGGACTCTGTCTCCGAATGTCACATGACTTCGTACCAGCTATGGGAAACTTCTCGTTTCAGTGTGTTGAGGTTCACTAGATCGTTTTTTTTGTTTTTTTTATTACGGACTCTGTCCTCACTCTCACACAATTTCGTACCTGCTATGGAAAACTTCCTGTTTCAGTGTGTTAAGGTCTTTCCTTGATCGTCTCAGTACAAACTTAGCGGCCGACACCTGTAATACAACTTCGGATTTTAAACTTGGGATGTAGATCTTTGGTTCAAGTTTTCACATGTTGATCTTTGGTTCAAATTTTCACATGCAGATCTTTGGTTCAAATGTTCACATGCAGATCTTTGGTTCAAATATTCACATGCAGATCTTTGGTTCAAATTTTCACATGCAGATCTTTGGTTCAAATGTTCACATGCAGATCTTTGGTTCAAATTTTCACATGCAGATCTTTGGTTCAAATGTTCACATGTAGAGCTTTGGTTCAAGTTTTTACATGTAAGATCTTTGGATCAAGTTTTCACATTTTGAATGAGGCTAAACCTACCACACATTTTTTATCTAATAGTTGATTATTTTATCTTTCCTTATATAGTAGACTAATGACATATTGTTTAAATAATATGATCCGAATCTGCAAACTTGTAGACAAAGTTTCATAAAGTACAATTAGTTAGATATATGATTATGTGATGTCAATCTCGAGAACTACACGTCTGGAAGTGGGGTCAGTGTATAGAGTGTGATGTTGTACACCATAATGAGGCAGTATATTAAATATCTATTGTGTTATATAAAAACAATTAGTAACTCACCCCTTTTCCTTTGTTATGAGCAGCATCTGCAGCAGGTTCCCCGTCATCTTCATCAGAACTACTACTCGTCTCCATATCTTTTGACTGGAATCAGCAGAAAAAATGTCTCAAAATACAATTTTATTTTTCCTTTGTTCTTTGTACCTCTTCATAATTCTCAAATATTATCTTTTTTAATATCTGGTAATATCTTCCTCATTAAGAAACCTCTTCAGATACCAGTATCACACAAGGCAAGGATTAATTAGGATACTATTTTGGGGGGGATTTAAAAAAAAATTGTCAGGAATTTTGAGTGTGAATTACAATACATGTTTGACAAACTTACCATAAAATATATATATACATATTAATTATCGACCGAGGGGATTGTTTTCACAAACAAAATGATATTTTTTGTTGTTTACCTACTAAATCTAACTGTTCCAAGTTGTATGTCTATATGTGATCGTATGTAATTTACCTGTGTCTTGATAAAGGGACAGATTGTCTCGAAAATTTGACAATTTTCTTGTCTGTACTGTCGATATTACTACTTGACAAATTATCTATTTCTACTAATGCGCATCCAGCGAATATCTGTTTGTTAGGATCCAGCACATATATTGGACCATACCGTCGTTATTACTTACTAGACCCTATATATACATGTATATTGTTTAGAGATCAACACAGAGACAAAAACCTACTAAAATTACTTCCTGTTCTAATCTAATTAAAATCTAGATGGTCATTCTGATCACTACGTTACATGAACATCAAACAACATCTCATGTACACTAGCAATACTTTAAGTGAAATATACCATCAATCTCCAGTTTTATAGTTTTGCCCCCTGACAGAACGATATCATAATATAATGTTTTACAATAGAAAACTGCCATTCCTAACTGCTCTTAATAATTACTACAATTACTGTCAAGTGCCATATTAAGGCTACAAGGTTAATTAATTATTTAAGTTATTTACAAAGATTAAGTGGAGAACTAATTGGTGTCTAAAGTTTAATAGATCGATAAATCTATCAAAATATATCTCAACTGTCGACAGGCCTTGAACATGTCTTATCTACTATGTGAAGGCATGAGTATACTTAACAAATATTGAACTGTTTATTTTTGTCTACTTTGATGTCTACCTCTGACATAAATTGGCTATGTGCCTGTTCACATTTGAGTTTATATATATAATATATATATATACTACTCATTCTACTCATGCTTTAAAAAGTACACAGTAAAGCTAATATGCAGTTATGTCTCACAAAATGCCAAAGTTTTCACAAAGACTGTCTGTATGTACATGTCTATTTCAGCCCATTCCCATTTCAAGGTGTTCATCCTAATTTAAAAATGAACAAAATCATTCCAAATAAGGTTAAGAAAATTTTCCTGCCCTAGTCTGATAAAATAGCCCCTCAAACTCGAGGCAGCTATACAACAATATCTTGGCTTGTTTGTTTGTTTGTTTTTGTTTAGCGTCCTATTAACAGCCACGGTCATTTAAGGACGTGCCAGGTTTTGGAGGTGGAGGAAAGCCGGAGTACTCAGAGAAAAACCACCGGCCTACGGTCAGTACCTGGCAACTGCCCCACGTAGGTTTCGAACTCGCAACCCAGAGGTGGAGGGCTGTATATAATTTTGAATGGAGTTGTTAAACATAAGATATATGTTTGACTTCAAATGAAGTGATATGGGCTAATTACAGGACAAGGAAATGGTATTTGTTGCCAATTCCACTGAACTAAAGTAGATATACCATATTTATTATAATAAACGCCCCAAGGGTGAGCAATTTTTCATAGGGGGGTTTAAACTTCAGAGTCGGTAACAGTTGTTAGGTCCGTTAAGTGTGCAGTACTTGATTGACACCATGAAACAAGTGTTTATCTGTCCAAAAACATTGTAAAACTAAGTGACAAACATTTTGGCAAGTTCTAAACTCTGGACACATGTGGATGGCTATTATCACTGAAACATGGGTGGGAGGGGGTGGGGGAGGTTGGGCGTTTATTACGGAGGGGGCATTTATTAGAATAAATACAATATAAAATGTATATATTAATTATGGGAGGGTAGTGTGGTGCAGACATTGATCTATATCAACTGATACTCCAGGATCATAAGTTATTAAGGTATATTTTTTTCCCCATTAAGAAATTGATTATTTCCAGGAACATTTCAAATTTTCATTACTGATTGATTCCTTTCAAATTTAACAATGAAACATATATGAAATGTAACATAAAATATTAAGTTATAATGAATTAAACAATTACAAAAAAAAAAAAAATTCTTTGTGAAGTTATATTCACAATAACTTGAATTCATCGACAAAAACATGTGACCATTGATTCCCGTCATTAATTTTTCAGCTTTTAATGGAATGCAGTAATTAAATAAATTAGTTTTACTTGTGTGAAATGAAACAGGACATAGTAATGACAATGATACTACTTTAAGTGCTGTTTAATGTAACTGACTGATAGCTAATATCTGTAACAGAATGTCCCGCGATACGGAAAACTCTGTGAACACTCTGTTGTATAAAGATCAATACAAACAGGAACCTGTAAAGTCTTGTATCACAGGGAATAACATTTCAGAACAATATAATCAGTGATCGTAGATAGAACGCTGACACTCGACAAAACTATCGACTCGTTCAGAAAACACTGCATGTATTAGCTTCATATGATTATATATTTGTGTCATACACGCGTGACCTAAAACACATAAAGCCTCAATTGCTAATATTAACAATAGGTCTGTACTTTATATTGTTATATCTGACCCTGTCCTGTACAGACAGATAACATTGTCAACAGTCCTCAAAGTATTAAATTCTTCAAACCATACACTACAGCTAAATCACTTGTTTGTGATACAAGATTTTATATTTTGTGTCGTTTTTTTTAACAACAAACATTACCTCAGAAGAGCTATTTCTACCACAGACAAAATTAAAAACAACAATACAAAATAATGTACACAGAAAAGCTTTAACAGGCATGCATTTTTTAAAACATTGATTTTTGTTTGGTCAAAAGCATTTTCTTTATATGACAGTGTTGCCATGACATGGATAAATACTAATTTTAATGTGTGTCAAATTCTCTGCAAAGAAAATTTGTAATACCACGTATTTATGGATGGTGGACGAAGGGACACTATGAATTCATGCTATATAACCCCTTTCTCAGAATAGGTGTACATACTAGGAATCGATAAATGACCTACAGAACTATATATATAAAAAAAAGGCTATTCACATAAAATACATAATTAGATATCAAATAAATAAAAGAATAGATAAATAAATAAAATCAAACAGATTTAACTGTTCTATTTATTATATAATGTGAGAAATATAAAAACATTTTCTGCACTTTTTCGCAATATTATGTTGACAATCTTGGACTGGAGTGCACATTTTCTAAAGCAACTACCAGAGTGTTATGTCATGTCCAATAGTGCGATGTCATGTACCATAGCATGATGTTATGTACCGTAGTGTGATGTAATGTACCAAAGTATGATGTCATGTGTCATAGTGTGATGTCATGTGTCATAGTGTGATGTCATGTGTCATAGTGTGATGTCATGTTCCATAGTGTGATGTCATGTACCATAGTGTGATGTCATGTACCATAGTGTGATGTCATGTACCATAGTGTGATGTCATGTACCTTAGTGTGATGTCATGTTCCATAGCGTGATGCCATGTACCACAGTGTGATGTCATGTACCATGGTGTGATGTCATGTAACATAGTGTGATGTCATGTACCATAGTGTGTTGTCGTGTACCATAATGTGATATAATGTCCCATAGTGTGATGTCATGTACCATAGTGTGATGTCATGTGTAATAGTGTGATGTCATGTGTAATAGTGTGATGTCATGTGTAATAGTGTGATGTCATGTAGCATAGTGTGAAGTCATGTAGCATAGTGTGATGCCATGTAACATAGTGTGATGTCATGTAGCATAGTGTGATGTCATGTAGCATAGTGTGATATCATGTAGCATAGTGTGATGTCATGTCACATAGTGTGATGTCATGTGTCATAGTGTGATGTCATATACCAGTGTGATGTCATGTAGCATAGTGTGAAGTCATGTAGCATAGTGTGATGTCATGTAACATAGTATGATGTCATGTGTCATAGTGTGATGTCATGTACAATAGTGTGATGTCATTTACCATGGTGTGATGTCATGTCCCATAGTGTGATGTCATGTACAATAATGTGATGTCATGTACATTAGTGTGGTGTCATGTACCATGGTGTGATGTCATGTAGCACAGTGTGATGTCATGTAAGATAGTGTGATATCATGTGTAATAGTGTGATGTCATCTACCATAGTGTGATGTCATCTACCAAAACATGATGTCATGTGCCATAGTGTGATGTCATGTGTCGTAGTGTTATGTAATGTATCATAGTGTGATGTCATGTAGCATAGTGTGATGTCACGTAACAAAGTGTGATATCATGTGTCATAGTGTGATGTCATGTGTCATAGTGTGATGTCATGTAGCATAGTGTGATGTCATGTCACATAGTGTGATGTCATGTAGCATAGTGTGATGTCATGTAGCATAGTGTGATGTCATGTAGCATAGTATGATGTCATGCAGCATAGTGTGTTGTCATGTACCATAGTGTGATGTCACGTGTCACAGTGTGATGTCATGTCACATAGTGTGATGTCATGTGTCATAGTGTGATGTCGTGTCATAGTGTGATGTCATGTCACATAGTGTGATGTCATGTGTTATAGTGTGATGTCATGTCCCAGTGTGATGTCATGTAGCAGTGTGTGTTGTCGTGTACCAGAGTGTGATGTCATGTACCATAGTATGATGTCATGTACCATAGTGTGATGTCATGTACCATAGTGTGATGTCATGTACCATAGTGTGATGTCATGTACCATAGTGTGTTGTCATGTACCATAGTGTGATATCATGTGTCATAGTGTGATGTCATGTACCATAGTGTGTTGTCATGTACCATAGTGTGATGTCATGTAGCAATGTGTGATGTCATGTACCACAGTGTGATGTCATGTACCACAGTGTGGTGTCATGTACCATGGTGTAATGTCATGTCCAATAGTGTGATGTCATGTAGCAGTGTGTGGTGTCATGTACCACAGTGTGATGTCATGTACCATAGTGTGATGTCATGTACCACAGTGTGATGACATGTACCACAGTGTGGTGTCATGTACCATGGTGTAATGTCATGTCCCATAGTGTGATGTCATGTGTCGTAGTGTGATGTCATGTATCATAGTGTGATGCCATGTAGCATAGTGTGTTGTCATGTACCATAGTGTGATGTCATGTATCATAGTGTGATGTCATGTACCACAGTGTGATGCCATGTACCACAGTGTGATGCCATGTACCACAGTGTGATGTCATGTGTAATAGTGTGATGTCATGTAGCATAGTGTGAAGTCATGTAGCATAGTGTGATGCCATGTAACATAGTGTGATGTCATGTAGCATAGTGTGATGTCATGTCACATAGTGTGATGTCATGTGTCATAGTATGATGTCATATACCAGTGTGATGTCATGTAGCATAGTGTGAAGTCATGTAGCATAGTGTGATGTCATGTAACATAGTGTGATGTCATGTGTCATAGTGTGATGTCATGTACAATAGTGTGATGTCATTTACCATGATGTGATGTCATGTCCCATAGTGTGATGTCATGTCCCATAGTGGGATGTCATGTATAATAGTGTGATGTCATGTACATTAGTGTAGTGTCATGTACCATGGTGTGATGTCATGTAGCACAGTGTGATGTCATGTAAGATAGTGTGATGTCATGTGTAATAGTGTGATGTCATGTACCATAGTGTGATGTAATCTACCAAAACATGATGGCATGTGCCATAGTGTGATGTCATGTGTCGTAGTGTTATGTAATGTATCATAGTGTGATGTCATGTAGCATAGTGTGATGTCATGTAACATAGTGTGATATCATGTGTCATAGTGTGATGTCATGTAGCATAGTATGATGTCATGTCACATAGTGTGAGTTCATATACCATAGTGTGATGTCATGTGTCATAGTGTGATGTCATGTAGCATAGTGTGTTGTCATGTAGCATAGTGTGATGTCATGTAGCATAGTGTGTTGTCATGTACCATAGTTTGATGTCATGTAGCAATGTGTGATGTCATGTACCACAGTGTGATGTCATGTACCACAGTGTGGTGTCATGTACCATGGTGTAATGTCATGTCCCATAGTGTGATGTCATGTAGCAGTGTGTGGTGTCATGTACCATAGTGTGATGTCATGTACCACAGTGTGATGTCATGTACCAGTGTGGTATCATGTACCATGGTGTAATGTCATGTCCCATAGTGTGATGTCATGTGTCGTAGTGTGATGTCATGTATCATAGTGTGATGCCATGTAGCATAGTGTGTTGTCATGTACCATAGTGTGATGTCATGTATCATAGTGTGATGTCATGTACCACAGTGTGATGTCATGTACCACAGTGTGGTGTCATGTACCATGGTGTAATGTCATGTCCCATAGTGTGATGTCATGTGTCGTAGTGTGATGTCATGTATCATAGTGTGATGCCATGTAGCATAGTGTGTTGTCATGTACCATAGTGTGATGTCATGTATCATAGTGTGATGCCATGTAGCATAGTGTGTTGTCATGTACCATAGTGTGATGTCATGTCCCAGTGTGATGTCATGTAGCATAGTGTGTTGTCATGTACCATAGTGTGATGTCATGTCCCAGTGTGATGTCATGTAGCAGTGTGTGTTGTCATGTCCCAGTGTGATGTCATGTACCATAGTGTGACGTCATGTACCATAGTGTGACGTCATGTACCATAGTGTGATGTCATGTACCATAGTGTGATGTCACTTAGTTATTATGTTTTCAACGGCTACTAAACACTGAAAATGTCAATAGGGCCAAAAAGTAGGGAGTAAAAATAGGCATTATATGAAACAACATGAAACAAAGGAAAAATGTAAAATACCTGGATATGTAAAAATATATTGGTACACTCATGTATGTAGATTAAACTAATAAATGTGTTTAAGGTTACTCATCTTGTGTACAGAACAATAGGTATATGATAGTTCAAAATTTTGCATATATATATAAGTTTTTTTTAAAGAATTTTAAGACTTGTTATGCTTTTTTTGGAGAAGTAATAATAATGTTTCCAAATACTGTGATGTGGCTTGTTTGGAATTTTTTTTTGAACTGTTGTATACAGCAAAACTGCACAGCAAATGGCCTCTTATTCATAATGAATATATTGCTAGTTTCTCATATACATGAACAGAATAAGATGTTTTTAAATCTGATTTCACATGTATTTAAAATTTTATTTATTTTCATTCTAGTAATATGTGTTTCCTCATGCAAACAAATCCTTTAAATGCCTGTTAAAATGGTTCAATAAATATTCAATATCACAGGAAAATATATTTTCATTTAAAGATTCAAATATCATTATCAAGACATTTAAAGATTAAACGAAGTGATTTTGATTTAAACCAGGTGTGAAAGCTGACACGACCAGGTAGACAGCCAATCTAATCTCTATTCCACTTGTAATGTTAATCCTACCACATGGTCGGACAGGTTCATAGGACTATTGGCAAGCACATCAATATGTCTAGCAGAAGCAATTCATTACAATATTGGAAAGCAAAGGGCATTCAAAAGTTAAACTAAAGTGTTGATAATATAGTCTAACAAACCTACAGTATAACAGCTTGTATATTTTTCATATATAATTTTTTTTTTTTTTTTTGAAAAATAATGAAATAGAAATAGATTTTAACTCATGGCATTCACCCAATGATATCCTATTATATATCAAGAACTGTGGTTTGGGATTTTGTGCCAATTTAAGTCCTTGTGGTGAACAAAGTCAAGAATCCCAATTTTATCATGATTGCCCTTTAGTTGTTGAGTGTGCCATACAATAATAAACAAGAGATCCAGAGGGATCTTCGCGCCCACCATTGAATGATCTTTATAGGTTCCATGTCAGATTGATCTTTTCTCTACTTTTCCCTTCCTCTAAGTCTTACTAATCTGTGTAAATTCAGAAAGAGCCCTCTATAGTACTTTTCAAACAAGGGGAACCTATATATAAAATTGAAGATTTAGCGATAGGCACCGAGGGAAACCTACATATGAAATTCCAGGAATATCCCTTCAGTACTTTCTGAGAAATAGCGATAACAAACTTCAATTGTCAAAATACAAGATGGCTACCTGTCGGCCATGTTGTTTTCCGATTGGTCTCAAAATGCAATATGCATAACTAGGCACCAAGGGGAACCTATATATGAAATTTGAGAAAGATCCCTTCAGTACTTTGTGAGAAATAGCGATAACAAACTTCAATTGTCAAAATCCAAGATGGCTGCCTGTCGGCCATGTTGTTTTCCGATTGGTCTCAATATGCAATATGCATAACTAGGCACCAAGAGGAGCCTACATATGAAATTTGAGAAAGATCCCTTCAGCACTTTCTGAGACATAGCGATAACAAACTTCAATTGTCAATATCCAAGATGGCTGCCTGTCGGCCATGTTGTTTTCCAATAGGTCTCAAAATGCAATATGCATACCTAGGCACCAAGGGGAACCTACATATGAAATTTCAGGAAGATCCCTTCAGTACTTTCTCAGAAATAGCGATAACAAACTTCAATTGTCAAAATCCAAGATGGCTGCCTGTCGGCCATGTTGTTTTCCGATTGGTCTCAAAATGCAATATGCATAACTAGGCACCAAGGGGAACCTATATATGAAATTTGAGAAAGATCCCTTCAGTACTCTCTGAGAAATAGCGATAACAAACTTCAATTGTCAAAATCCAAGATGGCTGCCTGTCGGCCATGTTGTTTTCCGATTAGTCTCAAAATGCAATATGCATAACTAGGCACCTAGGGAAACCTACATATGAAATTTCAGAAAGATCCCCTCATAAGTTTCTGAGAAATAGCGATAACAAACTTCAATTGTCAAAATCCAAGATGGCTGCCTGTCGGCCATGTTGTTTTCCGATTAGTCTCAAAATGCAATATGCATAAATAGGTACCAAGGGGAACCTACATATGAAATTTCAGAAAGATTCCTTTAGTACTTTCTGAGAAATAGCGATAACAAACTTCAATTGTCAAAATCCAAGATGGCTGCCTGTCGGCCATGTTGTTTTCCGATTAGTCTCAAAATGCAATATGCATAACTAGGCACCGAGGGGAACCTACATATGAAATTTGAGAAAGACACCTTCAGTACTTTCTGAGAAATAGCGATAACAAACTTCAATTATCAAAATCCAAGATGGCTGCCTGTCGGCATGGAAAACATCAGGAATGTATAGCCAGACAAAGTCTCATTCTGAATTTCAACAAAGGGGCATAACTCTTGTAAAAAGAGTGAAAATAAAAAATTGTGATATGTGTAAATATATAAGATGTTTGAAAATGATGAAACAGCATTAATCTAAATCAACAAAATTTTTTTGTTAAGTTACCTCCTCAAGTTGTCCGAGAGCATTTAGAATTAGTTTTCTCTCGTCCAGGTAGAAAGGGTCACCAATGCCTATATATGCCTCGTGCTTCACAGCATTAAATCCCATGGTTTTCATCTGTTGGAGGCGACGAAAATAGTTATCATTTCTCACTTCGATTCGCATTGGGGAGGCGGCCCTGTAATCGCTGGTGCCCCTTGTCTCGATCTTGGACCCAACATGTGAGGGCAGTGGGAGTCGCTGGGCCTTGATATAAGACCGAGGGTCTTGAAGAGCAGGCTGAGGCATATTGGTCCTCTGAAAACACATTTGACATACATGTTACGATATTGATCAAAACAGTTTTCTGAATACTGAACTCCAGCTATGGTTATAAACCCATTTTTGTTATTCAAATAAAATGTTGTTTTTTTCAATTTTTTTTTTTTTGCAACAGTGTTGCAACACTGTTGCAAAAAAAAAAAAATTGAAAAAAACAACATGTTATTTGAATTGTTTACTTTGAATTTAATGGGTTTTTTCTACGTTTTCTTGCTGTTTTTTATTACTTGTATTCCAGTTTAAATAAATTCTGTCACTAGTTTGTCATGAAGGTTTTAACAGAAATTCAGGAGAATGTGTAAATATTTTATTGTCACTTCAACAAATCATTAATAAAATGTATACAATGATAAATTTTACTCATCAAAATCATTATTGTTATAAAAAAAAAACAAAAAAAAACAAGAAATATATAAATGATTTCTATAGTTTGCAAATCTCCTCCAGATCAGTTATTAATAGAAAGAAAATTATACTTCTCAGATAAAAGAACAATTTAAATATAAAATTTTGTAATTTAATAAATATTGCAAAACTTTGCTTTGTTCAGTCATCAAACACAAACTAAAAGTAACACATTCTGCTGTCGAATCTGTCCAATAGCCATTAGGTCAATAAAATAATGTATAGAAAGTTCAGAGACATTAGTTGTCTCTCTAACACACAATCTAAAACACATATCTACAGTGCTAAGCAAGAAAACTTAATAACTGTGATATATTGTGTGTTTAAGATTTCACTGCTATACAAAATCACAAATCAAAGTAAATAAACTAGCTATGGAAGTATTTGTAACCTAAAACTGATATGTGTTGTTTGTGTACACAAACTTAGAAAGTAAGTTTCCAAGCCGTAGTATACATTACTTATAGGAGTTAAAGTTAAAGGCCTTACAAAGAGATACAAATAAAGCCTGCAGAGATATTGTTGGTAATTATAAAGATACCTGACTCACTAAAATACACAAATACTTACAGGTGGCCTTTAATAACAATCTCTCTCATATGTATGTGTAACATCCTAAATTGATATGAGCAACTATAGGTCCCCATCTTTTAACTATAGACCTCCATCTATTATAACTATAGGCCTCCATCTATTATAACTATAGGCCTCCATCTATTATAACTATAGGCCTCCATCTATTATAACTATAGGCCCCATCTATTATAACTATAGGCCTCCATCTATTATAACTATAGGCCTCCATCTATTATAACTACAGGCCTCCATCTATTATAACTATAGGCCTCCATCTATTATAACTACAGGCCTCCATCTATTATAACTATAGGCCTCTATCTATTATAACTAAAGGCCTTGATCTATTATAACTATAGGCCTTGATCTATTATAACTATAGGCCTCCATCTATTATAACTATAGGCCTCTATCTATTATAACTGTAGGCATCCATCTATTATAACTATAGGCCTCCATCTATTATAACTACAGGCCTCCATCTATTATAACTATAGGCCTTGATCTATTATAACTATAGGCCTTGATCTATTATAACTATAGGCCTTGATCTATTATAACTATAGGCCTCCATCTATTATAACTATAGGCATCCATCTATTATAACTATAGGCCTCCATCTATTATAACTATTGGCCTCCATCTATTATAACTATAGGCCTCCATCTATTATAACTATAGGCCTCCATCTATTATAACTATAGGCCTCCATCTATTATAACTATAGGCCTCCATCTATTATAACTACAGGCCTCCATCTATTATAACTATAGGCCTCCATTTATTATAACTATAGGTCTTGATCTATTATAACTATAGGCCTCCATCTATTATAACTATAGGCCTCCATCTATTATAACTATAGGCCTCCATCTATTATAACTGTAGGCCTCCATCTATTATAACTATAGGCCTCCATCTATTATAACTACAGGCCTCCATCTATTATAACTATAGGCCTCCATCTATTACAACTATAGGTCTTGATCTATTATAACGATAGGCCTCCATCTATTATAACTATAGGCCTCCATCTATTATAACTGTAGACCTCCATCTATTAACCCACGGACCTCCATCTATTAACCCACGGTCCTCCATCTATTAACCCACGGACCTCCATCTATTAACCCACAGGCCTCCATCTATTAACCCACAGGCCTCCATCTATTAACCCATGGACCTCCATCTATTAACCCACGGACCTCCATCTATTAACCCACAGACCTCCATCTGTTAACCCACAGACCTCCATCTATTAACCCACGGACCTCCATCTATTAACCCACGGACCTCCATCTATTAACCCACAGGCCTCCATCTATTAACCCACGGACCTCCATCTATTAACCCACGGACCTCCATCTATTAACCCACGGACCTCCATCTATTAACCCACAGACCTCCATCTATTAACCCACGGACCTCCATCTATTAACCCACGGACCTCCATCTATTAACCCACGGACCTCCATCTATTAACCGACGGACCTCCATCTATTAACCCACGGACCTTCATCTGTTAACCCACGGACCTCCATCTATTAACCACAGGCCTTCATCTGTTTACTATATAAGCCTCTATCTAATTGATACAAGCCACTAAAATTGTTTCATGTGAAGTTTTTTATCACAAACTTTTTTCTTTTTGAAAATATGTAACTGCATATGCCTTCATCACTATTTAAAAATATATTCAATTTATTTAGAACTTTTAAATACTAGTAGCTATCTAAAAATATGATTTAGCTAAAGCTTCAAAACGAATTCAAAAAAATGAAAATATGTACTCTTTAAGTAATAGTGGAAAGATTTTTAAATTATACATGCTAAAATTATTACATTTTCACATATTACAAGCACTTATATACAGTGAACATAGAAGTTGTTTTCTGAAATATATAACAAATTAATGTACATTCTAATTATTATATACACAGCCACACATGTGAATGTATACAGACATACATGTAAATAAAAGTATTATCATTAATATTATATCAAAATTCAATAGCACTACATTTTTTTTAATGTCTGATTTTACTTAAAATCAAATACAACAAAAATTAACTTCTATGCAACCAGCACTTGCTAATTACATGTAGTATCTAAGCTTCAATAAAAATATTAGTAATTGTATTATCAATCAATCCAATAGCTTTAAGTCATCAATTTTTAAGTCTTTTTATGACTTTTATTAGAAGTCTTTAAAGGTATGTTATCAGATCCAATAATATTAATGTCAGCAAATGAATGCAGCTAATGAAATACCATGGGGTAAACAAGGAAAAAGAGAGTTTTTTTTTTTTATTAAAACAAATTTTCTGTAAATGACAAAATTTCATATCACTTTTATCACAGATGAATCTGTTCCTAAATTTAAATCTGAATATGTAGTAGACCTATTAAAAGTGTCCAGTTAACAAGTATTGTCATTTTAGTTGACTCCTATAAAGTTATACATACATTTAATGCAATTTTAAGTTCAACCCTTGTTACTCTCACAGTAATAAACAAATTACTAGTCACGTCAAGGGAGGAGTCCAATTAGTTACTTGATCTAGCCAGTGTAAGTCTGCATGGTAAATAAAAATTTTGCTGGTTCAGACGTCCCTAACAGAGGCATTGAAAAATAATGATCTCCGCCATTTGACTGTGTATACTATACGTAGGTATTTGGAAGTGGAGTCAGATTTCATCCCCGCAATTTATAATCAGTACTGATCAAGAGATTAATAGGTAATGATCTGAAAACCTTTTATACCAAGAGTTTCTTATCCAATTACACTCAATGACCAAGCAAAATTATCATTGAAAAAAATTGACTATTATACCACTTACTTTTAATTTAGAGTTATACAATGAGGACATGTACGTAATTTATGTATAATTACTGTTATATTTTAGCTTTGTCATAATAAAAATACTCATATTACTTTGACATCATATTTCAGATCATAATTAAGATTATTTGATAAAATTACATAACAGGTAATTATGTATATAATTATCTCCATGTTTCAAACTAATGACACCAGTTGGAGTCAAAACTTCCTGATCTGACAATCAGACTTTTCACAACTACATTTTGTAGGTTTGAATTATAACGTTTACTTGTTTATTTTACCGACAACACATGTACATGTATCTTATATGTTGCCAGTAAAATGATGATTTATCCATTTTCCCCGTCTTATTGAAAGATAAATAGAAAACTCTGAAATCTTGAAAAAAACAACTTTAATAATTTATGTACAGTACAGTAGTTATCCTTACTTGATTTTAGATAAAATAAAAAAAATATGAAATGTTGATTGATATTTTACTATGCAATTGCACTTTTTTAGGGGAAAAAAAATATCTGAAGATTTAATCTAGCAAGTGCAGATACCCCTTGATGGGGCATCTAAGCAAGCCAAGTTCTCATACAAGTATTTTTTTATTACATATGCAGTCAGTGATGTTATATTGGTACATTTGAGACCAAATATAGGCCCGTTCCCCTAGAGAAATTTTGTTTTATTTAGCCAATTCATAGTTAAAACTTTTTTCCAATCAGAACTAGTAAATCCTATGACCTTGTATATTATTGTTAATTAATATGAAGAAATGTTGATCATAATAGGCCTATACATTTCACATTATGTTTTCACAAGCCAATATAATAATTTTACATAAAAAGATGCCACTGTATTTCTATATTCCCAATGGAAAAGGTACATGCCCTTTTGCAATAATTTAAGATTAGAAAATAACTAGTAGTCCAAGATAACATTATTTAAATCTAAAATCTATATTGTAGACAACATTGATTGTGCCTTGTGTAACTTCCACAATTGTTACAAAATTTATTGAATATCCATGTTTACTGTAATCAGAGATATACCCCATGCATCAATCATGTTAAATGTTGTTACTGTTGTCACAAATACATGTAGGCCTAGATCTAGATTCTAATAGAAGTTTATCACACTCCTATCACACATACATCCTTAACTGATGTGGTGTTGCATACACTCCATCCTTTGATATGCCTGGACAGTATAAAATGTTGTCAACTTATAAATCAGAATTGTAGATCTACAGTAGGACCTACCATCAGACAGACTCGTCAATTGAAAAGCAAATAATACATCACCTGCATACTGATCACATGTTCATTCAGTCTGCCAGGCTGTCGACTGGTAATAAAGCGGTAGCTCATAAACTGACGATCAACATGTGATCGAATCAGAGAGCACTTGCTTCCCTTTATGTGTTTAGGCTAGTTTGAGTTTAGGTGACGATAGACCTACACATGTCCCATTATGTATCCCTGGACCAAGGCATTTCTTTCATAATTATACTTACGCATCCGACTTAAATCACTGTTTTTGACATGAAGTGGTAACTGGGTACACGGTCCCTTGCACACGCACAGAATTTCATACAGACGAAACTAAAACCGGAACATAAATAGTCTTGTCTCTCGGGTTACCATTGACGCCGGATGTAGGGGTGTTCTCAAAAACAAATACGTACTTTTCGTGAATTACTCATTTAAAGACAATTCTAATAAATTTTTCACCAAAGCGTATACAAGGCGTGCATTATTTTATTTATAAAATGAAACATACATACTAAACTACTTCTTTTTTTATCAAAAACAAGAAAATTTTAAATCACTTTGTTACCGGAAGCGGAAGTAAAGATGTCAACCTCGTTCAAAAAATGAAAACAGGAAACGCATGTGACTGGTGACAGATCTTTCAGTGTAGACCGTTTTAACGGATATTTTGATGTTTTTTGAAGGTTAGTTATCTCTAAGTCAGTTATTTTTTATTTTTGTAACGTTTAATATCATCAGGTGTATCAGTTTTACACTTAAGTTGATTGCAATATCCCACGAAAAGTGTCCTTTTCTCAGGGTCAATCTAACCGCATTGATAGTTTTAGAAAGCCCAGTAACGTAGAATTTGGATAGGAGCATATGACTATGATCAATCAGTCACATATGATCATGAACATTGAGAGTCCTTCATACAGAGTGGTATAAGAATTACTTTTTTTATGCATTTTGAATGTTTTCCTAGCAACGGGAAAAGATATCTGCAAATAATAAGTTAACATTTTCCACCTAGCTAATGTGCTAATTAATAATCTTCCTAAATATATCCTTAAGAAATTATCATTTAAAAAAAACATGCCTTTTAATATCTGTTTCAAATTTGTTGTAAATATATATGATTATATGTTGATTGCTGAATTTTCGTAAATGCTTTGCTGTGATTCAATAGTGTATTTACATCTGATGTTTTATTGAATATATTATTATATATAATAACATTGGTAAAAGTAAAACAATGAATGAAAGTGAAGTTTACTTTTAAATTTAACTAATTATAATAAATACCAGAAAAGTAAAGTACATAGATGCAACATGTTCAATGTACATGTGAACAAGATGTATTTTGATGATGACAATTTTGATGATAAATTTCTTAAATAAAACCAAATTAACATTTATCAATGCTTTTCAATTAAACATATATGTTATTGTTTCTGCAAAATATTGAATTCTTTACAGGGAGTACCCCGTGTCATTAAAGTGAGCAATCATGGTAAGACACAACCTTGCACCAACGGTAAACTCTGACTTGATTGAAACACTAGAAAACAGTGATGACGATGGGGAGTTGGATGAAGTTTCTTTGAATTCTGAGTCTACTCATGCAGGAGATCTGCATCTGAAAACATGGCCAACTGTAATAGGAGTGGTTCAACTGTGCAATGGCTTCATTACAGCTATTCTGGGTAAATTGAAACCATGATGTTTCATATTTATTCAGCATCAACACAACCTCAGTATAGTAATGAATGATAAGACATCCAATATATCTATACATATAACTGTTCATTGAAGATTTGTAAAATTACCAACAAATGCATTTCTTTGGTCTATACATTTTAGTCCCTGGCACCTGATTTTAATCAGTGGTCACTTGCATTGTTGGTGTGGATAAATATATTAAAAAAAATTATAACCCAGATTATGACTTGACTGATGTAATTATTAATCATCATGTCTGTAATATATAAACCCTCTGTCAATATGTCTGTCAGCCCTGGCCTCTGTTAATACTGTCAGTTGTATATGTCCATCAGCCCCCTGTCAATTGTCTGTCAATTGCAACCTTCTGTCGATTATCTGTCAATCTGCTTTCAATTGTATGTCAGCCCTTTGTCAATCTTCTTTCAACTGGCTTTCATATCGCCGTCTGTCAATCCTCTGTCAATGGTCTGTCAGCCCTCTGTCAATTTTTTCTGTCAATTGTCTGTCAGCCCTCTGTTAATTTTCTGTCAATGGTCTGTCATGATCAGCCCTCTGTCAATCTTGTCAACTGTCCGTCAGTCTGGTGTCAATAACCTATCAATTCTGTCCTTCAATCTTCTGTCAGTCCTCTGTCTATCCTCAGTGAACACTTTCTCAGACCCCTTTAAATTATCTGTCAATTTTATGTGGTTTACAGGCACATTGGAGCTGTTTGTTATCCCCCTCATTGAGTATCCTGATTCACCAGTACACCTTCACCTAGGCAAGGACAACTGCTATGGAGCTGGACTACTGGCAGGATTTTTTGTTAGTAATTATGCTTCAAAAACTTTGAATACCTTGAAAATGTTCACATTAGTTAACTGGTCGATTCAGACGGTTATTGATATAGTTTAAATTTGGGAACATTTTAGCTGCTGCTGCACTGGTCCATGAGTCATAACGCTCCAAAAGAAGAAAACAACACAGATCTCTAGCTATCTGTCAAATTCTATGCATGCCCACTGAACTATTTGAGTCCATATTGCTACTTTGAGCCAGAAATTATGTGTTGACCAGGGCATCCAGTAGATTTTTGTTTCTCCAAAATCAGATTTGATTCTTGAGTTTGAAGTAGCATGTCTATTTGACACGTTTTGACCCTTCATATTTCTCAGAAAAGGTTGACTTCTGAAATTGCTAGTAAAAAGTCAAGGGTCAACTGGATTCCCTGTTGACTCATTGGGTTATTTTGGGATTGCTATAAATAGTACAGTACTACTCTTACTTATATAAAAACAGTTAAAAGTACAAGAACCACTTGTTTATTGAATAGCAAATTAAACCAGACGTCAAGTGTGTTCAACACTTTCACTGAGAATTGAATGCTAGAAACCGAAGTTTTTTGGAAATGTTTAACAAGATGTTATACCTGACATTATTATTTCTGGCCATGATGATGTGTATTGCAGTTTAATATTTGTTCATGGAAATATTAAAAAACTATTTGCTCTAATGATCAGTACCGATATAAAAATATAACAACAAATTATATGATAAAATTATCAATACTATTCAGTTGGTGTTAAGGTTTGGTTAAATTTATTTTCCTCCTTGACAATTTTGACATATTTTTAGGTGTTCTCTGATGATTTGTTTTAGATGATATTAACAGGAAGTGCGGCTATTAGATCATCCATTAGTCGGCGTCCTACCTCTGTAAGTATATGCCACTTAATGCAAGCAATACAGGCCCTCTTGTCCTCTTGTTAGATACGTCAAGTAGGGCCTCAAAGTGGATATTTTTACCAGGTGGCCTATTTGGCTAACAAGTCATACAATTGGAAAAGTTAGTCGCATGACGAAGTTGTCTTACATTTAAAAAACAATCTTTTAATTCTTTATAACATCTCTCTGTAACTTTTTCGATTTTGAACATCATTTTAGGATTGACGACAACCTTTGAAAGATTAACCAAATCGCAAATTTACACAATTTTTTAGTGGCCATGCAGGCGTCTTATCGGTCGATAACTGGTCGCCAATGGTGAATTAATGGCGCCATGGCATGGTCACTAAAATAGGCGTCATTTTGAGCCCTGTATGTTATACCAGAAGCTTGCACCTCAAATGGAAGTATGATGTTATAGTAAATGGTGTTTAGTTGTCAGTGTTTTGTCTTGAGATCTCCTCTCCCACTTTTATACCAGTCAGATCAAAAACCCTTACTATAATAATTTTGATATAAATGTAGTTTTGTTTTTCTGAGCCATATTTTTGAAAGATTTCAAAATTTTTAATCTTGGCTTGAGATCTCCTTTATCTAATTTTAGTAGATCTCTTTAGAATTTGAGAAGCTTTAATTTGTAATCAGCATATCTTGAATGGAAAAATGATTAAATCATTTTTGGAAAGAAAAAATGCCTGTTTTGACAATATTTAACTCAAGATCTAGAGGTATTTTAACTTAATTTGCCTTTGAATTAATCTACAGACACATTGTATTCCATATCTTCATATCAACCAGGGACTTTCTCCCTAATAATATCCGAAAACAGATTATTTTTTGTTAAAATTCTATATTTTTACCTTTGAACAGGTAAGAAAGTTTTTTAACTTGACGTTATTCACCCTGGTACTTTATATGGCAATCACAGTCTTACTTATTCTTGGCTACGCCCTGGATTGGACGAAACATGACCAGTACAAGGTCAGTATTTTTTAAACACGACCAGTATCAAAGATGGTAAGTGAATTGTAAAAATCAATTGTCACCAGTAATATACAATTATTGCCTTTTTGTAAGGTCCATATTATACAATTATAGGATATGGATGAGGTTAATACCATGATTTATCAACTCTAGTGATCTGATTATCATATTTTTAGGGTTGATAAATGCCAGTGTTAATAGATATTCAACAATTATTTTACTATGGTGTGACTCGGATTTCAGATTTATGTTCTCATTCAGTCACACTTATAGTGTGAAACAAGAGGTCATTTTACAAAGCTGATCTATAATTAAACGGACCAGGTTGCTTTACATACGATAATTAAGGTTGCTGCAAAACATTCTAATAAACAAAATTAATCAATCATGTACTAATTATGCAAATGTGAGTTCATCTGTCTCTAGAAATCTAGTAAATATACCTGTATGCAAGCAGAAAGCATTATGACATCAATCCAGGATCTTTATCTTTAATAAAACAGGTGATTAATTGTAATGCTTTTCTTGGAAACCTAGATTGTCAGGAATTATACTTGTGTAAAAGACATAGCCCCAGAAGCATTATCTGAATATGGGATAAATTAGGTTGTTGTAATACAATGGTTTAATGTATAACAATGTAACAGTGGATATGTATGTGCTTTGTGTTTTTGTCTTGATCCCTGGGGGCCACGGTGGCCGAGTGATTAAGGTGTCCCGGCACTTTATCACTAGCCCTCCACCTCTGGGTTGCGAGTTCGAAACCTACGTGGGGCAGTTGCCAGGTACTGACCGTAGGCCGGTGGTTTTTCTCCGGGTACTCTGGCTTTCCTCCACCTCCAAACCTGGCACGTCCTTAAATGACCCTGGCTGTTAATAGGACGTTAAACAAAACAAACAAACAAACAAATTGATTCCTGCACTATTGAATATCAATTTGTAATAAGATTGCCTCTGTTGTTTTTCCTTTCTTATTTATTTTACTGTTGAGATTCATTAAGAAAAAAATGGTATAAAAACATGCAGGTAATTATAAATATTCAACATCTCATACAAGTGAAACTTTAATTAAAATTGAAGTTGACAGTAACATATTGTCTGTTATCGTGACAATCAGAAGTTCAGGTCTTTGTCTGTTTTATCCAATGAAAATCCAGATTATTTGAAGTCATCCAATGAAAATCTAGATTATTTGAAGTCATCCAGATGAAAATCCAGATTATTTGAAGTCATCAGATGGAAATCCAGATTATTTGAAGTCATCCAATGAAAATCCAGATTGATTGAAGTCATCCAATGAAAATCCAGATTATTTGAAGTCCTATAATAAATGGTTTTATTGACTTGTGTACTTGTAGGCAGACAGTAAGGTATATGAAGTACATATATTTGTCACCATCAGCACAGTGCTGGGGTTCCTCTTCTGCATAGCAGCCTTCATCCAATACTATGAGATTGTTTTCTTTGGCCATTTCCAATTGTGTCGACGCTGGATATTGTGTTTGTGTCCGAGTCTGGCTGAGGTAAGTTAAGCTTTGTGGTCACCTTATCTGGCCTAGGTGAGTACAGATCTACCAAGTATTTACTGAATCCACAAGTCTAGAATATGTAAAATGTTTGCATATGTTCACTGTACACATATATAGTGTAACCCAGGGAATGTATACATGTGTTTGTATGTCAAAGTCTAGCCGAAGTAAACGTGTACATATGTTTTTCAGTGTGAATGTAAATAGACTTTGGTATATCCCAACCAGTGTAGGTTTTGAGTGTGATGTTTCGGGGACTACACTGTCACTTTCATCAGACAATTGACCAGTAATAGACTTTGGTATATATATCCCAACCAGTGTAGGATTTGAGTGTGATATTTTGGCGACTACACTGTCACCTTCATCAGACAATTGACCGGTAATAGACTTTGGTATATCACAACCAGTGTATGATATGAGTATGATGTTTTGATGACTACATTGTCACCTTCATCAGACAAATGACTTGTGCAGTTTTGTTTTTTTTGTTTTTGTTTTTGTTTAACGTCCTATTAACAGCCAGGTCCCAATTTGTACACTGTGGAGTCTAAGAAAAAGACCTGTCAATCTGTTTACAATCTTGTACACATAACACCAAAGTGTTCATTGCTGCTAACTAAATGGTCATTTGTCTGATGAAGGTGACAGTGTAATCACTAAAATGTAATGCTCAAATCATACACAGGTTGTGATATATACCAAAGTCTATTTACATGCATAAATGTTTTTAAAATTCCAATTGTTCACCTGTATATTGGTAAATGTGACCTTGAGAGTTTAACCTAGCAAATCAATGTAGGAATACAACATAATGAAAAATGTTTCCATGGTCACTGTTAAACAAGGAGCTATATATTATCTTGATTTTATCTTTGCAGAAATATGATGATAATTCAGATTCAGATAGTCAAGATTGGCCTTTTGGTAAAGATTTTTTTTTACCAATTCCTGTCAAATGCTTTTAATTAAGTCACATACTGTACCTGCAGTTGATTGGCCAGTGCTATATCACTCTGCCATTGTTAAATCTTATATAATACCTGCTTTGAGCTAGAATATCAATCAGATGCTGTCATTCATTCCTTAGCACTTGCAAAGTCAAATTATTCTGGAACTCAGGTCAAACAATACAAGTTTCTCGGCACATGCACTGTAGTTATAAGTCTGATTTACTCTGACATTTTATTGACTTTCTTATTAGTCTCATTTGGTGTTTATTAGCATCAGATTTCCAGCGTGGGTTGCTTACTTCCCTCACATTTTGTTGGACAGAATTCTGATGTTGATTGATTCCAGATGAAGTTAAAAAAATTATGGAAATATCAGAATAATAAAAAAATTATGGAAATATCAGAATAATAAGAAAATTATGGAAATATCAGAATAATAAAAAAATTATGGAAATATCAGAATATAATTTGGACTAAATAGTTTTGTACTATTTAATTCTTACATTAATCACATATAATACAGAGATAAAAGGAAATATTATTTGTTAAAAAAATACAGAAAAATAGAAAATAAAATTCGAGAAAAAATGAGAGTTTTAAAAATAAGAGGGAATGGTTTTCATGTGCATGTAGAGCTTAACTTTATTCTGGGTAATCAGATATTTTTCAACTTTTAATCATACACTGACAATAAACCAACTGGTATACTTTGTATCTCATTGGTTTTGGCAGTTTTGATTTACAGATACTCACAGTTTTTAGGTCATCTGACCCGAAGGGTCAGGATGACCTATAGTCATCATGCTTCCTCCGCCGTGCGTCGTGCGTAAACTTTTCACATTTCAAATTTCTTCTCAAGTTCCACCAGTGGGATTGAGCTGAAACTTGCCTGAAATGATCCTGAGATGGTCCTGACCAAGTGTTGTTATTTTTCGGGTCGGTCCGAAATCCAAGATGGCCGCCATAGCCGCCATTTTGAAAACACACTTTAAACTTCTTCTCATGTTCCACCAGTGCTATTGAGCTGAAACTTGCCAGAAATGATCTTGAGATGGTCCTGACCAAGTGTTGTTATTTTTCGGGTCGGTCTGAAATCCAAGATGGCCGCCATAGCCGCCATCTTGAAAAACACATTTTAAACTTCTTCTCAAGTTCCACCAGTGCTGCTGAGCTGAAACTTGCCTGAAATGATCCTGAGATGGTCCTGACCAAGTGTTGTTATTTTTCGGGTCGGTCCGAAATCCAAGATGGCCACCATAGCCGCCATCTTGAAAAACACATTTTAAACTTCTTCTCAAGTTCCACCAGTGGGATTGGGCTGAAACTTGCCTGAAATGATCCTGAGATGGTCCTGACCAAGTGTTGTTATTTTTCGGGTCGGTCCGAAATCTAAGATGGCCGCCGTAGCCGCCATTTTGAAAACACTTTAAACTTCTTCTCATGTTCCACCAGTGCTATTGAGCTGAAACTTGCCAGAAATGATCTTGAGATGGTCCTGACCAAGAGTTGTTATTTTTCGGGTCGGTCTGAAATCCAAGATGGCCGCCACAGCCGCCATTTTGAAAACACATTTGAAACTACTTCTCAAGTTCCACTGTTGAGATTGAGCTGAAACTTGCCTGAAATGATCCTAGGATGGTCCTGAGGAAGTGTTGTTATTTTTCAGGCCTGTCAGAAATCCAAGATGGCCGCCATGGCAACCATCTTAAAAAAACACATTTTAAACTTCTTCTCAAATTCCACTGGTGCCATTGAGCTGGAAATTGGTGAGGATGTTAAGGAAGGAGAGCCAACAAAGTGTTGATATTTTTCGGCATCGTAGAAAGTTTGACATGGCAGCAACGGTGCCAGAAATGATCCTGAGATGGTCCTGGCCAAGTGTTGTTATTTATTTGGTCAGTCAGAAACCCAAGATGACCACCATAGCCAACAGTGCCTCTAAACCTGCTACAGAGAATGCATACTACAATAATATAAGGGTCTTTAATTTAGAGTCAGATGACCGTTAAGGCCCCTGGGCCTCTTGTTAATATATTACTCGACATCATCAATAATTTTCATAGACAAAATAGATGGTCGTGACATTATCCTGCCAGAACATTTCAGACAACTGTGAACAGATACTTGCACATGTCTGGATTCACACATATGTCCATCAAAATGTTTAAGTGTCTGATACTGTGACTTAGCTAGAGAAATGATGCATTTTAAGATGTTAAAATACTCTCCAACTAAATCAGAGGATTTTTACTTCAAAATCAAACTCAATTTGACCATGAAAGCAACTGGGAACTTTGTATGTGCGATACTTGGACTTTTGTATATGTGATACTGGGACCTTTGTATATGTGATACTGGGACCTTTGTATGTGTGATACTGGGACCTTTGTATGTGTGATAATGGGACCTTTGTATGTGTGATACTGGGACCTTTGTATGTGTGATACTGGGACCTTTGTATATGTGATACTGGGATCTTTGTATATGTGATACTGGGACCTTTGTATGTGTGATACTGAGACCTTTGTATGTGTGATACTGGGACCTTTGTATATGTGATACTGGGATCTTTGTATATGTGATACTGGGACCTTTGTATGTGTGATACTGGGACCTTTGTATATGTGATACTGGGACCTTTGTATATGTGATACTGGGACATTTGTATATGTGATACTGGGACATTTGTATGTGTGATACTGGGATCTTTGTATGTGTGATACTGGGACCTTTGTATGTGTGATACTGGGACCTTTGTATGTGTGATACTGGGACCTTTGTATATGTGATACTGGGACCTTTGTATATGTGATACTGGGATCTTTGTATATGTGATACTGGGACCTTTGTATGTGTGATACTGAGACCTTTGTATGTGTGATACTGGGACCTTTGTATATGTGATACTGGGATCTTTGTATGTGTGATACTGGGACCTTTGTATGTGTGATACTGAGACCTTTGTATGTGTGATACTGGGACCTTTGTATATGTGATACTGGGACCTTTGTATATGTGATACTGGGACCTTTGTATATGTGATACTGGGACCTTTGTATGCGAGTTTTCTATAGAGACAGATCTAGCCAAGCCGGAATCCATTGGAGGTTAGGGTATGATATTCTGGTTCTGGAGTCTAAGGGCTTTAACAGATAATATGAGTTGGAATCCCTCCCTCCATGATTAGTCTAATGTAATAGTGACCCTTTAAGTACTCGCTGGAATGTACTGGTTCTAATGGGTGACCAAAGAGTTTATAAGTGACTTCATGTTTGTGTCTTTTATGGCTGATATGCATGGCTTCGTGTAAGCTACTGGGACCTTTGTATGTAAGCTACTGGGACTTACTTTCGAGTCCCGGATATGGAAACTCTTTTCAATTCCCTGGATTCGAAAGTACAATTTAGCTATTTGAAAGAAATTGATCTATTCTATAGACTTTGATGTCCTTTTACCTTACTCTCTTTGACCCCGTGTATACATGTATATCACAAAGTTCACATAATCTATTCATTATTTTTTTTTTATTTACAATTTTAACCAACTTTTTATCATAATGATCTAAATATACAATACAAATGCTTTTAAAAATGACCATTTTTATCTTATTTTTAACTCAAAAAGCATAAAACAATAGTATATTGTTTGGCCCTAAATGAACCTAGTTGTCGATGGGCCGTAAAACCTAAACAAACAAACAAATTACTGGGACTTTTATGTCAGCTACTGGGACCTTTGTTAATTACTGGGACCTTTGTTAGCGACAGGGACCTTTCTTTGTCAGCTACTGTGAGCTTTCGTTGTTAGCTTCTAGGACTTTTCGTCATTTAGTCAGAATTATTTAACACCTGATGTAGAGGCTATGTTTAACTGACATCATTCTTGTTTACCCAATGCTTGTATCCCTGCACTAAGATTATACAGCATCATTTAATTCTAAAACCTGAACACTCCCAATGTTATAGGATACTTGTACATTGTATACATATATGATATTTTGAATTTAATTCTACATTCTAGTTGAATATTTTCCTGAACGTAAATTAATCCACTGAGTAGAAAATCACTTAACTTTGATGTTGATACATTGGAATCTTGTCTATTGTAAATTAAATTGTTCTTGGTACATAAATGAAGCTATTCTGTCAGTCGATTGAAAGTCATGTAACAGAATGCATACATATATGTACACATCAATAAAGCCAGTCTACAGTTGTCTGGGGAAGTCTTTAAAGATTTATGGATGTGGGTAGCAAAGCAAACATACAATATGGAGTTATAGCTCGTTGTGGAATGACATTTCCATATTATCATAGTACAGTTGATCCAATTATTTAGAATATCTTGTATTATATATTCTATTTATGGTAGTATTTGTCCATTTCCCATTTCTTTCTAACAGTGTATCAATATTGAGAAATAATGTCCAACATTTAATCATACATTTTGTTATATTCATACATACATACATGTATAACTGATAAGTAAAACCTACAGGCTTTGATCATCAAAGGAATTTTAAGTTAATACAACAGAATCAATATTTACTTCATAAGGTAAATTTAAAGATATATGACAGAAAATGTTAGTCTTTCATTGTAACTAAGCCTTGTGTTTATATTTCCCTAAGGTGCCAGCTAGGTATCGAAGTCCGTCACATGAGGGACTTCTTGAAGGCAATTCCAGTATGCCAGTCTGAATGAGTGCTGGGAGTGGTGAAAGACAGAAGAAAAGAAAACTTGTGTATGGAGGATGAAACACTCCTGGACGAAGAGAAACACTTGTGCATGGAGACAGAAGATTTAATACATTATAGTAAACTATGTTAACGATGAACTCTATAGAGGAGGTATATGTTTATTGTATGAAAATCACTGCAGTAAAACACTTTAACAAACCCTGTCACCTAATCACCAAACCAGAAAATAATACTTCGAGAATCAATGTAATTAAAATCTAGATGGTCATTCTCACTACGTATACGTTACATGAACATCTATCAACATCCCATAAGGGGTCACGTTGGGGTGACCTTTTCGATTAGCCAATCAAATGACTACTTCCCGAATCTTGGAAGTGAATTTTACATGTGCGAATTAGCATGACTAGAGTGCATAACTTGCATAATCGGTCAATTTGTTTCACGTCATTTCGTCCCATGAAGCATATGTAGCTATATACAAGCTGTTCCTAAATAGTTTGCTTCAGATGCAATTTGTGACGAAATGGTTTGCTTTGATGACATCGACAAATTGTCAATTCGCCCTGAGAGTGAAATACACACATCTCAAAGGTCATCAGAACGTGACCCCTTATGGGATGTTGTTAGATGTTCATGTAACGTAGTGAGAATGACCATCTAGATTTTAATTAGATTGTTTCAGAATATGCATATTTTTGTATAGACTGCGTTATAAATTGGTGTGTTTTGTTTTGGCGCTTTCATGCGGAATTTAACCACAGCCAAAATACATGTACAGTCAAATTTCCTTACCTGGAGCTCTGATTACTCAAAGACTTGGCTTAACTTGAGGTAAAAATTCAGTTCCGACAGTTAAAAGTCTACATGATTTATAAAATATACAGGGTTACATGGATCCATCTGTCTTTAAGATAACAAAGATTGATTGTATCCCAATTTATGCGAGGTGATTTATGCATTTTACTTACATGTAAGATGCATCTAGGGTGTTAACAGAGTTCATATCCATATTATCGGGAAGACTTTGTCATTAAGGAACTAATCACCAGATCATTCTCAAAACTTATGAAGATGATTTTGGGGAAATATTTAAAAATTTACAGAAAAATCTGAGTTTTTGTTTTATCTGTAGATGATAATTTGAATCTCTATAGATAATCGTTTTAGTTTTGAATTTTTAGTATTTTTGAAAATGTTATAAGGGCTATTCCATTAAGATATATACCTGACCCCAGGACTCCACATTAAATCACTTCTATACATGGTTGGATTACCTTCCTATTACTTAAGAAATAATTAACGATGATTTGTGTATTGTTGCTTGATATACAATGAGGATGAGGATATTTTGCAATTAAATTAATAACGAAGGCCACAGGCCTGAGTTATTAATTAAAATTGCAAAATATCCGAGTCAAAGTTGATTATTTCCATTCTACCATGTACTGTTTAGCTCCGAGATCTACCTCTTTCTAATAGAAAAACGGCAAAGAAACCCCGGAAAAACCTTGTAATTTATTTCCTGAGTATTGCATTATTTTGTTGATAAAATATACATGTCTTTACAGGCAATACAGTACTACAATCAAGAACATCTATCATATGGCATTGATTTGGAAAATTAAAAAAAAGGATGAAAAAATAAATAAAAGCGGCATACGTAGGATTCGAACTCGTGTCGTGATAAAAAGCTAAGAAGAGACTAACCCATTAGCCCACTTGGCTACAGTACCCGTAATATGAATGGGTGAATATTAGATACATAACATTGTAACAGCCGTGACTCACGAGCGTGTATTACTGACACGAGTGTGTATTACTGGCAAATAATACATGGTTTTCAACCAATCAAAACTGACGTTGCATAGCAAACATGGTAGAATTCTATATAATTTATTAAATAAATTCTATATAGGTGGTACCCCTTAACCAAACATGGAGTACTGGGGTGCGATATACGTAGATGTTTTACTGGAAAAGCCCTAATAGGATGTGTTTATTCATAACCTAAATCAGGTGGTATCATCATTTATCTTCAGTAGTTTTGTAATCAGTGAATTACTTTAAAAATAATTTGTTCTGATTCTTGAGGTTTGAAAAAGTTTTGAATTTTTTAATCAGTCGTTAATGAACATGTTGTTCCGATATGTAAGACTTGGTGTTAGAAGGTCTTAAACTGATGTTAAGAGACCAAAACCATACTTTGAGATTATATACATAAGCTTATTCCAATTTTGAGTAATCATGGCTAAAATAAAATGTAGAGAGAGAAAGAAAGAGAGGGAAAAGAGAGGACATAAAGAGGAGAGAGAGAAGGAAAAAGAGAAAAGAGAGAAAGAAAGATTGGATGTACTTGATGTTTTTGTGTAGTCTTATTTATTGAATATAAAAAAAACCTGTATTTGATTTCTTCTGGAATTAGTGTTTTGAGAGATATGTTTGCTTGGTGGGTTTTGCTCCATGAACTGCCAGCGTCATTTTGAGGCAGAGTATCCTTGTAGTAGTTGGTGACTACCTCACTGAACAACATGCGGGAGGCCAGTTGCATGCCATCCGGAGCAATAGGGGTAAAGTGTCTCTTCCAAGGACACATCCTTTACACCACACACCGGTCCGTTTCTCATGGTCAGCTTCCCGAGAAACAAACTGACATGGTTAGGGATCATTGAACCCACCCATCATCCAAGATTATGTGGCTGGCGGTCTAACCAATCATACTATTGTGGCCCCTGTGATTTGATAATTTGATAATGTGGGCATTATATTATATGTAGTTTTTTCATCAGTGAGTAAAGTGAAATTTCACTTAGTTAAAATATGAACAATTTATTAAAGAAAATTAATTGTACTAAAATGTGTAAAAGAATTAGGTACTAAAAGTGATTTCTAAAACAAGTATGGTAAGTGATTAAAAATAATATGAACTAATAAGAAATATATAAATTTGAAAGTTGAAATATTTCAATTATAGTTTCTACTCATGTACATTTTGTATTTATGCATCCATGTACAGTTTATACTATATAGACGTATTTGTATATTTTAAGTTGTTTTGTATGAATCACTCAGCTGGAACCTTATCTGTTAAGAAAGCCATAGAATATATGACAGCATTATCAATAAGTACAGTTAGTAAATTGAATTTTGAAATAATTTTATGGTGTGTGAAAAAAAGTGAATGCTTAATACTGTTAATAATGAATTGAAATACATTGTATGTTCAAACTGTGTCTTGCATAAATTATATATGCCGATTTGCATAGATAAAAAAGTATTTAACAGATGAAAAAATAACAATGGTTAAAGAATACAAAAATGATATTAATTTTATGAATTATTGTATTTTTGACAAAAGTGATATATACTTCTTGAGGTTGTAATTTTGATGGTAAAGTCATAAACAATCGATATAGTCATCCAGCCTCATTTTGTAGTGAATATCAAACTTCATGTTTAATGTACCCAGTGCGTTCAAATAGTTAGACAATGGGGTGACGGCAGGCCTTGTAGTCACAAGTTCTTGTTGAAATGCATGCTTTTATTCTAATCGCCTTTTGTCCATCGTCGTCTGTCTGTAAACAATTTACATTTTAATCAATGAAATTTGGCAGGAAGCTTCTATGGCTAAAGGTCAACCGAAATTGTGAATTATATGTTCCCCACTCCCAAGGGGTTTGAGGGGCGGGGCCAAAAATCTTCTTCTCTGCTCTCAGATATGGTGGAATCAAACACTGTTCATAGATGGAAGGGTCTTGAGGTGCTTTACCAAAATTTTGAATTTCATGACCTTGGTGTCTCACGTTTGCCCCTGGGGAGGGGATAAACTATAGTTTATAAAGGAAAATCACATCAGGTGACCATCAAGGCCCATGGGCCTCTTGTTTATTTTCCGTGATCTTTTTTTGCCTTACCTGCAATGAAGTCACAAAGCAAGACTATGGCGTTACTTTTCGTGTGACGGTGATAATGTCATCATGGTTTTGTGTTAAGATCTGTTACTCCAAAAATACAAGTCCAACTTTAACCAATTTGGTATATAGATATATCGCATAGTGGCCATCACAAAACACCTTTTATTTATTGAATGTCACCCAGAATTAATGGTCCAGTGGAAATTAAATGAGGGATGCTGGGAATCGGAACTATAACATTTTGTTTCATTAAAAGTAGATGCATCAAAGTTACCAACAAACCTGAGATACAGTTCCATTGTAGTATGGACATCTCAACACATCCTACAGATTACATGAGATTTATTTTTGTGCTGTGTTTTTGGATTAGAAACCTTGGATTTTGAGAAATCTATATAAAATTGCTTCTCCAATTAATTTACAAAGAAGTTTATAGCCAAATTGAAATGAATTTTTATGTCAGATGTATTTTTTCTCTCTATTGAGAAAATGTGATTTTTGGAGTAAAATAACACATTTTTGTGAATTGGCCACTTAGTGAAACTTGATATTTTTTTTGCGATGAATCATATCAAGTGAAAATTTTTTGGTTTAGGAGAAACAAAACTGAAATTTTAGTGAATTGTTGTTCGATTAAAACTTAGTCTAACATAATGGGACAGGCGATACAGATAATTATGTGTAATTCTTGTTAGTAATAATATCTTCAAATAAATCAAAATTGATTGTGAAACAGTGGAGAATTGGAAGTAAGAAAATGGCAATAAATGACTGTAATGTCTGTGGTTCATGATAACAATCACCGTGTGTTGATCTGTTAAGTGTAGAGGAATATGTGGGAAGGTTGTCGAGAGAGTGGATGAATGTTTGTTTTTATTAACTCCTGTTTTATATTGATTAGTTATAACCATTTATACAAATATACATGATTATCCTTCATGCTTTGTGTACAGAACATAATGAGAGATGCCCAATTAAATGCTAATTATTAAGCTTCGTACAATACTCGTCACATGATGTATAGTGCCAGTACTCATATGTAAATGTATTGTGTAAATATATTGTGTAAATGTATTACACTTCACATTTAATGCTTCCATTGCAACTATTTAAAGTTTATATGTACTGTTGATGCTTGAGCTTGTTGCGATTAATTCTTTCTGTTTATATTAATTAATTGCCCTTCATACCTTCGTATCCATGCTCAAGTGCAGGGCCCCACTGAACAACCCTCTGACCTTGGAACTGATGTGGGTCATTTTTTTGTTTTGTTTAATCTCCTATTTAAAGTTTACTGTGCTTTGCGGTAAGCTCACTGCCCTAATGAAAAGGAAATACTGAAAAAATATTCGGAGGGAGTATGGTACTTCCATGTACAAAAATATTCAACCATTTGTCAGTTATAAAACTTTTGATGTATAGTTTGTTTGGGTTTTACGGCCCATGAAAAGCTGGGTCATTTAAATGTATAGCATTTGTAAACGATGAAATAAACCTAATTAGTGATGGTATATTGTGAATTACATATCTAGTGTATTCTCACCAAGAATCAGTCTTGTAGTAATAGATTAAATTTGAAGAAACTCGCAGGGACGGATATACACGCAGAGGGGTTGACCAGTAGATTTGATCTATTTTCGATAAATCCCATTTTCACCAATTTCTTGCTCTTTTTCTCAAATAATAATTTCTGATAGATATAGTTTTGATTTAGAAATATCATATTAGACTATGGGCACCTTCTTAAGTTTGAAAGAGATTATGATATAGGGCATTTTTATTTAATCATCTACACATTTTTTAGTCAATATTAATGCTTCATCCAGAAATAGAAACTACTAGCAATATTGAACACAACAAACACATCAATATTCCTCTATTGCCAGTAACAGATCTGTTAATGAGAAGGAATATACATTCATATTCCTGAATTTTAGGTGCTGACCGCAGACCAGTGTTTATTCTCCGGGTACTCCGGCTTTCCTCCACCTCCAAAACCTGGCATGTCCTTAAATGATCCTGGCTGTTAATAGGACGTTAAACAAAACAAGCGAAAACCAATCCTGAGTTTTAAAGAATTATTGAAATAATTAGATATTGATTTGGGGTGTGTTTCCCATTTCCTCATTACTGGTAATTATTTGTTTTGTTTGAAAATGTTACTTTGAAATATATGGATGCTGTAAATAACTAGTCATACTGAAAATATTGTTCTCTGTAAGGGAGGATTCATTAGAACAAATTTGTCAACGATCAAGCAATGCAAAATGTTTTTCCTATTTATTGAACTTGTTAGAAATAATCCATGGAGTAAGATCTTTTAATGATTCAAATGTCCACATTTCAAAAATACTGAATTTTATTTTGCTGCGAATCTTACAGTTGTAGTTTACTTAAATTACATTTGTTGTATTAAAATGGATTAACGTGAATCCACAAAGATGAAGAGTTGATAAAGGACCTATTTAGTTTTGTCAGAGACTAATCATCTGCATACTCCCTGTTTTATTATGAAAGATTCAAGTGATTCCTTTATCAAAACAGAACATAAATTGACCAAAACATTGTACTGCACATGTAGTTTTGATTTATAATAAATCATAGAACTTTGAACTAGAAACATTTTTCAAGAGTTTCTGAAGAAGGAAGCTGTAAATTAAAATACAAGAAATTTTGTCGATACATGTACTGGAATTATTCATTTTTGAAAATCTAAAATGGGATTCAAAACAAGAACAAATAAGCAAACTAGTTTTTTGCATTTGACTGAAAAAAGTTCGACTTTTGATGGTGTTCTGTCTAATGACCACTAGTTGACATTTATGACATAAGTGCTAATTTTATGACCACTAAAGTGCTTTGTAGGAGTGAGTTGGTTGAATACCATTGTGTATGACAACATATTATGACAAATAAAGAATAAAGTAAGTTGGATTTTGTTTTGTGGTTTATCAGCTCAACTGGTCGAAAAGACCAAGGTATAATCTTGTACTAAACAGTCTGTCGCTCATCCATTATCAACAATTTCTTCAACCATCTTGGCCACTGATTGGAATGTATGTTATTTTGACTGGGAGCATCTCTAGTCAACACTACTGCACACCAGTTTCATTAAATTTGCAGTAAAATTTCATGAAACGTACATTAAAAACAAATGTATGCATTAAAATGGTCATTAATTCATGAAACCAAAAAAGTAATGCATCATATCTTGAGCATTAATTTTGCATTAAAACTTAACTGATTAAGCTGAAACCTGATTAAATATGCATTAATTTTATTCACATTAACACCATAAAATTCAAATGCATTAATTTTCTGCTCACCTTCAAATTAATACAATTGTAACCATCATTAATTTTTTTTTTAATATACATTAAAATCATGCGCAAATAAATGCCTGCATTAAAAAAATTAATGCACATAATATATAAGGTTAAACATGAAATACTTTCCAGAAAACAAATTTTATACCTTTTTAATGTGCATTACTTTTGTGAAATAAACATGTTTGGATATTGATGCACATTAAAATTACTTTGACAAATAATGTTAATAAATGTTATTTTTTAATATGCATTAATTATGATTATATTTGTACATGTACATTTTAATGTATATTAAAAGAAGAATGAAAAATACTTGTATAATCATATCGCACATCACTGAAGTTGGTAAATGTTTTTTGTTTGAATTTGGCATTGCTGGTCTGATTTGTTTGTTTGTTTATGTTTTACGCCCCATCTACAACTAAGGTCATTTAGGGCCAAACAATATACTATTGTTTTTTTTATTTTTAACGTTAAAAACAGATAAAATTTGTCATTTTTAAAAGCATTCGTATTGTATATTTAGATCATTATGATAAAAAAAGTAAAAAATATAAATTCACGTATGTCCGAATAGATTATGTGAACCTTGTGATATAAATAGAATGTCAAAGGGAGTAACGTTAAAGACATCAGAGTCTATAGAATAGATCGATTTCTATCAGGTAGCTAAATATTGTTTTCGAATCCACGGAACTGAAAATGGTTTTCATATCCGGGACTCGAAAGTATTTATCACGAATGTGCTTGAAATCGGAACATTCTATTAAAAAATGCTCCACTGTGAATTGAGCATCACCTGCATAACACACCAGTGGATCCTCTCGTTTCAAAAGGAATGGATGAGTAGGATATGTGTGCCCGGTACGGAGCCGAGAGAGGACGATTTCCTCTCTACGATCCTTCCGACTTGGTGTTGATGTTTTAAGATTCGGTTGTACTTTAAAAAGTTTGTTGCTCGTCTCGAGAGACCAGCGTTGCTGCTGTTTACTCTGGATGGCAGAACTAATTACATGTTTGAAATCAGTGTATGGTATTTTGATATTTGTTTGTTGCAGATTTAAAGCATGTTTTGCTTGGCGGTCAACAAGTTCGTTGCCTTTAATTCCGACATGGCTCGGAATCCAAAGTAATGCTATTTTGCATTTTTTTAAGATACGAGATATTCGTAAAACAAGGTTTTGTATGAGTATATTCTTTGGATCTCATAATTGTAAATTCTGAAGGACAGCTAGATAGAGAGTCGGAACAAATGATTGCCTTTCTAATGCGTTGTTCATCGATATGGTCGAGGGCCAAATCGATGGCACATGCTTCCGCAGTGAAAATAAAGGCACCATCTGGTAAGCGGATCGAAGAGCAATGGTGATCCGTGTAGCATGCTGCGGATACCTTTTCTCCATCTTTTGAGCCATCAGTGTAGATCTTAACGTGATCGGGAAAATCTTTAATGCATTCCCGAAAGGAGGATTTGTGTTCTTCGGGTTTGGCGGTACATCCGATACGGTGAACTCGCCTATGTTGTCTAAGCTTATGTTAAGTTCATGAAGAAAATTCGAAATTCTAATGCCAAATGTTGGTAAGAGTTTTTGGCGCAAGAGCATTTCACAGTCCGCACCCCAGTCAGTATGGGATAGAACGCGTAAAATATTCATTGCCTTTGAGCACTTATCCTTTAGGTGTTTAATATGTGGAACAAAGGAGAGTTTTAAATCGAAAATTAGTCCGAGGAATTTGGTCTCCTCGACAACAATTTTGCTTCCATTCAATGTTAGGTCGGGATCATTATGTGGTTTTTGTTTTTGGCAGAAGTGCATGCATACAGTTTTTGATCTGGAAAATTTGAAGCCGTTTTCATCTACCCATGTTTATAGTTTGCCCAAACATTGTTGAAGTTGTCGTTCTATCGTGTGCATGTTCTTCGATCTATAGCAGATCAAGAAGTCATCAACGAATAGAGATCCTTCAGTTGACTTACCAAGACATTTAGTTATACTGTAGGATATGTGTGTCCGGTACGGAGCCGAGAGAGGACTATTTCCTCTCTACGATCCTTCCGACTTGGTGTTGATGCTTTAAGTTTCGGTTGTACTTTAAAAAGTTTGTTGCTCGTCTCGAGAGACCAGCGTTGCTGCCATTTACTCTGAATGGCAGAACTAATTACAGGTTTGAAATCAGTGTATGGTGGTCTGATATTTAAATATTATTACATGTACAATCAACATGTAGTATAACAATGGTTTTGGAAAATTTTCACAATAAAAAAGGATTGTTTCAATTCATCACTGATGATCATTTCTAGTAATCTTTAATTTGTTGTTGCTATTTATTGTGAAAATCCATATATATGTGGATCAACATTAGTGCTAACAGATTCAAGAAAAGACTAACAGAAACATTTGGAGATATTCTAAAGAGGATTCGATAGAAATTTTTCCTGATTATAATAGCAGTTACATTTTATTGCAGGAAGCAGAACGACAGGATGCATATGGAACTTAAATAATATTTTCTGGGTTATTTTTGTTTGCAAGCCTGGCCTTTGGACAAGCAAAAAGCGGACAATTGTAAATGAGTACACAATCACCAATCTTATATAAATGGCATTAAATGTGATTGCCAGATTCACTGCATTTGTTTCATACAATTTTTGGCAATAGCAGAAATAATTGAAAATAACACAAAAAAATAATTTTGTTATGCGTTTTGGAGCCTTGACGTCATTCATTGCATTGGTGTCAACCAATAATATTGATAAGATTTCTCCAAATTTAAAGGTGTTATTACATACAAATACCTGTACAAGGTAATATGCATTATGTTAACAACAAACTGTGTCATGGTTGTATATCTATACACATACATGTATGCATCAAAAATGTTCATTGAAATAAATTGTACACTACTGCACAAGTTATACCCTAATGTTATAATTACCTGGCAACCTGATTGTCCAGTATCAGGCAATTTATTTGTCAAAGAAAGCTGATTTGTGCAAATTGAGAAACCAAAGTTTGTCATCTTCAACAGCCGTGACCAATGGATGAGATAAACAACTTATCAAAATGTAAGACTGCCTTTTTGTTTTCAAAGGATAATCTGTATACCACATTTTCAAGTCCCGGTTGTACTCTGTTGACTCAAACCATTCTACAAAGGCAAGTTTTGAGCAACAGTTATGCTCAATGAAGAATTTTATGTGACCAAAACGAACACATTTTCCTGACATCACTTTTTATTGTGGTGGTCCTCGTCCTAATTCCACACATATAAATGATGACGTGGTTCCATAAAGATATGACAAATCTTTGACTGAACTATTATAAATGCGTTGCCGTCGTGTTATTTCAATGTGCCGATAATATCTCCGAATTAAGCAATTTGCACACGTAATAACTTGGCATTGTTCATGAATTGAGTTCAAGTACCGTTTTCCTGGCTTGAATTCCTTCCTTTGGACTAAGGAATGACATTCGCTCGACTTATCACTACTTGTACCAGCTAAACTACTGATTACGAAATCATCATCCAAGTCAGATTCAACACTAAGCAATGGTGAATTGATCCCATCCTGTGGCATTCTCCCTGATAATTGCATGAAGTTGCACCAATCAAAAATGAGGTATGTTTCCACAGCAGTTGCTTCCGGATAGCGCATATTCATGATCAGTGTCCGTTTGCATAGCCATGAGTTAAAACGTTCTAAGACATACATCCAGGTTCCGTACAATGGTCCAAATTTTCTAATTCCATCAGGTATATGGTGCATGAGATGTGTAGTTATGTTCTGAATAGAAATTGGAAAATCACACTCCAGAAATACTTCATACTGAACTTCACCCCTGATAAGAAAGAAAAGTAAGATACGGACAGCAATCAAATTTTGTGAACAGAAACTGCTTGAAATAATTCATTAAATGTGAAAAATGGTTGAATTCAGCTTGATAAAATCAGGAAAATTAATTGAACAAATGTAAAAATGCATGAAATTTATAGATCTAGAATAAATAAATAAGATAGTAGACTGTCATGTACTTGATAATGTTTGAGGCATTGATTTGCTTCTACAGGTGAGGCATCTTTTCATATAACTATTAAAATATGTTTTTAATTAAAATAGGCTAAAATAAAATACGTTTGCGGCGATTCGTAAGATTGAATTTTAATTTGATAAATGAACAACGAGGAAACTTATTGAAAAAGAATGGATATAGAAAATTTCTAATTGATTAAATTTTGAAAAATAACTTGAATCTGTTTACCGGTAGAGTTTATAGGCCTAGCTATACAGGCCCGTTGGAAGCATGGGGTGATGCAATAATTCCGACGAACATATATGTAAATGCAATTTCACATGTAAAAAATGTCCTTTTCGTAGCAACAGGTCAATATGAATTTGCTTCTGATGGCCCTGCTATATACTGCCCAATGTAAACATGTTAATTACAAATATATGTTTAATCACTAGTCCTATTAATTATAGCTAGATGTTCAGTCAACGATGTTTGATTGCAAAAACAAAAGTGGTTAATGTTCATTATCAGGAGTTATCTACCTTCGTAGCAGGTATCGATTGTGATGTCGTTTGTTTGTGTGTAAAATGAGAAATTAAATCAATTGTGACGTCATACGTTTGTGTGAGAAATAATGTTTTAACATGTTATGATGTCACAATCAGTAACTGCTGCCTTACATTGGAAATATCTTAATGAAAATACAGAATACCGTTTCACTCCTAAGATAAATGTATATTCAATGTGACAATTTCATTAAGATTTCTTTATTTTGTTTTTGCAGAGAATGGTCTTTCAATAGAAGTACTTGGCCAATTCACGGAAAATGACATAAATGACCTTTTTGGAGCCTGTCCATTTATGGACAGGTTTCATTTGAGACGTTTTATACAAAGTTCCAGTTCTACTGATAAGTCAAAGCCTAACATCGTTCAAAACCCATTGCCAGCAGATGAATCCTTAAAAACTAACATTGTTAAACAAACCACTTGTAGATTATCTACTGAAGTTAATTTTGTCAACTGTGACAATGAAAAAGGGTCATCATCAAGCTTTAATTAAAGCATGATTAAAAAAAGAGAAAAAAGAGGCAAGGCATCACAAGCCCAAAAACATTATAATGCGTTAATAAAGGATGCAGCAAATGCAGCTCGTCTGTGGAAGAAAGCTCCGAGAGGAGATATACCCGAAAGAAAGACCTGTTTTTCGAAACGGTTTTCGAACAAGACCCTAGATTTAAACAGAAAAAGAGAGAAGTATGGAAATCGTTAAGTGTCCAACTTAGGAATCGACGCAAGTACATAAATGATATAGAATGTCGAAAAATGGTGAGAAAAGGTGAGAAAAGCAGGCAAATGACTACCCATGAATCCCAACCAGATAATGGAAAAGTCAATTCATCAAATAATCAAAGTGGAAACGGAACAGTATCCCCGGGTGATTCAGTTTGCATAAAGGGCCGCAAAATGGAATAATTGGAAAAGGAAGTTTCCTAAGGAAAAAAACCCGACATATATGGAGAGGTAGTGGTGCGGTCTATATCTAAAATAGATACTAGCGATGTTGAACTTCCAGAGCCTGTAAATGGACTTGCAACCTTCGACGTAAAGCTAGTAAAGAGAGTGATCCTGTGGAAATTGGAAAGACTACAAAAGGAAGTATCTATGAATACATCTAGATCTAGATCTAGATCAAGACTACATCAAAGTCTATACATGAAACGTCACAAGCAGGGTCTGTAGTATTCACATATACATGTCATTGTATAAGCTACATGTGTATTACTGGAGTATTATAATTAATAGTTAAATGTAACGGTCAAGCATCCTTAATATCTTGTACCGGAAGTTATTGTCTGTATACATGTGATCATGTGCAGTGAAATAAATGGAGACCATGCTTATGAAGACCTTGAATGGTGTTTGTGGTTTAATCCAGCTGTCAGAATAAGAATCATGAAGTCATCGGGTGATGACAATACTAAACATTTGGCGACGAGGTTTTTAAAGAACTATACACGATGGCAGCCGCTGTAAATCTAACGGATTTAGGTTGTAGTTGCCAATTTGACACGACAAAAACATCGACTCTGTATTACCGTTGGCAGAAATGGATAAGATCCTACGAGCTGTATGCTACGGGAAAAGGGGTTAATGAAGCCGAACAGAGGAAGGCATTGTTGCTACATTGCGCTGGAATGGCAGTACAGGATATCTACTATACGTTGCCGACATTAAGGGACCCAAACCTAGATCAAGGTGAGACAGTTTACACAGTAACAACAAGAGGCCCAGAGGGCCTGTATCGCTCACCTGGTTTCATGAGATATGAAACAAGAATGATGCTTAAGCATATTTGTCGCTGGTATTGCTATGTCAATATATATCATAAGCATTTTATATGGGTACATGTACATTGGTTTTATTTTAATACTAAAAATGCCAAAAGGTACATTAATCCATGAAATGAAATTGAATTTTGGCGCGACCCCATAGGGATGCTACCACACAAATGTGAGTGATATCCATTGCTTAGTTTCAGAGAAGATCTTGTTTAGATCAATTGGCCCCTTTTGACCCTGCCCTCTGCCCCCTGGGGGTCAGCTCCTTCCTTTATACAATTTTGAATCCCTACCCCAATAGGATGCTAATAGTCAAATATGAGCTGTTTCAGAGAAGTTGTTCATATCAATTTAGCCAAATTGACCCCTTTTGACCCAGCCCCTCAGCCTCCAGGAGGTCGGCCCCATCATTTGTACAATTTTGAATCCTTAACCAAAGTGAATGCTACCAGTCACATATTAAAGATATCCATTGCTTATTTTCAGAGAAAAAGTTGTTTATATCAATTTTGCCAAAATAACCCCTTTTGGCCCCGCCTCTTAGGTCCCCTGGGGTCAGCCCTGTCATTTGTACAATTTTGAATCCCTACCCTAGGGGGTTGCTACCAGGCAAATATGAGTGATATCCATTGCTTAGTTTCAGAGAAGAAGTCGTTAATATCAATATAGCTATATTGACCCATTTTTGCCTCGCCTCTCAGACCCCTAGGGGGTCAGAACCACCATTTGTACAACTTTGAATCCCCATCCCATAGTGATTGCTTCCAGGCAAATAGGAGCAATATCCTTTGCTCAGTTTCAGAGAAGAAGTCGCTTATATCAATACAGCCAAATTGACCCCTTTTGACGCCGCCCCTCAGGCCCCTTGGGGGTCAGTCCTGTCATTTGTACAATTTTGAATCCCTACTCTAGGGGGTTGCTACCAGGCAAATATGAGTGATATCCATTGCTTAGTTTCAGAGAAGAAGTTGTTTATGTCAATTTAGGCGAATTGACCCCTTTTGGTCCCGTCCCACAGCCCCCAGGGAGGTAGACCCCACCATTTGTACAATTTTGAAACCCTACCCCAAAGGGATTCTCACAGTCAAAATTGAGCAATATATATTGCTTAGTTTCAGATGAGAAGTTGTTCATATCAATTTAGCCAAATTGACCCCTCTTGGCCCCGCCCCTCAGGCCCCCCGGGGGTCAGCCACACCATTTGTACAATTTTGAATCCCTACCCTAGGGGGTTGCTACCAGGCAAATATGAGTGATATCCATTGCTTAGTTTCAGAGAAGAAGTCGTTAATATCAATATAGCTATATTGACCCATTTTTGCCTCGCCTCTCAGACCCCTAGGGGGTCAGAACCACCATTTGTACAACTTTGAATCCCTACCCCATAGTGATTGCTTCCAGGCAAATAGGAGCAATATCCTTTGCTCAGTTTCAGAGAAGAAGTCGCTTATATCAATACAGCCAAATTGACCCCTTTTGACGCCGCCCCTCAGGCCCCTTGGGGGTCAGTCCTGTCATTTGTACAATTTTGAATCCCTACTCTAGGGGGTTGCTACCAGGCAAATATGAGTGATATCCATTGCTTAGTTTCAGAGAAGAAGTTGTTTGTCAATTTAGCCGAATTGACCCCTTTTGGTCCCGCCCCACAGCCCCCAGGGAGGTAGACCCCACCATTTGTACAATTTTGAAACCCTACCCCAAAGGGATTCTCACAGTCAAAATTGAGCAATATATATTGCTTAGTTTCAGATGAGAAGTTGTTCATATCAATTTAGCCAAATTGACCACTCTTGGCCCCGCCCCTCAGGCCCCCCGGGGGTCAGCCACACCATTTGTACAATTTTGAATCCCCACCCCATAGTGTTGCTACCAGGCCAATATGAGCAATATCGTTAGTTCGGTTTCAGAGAAGAAGTTGTTTTTATAAATATAGCCCAAATGACCACATTTGGCCCCACCCTTCCGGCCCCTGGGGGTCAGCCAAATCATTTGTACAATTTTGAATCCCCACCCCAAAGTTATGCTACCAGGCAAATATGAGCGATATCCATTGCTCGGTTTCAGAGAAGAAGTCGGTATCATCAATATAGCTATATTGACCCATTTTGGCCCCGCCACTCAGGCCCCTCGGGGGTCAGTCCCATCATTTGTACAATTTTGAATCCCCACCCCAAAGTGATGCTACCAGGCAAATATGAGTGATATCAATTGCTCGGTTCCAGAGAAGAAGTCGTTAATATCAATATAGCTATATTGACCCATTTTTGCCTCGCCTCTCAGGCCCCTAGGGGGTCAGCACCACCATTTGTACAATTTTGAGTCCCCACTCCATAGTGATGCTTCCAGACAAATAGGAGCAATATCCTTTGCTCGATTTCAGAGAAGAAGTCGTTTATATCAATATAGCCAAATTGACCCCTTTTGGCCCCGCCCCTCAGGCCCCTAGGGGGTCAGCACCACCATTTGTACAATTTTGAGTCCCCACTCCATAGTGATGCTTCCAGACAAATAGGAGCAATATCCTTTGCTCGGTTTCAGAGAAGAAGTCGTTTATATCAATGTAGACAAATTGACCCCTTTTGGCCCCGCCCCTCAGGCCCCTGGGGGGTCAGCCCCATCATTTGTACAATTTTGAGTCCCCTACCCATAGGGGTGCTTCTGACCAAATTTGGTCAAATTCTGATCAGTGGTTATGAAGAAGAAGTCAATTGTTGACGGACGGACGACAGACGACGGACGACGGACGGACGACGGACGGACGACGGACGCCACGGTATGGCATAAGCTCACCTTGGTCCTTCGGACCAGGTGAGCTAAAAACGGTTCTAATGGAACATTTTCGACCCCAAGTAAATGAACCATTTGAAAGATCACAGTTTAGATCTATGATACAAGAAGCTACCGAATCGATTGATCAATTCATCACGAGACTACGTGAAAAAGCACAATTTTGTAATTTCAACGACATCAATGAAATGATTCGAGATCAGATCATAGAGAAATGTTACTCGACCAGGCTGAGGAGGAAACTACTGGAGAGACGTAATGTCACGCTTGAACAGGTACGCGATATCAGTCATGCATACGAAAATGCACAAAGGGAGGCAACTTCTATCGAGAATCACGAAACGGTGAATAAAGTGAAATCCAAAGGCTCGTACATGAAAAATCGTGGCAAAAACCTAGGAAGTCTGATGAAACGGACAATAGACTGTGTTACGCGTGTGGTTACACTGGACATGTTAAATCAGATCCCAGTTGTCCTGCCAAAAAGAAAAAGTGTAACAAATGTCACAACATCGGACATTTCGCTTCGCGTTGTAAAACAAAGGCGAGACATGAGAGTACAAAAGTGAAACACCGAGTGAAACAGTTAGAAACTGAGGAATCGGATGATTTTTTTATTTGGAATTGGTGTTGAAGAGAAAACTACTCTGATAACTTTTGAAATTGGTGGTGTAGACACAGGACTCATTATTGATTCAGGTGCTACTGTTAACGTACTTGACCAAAGGTGTTGGGAGCAGCTTAAAAAGGAAAAGATAAAGGTGGTAGACCAAAACCGGAAACCAAAGAAAAAACTGTTTGCATATGGAAATGAAACGCCACTAACAGTTGTGGGAAGTTTTGTCGCAAACATAAAAGTGAAAGAATCGCGTGTCGAGACTACAGCAGAGTTCTTTGTAATAAAAGAAAAGGGAAAGGCACTGCTAGGGAGGAAAACAGCCATGGAACTGAAGGTAGTAAGATTGGGACCTGAGTGTGAGGCTGAGCAAATAAATTCGGTGGATATTCGAAATTTATATCCAAACTGTTTTGAGGGTCTTGGAAAGCTTAAAAGATTTCCAGTTAAGACTTCCAATAAACAAAGATGTGATACCAGTCGTCCAAGCGAGTCGTAGGATTCCATATCAACTGAGAGAAAAACATTATTCAGCCAGTTACTGGACCAACAGAATGGGTATCACCAGTCGTTATCGTTCCAAAATCATCTGGAGACATACGATTGTGTGTGGGCATGAGGCAGGCCAACACGGAGATTGTGAGAGAAAGATATCAAATACCAACTGTAGACGAGATATTACAGGATTTAAATGGCAGCAAAGTTTTCACAAAACTTGACATCAAATGGGCTTATCACCAAATAGAACTGGATCCAGAGTCAAGAGGAATCACAGCATTCATCACTCACAAGGCGGACGGCGCACGACGACGGACGAAGCATGATGACTATAGGTCATCCTGACCCTTCGGGTCAGATGATCTAAAAATGCCTCAAAAGATGGAGAATTTAATGCATGCATTAAAATCGTTGATTGTAATTTAACAAGAGGCCCATGGGGCCTGTATCGCTCACCTGGTTGGATTTGACCAAATGTCAAAATAATGTTCATGTTCAATTTGTTAATACATATACACTCTCTAAGGGACTGAAAGACCCTTCAGATTATTTTTACAACATAATTGTGTTTAAAGAAACTTAAGTCCCATAGGGTGGGGAAAGACCCTTGGGCCTATTTTTTACATAAGAATTGTGTTTATCCCTTAACATCCAGCGATGCTATACATAGTTATGGGATCGCGGGTCACAGTAACCATTTATGCAAAATCTGTTCCCCTTTCACCAAGCATGTTTCTGACCAAATTGGGTTCAAATCCATTCATAACTTTATGACTAGTGATTTAAAGGAATTTCCTCTGTTTCCCCTATTGGGCCCTGCCCCTTTGGCCCCTTGGGATCAGAGTAAAAATATATAAAAACCCTTTCCCCCTTCCCAAAACGATGTTCCTGGCCAAATTTGGTTGATTTCCATTTAGAACTTTATGACTAGTAGCAATTTAAAGACTAATCTCTTATTTTCCCTATTTGGCCCCGCCCCTCAGGCCCCTGGGGGTTCAGAGTAAAAATGTATACAAACTCTGTTCCCCTTCTCCCAAGGATGGTCCTGACCAAATCTGGTTAAAATCCATTAAAAACTTTATGACTAGTAGTGATTTAAAGGATTAACCCATATTTCCCCTATTTGGCCCCACCCCTGAGGCCCCTGGGGGTTCAGAGTAAAAATTTATTCAAACTCTGTTCCTCTTCTCCCAAGGATGTTCCTGACCAAATCTGGTTAAAATCCATTTAAAACTTTATGACCAGTAGCGATTTAAAGGATTAACCCCTATTTCCCCTATTAGGCCCCGCCCCTCAGGCCCCTGGGGGTTCAGAGTAAATAAATATACAAACTCTGTTCCCCTTCTCTCAAGGATGTTCCTGACAAGATTTAGTGAAAATCCATTCAATACTTTATGACTAGTAGCGATTTAAGGAAAATGTTGACGGACGACGGACGCTGCGCCATGGCATAAGCTCACCGGCCCTTCGTGTCAGGTGAGCTAAAAAATGATGTACATTAATTTGATCCGTTGAAATCATGAATTAATTTCAATTGAAGGCAATACACAAACAAATTAATGTACATTAAAAATGGCGATTTTAATACATATTTAATGCAGTATTAATGTATAATTTAATGCAATCTTCATTCTCTCATTATTAAAAATGCATTATATTCAGTAATGCAAATTTAATTCACAATTAATTATGCTGGTATGCAGTAGTGTTGGCTAAATTGGTATTAATGACTTCTCTGAAACTAAGCATTGCATATCGCTCATATTTGACTGGTAGCATCGTTATGGGGTGGAGATTTAAAATTGTACATTTGAAGGAGTTGACTCCCAAGGGGGCGGAGAGGCGGGGCCAAAAGGGGTTATGCAGTGAAATATCTTTGAACTTCTGGAGTCTTAGATTGATAGCTGAAGCGACCACCTTGGAGCAAGAAGGAAAACGCTTCAGATCCCAGACACCTAAATCTATGGAACTGTTTAAAGATGAAGTCGCCAAATTCCAAAAGAAGTTGCAAAAGACATGGAATGAGGTGGATTGAGCTGGAAAACACACTAACTTGTGGCAATGAGTTAAGTGTCCTCCGGGAGGCGGAAAGGGATATATATATTAAATATGGTGAATACCGTATAAGTAAGGATTATATGGCATACATAGAGCTCATGCGGGTCGAAGGTACTCCTTGATGATTATACAGAGAAACTTTCGATGTGACAGATGATAAGAAGTTATATGCTGAAGCTATTGCCGAAGTAGAAGTTTTTTTAAACCGTTGATGATATGAAAGATGATAATAGTAATCAGAAGCCAGTCATTGACAAGCCTATGGAAAATCCAATGGACAGGACCATATGGAAAATCCATGTATTGAATCTACAGAAAAGGTGGATAGGTGTTCTACACAACTTAAGACCAGATACAACACCATTTATTCCGTCGCGATCCGATAGACACATAACCCCGTCAATCAATGACCGAGCATAAGTCGAAGAACTACCACCTACAAAATTTCACATAGGAGTTTGGCCGATTCCTTGTCAAGAAAGACTTACTTGCATCCAGACTGTCAAAGTTCCAAGACGACCCATTAGTGTATGGTGTGTGGAAATTCAACATTCCTAAACATTATAGAACTAAGTGTCACTCCCTTGGAGGAGGTCGATTTGCTCATCAAATGGCTTGGTTCAGAGTCCGCTAAGCAAGTGTCAGCCTCCGTTCAGCCAACTGTGAGGATCCAAGGGATTTGAGGAAAATATGGGACCGTCTAGACGAACGCTGTGGTACCCCAGAACTTACAGAGAACATTTTGAGGAAAAGGGTGGCAAACGCCCCACGCATCGGACCTAAGGATCATGAGATTATATGAACTCGGTGACATGCTCTGTGAAATAGAATGGAGCAAGCAGAACAGGAAATATTCCGCACTGTCGGCGAACCATGACTCGTCAATTTGAATTTACCATGAAGTATCGAAACTACCTACACATTTACAGTACAAGTGAATAGAATGTGCCCATATCTACAAAAAAATTTCATGAAGAATTTTTGCCGCCATTCGCTCATTTTGTTGACTATTTTAGAGAGATGAGTACGTGAACGAACCAAGTTTTCACTACGATAAAGCTAATCTTAAGAACAGTAAGGAGGATTCAACCTTGCAACAAAGTCATCCTATCACAACAAGGGAAAAAAAGGTGCAACCCACAAATAATAAACAACATGCCCATGACATCCCAACTCTAAAAACCACACTTTGGATAGCTGTAGAGAATTCGGTAAAAACTCATAGAGGAGGGGGCTACAGTTCCTCAAAGAAAACCAGATGTGTTTTAGATGCAACTCTGATCAACATAAAATTAAAGATTGTAAAGTCTCAATTAAATGTGAAGAATGTGAGAGCACAAAGCACACCACAGCTTTACACATCCTCAAGAGTCACACACTCATATCTAAGGATGTTTTGAAATCATCAGAAGGACATCTCAATGGCGGGGAGAGTTCGGAGTCGGAAATGGCATTAAGTGCAAATGTACTGAGATTTGTGGCGATGCTTTATTCAGCAAATCCTGTGGTAAGATCATCATGGTATATGCCTATCCAATGGGTAAACAACACGCAAGGCTAACTTTCTACACAATCATCGATGATCGAAGCAACCTTACATTAGCCAGCCCAGAGTTCTTTAACAGCTTTATAGAGACATCCTCCTTCCAAGGAATTAAATACTCCCTATCCACAAACAGGTAATATCACCCCTACAAAAAGTTAGGCTGATAGGTTTGTGGTGGAAAGCCTTGACGGAACTTCAATACTCGACTTACCTCCAGTGATGGAATGTACGGGAATACCAGATACCAGAGAAATTCTAAGTCCTAAAACAACTAACACTGCAAAAAATAAATGCACATAAACACTGTCAAAAAAAAATAACTCAAGCTCTCCAAAGAAAACACGTTTAGTTTAGTTTAATTTGTTTAACATCCTATTAACAGCTAAGGTCATTTAAGGACGGCCTTACGTGCGTGCGACATGTATGCGTGTGGTGAGTGCATATGTGTGTTTGGCGGTATGTTGGTGTGAAGTCTCCTTGTGATAGGCCGGGACTTTTACTGATTTATAGTGCTACCTCACTGAAGCATACTGCTGAAGACACCCAGCAGGACACTCCACCCGGTCACATTATACTGACAACGGGCCAACCAGTCGTCCAACTCCAAATATTGCTGAGTTTATCTTTGCATTTCAAAAGTTTTTCTTTTGTTTTGCATTCGTAATTTGTTCTTCTCATCGTTATTGTAAAGTTTTTCATTTTCGTTTGAACTGTCAGTCTGTTTTTTTGTGTTGTATTTAGTCTTTCGTGTCGAGTGGTTACTTCACACGTGGACTGTCTCGCTACGGTACTGCGGGCTAGTAGACCACTATGGTGTCTATTTTTCGCGCATAAATTGCTACCGTTTGCTTTTGTCAACTGAGTTGTTTTACTCCCTTTTCTTTTTGTACTTTTCTGTACTTGTTTCCAGTTTACGGGACGTTTTTCCTTAATTTTATCGGTGATTTTTTCATTCGTTTTTGGCTGGATTTTTTCGTTTGCTGTTCGCTGCCCGCCTGACAGAATGCGAGGTTAGAAACTTACTTCGGGTCCCAAAACTCGGTCAGGAGACTGCGGTCATGTCATCCTCGATGGGGATGACCATGACACCTGTTCTTCCTGCCGAGGCTGCTCTCGGGACAACATGTGTTCCGTCTGTTTGACGTGGTCAAACACTATGTGGGACAGGGTGTTGTCCCATCAGTCTATCACCCGTAACACGGGTGCTAAGTCTGGGGCAGACAATAAACGTCACCAAAAAGCCCAGTGTGGTGCTTTTGTCAGCCTCCCACCTGGCAGTGAGGCAATTTTACCCCCCTGAGGGCCCAAACAAAAATGCATGCTGGTCACTAGCTAGAAACAAGCTAGTGACTAGCTAGTTTGAAGTTATCAAGCTCGCAATTAGCTCGAAATATGTGTATGGTATGGTAGTACATGTACTAGCTTGCAAAGATTTCAGTGATCATTTTGCGAGTTTGTCTCATTCTGCAATGAGCTAGTCGCGAGCTTGCGCGAGCTAGTTGCAAGCTAGTCATTTTCTGTTATGCTCGCAACAAGCTAATTTGTTACCACTGAATTTGAAGGTTTTCATACTTACAAAACTTGAATGTATAGTTTACCAATCATATATATAAGGCCAACTAGCTAGTACACATATTCAATATGGGCATGCCTAAAACTTCCTTCTAATATTCTGTCTGTAAAAATAAACATCTCTGGAAAGGTAAGCCATCTTTCAATTCCTCTTTTGTAATTATAACACTTTTGAAAGAGGCAGCAAATTGCCAAATAAAAACTACTACTTAGAATAAGATTAACTGTTAAATTTATTCATCATTTGTTTAATTCATGTAACTGAAAAGATGTGCAAGTTATACACTCACGTACATATATATACATGTATCATGGATGTCAGCTCATTCAAATTCACTAAAAAAGTTTTCAATAGATCATTTAGATTAAATTAAACTTAATGGAAAGGTTGTTTGGTTTGGTTTATTTTGTTTAACGTCCTATTAACAGCTAAGGTCATTTAAGGACGGCCTCCCGTGCGTGCGACATGTATGCGTGTGGTGAGTGCGTATGTGTGTTTTGGGAAGCTGCGGTATGTTCGTGTTAAGTCTCCTTGTGATAGGCCGGAACTTTTGCCGATTTATAGTGCTACCTCACTGAAGCATACTGCCGAAGACACCCAGCAGGACACTCCACCCGGTCACATTATACTGACAACGGGCCAAGCAGTCGTCCAACTCCAAATATTGCTGAGTTTATCGTTGCATTTCAAAAGTTTTTCGTTTGTTTAGCATTCGTAATTTGTTCTTCTCATCTTTATTGTAAAGTTTTTCATTTTCGTTTGAACTGTCAGTCTGTTTTTTGTGTTGTATTTAGTCTTTCGTGTCGAGTGGTTACTTCACACGTGGACTGTCTCGCTACGGTACTGCGGGCTAGTAGACCACTATGGTGTCTATTTTTCGCGCATAAATTGCTACCGTTTGCTTTTGTCAACTGAGTTGTTTTACTCGTTTTTCTTTTTGTACTTTTCTGTACTTGTTTCCAATTTACGGGACGTTTTTCCTTAATTGTATCGGTAATTTTTTCATTCGTGTTTGGCTGGATTTTTTCGTTTGCTGTTCGCTGCCCGCCTGACAGAATGCGAGGTTAGAAACTTACTTCGGGTCCCAAAACTCGGTCAGGAGACTGCGGTCATGTCATCCTCGATGGGGATGACCATGACACCTGTTCTTCCTGCCGAGGCTGCTCTCGGGACAGCATGTGTTCCGTCTGTTTGACGTGGTCAAACACTATGTGGGACAGGGTGTTGTCCCATCAGTCTATCACCCGTAACACGGGTGCTAAGTCTGGGGCAGACAGTAAACGTCACCAAAAAGCCCAGTGTGGTGCTTTTGTCAGCCTCCCACCTGGCAGTGAGGCAATGTTACCCCCCTGAGGGCCCAAACAAAAATGCATGCTGGTCACTAGCTAGAAACAAGCTAGTGACTAGCTAGTTTGAAGTTATCAAGCTCGCAATTAGCTCGAAATATGTGTATGGTATGGTAGTACTAGCTTGCAAAGGTTTCAGTGATCATTTTGCGAGTTTGTCTCATTCTGCAATGAGCTAGTCGCGAGCTTGCGCGAGCTAGTTGCAAGCTAGTCATTTTCTGTTATGCTCGCAACAAGCTAATTTGTTATCACTGAATTTGAAGGTTTTCATACTTACAAAACTTGGATGTATAGTTTACCAATTATATATATAAGGCCAACTAGCTAGTACACATATTCAATATGGGCATGCCTAGAACTTCCTTCTAATATTCTGTCTGTAAAAATAAACATCTCTGGAAAGGTAAGCCATCTTTCAATTCCTCTTTTGTAATTATAACACTTTTGAAAGAGGCAGCAAATTGCCAAATAAAAACTACTACTTAGAATAAGATTAACTGTTAAATTTATTCATCATTTGTTTAATTCATGTAACTGAAAAGATGTGCAAGTTATACACTCAAGTACATATATATACATGTATCATGGATGTCAGCTCATTCAAATTCACTAAAAAAGTTTTCAATAGATCATTTAGATTAAATTAAACTTAATGGAAAGGTTGTTTGGTTTGGTTTATTTTGTTTAACGTCCTATTAACAGCTAAGGTCATTTAAGGACGGCCTCCCGTGCGTGCGACATGTATGCGTGTGGTGAGTGCGTATGTGTGTTTTGGGAAGCTGCGGTATGTTCGTGTTAAGTCTCCTTGTGATAGGCCGGAACTTTTGCCGATTTATAGTGCTACCTCACTGAAGCATACTGCCGAAGACACCCAGCAGGACACTCCACCCGGTCACATTATACTGACAACGGGCCAACCAGTCGTCCAACTCCAAATATTGCTGAGTTTATCGTTGCATTTCAAAAGTTTTTCTTTTGTTTTGCATTCGTAATTTGTTCTTCTCATCTTTATTGTAAAGTTTTTCATTTTCGTTTGAACTGTCAGTCTGTTTTTTTGTGTTGTATTTAGTCTTTCGTGTCGAGTGGTTACTTCACACGTGGACTGTCTCGCTACGGTACTGCGGGCTAGTAGACCACTATGGTGTCTATTTTTCGCGCATAAATTGCTACCGTTTGCTTTTGTCAACTGAGTTGTTTTACTCGTTTTTCTTTTTGTACTTTTCTGTACTTGTTTCCAATTTACGGGACGTTTTTCCTTAATTGTATCTGTAATTTTTTCATTCGTGTTTGGCTGGATTTTTTCGTTTGCTGTTCGCTGCCCGCCTGACAGAATGCGAGGTTAGAAACTTACTTCGGGTCCCAAAACTCGGTCAGGAGACTGCGGTCATGTCATCCTCGATGGGGATGACCATGACACCTGTTCTTCCTGCCGAGGCTGCTCTCGGGACAACATGTGTTCCGTCTGTTTGACGTGGTCAAACACTATGTGGGACAGGGTGTTGTCCCATCAGTCTATCACCCGTAACACGGGTGCTAAGTCTGGGGCAGACAGTAAACGTCACCAAAAAGCCCAGTGTGGTGCTTTTGTCAGCCTCCCACCTGGCAGTGAGGCAATGTTACCCCCCTGAGGGCCCAAACAAAAATGCATGCTGGTCACTAGCTAGAAACAAGCTAGTGACTAGCTAGTTTGAAGTTATCAAGCTCGCAATTAGCTCGAAATATGTGTATGGTATGGTAGTACTAGCTTGCAAAGGTTTCAGTGATCATTTTGCGAGTTTGTCTCATTCTGCAATGAGCTAGTCGCGAGCTTGCGCGAGCTAGTTGCAAGCTAGTCATTTTCTGTTATACTCGCAACAAGCTATTTGTTATCACTGAATTTGAAGGTTTTCATACTTACAAAACTTGGATGTATAGTTTACCAATTATATATATAAGGCCAACTAGCTAGTACACATATTCAATATGGGCATGCCTAAAACTTCCTTCTAATATCCTGTCTGTAAAAATAAACATCTCTGGAAAGGTAAGCCATCTTTCAATTCCTCTTTTGTAATTATAACACTTTTGAAAGAGGCAGCAAATTGCCAAATAAAAACTACTACTTAGAATAAAATTAACTGTTAAATTTATTCATCATTTGTTTAATTCATGTAACTGAAAAGATGTGCAAGTTATACACTCAAGTACATATATATACATGTATCATGGATGTCAACTCATTCAAATTCACTAAAAAAGTTTTCAATAGATCATTTAGATTAAATTAAACTAAATGGAAAGGTTGTTTGGTTTGGTTTATTTTGTTTAACGTCCTATTAACAGCTAAGGTCATTTAAGGACGGCCTCCCGTGCGTGCGACATGTATGCGTGTGGTGAGTGCGTATGTGTGTTTTGGGAAGCTGCGGTATGTTCGTGTTAAGTCTCCTTGTGATAGGCCGGAACTTTTGCCGATTTATAGTGCTACCTCACTGAAGCATACTGCCGAAGACACCCAGCAGGACACTCCACCCGGTCACATTATACTGACAACGGGCCAACCAGTCGTCCAACTCCAAATATTGCTGAGTTTATCGTTGCATTTCAAAAGTTTTTCGTTTGTTTTGCATTCGTAATTTGTTCTTCTCATCTTTATTGTAAAGTTTTTCATTTTCGTTTGAACTGTCAGTCTGTTTTTTGTGTTGTATTTAGTCTTTCGTGTCGAGTGGTTACTTCACACGTGGACTGTCTCGCTACGGTACTGCGGGCTAGTAGACCACTATGGTGTCTATTTTTCGCGCATAAATTGCTACCGTTTGCTTTTGTCAACTGAGTTGTTTTACTCGTTTTTCTTTTTGTACTTTTCTGTACTTGTTTCCAATTTACGGGACGTTTTTCCTTAATTTTATCGGTAATTTTTTCATTCGTGTTTGGCTGGATTTTTTCGTTTGCTGTTCGCTGCCCGCCTGACAGAATGCGAGGTTAGAAACTTACTTCGGGTCCCAAAACTCGGTCAGGAGACTGCGGTCATGTCATCCTCGATGGGGATGACCATGACACCTGTTCTTCCTGCCGAGGCTGCTCTCGGGACAGCATGTGTTCCGTCTGTTTGACGTGGTCAAACACTATGTGGGACAGGGTGTTGTCCCATCAGTCTATCACCCGTAACACGGGTGCTAAGTCTGGGGCAGACAGTAAACGTCACCAAAAAGCCCAGTGTGGTGCTTTTGTCAGCCTCCCACCTGGCAGTGAGGCAATTTTACCCCCCTGAGGGCCCAAACAAAAATGAATGCTGGTCACTAGCTAGAAACAAGCTAGTGACTAGCTAGTTTGAAGTTATCAAGCTCGCAATTAGCTCGAAATATGTGTATGGTATGGTAGTACTAGCTTGCAAAGGTTTCAGTGATCATTTTGCGAGTTTGTCTCATTCTGCAATGAGCTAGTCGCGAGCTTGCGCGAGCTAGTTGCAAGCTAGTCATTTTCTGTTATGCTCGCAACAAGCTAATTTGTTATCACTGAATTTGAAGGTTTTCATACTTACAAAACTTGGATGTATAGTTTACCAATTATATATATAAGGCCAACTAGCTAGTACACATATTCAATATGGGCATGCCTAAAACTTCCTTCTAATATTCTGTCTGTAAAAATAAACATCTCTGGAAAGGTAAGCCATCTTTCAATTCCTCTTTTGTAATTATAACACTTTTGAAAGAGGCAGCAAATTGCCAAATAAAAACTACTACTTAGAATAAGATTAACTGTTAAATTTATTCATCATTTGTTTAATTCATGTAACTGAAAAGATGTGCAAGTTATACACTCAAGTACATATATATACATGTATCATGGATGTCAGCTCATTCAAATTCACTAAAAAAGTTTTCAATAGATCATTTAGATTAAATTAAACTTAATGGAAAGGTTGTTTGGTTTGGTTTATTTTGTTTAACGTCCTATTAACAGCTAAGGTCATTTAAGGACGGCCTCCCGTGCGTGCGACATGTATGCGTGTGGTGAGTGCGTATGTGTGTTTTGGGAAGCTGCGGTATGTTCGTGTTAAGTCTCCTTGTGATAGGCCGGAACTTTTGCCGATTTATAGTGCTACCTCACTGAAGCATACTGCCGAAGACACCCAGCAGGACACTCCACCCGGTCACATTATACTGACAACGGGCCAACCAGTCGTCCAACTCCAAATATTGCTGAGTTTATCGTTGCATTTCAAAAGTTTTTCTTTTGTTTTGCATTCGTAATTTGTTCTTCTCATCTTTATTGTAAAGTTTTTCATTTTCGTTTGAACTGTCAGTCTGTTTTTTGTGTTGTATTTAGTCTTTCGTGTCGAGTGGTTACTTCACACGTGGACTGTCTCGCTACGGTACTGCGGGCTAGTAGACCACTATGGTGTCTATTTTTCGCGCATAAATTGCTACCGTTTGCTTTTGTCAACTGAGTTGTTTTACTCGTTTTTCTTTTTGTACTTTTCTGTACTTGTTTCCAATTTACGGGACGTTTTTCCTTAATTGTATCTGTAATTTTTTCATTCGTGTTTGGCTGGATTTTTTCGTTTGCTGTTCGCTGCCCGCCTGACAGAATGCGAGGTAAGAAACTTACTTCGGGTCCCAAAACCCGGTCAGGAGACTGCGGTCATATCATCCTCGATGGGGATGACCATGACACCTGTTCTTCCTGCCGAGGCTGCTCTCGGGACAACATGTGTTCCGTCTGTTTGACGTGGTCAAACACTATGTGGGACAGGGTGTTGTCCCATCAGTCTATCACCCGTAACACGGGTGCTAAGTCTGGGGCAGACAGTAAACGTCACCAAAAAGCCCAGTGTGGTGCTTTTGTCAGCCTCCCACCTGGCAGTGAGGCAATGTTACCCCCCTGAGGGCCCAAACAAAAATGCATGCTGGTCACTAGCTAGAAACAAGCTAGTGACTAGCTAGTTTGAAGTTATCAAGCTCGCAATTAGCTCGAAATATGTGCATGGTATGGTAGTACTAGCTTGCAAAGATTTCAGTGATCATTTTGCGAGTTTGTCTCATTCTGCAATGAGCTAGTCGCGAGCTTGCGCGAGCTAGTTGCAAGCTAGTCATTTTCTGTTATACTCGCAACAAGCTATTTGTTATCACTGAATTTGAAGGTTTTCATACTTACAAAACTTGGATGTATAGTTTACCAATTATATATATAAGGCCAACTAGCTAGTACACATATTCAATATGGGCATGCCTAAAACTTCCTTCTAATATCCTGTCTGTAAAAATAAACATCTCTGGAAAGGTAAGCCATCTTTCAATTCCTCTTTTGTAATTATAACACTTTTGAAAGAGGCAGCAAATTGCCAAATAAAAACTACTACTTAGAATAAAATTAACTGTTAAATTTATTCATCATTTGTTTAATTCATGTAACTGAAAAGATGTGCAAGTTATACACTCAAGTACATATATATACATGTATCATGGATGTCAACTCATTCAAATTCACTAAAAAAGTTTTCAATAGATCATTTAGATTAAATTAAACTAAATGGAAAGGTTGTTTGGTTTGGTTTTTTGTTTTGTTTAACGTTCTATTAACAGCTAAGGTCATTTAAGGACGGCCTCCCGTGCGTGCGACATGTATGCGTGTGGTGAGTGCGTATGTGTGTTTTGGGAAGCTGCGGTATGTTCGTGTTAAGTCTCCTTGTGATAGGCCGGAACTTTTGCCGATTTATAGTGCTACCTCACTGAAGCATACTGCCGAAGACACCCAGCAGCACACCCCACCCGGTCACATTATACTGACAACGGGCGAACCAGTCGTTCCACTCCAAATATGCTGAGCGCTAAGCAGGAGTAGCAACTACCATTTTTAAAGACTCTGGTATGTCTCGGCCAGGGGACAGAACCCAAAACCTTCCTCACAGGGGCTAACGCTCAACTAAAGGCCAAAGGTGAGGTATTGTCAAGGGAGACAATAGGAAGAAGAAAGTTGTTAAGAAAGAAGAGAAAAGATAAGATTCCAAGTTTAGTCGCCTCTTACGATTATGCAATGGGGGCAGCAGGTACAATTCTTACGGAAAGGTTGTTCATATGGCCATTAAAACTCAATAACCATCAACCAGAATTATTTAATTGTCCATAATATTGAGGGTCAAATTTTTTTTACTGTTCTTAATCACATTCTTGGATATTTGGACGAGACACTACAAATACGATTTGTGCCATTATTTATGTTGAGGAAGATACATAAATCAAGCAAGTGTGTTACAGGAATAGCTACAAATTTATCTGTCAGAATTCCAGAATAAAAATGTTTCTTTTTTGCTGTAACAATAGACCCATTGTTCTGTTCTTGAAATATATTTTCCTTGTCCACTTCTATTTCACGAATGACAGCAATATATTGTGGTTGACAATGGCAGATATCTGGACAAACACATGTAAAACGACATTTTGCAAAGAACATAATTTATCCAAAATGATTTACTATTTTATGGTCCTTATATTGAACAGTGAAAGAATTTCGTTTTGTGTTTTTATATAGTGACGAGAAGTACATGCATCCATTTATCAAAACTCTGTAAAACACTAATATATCTGACACAGCCCTGCCAAAACATTCCATAATAGTGTTCAAATAGATTTGCAGTAGGTTTTGCCTGTGGATTCCACCAATTGCAAAAGCATTTTCTGTGATGATTTCTGACACTTTTCCTGGTGTATGATGAGGTTTTGTCAGTTTCCGATAAAACTGTCCAGCTGTACTTTCAATGTCTTTTTCTATAGTTTCACCTAATTTTTGAATACGCATCAGTGCTGTGACAGCATCCGATATTTGTATTATTGCACTTTGTGTTCCGTGAAATAACTTTAAAAGTTTTCCATTCATACTCTCAAAAGAAAAACAAGAGTAAACCCACAACGGTCATAGTTGTTTTACTACATCTGAAAGATGTAATAACTGATGCAAATTTGCAGACATGTTTTCCTTTCCATAGAGGGCACTGAACTGACAACAATATCGAATCAAAAGTTCATCACAGTGTTTGAGATCGGCCTGGGAAATAGAGTCCAAATTCAACAAATACACTGCTTCATGAAAAAGCATATAATTCTGAAAGTAAACTGGATCCAGTATCCCAACCATGACAGGTAGAGAGTAAAAAACAGCCATGATCTACATTCTGACGCTTTCCAGTATTGGGAATGTTCATATATACTTCTGGGCACACGTGATATATAGTGGGGAGGTTTAACACTTGCTAGCCTGTTATCTGCTTGTTGTACTAGCTTCGACACTGAAAATACCCGAGATGAAAACTTTGGATCAAACCACAGAGCTAAAAGTCTTCGTGTCAATCCGAGTAAAACTGTGTGCATGTTATCTATGGCAGTACCACAAATGGCATCTGCAGAAATTCCAGTGAGCCAAGATGGTCCTTTGACACCATATGTTATTGTGTTTGTTAAAAATGCCTTTTCTCCATGTGCTTTGAATTGACTGTGGGTTCTCAAAAGGTCCATCAACATTTTCTCCATCAAAAGGAAATACACGTGTGTGTCCTTTCCCTGTTGGAATGACATCACCTGGCTGCAAACATCTGGGGCAGCCATATTTTCCATTGAACCGAGTCATATTGAGCATCATACATTTAGCTGGTAAATCACACGTTCCACAAAGAATCAGTGCTTTACTTGGCAATACTTGTGATGCTCAATTCACAGTGGAGCATTTTTTAATAGAATGTTCCGATTTCAAGCACATTCGTGATAAATACTTTCGAGTCCCGGATATGAAAACCCTTTTCAGTTCCGTGGACTCGAAAACAATATTTAGCTACTTGAAAGAAATCGATCTATTTTATAGACTTTGATGTCTTTTACGTTACTGTCTTTGACGTTCTATTTATAACAAAGTTCACATAATCTATTCGTACATATTATTTCATATAATCTATTCGTACATGTATATATTTCACCATTTTTAACCAACTTTTTTTATCATAATGATCTAAATATACAATACGGATGCTTTTAAAAATGACAAATTTTATCTGATTTTAACTTTAAAAATAAAACATGTTAGAATATTGTTTGGCCCTAAATGACCCTAGTTGTCGATGGGCCGTAAAACACAAACAAACAAACAAACAAACAAACAAAGCTTTACTTGTAAATCTCTCATTGCAGTGATCACATTGACCATTTACAACATGAAATTTAGTTTCTCCATGGTTTCATGAATTGGCTTTAAAAAAGTCGACATGGATGGCTTTGACTTTCCATACCACAACCCAGCAAACAGCAAATTTTCTGGTTTTACTCTTTCTTTGTAGGGCAGCTCATTTATTGACAGATAAATAGGCCACAAACTGACTTTAGAAGATTTGAAAAGTGGTACTCCATATGATATGTTATTTTTACCATCTAAAAATTCACTTTGCTTTGAATGCTGCCTGTAAAGCATACCGTCATAAATATCTTCAATACCACTTTCATGTTTCTTCTGTCGTCGAAACTTATTGCAAATTAAATCATGGAAAGTTTTCCTTTGGAAAAGTGCAATAATTTGATCTTCAACTGGAATTTCTACAAAATAAGTTGAACTGTCAACTGTTCTTAAACTACACACTGGGCAAGTTCTGTTGTCTTTTGTTATAAGATAGTCACACTTTGGACAGTAACTATGCAGCTTCAAATTAGTCTTCAATTTACTGAAGTATTTACGGAATTTGTATAAAGAAGAGTGAATATAGCTCTTCCCTATACAATGTAACGATATACACGTTAAAATGTCCGATAAGCACTCTCCAGTTAATGAATGTCTAAATGCAAGCGACAAGATAAGCAGAGCACTTTGACTAGTGGTGATGGAAGCTCCCTCATATATTGGTTTATCATCATCAAATGCCTGTTCAACATTAAGCTCTGAATCAATACTGTCATCCAAATACATGTTTTCTTCATCAGAAGCGTCATACCAAGTATCTTCTTGTTTATGTTCACATATATGCATATATACAAACGTTTTTATTGTTGTAGAAAAGAGTAAAGGACAAGAAAAGAAAAGAGTTCTTCGAATAAGGAATAAGGAAAAGAAAAATAAGAAAAATAAGCATAAAGATATCCCAAAAAGTGCACGTAAGTTTAATATTATGTATATAATTTGTAGTCCTCTTGCGTCTTGGTAGGGTGAAATGAAGGTTTGTCTACCTGAAGCATTCATTTCTCCTGGGGATGGAAATATGACTGCTGAAGGTTAAAAAAACTCTCATATTGCCAGACAGAGAGTACCATAATTTGTTACTTATATACCGGGAAAAAACTGTTTTTCAACAACTCCGCTTCCAAGTTCTAGAGAGGTATAATAATAATTATTCATGAATTAAAGGAGAAATAAGATACTAACTTTTAGACATAGTTTCATATACACAAGAAGTTGTGGTGTTAATTTATTTTTCATTTTCAATTTTTTTTATACAGTTATTACCGACAAAAAAGTGCTATGCAAAAAAACCAGGCGGCTTTGAAGATGGCAGAGGACATTCTGCAGAAAAGGAGGAATAGTACTGAGCCTGCAGTACACAGAGGTGTCGACAGCAGCAATATCAATGCTAATACATTCTGGCAGGAGGATGCACCCATGTTGGATGAATTCCCGCCCATATATAGATCATACCAAGATCTTCTATACAGCGAGACCGGTGATGTTGAGAGTTCTGAAGGATACCAGTATATTCAGAACGAATATGCTCCATCATGGACCAGTGACACTGGGGGTTCACGACAGGTTTGGTTTGGTTTGGTTTATTTTGTTTAACGTCCTATTAACAGCTAAGGTCATTTAAGGACGGCCTCCCGTGCGTGCGATATGCATGTTTGTGGTGAGTGCGTATGTGTGTTTTGGGAGGCTGCGGTATGTTCGTGTTAAGTCTCCTTGTGATAGGCCGGAACTTTTGCCGATTTATAGTGCTACCTCACTGGAGCATAATGCCGAAGACACCCAGCAGCACACCCCACCCGGTCACATTATACTGACAACGGGTGAACCAGTCGTCCCACTCCTAATATGCTGAGCGCTAAGCAGGAGTAGCAACTACCATTTTTAAAGGCCAAAAGTGAGGCATTGTCAAGGGAGACATTAGGAAGAAGAAAGTTGTTCAGAAAGGAGAAATTTGTTTGTTTATGTTTTACGGCCCATCGACAACTAGGGTCATTTAGGGCCAAACAATATACTATCGTATTTTTCTATTTAGGAGAAACAATAAGATCCCAAATTTGGTCGCCTCTTACGATCATGCAATGGGGGCAGCAGGTACAATTCTTACGCCCTACCTGCAGGGCATTTATAGTGCCTCTAAAGTCTGATCAGACTGGACAGTTAAATGTATTTTATATCTATATAATTGGTGTACTTTTATGTATTTAAAATGTGTGACACCTAAATGAAATATATCTTATATTACCTTCCATTTTGATGTGTTGGTAGTTAAATCGGGTGACAAATCTGCAATAAGATACTTAAAGAAGATAACACGACCAAAGTGTAATTAGCTGGATACCGGTCAGTCGAACCAACCATGCTATCTTTGTTGGCAGACAGTGTGTCAACGTGATTGGTCGTTGAAATAACGAACATCGTAATCACATAATCTTTACCAAGTCCCATTAAATCCAACAAACAACTGCAGAATACAATTTTTGTAATATCACATTTTATAAATATCTCGCTTTGGGCATATTTCACAAGTATATGCATATTTTTTTAAAAGAGGACTTTACAAATCAGTTTTTCAGAAAGTAACTCTTTCTGTTTTTCCTTTGGTAAATTAAACTATGATATTTAGTTTGTTGTGAAGATTCACTCCATACACAACATTTCCTCGCTGGTGAAGTTTCCAGTAATAAACAGATAAAAAAAATGTAAATAAAGTGTTTCGTATAATAATTATATACAAAAGAGAATATATTTATACTTAAAAAAAAAAAAAAAAAAAGGACAGGTCTTGGCGTCAAATAAGTATACCTTACAACGTGCTAGATTCAAGATTATTTAATGCGCAGGTAGAATCAAGGAGCCGACATATTGATTACGCATAGCTAGGGCACACTGCGATAGAATGAACGATTTGATTGGTTGATACTTAATTGAAAGAACTTCGCTGATTGGTCGACCAATTCGACCAATCATTGTGTGTCAGGCGAAAATCACTTCAGTAGGTGAATTTCTTGTCGGAACCTAGCTCTCTGCACTTAATGTCCATTTGGCTTTTTTTTTTTTTTTTGCACTTTGCACCTAAGTAGTTTATTTTATCCTAAAACGGCCACCCACAGTCCAGTTCTATTTATAGCAAATTACTTCTCAAGCGATCAGGGCTATATAGCTTGTACATGTATCTTATTTATTATATTTCAATGTATCATGTTATCTGTGAATTAAAGGTGCTACACCTCCGACAAATAGTATTTTTTATCAATTAAAAACACGAATAGACTCGTGTATGTATTTTTCTTCGGCAATAAAAGTTTCACACTTTACATTATTACCACCCTCGGAAAGTTTGATCTTATTTATTTTCAAAATTAACCTCCATGTTGAATGAAATACTGATTGCGCATGCGCCGAAAACAGAAAAACACAAACAAGTTGGAACTAAATGGCGAAGCGAGGAAGGCCACATTGTGTTGGCCTAACATATCCAGAAAGAAAGCATCAATTAGATTATAAAACAAGAGGCCCATGGGGCCTGTATCGCTTACCTGGTTGGATTAGACCAAATGTCAAAATAATGTTCATATTCAATTTGTTTTATTTGTAAAACTCTAACAATGTTATATATGGTTATAGTGTGGGAATCCAAACTGCTTTAAAGAGTAATGAAGTTTAGTTTGGTTTGGTTTATTTTGTTTAACGTCCTATTAACAGCTAAGGTCATTTAAGGACGGCCTCCCGTGCATGCGACATGTATGAGTGTGGTGAGTGCGTATGTGTGTTTTGGGAGGCTGCGGTATGTTCGTGTTAAGTCTCCTTGTGATAGGCCGGAACTTTTGCCGATTTAAAGTGCTATCTCACTGAAGCATACTGCCGAAGACACCCAGCAGCACACCCCACCCGGTCACATTATACTGACAACGGGCCAACCAGTCGTCCCACTCCAAATATGCTGAGCGCTAAGCAGGAGTAGCAACTACCATTTTTAAAGACTCTGGTATGTCTCGGCTAGGGGACAGAACCCAAAACCTTCCTCACAGCGGCGAACGCTCAACTAAAGGCCAAAAGTGAGGCATTGTCAAGGGAGACATTAGGAAGAAGAAAGTTGTTCAGAAAGAAGAGAAAAGATAAGATCCCAAATTTAGTCGCCTCTTACGGTCATGCAATGGGGGCAGCAGGTACAATTCTTACGCCCTACCTGCAGGGCGGGAGTACTCTCTAAGGTCTAAAAAAACCTCAAGAATTGTTTATAGAACATGCATTCATCACTTTATGACTAGTAGCGATTTAAAGGAATTACCTCTATTTCAACTATTGGGCCCAGCCCCTTTGGCCCTTCGGGGGTCAGAGTGACCATTTATGCAAAATCTGTTCCCCTGTTTCTGACCAAATTGGGTTCAAATCCATTCATAACTTTATGACTAGTAGCCATTCAAAGGAATTACCTCTATTTCCCCCACTGGGCCCCGCCTTTTTGGCCCCTTTAGGATCAGTCACCATTTATGCAAAATCTGTTCCCCTTCCCCCAAGGATGTTTCGGACCGAATTGGGTTCAAATCCATTCATAACTTTATGACTAGTAGCGATTCAAAGGAATTGCCTCTATTTCCCCCACTGGGCCCTGCCCTTTTGGCCCCTCCGGGGTCAGTCACCATTTATGCAAAATCTGTTCCCCTTCCCCCAAGGATGTTTCTGACCAAATTTGGTTCAAATCCATTCATAACTTTATGACTAGTAGCGATTTAAAGGAATTACCTCTATTTCCCTTATTGGGCCCCACCCATTTGCCCCCCCCCCCCCCCCCCGGGGTCAGAGCCACCATTTATGCAAAATCTGTTCCCCTTCCCCCAAAGATATCTCTGACCAAATTGGGTTCAAATCCATTCATAACTTTATGACAAGTAGCGATTTAAAGGAATTACCTCTATTTCCCGTATTGGGCCCCGCCCATTTGGCCCCTCCGGGGTCAGAGCCACCATTTATGCAAAATCTGTTCCCCTTCCCCCAAGGATGTTTCTGACCAAATTGGGTTCAAATCCATTCATAACTTTATGACTAGTAGCAATTTAAAGGAATTACCTCTATTTCCCATATTGGGACCTGCCCCTATGGCCCCGTGGGGGTCATTGTCACCATTTACGCAAAATAGGTTCCTCTTCTTCCAAGGAAGTTTCTGACCAAATTGGGTTCAAATCCATTTATAACTTGATGACAAGTAGTGATTTAAAGGAATTACCTCTATTTCCCCTATTGGGCCCCGCCCCTTTAGCCCCTTTGGGGTCAGAGCCACCATTTATGCAATATCTGTTCCCCTTCCCCCAAAGATATCTCTGACCAAATTGGGTTCAAATCCATTCATAACTTTATGACAAGTAGCGATTTAAAGGAATTACCTCTATTTCCCGTATTGGGCCCCGCCCATTTGGCCCCTCCGGGGTCAGAGCCACCATTTATGCAAAATCTGTTCCCCTTCCCCCAAGGATGTTTCTGACCAAATTGGGTTCAAATCCATTCATAACTTTATGACTAGTAGCAATTTAAAGGAATTACCTCTATTTCCCATATTGGGACCTGCCCCTATGGCCCCGTGGGGGTCATTGTCACCATTTACGCAAAATAGGTTCCTCTTCTTCCAAGGAAGTTTCTGACCAAATTGGGTTCAAATCCATTTATAACTTGATGACAAGTAGTGATTTAAAGGAATTACCTCTATTTCCCCTATTGGGCCCCGCCCCTTTAGCCCCTTTGGGGTCAGAGCCACCATTTATGCAATATCTGTTCCCCTTCCCCCAAAGATATCTCTGACCAAATTGGGTTCAAATCCATTCATAACTTTATGACAAGTAGCGATTTAAAGGAATTACCTCTATTTCCCGTATTGGGCCCCGCCCATTTGGCCCCTCCGGGGTCAGAGCCACCATTTATGCAAAATCTGTTCCCCTTCCCCCAAGGATGTTTCTGACCAAATTGGGTTCAAATCCATTCATAACTTTATGACTAGTAGCAATTTAAAGGAATTACCTCTATTTCCCATATTGGGACCTGCCCCTATGGCCCCGTGGGGGTCATTGTCACCATTTACGCAAAATAGGTTCCTCTTCTTCCAAGGAAGTTTCTGACCAAATTGGGTTCAAATCCATTTATAACTTGATGACAAGTAGTGATTTAAAGGAATTACCTCTATTTCCCCTATTGGGCCCCGCCCCTTTAGCCCCTTTGGGGTCAGAGCCACCATTTATGCAATATCTGTTCCCCTTCCCCCAAAGATATCTCTGACCAAATTGGGTTCAAATCCATTCATAGCTTCATGACAAGTAGCGATTTAAAGGAATTACCTCTATTTCCCCTATTGGGCCCCGCCCCTTTGGCCCTTCCGGGGTCAGAGCCACCATTTATGCAAAATCTGTTTCCCTTCCCCCAAGGATGTTTCTGACCAAATTGGGTTCAAATCCATTCATAACTTTATGACTAGTAGCAATTTAAAGGAATTACCTCTATTTCCCATATTGGGACCTGCCCCTATGGCCCCGTGGGGGTCAGTGTCACCATTTACGCAAAATAGGTTCCTCTTCTTCCAAGGAAGTTTCTGACCAAATTGGGTTCAAATCCATTTATAACTTTATGACAAGTAGCGATTTAAAGGAATTACCTCTATTTCCCCTATTGGGCCCCGCTTCCCCAAAGGATATCTCTGACCAAAATTGGGTCATATATCCATTCATAGCTTCATTGACAAGTAGCGGATTTAAAGGAATTACCTCTATTTCCCCTATTGGGCCCCGCCCCTTTGGCCCTTCCGGGGTCAGAGCCACCATTTATGTAAAATCTGTTCCCCTTTTCCCAAGGATGTTTCTGACCAAATTGGGTTCAAATCCATTCATAACTTTATGACAAGTAGCGATTTAAAGGAATTACCTCTATTTCCCCTATTGGGCCCCGCCCCTTTGGCCCCTCGGGGGTCAGAGTCACCATTTATGCAAAATCTGTTCCCGTTCTGCCAAGGATGTTTTTGGCCAAATTTGGTCAAAATCCAATAAGAACTTTTTGACTAGTAGCGATTTGAAGCAAATGTTGACGGACGGACGGACGACGGACGACGGACGACGCGCCATGGCACAAATCCATTCATAACTTTATGACTAGTAGCCATTCAAAGGAATTACCTCTATTTCCCCCACTGGGCCCCGCCTTTTTGGCCCCTTTAGGGTCAGAGCCACCATTTATGCAAAATCTGTTCCCCTTCCCCCAAGGATGTTTCGGACCAAATTGGGTTCAAATCCATTCATAACTTGATGACTAGTAGCGATTTAAAGGAATTACCTCTATTTCCCTTATTGGGCCCCGCCCCTTAAGCCCCTTTGGGGTCAGAGCCACCATTTATGCAAAATCTGTTCCCTTTCCCCCAAAGATATCCCGACCAAATTGGGTTCAAATCCATTCATAACTTTATGACAAGTAGTGATTTAAAGGAATTACCTCTATTTCCCCTATTGGGCCCCGCCCCTTTGGCCCCTCCGGGGTCAGAGCCACCATTTATGCAAAATCTGTTCCCCTTCCCCCAAAGATATCTCTGATGCCTTTTCCAGATCAAAGAACACAGCGACAAGATGCTCCCCCTTCGCGAAATCTTCTCGAATGAAGGTTTCTAATCTGACCAGATGGTCTACCGTTCCTTTGCGGTTTCTGAAGCCACTTTGGAGTTGACTCGAAATATTATTAGATTCAAGGAACCAAACTAGTCTAGTGTTGATCACTCCCACATAAATCATTATTAACCCTCCAGTCATAATCGAGAAAATGGAGGGATGGCATAGTGATAGGTCGATGTGGGTACGAGAGCCTGTAGCAGGGTATAAATATGTTGGGGTGTTATTGTTAAAAAGGCACAAGTTGTTTTTATCTGTAAATTCCTCAATACGTCTTCCTCTCTCGTCTGTGTTCGGAGAGCCCCTCCGGCTGTTATGCCCTTAACTCCCAACTACGCCAAACTACGCCAATAGCACTTCGGTGTAAGATAAATGGTCGTATCTCCTTTATTTGTTTACCTATTGAAATACCGAATATACCTAGTAAAACAGGAGAAAATATCCAACAACATTTGTTCTTTGTAAAATTTCATTTGACAAATTTTTTTGATGCATTTCATGAGTTGAAAAAACAAGCCAACTTTTATTTCGACTATTTTGAATTGTTGACGTCGTGTTTCAGCCGGCGTAATCATCACAGCGCGGATTCGATTTTGTATCTCTCATCACATAAAAGATAGCGAGAAATAATGCCTGTAATTCACAGTAGTGGTAGTTTATACTCTCAATTTTATGTTTATTCCACTATTTTACAGGAATCCTCCAAAATGTGATGTATTTTGTCAATAAAGTACATGTGATGTATGGGTTTCTATACCGTACGCAGCACAAATCGACAAATTTTAATGATTTTTTCATAAGAAATAGTAATACATTATATATACAATTGAAGCCAAGAAAAAACTGATCAAAATGCACAATTCTGTCATTCATAACGTACCAAATATATGATGCAAGGTTTCCACAAATCCGCATTATATGAACGAAACACCGCAGTAACTTGACGTCGTGCAAGAGCGAGTCGATAACAAGCACTTGCGCGAGTACGATCGACAACTTTTAGTTTCTGCTGTTTTCATAACGCAATAACTGGTCTTGGTTTCATCAGAAAAAAATACTTTTGTCTCAAAATAAGGTGATAGCACGTATTTTGATATCTACAAATAAAAAATAAATAAAAATAAAGCCGACGACAGCAAAAGCTATTTATAGTAATCGGGTATTTCCTAGATGATCACTTTCGGTTTCTAAACGGTGAGACATGTGCCTGGTGCCGATTGATTTCGCGGACCTCACATATTACCGATACAAGTCGTCACCAAAACAATATGCAGTGACCACTGTCAACTCAACTAACAAACTGTGAAGTGACATTTGGCATTAAGAAGAGTTGCAGACGTACAGTGTAAATGGGCACCGTGTTCAGATAGGCCTACATAATTATGTAGGTAATTATAAGGTAAGTACATTGTACATGTACATAAAGGGAAGTTCTGTGAACACGAGAATACAAAATGTACCAGCAATATCTGATATGTAAATTTTTTTACAAATATATAGATATACATTATGTGTATACATGAGTTTCTGCATTTAATGTTGTTTTAATTTCATTTCTTGTGTTATAAGATAGGCCTACATTTGTACAGATATAATTGGGTCCAAATGAAATATGACCAGTTAAAAAATTATTCACTTTAAAAACAACGATTTAGTTCTTGTTATAATATTTTCTCTCTCTCTCTCTCTTTTTTTTTTTTTTTTGCTATTATTTTTTTTTTTTGGGGGGGGGGGGGGGGGGGGGGGGGGGGGGGGGGGGGGGGTGTCGTTACACTTAATTTCATCAATACTGTATTTTCTATCAGAATTATCAATATTTATCTCTATGAATTTAATTTAGATTTTACTTTACCTCAGTACATTACATGCTTTTGTATATAATCATACTGGAACAAATAGTAAAAAGTTCTTGTTGTGTCTGCCAAATTGTATACATGTATGAACTAAAATTGGATAAATTTGTATTTATTGCATTTTACATAATGAAATAAATGGGAGATGAAAAAGTGAGACCTTTTAATGAATTTCAGTTTTGCAACAGATGTACATTGTATATATAATTAAGAAAAAAAATGTTGCATGGTATGGTTGTTATACCAAATAGCTGTTCTTGAGTTTAGCTGGTTGTGATTTCTACAATGTTTGGATCATGGTGTGCTAGTATAGGTTGGATTCATACAAATGTAATCATGTAAGGGCACATATCCCCAACCCCATATATATAAAGTTTGTGTAGTGTTACTGTGATTACCACAAATGGATGAGGATCAACATATGACACCCCAGCTTTGGTCCGAATTCAAGCATTATATGTTGTTATATGTTGTGTCAGACTTTTTTTTTTATGTGAAATAGACTGATACATGTATAAATTTATACAGATGTAGATATATATATATATAGATGTACATGTACCAGTAAGTATTCTATGCCAGTAAAGGCTGGAAACATTATTGAAAGAAAATAATGCGAATAAATCAAAGATAGACAGATACTTGTGTTGGCAGATATAATGCTGGTTATATTAGCTAGTAATTATCATTTTATGCTTCATTATGATTAATCCTCTAAGGATGCACAAAATACAGAAATAATAGGTAATTACAAGTTTTCGAAGTTATTATTAGTGAGGAGGGGGCACTGAAGCAGGGTTATAAACATGTATTTTCCGAGTTTCCTCTGACTTAACACCAAACATAAGACACTTTGATAGAGAGTTGTTTTTATGAGACATATAATTATCTTACCATAAAAATGTCATATGTAATAGGGCCAGAAGAAACTTATTGGTGCACTGATATGGATTTTCAGAACATTGTTACATGTATGAGTATTTGAAACTCAGACTTGGTGATGGGTTGGGCGAGTTTGTTTAACTTTCTAAAAGTTCATTTCAAGGCTTTTTGAAATATTCCACATTAATAATCTCAAGTTATTTTTTTTTTCTTGTATTTTTTAAGCAGCACCATGGGAAATAGGATTTTTTAAAGTGAAACAAGCAATCAATGACATGTGAATATAGCTTATTTTGTATTTCAGGTATTGCCCCATTACTTGTACGATGTGGAGCTGTCTCAATTTTACTAGCAAGCTTGGTGAACAAAATTTAATGTGAACATTGGCTTATGGATGATTCTGCCTAATATATGACATCAAAGGTAAGCTAATTAGATTTATCTAATTAGAAATTCACTACAATTAAAATGTTTATTATCTTATAGCTTCTGAGGCTATTTGGTTTTGTTTAAATTGATCATTATTTCTGCTTTTCTATATGTATGTGAGCTCATTTCCTATACTTCATTATTGACTGTTTCATTTGAAATTTTGAAGTGAGCATTATATATTACCATATTCTTTAGAATAAATCTGTAATGCCTTGCAAATAAGATATTTTATTAGTTTATATACATGTATCTGGATGCTTATGATATTGATATTCTCCCATTTCAAATTTCAGGTACATCAGCTTTAGGACTTTATTTATATGGATATTTGTGGTGTGACCAGTACTAGAAGATAAATGCCATCCCCTGCCACCAGAAACAGCAGATTTAGGCATCTTTTCCATATAGCTACACTCTCCCACTATTCTGTCATTGATTAAAATTACAGAACTTAATATTTGTGTTGTTGTTGTTTTTGCAACTGGTACCAAGTTGAAACATGCAATTTTGATTGAGTAAATTATTATTTTCAAAAACATGGTACATCAATTTATCATTTATACCAAATATGGCTTGCCTGGCCATGTAATAAATATAGTTCAGAATTCTTTATAATCCATAATAAACATGTAACCAAACATGTTTAAATGTTTATATCAATCAACTTGTTTGTCTGCCAAACTGGATTATTCAAGCTGAAAATTTCATCAATAACATATGTCCTTTGGGGAGCTTGGACTTTCTTCACCTGTCTATATTTCTACATGTCTATTGTCTATGAATTAAGTCTAGGATTTCTCAGCTAGGAAGACATACATACATACAAAATGTAGAATGATGGGCAAAAATGGTTATAACCATTTGATTTGCATGCCTTCAATGATTTTAATTTTTATCAGTTAATCTGTTTTAGAATACTAGTAGTACCAGATGCTAGTTATTATGACCTTTTTGTTAATCATCCTACAATTGTATCTCTGTGAACAAGTGTCTAATTATGGTAGGTATAGAGAAACTAGAACAAATACAACAAGTGAAGTAAATATGAAACATCAAAATGGTCACTTGCTAAATTGGTAGCCATGGCAACTAAAAATAGATACAGAATGTACATAGATTCTACATATTGAAGAGAGAAATTGCAATTTTACATTTTCTACATAATGGTAAAATTCATATTGATAAAATCAGCTTTAATATCTTGATTTGGAGACACATGTTAGCTGTTGAATAAAACCATAAAATAGGAAAGGAATAAATACATGTATAACTAAATATAACTTTTGAAAGATTAATTATTAATGTTAAAACCATTAAAACAACAACCTACTTATGAATATGATTTATAATTAACATTTATAATCATATACAGCAATCTAAGCTGCAAACTGTTTTGCATTTTACATTTTTATTCAGATGGGAGCACATGCGCATGTTTTTCTAGGTAAAATATTGCATTTTTACGTATTTTCACTTCTGGTTGCCATGGTAACGTTTTAAATAATAAAAAAAGAAGTTTTGCTATAAAATCTGGATAGGTCCCCTTTACAAGTTTCAATATATATATAGACTGCTGACTAAACTATTATACCTGTAATACAAAACCAAATTTCTTACAATGAAGTCTAGGCAGATAAAACGGAAATAAAAATATAAACAAAAATAACTACTTTTAATTTCAGTCGGTAACCATGACAACAACTGCAAATAAATAGAAAATACTACTTTTATTTGTGCTTATCCTCCTTCCTCAAGAGTCTGATATATCATTAATGTTATAAATTAGCATTCAATTCACTCTCACTGGCTTAAAATATATAAACATATGAATTAAGTTACTTTTTTCAAAAAATCATAAATTTTGGTTACCATGGTTGCAAAATCAACACTTTTATTACCAAATTTGAAAAGGTTATATTCTCCAGTTTCTAAATATATATGGGTTGTTTACCAAAAATATTGACGCAAAAGTGTGAAAAATCATGATGAACTAAAATATTGGATTTTTTTCAGTTCCATTAAAAAATCCTGGGAGTTAAGGGGTTAAAATCTCCGAGAATTATGTATGGTGTTGGGAGACGAGGTTATTCAGTTGCTCACTAGTGAAAGCAACACTTGGAGGAAGATAAATTGAATAGACAGTTACTTGTCTGTGTAAAGTTGCACATACAGCGACAGCCTGTAAATTTGTGTTTAACGTGATCATTCTCTGAGGAATATTCTTATTGACAGCTACAGCCGCGCCACTTGCTGCTTTGATTCCTTTAGTTGTGGTGCTATTATAAAGCGAGAAATTTCTAAGGGTAATTGGGTTTTTTAACATGACCTCCTGTAGGCAAAATAAGGCAGGTCTAAACTCTTTCGATAAATTTTGAAACTCTTCTATATTTGCCTGTAGTCCGCGTATATTCCATTGTATGATCGTGTTGTTATTATTGGCCATTATCCTGGTTCATGCTGGTCGTTCTTCGGACTGACAGGGCTGCCTGATATAGGCTGTCTAGTAACAGCAACGTTGGTTATATGCTGTTCACTGTCGTCCATAAGAACGCCATACCGGTTGTAGCCAAGGATAGGGTCATCTGAACCCTTGGCCGGTTTGTTGTTCAGGGAGGGATGCCTATTGATCCGTACCCTAGATTTTGGTGTTCTTTGGTCTTGAAGGGGGTGTAGTGGCAGGTCGTTTGGTAATTCTGGAGGTGTCGACCGACGGCTGTGAAAGAGTTCGTCGTCTATGGTGGTCGGCACCTACCTTAGATTTTCGTTCGTTTGTGTTGGTTTTTGTAGTCGATGGTGATGGTTCGATTGGTGGTGGTGTGTGTTTAATGCGTTTTGAAGGCTCTGGAGGTTTGGGGGTGGCACTCCAGCGTGAGCCTCTCCCAAATAATTGTTTGTATTTTGGTAGGTTTGCCATCTCGGGAGCATCTGGACCCCAGGCAGACTGGTCCTCAAATGCTTGGATAGAGGCATCCTTCACCGAGATGGTACGTGCTGTCGACTGTGTACAATTGTGGCAAACGTGGGGTTTGTGCTGTCCTTACTCTCGACAATCCTACTGGCTTCAGGAAAGGAAATATTCTCGGTATATTTCAACCGGAGGATCTTCCTCTCCTTCTTCCAGGCAGGACAGTCTCGAGATGAGGCCGCATGGTTACCCTGGCAGTTTATGCAACGTTTGCCAACAATGTTGCATTGGTCGTTGTCTGTATGGCCTTCACGTCCGCAGTGTTCACAGACAGTGTTCCGTCCACATCTGTCCTCGTGATGTCCGTACTTTTGACAATTACGGCATCGCCGAGGGTTGGGGATGTAGGCGGAGACACCGTACCTCTGGTAACCTATATTTACCGTCTGAGGTAGCTGCGGCACTCCGAACGTGAGAATGAATGTGTTTGTATTGATTGTTTGGCCATTTCGTCTGGAACGAATCCGCCTAACCTCTGAGAGATGGATGTTCTCGACATGCTGAAAGTACTCCAGTATGTCGGTCTCGGAGTCGTTCTTCAATGCGGGGCACCTGATTAATCCCTTTGAAGTATTCAATGAAGCGTGAGGCTTCACCTCGACATTGAGACCGGCAAAACTGGAAGTACCCATGAGGTTCACCGCCTGTTGACGGCGGTAAACCTCAATGAGGAGAACACCAGATCTCACTGGCTTGACGGATTTTACCTCGCCCGCTATTCCCTGAATTCCCTTCCTCAACAGGATAGGCGATAACTCTGAAGTTTTCTTACCCTTATCTCTGGAGGACATGGTCAGGAAATGAGGGAACAACGGAGAGGCTCCAGTTCCAGATGTAGTTTTGGTTGCAGTTTGGATTTGGTTTGGTATTGTTTTTGTTTGTGGGGTTTGGTTAAGTATTGTTTTTGTTTGCTGTGTGTCTGTTGTGCTTGATGACTCGCCTTTGCGTTTTGTGTCATTTTTATCGTTTGTACCCATATGTATGTAGAAAATGTTCACTATTTTTGTCCCCACCCACCACGGAGCCCAACAAGGGGACACTTTTGTTGACACGGGTTTCCGGTGTCAAAAGTGTTAGGGTTACATCAAATAGTATACTCGAAAGAGAAAGAATCAGTTTGGTTCTCCCACGATTGCCCCTAAGCCACTGTCGTCTGGAGACGTGACCAGCCGATTGAAAATACAGGGACCATATTGCCACCCGTCTAGTCCGAGTCTGAAGCCAAAGTCGTGTGTTGCAGACTGGCATGGTTTATAATCAACATCCAAACTACTCAAACACCAGGACCTTCTTCTCCGGATTTACGGGACGCAAACCACGGCAAACGGTTTGGCTCAAAATTGAGCTACTGCATTAGATTACTTTTGGTCTGGTTCCTCAACTTTGACCTCTCTGGCATGGTTTGACCTTACAAGAGCTTATGAAGCTCTGGTCAGCCAAGCCCAAAGTTTCATTGAAACACTCAAGCTTCCGGACTACGGCAAGGTAGTAATCCTCCCGGAAGACCTGGGACAAGGGGGAACAGACAGCATTTCGAAAGTCTAAGGAATTGCTCTTGTCAGCTGAACTGTTAGTGCATTTCGATCAAAACAAAGAGATGGTCTTGTGCTGTGATGCTTCACCCTATGGACTTGGGGCAGTACACTCTATGAAGATGGAGGACGGATCGGAGATTTGTTTATGTTTTACGGCCCATCGACAACTAGGGTCATTAGGGCCAAACAATATATTATCAATTTTTATTTTTAATGTTAAAATCAGATAAAATTTGTCATTTTTAAAAGCATTCGTATTGTATATTTAGATTATGATAAAAGAAATTGGTTAAAAATGGTAATATATATATATATGTACGAATAGATTATGTGAACCTTGTGATATAAATAGAATGTCATAGGGAGTAACGTTAAAGACATCAGAGTCTATAGAATAGATCGATTTCTTTCAGGTAGCTAAATATTGTTTTCGAATCCACGGAACTGAAAATGGATTTTCATATCCAGGACTGGAAAGCCTTTAACACGAATGTGCTTGAAATCGGAACATTTTATTAAAAAGTGCTCCACTGTGAATTGAGCATCACATGCATAACACACCGGTGGATCCTCTCGTTTCAAAAGGAATTAATGCGTAGGATATGTGTGCCCGGTATTGAGCCGAGAGAGGACGATTTCCTCTCTACGATCCTTCCGACTTGTTGTTGATGTTTTAAGATTCGGTTGTACTTTAAAAAGTTTGTTGCTCGTCTAGAGAGACCAGCGTTGCTGCCATTTACTCTGGATGGCAGAACTAATTACAGGTTTCAAATCAGAGTATGGTATTTTGATATTTGTTTGTTGCAGATTTAGAGCATGTTTTGCTTGGCGGTCAACAAGTTCGTTGCCTTTAATTCCGACATGGCTCGGAATCCAAAGTAATGTTATTTTGCATTTTTTTAAGATACGAGATATTCGTAAAACAAGGTTTTGTATGAGTATATTCTTTGGATCTTGTAATTGTAAATTCTGAAGGATAGATAGAGAGTCGGAACAAATGATTGCCTTTCTAATGCGTTGTTCATCCATATGGTCGAGGGCGAAGTCGATGGCACATGCTTCCGCAGAGAAAATAGAGGCACTATCTGGTAAGCGGATCGAAGAGCAATGGTGATCCGTGTAGCATGCTGCGGATACCTTTTCTCCATTTTTTGAGCCATCAGTGTAGATCTGAACGTGATCGGGAAAATCTTGAATTTGTGTTCTTTGGGTTTGGTTTGGTTTGGTTTATTTTGTTTAACGTCCTATTAACATCTAAGGTCATTTAAGGACGGCCTCCCGTGCGTGCGACATGTATGAGTGTGGTGAGTGCGTATGTGTGTTTTGGGAGGCTGCGGTATGTTCGTGTGAAGTCTCCTTGTGATAGGCCGGAACTTTTGCCGATTTAAAGTGCTATCTCACTGAAGCATACTGCCGAAGACACCCAACAGCACACCCCACCCGGTCACATTATACTGACAACGGGCCAACCATTCGTCCCACTACAAATATGCTGAGCGCTAAGCAGGAGTAGCAACTACCATTTTTAAAGACTCTGGTATGTCTCGGACAGGGGACAGAACCCAAAACCTTCCTCACAGCGGCGAACGCTCAACTAAAGGCCAAAAGTGAGGCATTGTCAAGGGAGATATTAGGAAGAAGAAAGTTATCAAGAAAGAAGAGAAAAGATAAGATCCCAAGTTTAGTCGCCTCTTGCGATCATGCAATGGGGGCAGCAGGTACAATTCTTACGCCCTACCTGCAGGGCATTGTTGTGTCAGCCATGATGTTTATGAAATAAACATGAAATAGATAACCGGTCTTGCAGTGATTACAATATGGAAGTAAAGAACACAAGAAGAAACTTAGAAAATGGGAAAACAAATTTATTACATACCACAAATACGTTTTTCAAGAATCTTGTAATTGTGTGAGCCGTTTACAGAGGTGTAATGAAGGGAACCGCAATGCACTCTGGGAGAGATTGCGCCAGCTGCCTGATGACATCCGTCTGGAACAGTGCGTTGTGGACTTCGAGGCAGCCGTGTGGCAGGGTATCCGCCAGAGATTTCCGGACTGTCGGATACAGGGTTGTGCGTTCCACTGGTCACAGGCTGTGTTCCTGAAAGCTCAGGAGCTCGGATTACAGGTATTGTAAAGTGTATTGGTTAAGAAAATAGTTATTGAAATAAAAGTTAAATAGAATATTTGAATTTCTCGTAAAAAGTATATACCTATATCTGTAAAGAAATGAAGGAAATAATAATAAACGTATAAAAGAAAAAAAAGAAAATTGAACTGAACCCCAGGGGCTCGAGGGGCGGGGCTAAAAAGGGTCAAATTGACTGAAATTTCAAAAATCTTCTCAATACCTATATAAGATAGAATCAAATACTTTTCATAGAAGGAAGGGTTTCATGGTGTTTTACTTAAATTGTGAATTTCATGACCCTTGGGGTCGGGGTAAACTTTACTATTGTTTATATAGGGAAATCACATTTTTGACTATTATTTGTTGGATTTGTATTGGAACTCATTCTAACCTGGTCAACATTATCAGCATTGGATAACAGTTTGATGATATGCATATGTTGGCCCTGACTGACCCCAGGGGCTGAGGGGCGGGGCTAAAGAGGGTCAAATCGACTGAAATTTCAAAAATCTTCTTCTCAATACCTATATAAAATAGTCAAATACTTTTCATAGAAGGAAGGGTTTCATGTTTTACTTTAATTGTGAATTTCATGACCCTTGGGGTCTCACGTTTGCCCCTAGGGAGAGGGTAAACTTCGCTATAGTTTATTTAGGGAATTCATATTTTTGACAATGATTTGTTTTATTTCTATTTGAATTCTTTCTAACTTTCTTAAAATTATCAGCATGGGATGACAGCTTAATGATATGCACATATTGGCCCTGACTGACCCCAAGAACTGAGGGGTGGGGCCAAAAAGAGTCAATTAAATTAACTGAAATATTTCAAATCTCAGGTGACCGTTGTTCTTATTATTTCAGACTGCACTAGTATATCATTTGTATGTTTTTATAGAGGGCCATATAGAAGATAAACACATGCTAAATATGTCACCCTCGGAAAATAAAGTATTTTTATAATTACATTATTATTATTAGTGTCTAGGTCCTAGAAGACACATTTTGTGATTAGGCCTAATTGAAAGGCGAGATGGACATTTACGGGCATGTGAAAATTTGGGACGAGGTGGAAATTTTTGAATGGATAGTCGTAGTATTGGGGCGAAATGACTTATGATTTGTGCGGTATGAATCTAGCCTGGACCGAAATGGCATAACGTCTTGGAAGAAGCTAAAATATATTATCGTTCAATACCATTGTGTATGATATTGCTTATACTGACTGTGAAATCAATATTGCAGGTATAATTAGCCCCTTACTATTTAGAGCGAAATGGTGGGACGATGGCAATGCTAGTGGGGGCGAATAGTCTGTTGCCCGGAGAATCCGAGACAACAAGATTTAACGATTTCTCCATTCGACCATTTTCGTAAATATGCTTCTGGTGTACATATCATATTCAATTATTTTTAAATTACTGTTTGTAATGTAGTGTTTGGAGTTTTTAACCATCAATATTTATTCAATCCGTGTCCCGAAATGGTCGGCCGTGCACAATGTCGGCCGGGTCCGGTTAGACGATTTACAGGATCGGGCAGGATCGGAGTAGAATCGGACCGTTTATGCTTTGCTAATGCATTTATTTTGATTTTAAACGAGCATATTTTAAACGTTATGGCTTACGGACACGGTTATCAGTGATGTGTTTATTTTGGTTTTAAACTGGCATATTTAAAACATTATTGCATAATTATAACAAAATTATATGAATTATTGAATATTTTTCACATCAACGTACTGCCCGCACCGGACCAAAAGACGATTTACAGGATCGGGCAGAATCGGGCTGCTCACACACAAGATCGGACCTTTAAATTATTAGTGATGTATTTAGTTTGATTTCAAACGAGCATATTTGGAACATTATTGCCTTATCATAACAAAATTATATGATTTATTGATATTTTTCACATAAATGCAATGCGCGCACTGGACCAAAAGACGATTTACAGGATCGGGCAGAATCGGGCTACTCACACACAAGATCGGACCTTTTAATTATTCGTGATGTATTCAGTTTGATTTCAAACGAGCATATTTGGAACATTATTGCCTTAGCATAACAAAATTATATGAATTATTGAATATTTTTCACATCAACGTACTGCCCGCACCGGACCAAAAGACGATTTACAGGATCGGGCAGAATCGGGCTGCTCGCACACAAGATCGGACCTTTAAATTATTAGTGATGTATTTAGTTTCATTTTAAACGAGCATATTTGGAACATTATTGTTCATAATTTACGGTATGTCTTGACTTCCGAAATACGCAATTCATCATTTACCTGATATATATATTTATATAACCTACGAAAGTTATAAGAAACACGATACCAAAGTAATTAATTTCATTTAATTTCGAGTTAGGCAATATACATGTATATATTTATTACTTCCAAAGATTTGAACACGTAATAAAAAAGATTAAAATATATTATATATATTTATGTGTAATATACCAAAATGTTAACTATGAAATTCAAGTTAAGCGATATATAAATATTAACTAAATAAGTAATGAATAAAATATTTAATAATTTACGGTATATCTTGACTCCAGAAGTACGCATTTCATCATTTACCTGATATATATATTAATATAACTTCCGAAATATATATAGCATCTACCAAAGTAATTAATGATTAATTTCGAGTTCGGCAATATATATATTGATTACTTCCAAAGATTTGAACACGTAATAAAAAAGATTAAAATATATTATATATATTTATGTATAATATACCAAAGATGTTAACTATGTAATTCAAGTTAAGCGATATATAAATATTAACTAAATAAGTAATGAATATAATATTTAATAATTTACGGTATATCTTGACTCCAGAAGTACGCATTTCATCAGTAACATGATTGTTATATATAACATCTATCATAGTAGTTAATAAATAATTTCGAGTTAGTAAGTTGTAAAAGCAAAAAAAACAAAAAAACAACAAAAAACATGTATCTATATATATATATTTGTATAATATACCAAACAAAAATGCAATCAAGTTAGGTGATATATGAATGTTAACTACAGAAGTTCGCAAAGACATATTCATAATTACGGTATATCTTGACTCCAGAAGTACGTAACTCATCATTTACCTGATATATACAGTCAGTGGCCATAAGTATTGTCGCATAATGGCGACGTCATTGTGACATTTTGTGAATTATGAACATTTAGAAATCTGTATATCTCAAAAATTAAAAGAGGTACATACCTGAAATTTTCAATATTTTGTTATCTGTCCTCTTACTCTCATTACACTTCGTAATCTCTGTGGTAACGAGTTGTAAAGGGTCTGAATATAGTAAACTGGCAAGCCGGCCCAAATCTCATTTACGATGCGGATTAAGTCCCCTCGGTTTTGGATTTCATTTAAACGTCTTGAAAGCTGGGTTTTAATAGTTTTCCATACATTTTCTATTACATTTAAATCTGGACTTTGAGATGGCCAAGGAAGTGTTCTGATGTTATTGTTATTCTTCCACTCAGTGGTTTCCCGTGACACATGAGAGGGGGCGTTGTCTTCTTGTAAAATCCAAGGAGTATTTGGAAAGTGTCGGACAATCACAGGCCAAAGATTTTCATCAAGAATAGAAATGTACTTCCGACTATTTATGTTTCCATCAACGGGCATTATTGTACCAACACCAAAGTAGGTAATACAGCCCCAAAACATAACAGAAAACCGAACATTTCTAGCTGGGTTTTTAGCCCACAATCATCAGATGGTGGGCTATTCAAATCGCCCTGCGTCCGTGGTCCGTCGTCCCTCCGTCCCTCCGTCCCTCCGTCCGTCCCAACGTCCGTAAACAATTCTTGTTATCGCTATTTCTCAGAAAGTACTGAAGGGATCTTTCTCAAATTTCATATTTAGGTTCCCCCCCCCCCCCCCCCCCCCCCCCTTGGTGCCTAGTTATGCATATTTTATTTTGAGACCAATCTGAAAACAACATGGCCGACAGGCAGCAATCTTGGATTTTGACAATTGAAGTTTGTTATAGCTATTTCTCAGAAACGTACGAAGGGATCTTTCTGAAATTTCGTATGTAGGTTTCCCTCGGTACCTAGTTATGCATATTGCATTTTGAGACTAATCTGAAAACAACATGGCCGACAGGCAGCCATCTTGGACTTTGACAATTGAAGTTTGTTATAGCTATTTCTCAGAAACTTATGAAGGGATCTTTCTGAAATTTCAATTGTAGGTTTCCCTCGGTGCCTAGTTATGCATATTGCATTTTGAGACTATTCGGAAAACAACATGGCCGACAGGCAGTCATCTTGGATTTTGACAATTGAAGTTTGTTATCGCTATTTCTCAGAAAGTACTGAAGGGATCTTTCTCAAATTTCATATGTAGGTTTCCCTCAGTGCATAGTTATGCATATTGCATTTTGAGACCAATCAAAAAACAACATGGCCGACAGGCAGCCATCTTGGATTTTGACAATTGAAGATTGTTATCGCTATTTATCAGAAATTGCTGAAAGGATCTTTCTGAATTTCATTTGTAGGTTGCCCTCTGTGTTTAGTTATGCATATTGGATTTTGAGACCAGTCAGAAAACAACCTGGCTGACAGGCAGCCATCTTGTATTTTGAAAATTGAAGTTTGTTATCGCTATTGTACAGAAGGTACTGAAGGGATTTTTCTCAAATTTCATATGTAGGTTCCCCTTGGTCCCTGGTATTGCATTTTGGGACCAATCGGAAAACAACATGGCCGACAGACAGCCATTATTGCTAAATCTTAAATTTTATATATAGGTTGCCCTTGTTTGAAAAGTACTAGAGGGCTGTTTCCGAATTTACACAGATTAGTAAGACTTAGAGGAAGGGAAAAGTAGAGAAAAGATCAATCTGACATGGAACCTATAAAGATCATTCAATGGTGGGCGCCAAGATCCCTCTGGGATCTCTTGTTAACTACTCCCACACAATCGGGGTGTAACCGCTCGTTGTTTTGACGCCAAACAAACACTTTTCTATCTGCACCTATTTGTATTTTGGCCTCGTCACTGAATATCACAGTTGACCATTGATTTGGCACGGTCCATTGAAGTTTTGTCCTACAAAACCGGAGTCGTCGCTCACGATTCACTGGTCCTATGGTAATTTTCTTAGAAACAGATCTCCGTTTAAATCCCGAGTCAAACAATCTTCTTCTAACACTTCTGGAAGAAAGATTTGCTACTGCACCATTGTTATATATTGCTGTAATATCATTTAAAGTCCCTCTTCTGTTCTCTTTAACAACACGAATTAGATGACGTTCACAACGTCCACACGTTTTCCGGGGCCTCCCACTTCGAGGACGATTTTCAATGTCACCCCTCTCACGGAATCGCTTTAAAAAATGCTGAACTGTTCTCCGATTTAAACTTAACAAATTAGCAACTTTTCTCCCGGAAAGACCACTCTGGAATAATTTTACGATATCTTCTTTTTGTACGCTTGACAATTCGCCGCCTCTGGTAGCCATTGACAGAGCAGACGACAATAACACAGTGGAAGGGGAATAACTCTAGTTACGTGACTACCTGAATACATGACATTATAATTTGTTCCGGCCTTAATCTTATGCAAAAGGATGGTCTTGGAACGAAGTTACAACCGAAAACGTAAATACCTCATTTATTTTGCACAATGACGTCGCCATTGTGCGACAATACTTATTGCCACTGACTGTATATTTATATAACCTCCGAAATATATATAGCATCTACCAAAGTAATTAATGATTAATTTCGAGTCGTCATCGTGGCAGCAGTTGTAACAAATAAAGTCGTATCTTGATGAAAACCATTTCTTAAATAATCCTATTGTCATGGAAATACAATCAGAATGAGTCCATTTTTCACATGAACCACACAAAAGAGAATTTTGCGATGCCTTGCAGTCCAAGTTGCATGTGATACATGGGTATTTTTTGAAAACGCATGGAGATTTCCGTGTTTTCCTCATGGCGAATGATGGGATTATGGTAATCGTACTTTCCCATCGATAGTAAAAATCCCTACATAAAACGTATGAATTGTAAAACCAGCCAATCGGAATCACTATACGTTTTATAAACAATGGCCACGCCCCCTTCCTACTCGGTGAAATGTACAATAATACACCTGTCATAATTACAATATTTAAATTTTTGACGTTATGAAGACATCGTTACGATTGACAAGATTATTGTCTACATATTGACTTCGAAGAAGCCATAATCCAAAATTAAAAGAAACAAATTCACATCTTTGAAAAAGCCAATTACCATGGCTTGGTAATTTACCTGGCTTTGGTGATTGTAATGCCAACAAGCTGTCAGACATCAAATTTTAATGCATTGAATTGGTACCGACATACCGGCATCGATACAATTATTAAAAAATACATCATTGTTTTTTGTTACACCTGGATATTATCCCACAATTCCTTACAGACTTTACATAAATCACAGATGCCAGTCTTTCACAATCAAACTTACAGTTGGAGAATCATGACAAGAATAGCGCTCTTCGTCAGTAATTATATTGCTCGACTTCAAAGGTTCTGCGTTGGACAGTTACCTTTTGATGGGACATTTGGTTTTTTTGGTGTAGGTGGCATGACTGCAGACAAAGTTTTTTCAGTTACAAGATTTAAAGAGTGCTTTCAGGAAATGCTGGCATTTCACGCTGATGTGGTATACATTTGTCTCGGGGGAAATGACATTTCACAAGATTCCTGCCCAGCTGATATTGTAAGCCATATATCTATTATCGTGGATACTATCAAAGCCTCCGGTGTAGGTGTTGTACTTGTTCAGGAAATTGTCGCGAGGGGAAAGTTTAGGGGAAATTTGACCAGACAACATTTTAGACGTCAGCAGTCTGCCATAAACAAGAAATGGTTTCACGTCTATGGACACAGATTAGTAAAAATTTCCACGCATCCCTCGATGTACGCGCATGACAAAGTCCATTTTAATGAAAAAGGACTTTGCAGTTATTACCACAACATATCTAGAGTATTGCATATGTACAAATAGACAATTATTGCAACAGAAAAAAAACAAGCTTACAAAAAAAGGAAAAGAAAAAAAAATTAAGGGTCTCCATGAAAGCAGGGTCCACGATCCTGAGACCTGGGCAATGCGGTGATATTTTAATGATAACACTCTTAAAAATATTTTACTTGTTATTTCTTAAAATAAGTAATGCATTACTTAAAACAAGTATAATTTCAAGTAGAAAAAGTTGTCAGAAACACAAGTAATCATAATAATTTTCAGTATTACTTAGTAATGGTTTACTTAGTAATTGCTTACTTAGTAATGCTTACTTAAAGTAAATTAATTACTTGAAATTTTCAGTAATTTAATTTATAGAAACAAGTAATAAAGTTTATTACTATTTAAGTAAGACAATTACTTAAGGGAATATTTTTTCTTAATTCAAGTAACAATTTCACTTAATTGAAGTATGAAATTTACTAAATTTAAGTAACAGTTTTACTTGTTATAAGTAAAAAACATACTTAAACTTAAGTAATAATTTTACCAATCCAAAGTAAGAAAATTACTTAAATTTAAGAAATAATTATACCACTTACAAGTAAGAAAACTACTTCAATTTAAGAAATAATTTAACCAATTACAAGTAAAAACATTACTTAAATTCAAGTAATAATTTTACCAGTTCAAAGTAAAAACACTTCTTAATTTTAAGTAACAATTTTACTGGTCCAAAGTAAAAAAAACTACTTACATTTAAGTAATTATTTTACCAGTTCAAAGTAAGAAACAACAAAGCAGGAAAATATATTTTACATTTAATGCCAAGTTTATCTATCAACATATAAATTCTGACACAATAACAATGTATATTAAGAATGGGCAATATTACTTTTTCAATATTATTCCATATACCTCAATAATTTTCATTTCGTTTCATTATGCTTGAACCCCTAAAAACAACAATAAAAAAAAACTAGCTACAAAGTACCTACAATCAAACTCTTCTATAACAATCAAAACTAGCTACAAACGCTTCTAACAACCAAAAACTAGTTACAAACTACTTACAAAAATCAAACTCTTCTAACAACCAAAAACTAGCTACAAATTACTTACAATCAAATTTTTCTAACAATCAAAAACTATAGCTACAAATGATAACAAAAAAACCCCAGTAAAACTCCTACATTGGCAAATGGCTACTGTTACCAAAACTGCAATTGATAACTAAAAAGATTGTCAGTAGTAAAATGAAAAAAAATTACTTCTGCATAGAAAAATATATAAACTTCACCAACAACAAAATAATAGCTGCAAAACGTTTGTCCAAGTTAAACTAACAAACTCTGAACAATTAAAACAAGTTATTGCCAATAACAAAATAATAAAAAACATACATAAAAAACTTAATCTTTTCCAACTAAACAATAGAATAGTAAAACAATAGTAAAACAGAGTTTGAGATCTTAAAAGTAACAAATTTGTTTAACAACAAAAAATTACCTACAACAAAATTGTTTTACAACCATAAAATAATTAAGAAATCGCTAATACTCATAAAATGTACAAGCTCTTTCAAATAACAACTGAAAAAATAACCACAACAAAAAGAATTTAAGTAACAAATTTGTTACCACAAACATATATACTATCTACAAAATGTTTGTCCATGTAATTTAGATAGGTTTGTAATATTAAAACATAAGTTTTTACTTTACAGGTTATATACCGGGAATTCCTTAACTTTACTAGTCCTTTGTTGAAATATATATATATATATAAACGCTTTAGGGTAGGCACAAAGTCAATAAAAACTGCAGTCTAAAACAAATATGATTTAAATTATGACACAAGTCTACATTTTAAAACTCAAGTCTACATTTTCAACCTAAAATAATCTGTGATGAGGACAGTATGAACAACAAAAAAAGCACAGACAACACAGGATGTCTTACTTTGGTTGGACAATTACATTCAACCCACATATTTTCATGTCATTCCTATACTATCTAGAAACTCCCATATCAATAATATTGCAAACATTTTTTGAAGGTTTTCAATATCAAACATTTAATATAAACAGATTAGATTTTCATCAACATATTCAGAAAAAACAATCTCTGTCTTATGGTATCAAAATGGAGTATTGTCATGGAATAACCTTCCACAAGATCTTAAAATTTTTACATCTTTTACAACTTTTTAAACAAAAAATACACAATCATTTTCTCTCAAACTTAAAGTCATAAATTTCAGTTATTCCGATTCAAGTGAAACTTCATTATGAAGAAAGCATGTGTATTGTGATATATTGATTTTAAATGTTTCCCTATAATGTATATATAAAGAAATTCATGTTCTTTCGAATGATACATGTAACTGTATACGATTATTCCACGAGAACTAGCATATTCATTACTATTACTTGTATCTAATTATAGCACATGCTAAATAATTATTATTATCATTATCAAACTAAATTAAAGTGTTGAAAATTCATGCCTAAACTGTATCAGCTATCAAAATACACAAAACCTAAGATGAACATAATCAAAACCTAAGATGAACATAATCAAAACCTGTGCATGGATGGTGGTGTCAAAACTGAACCTTTAAAGAAAATTTGAGATTTCATTGATAAATAATATATAACTTGTGATGTTTGCCTAAAAGTCCAAATTTGCCGAAGATAGCGATTCCGTTTGATACTTATCAAAGACTTTTCTCGCCTTTCTAAGGGTATTCTTATCCCCTTCGTGGATTTCGTCCTGAAGAACCTGGTCTTGCAAAAATAGAAGAGCTCCATTTGTACTAGTCGGGTAGGGCATAACGGCTGTATAGTAAGCTGCCATAACAGAAAGTACCGCCTCTGAAGCTGACGAGCATTTCATTATTACTGAGTCGCTGCTCATCAATAGGAGGGCCCGTTCATCCCCTACCCGGTGACACATGACCCAGTAATGCCCAGAGCCAGTCTTGTGGCGCTGGCTAGCGTCCTTCCAGGTCTCGTCTTTCTGTAATGGCAAAAGAATTAATAGTTTAATAGCTGATAATTTTACTAAAATTACATTTGAATTAATGAATTGACATCTGAAAGAAAAGAAACAAAATGTAATAAAAACTCAAAATTCATTTAACACGATGTAGATTTGTATGAAGTCCTGATAGAAAAAGTCAAGAATAGAACCTGGTGAGAAAGATAAGCATTCTCTGCTTAAGGCATTATGTATATATATACAGTATATATAATTCATCAAAACACAGATTAATTGAATACCTTACCTTGACGATATGGACAAGTAGATTATTAAGTTTCAATCTACCGGTACAGGTTTTTGTCTGGGCACCCGTTATCTGGGGCAGGTGACACATAGCCACAAGAATCTTGTCATCTGTAACAAGAATTTCTCAAAATTGTAAGTCCCATTAATGATTGTTTGATAAGAAATTGATCATATTTATTCAACAATTCATATCAAGTTATTAAACTTAAATTTCTCTTGTCTGTACAAAAGGAAGATTTTTTTTTACATTTTAATGAATATTTTAATGCATGAATATTGATGGTGGTAAATGATAACATTATGATACAATTGCCAATATTTTTGTCATGTCTTTTCTCTCTCCTTTTTTTTTTTACCTATACCTACCATCTGATTTTAAAGCAGATCTGGGCAGTCCCAGCAGTCCTTTGTCTGTGATATAGTCGATGATGTTATTGGCAAACTCTAGGACATTTTCATGCAGTTTGTCGACCCTTTTCTCTTTCAACTGCAGACTCATGTTGTTAATAAGCTGAAAGACAAAACAAGTATGGAATTGTTTTGCGCACGGCTTAGAGCACATGTGTAATTTTTTTTAAACAATTTTATAAGTAGATGCAAAGCTATAAAATTGTATTATGACATATGCAGTCTTTAAGCACCAACTACTGTTAAGAACTTAAGAGTAAGGGCAGAGTTAATAAAACATGAATATCATACACTTACATTCGTGGGTTTTTTCAAACAGGGATATCTTTTTAGAATGTTCTCCATTCTGCTTGAACATGGCATTGCCTCAATGATGTTTTGCCGTAAATCATGAGTAATTCTCAGCATTTGCTCTACTGATGTGGCATTAGAGCCTACATGGCATTTTTGCAATGCAAGGTCTATGGCCTCACTGCCTCTATCCGTAATACTCGTAACTGAAAATAGATTAACACAAACTTTTAAGACTTTCCAAGCTGATACAAAAAACAATTCACACCATGTGCCCTCATCAGTCCCCCCCTCCCCCCCCCCCCCCCCCCCCCCCCCCCCCCCCCCCCCCCAAAAAAGGTACATTGTGAAAAACATTTTGATTATATACACATCTTTTTAATTGCTTAATCTATAAAGGAAAAACCTTAAAAAGCAGTTGACCAAGGTAAACCAGCAATTTAGTCATCCCATCTGAATATGAAATGACCTACACTGTTTTGTGTGACCCATGACTGTGACAATGATACGCTGCCTCAACTAGATGATCTAGATCTCATGCCCAAAGTTACAAATAGTGTAGGTGTAGTTCATACAAAAACAGACAGTCAGTCCAATGATAAATAGTGCCACTTTGGATGATGAAATTGAAAAACTGCATAATAACCTGTATTGTCATTTGATGTTCCTGCTGGAGCATCAATGTCTGCTTCAATCTCAGACTCTGAAGTCTGCGGACTTGGGACAGGCGATTCAATTTGTGTCTCAGTTGCTGAAGAGGTTGATGGCCTATTTTGTATCAGCGGTGTGGTTCCAGCTGCTTTCAGCTGCGTCTGTGTGGTTCCGGCGGCTTTAACAGGCGGCTGTGTGGTAACTGCTTTCAACTGCGGCTGGATCTGCTGTGTTGTCTTTGCTGCTTTCACTGGAAGCTGTGTCACCTCATTTTCAACTGCCAGGGACCTAATTGAATAAAAAAATTTATTCCATTTGGTGATCTCATAAAAAAGGAATTTTCTTCTTAAAATCTTAGTCTGTGTGACGTCAAATCCAAACGGCAAGTGATCAAAGTTGAATGAATATATATTACTGTTGTTTCAATACTAAGGAAAGATGTAATATTTGAATTTCAAAACTATAAATAATTTCAGGGTTCATATTACCTTTTTGCTTTCTTCTTCCTGATTGAAGGAGTGACATTATACATCCTTCTTCTTAAAAAACCTACGAGTGAGCTCTGAGAAAATAAAAGTGGAAATGATGGAGCAAATGACATTTCTAAATAATGTGACGTGCGGTTAATTAAAAACATGACCAGGTATGTTAAACATGTTTTTTTTTTTTTTTATCAAAATCATGCCAGAAAGATTTAAGCATACATTCAATGTAATATCAAATATGAATAAAGCTCATAAAATTCCTAACTACAGGATCTGGACTATCCAAGCCTAAATGTGTCAATCCATGGTATTGAGATACCTGGAAATTTTTAGAAGGAAAAGAAGTATTTTTTTTTTTGTAAATCTATAGCTTACAGTTTTAAACAAACTAGTAGATGACTTTTTTGTTTCTTAACTTGATTTTATGATTTTTTTACTTGATTTTATAAATTAAGCACCACTTTCAGTCTTTCATCACATGAATTATAATTACTAACCTTTATTTATTTGAGGCATTTGTCGATAATGATCTTTATGCTCCATAATAAGTTGTATACACATGCAATTCCTTGTATAAATTCACATGCAATAATACAGGAAGAATTGTTACGTAATTATCCCGCAGTCCTAAGGTAGAAACATCCCTGAGGATTGGAAACAGGGTTGCCATCTGTTTTGCCAGCATGATAATTTCCGATTCTGAGGGCCGGCTCTGACATTTTCCTATCAAGGTGTCCATGCATAGCCTGACCATCCTTTTCCTCTCCCCAGCAACAACAGATGCTGAATGTGACGACGAGTCACTAAGGATCTGTGATGATGGAACACAAATTGCGACCTCCTCCTTTTTGGCAATTGTAACCTCCTCAGTTGGAGATATCATAGGCTTAATTGTGGAGTTACCCTTTTTGCAAGGGGTAGATTGTTCCTCATCACAGTTGTTCTGTAAATATATTAAATTTTTTCCGTGTATTCATTTCAAAATACCACTTTAGTATATAATATATCATATTGATATAATTTAATAATCACATAGAAGTTGTCATTATATATATATATGATTGTTATTCATTTTATTGTGAATGATGTACAAAAATACTCAACATTCATTACTTTCATTCAAAATATAGAAAAAATTATTTATCAATTTCTCGGATCTTGAAATAGTAAACTAAATGCACAGACTTGCAAAGATATATGTACCATGTATATGTATATGTATACATTTATGTTAAATATATATTGTATGTATACTCACAAGCTCTTTCAAAATATCTCTAACCACTTTCCTGGCCATAAATCTTGGAAATAAATCCTGAATGTCCTCAGTACTTAGGTCAAGGAAAGTCCGACCCCTTATTCCTTCATCTGAAATACGAAAATAAATGTAGAGATTGATTGATATGACGGCCGATTTTACGGTTATAACTTTATTGCAATGGCCTTAGGTCGTTTTCGTTTTTGCGGTCCAAACGGTTGGACCGATGTTGTTTGTTGATGAAATAAGACGGACCTGGTGCATTTGTATTGTTTTCAGACGAGCCCTGACAAAGACTTCCACGGCATGTATTGACATTAGCAGGTCCGTCAAGATATGTGTTTGAAATGTTACATTTAAAAACTGACGAACCGGTTTGTCCGCTTATAATTAGACATTGGCACAAAGTACCTTTTCAGTTTTACCCAAGTTTTTATGATGCGCAACCGGATAACGGTGAGTTAATCCTACAAGAACCAGTGACGTCGGAGAACAGGTATCAGGTGTGCGTGAGTCGGGTTCGGTTTATTTTGTTTAACGTCCTATTAACAGCTAAGGTCATTTAAGGACGGCTTCCCGTGCGTGCGACATGCATGCATGTGGTGAGTGCGTATGTGTGTTTTTGGAGGCTGCGGTATGTTTGTGTGAAGTCTCCTTGTGGTAGGCCGGATCTTTTGCTTTGTTGATAGCTATTTTATGAAGTGTGATCTTGTACATGATCCAGAATTCGATGTCAAGGAATTTTGGTTACATCTCAAATATTTGATTTTAAAAGATATTTGTGGATTTATTTTCAGAATGTTGTCTGATCATCTCAAAGCAGCTCATTAAATCAGATAGTTAATGTATTTATTTTATCTTATTGAATTTAAATGAAACATTTCTACATCAGTTATAGTGCTGAAATGTTGGACATAATGGCCTGACTTTTTAAAACAGAACTTTTTAAACCAAAAAATAAATGCATTGAACATTACTATCATGTCCTCTTTTTATTATCATCACATCAAATATTGATTAAAAATAGATTTTGAAGAAGATGTGGGCTTTAAAAAACAAAATTTTGTGGAATATAACAGAAATTAAAATCAGATTTTAAGACGTAACATTTTGTGTCAAAATAAGTTACGTCTCGAAATGTTCTATATATATCCATCTATCCTTCCCGGCGATCAACGGTAAATTTCTTTTAAGTAGGAACGATGTTATTTGTTATATATATCCCAGTCTAACTTTCCTATGACAAGTCGAATAGATGGCAGATACTTTGAAAAGAGTGCTTAAAGTTTTGTGTCAAAATGTTACGTCTCAAAGAAAAATATAAAAACTGTAATAAAATCAATTCTACGACAAGACTTCTCGTTTTAAATATTTTACGACATCAACCAACATGTGATGATACCAGACCCATTTCTGGTAGATCACGTGATCGGCATTTTGACACGATGGCGGCAAGTGAACAAGACGCAGATTTTCACCGGTAGGAATTCGCCAGTTGTTACGTCTTGAAGTTGAAACATTATGTTGAAGTTAAATAGAAATTTTAAGTGTTAAAACACTTGCAGATTGTGGTAGTTGTGTGTCATTTGATCAGTCACTGTAACGACCGAAATATCGTCCATAAAACTTGTCTCTTCTAGTGAACGATTGCACACACAAGTCGATTGAAATGGACCATGCGTCCGTTTGAAAAATATTTTAGTTGTGTCATTTGTTACGTCTCTGAAATCGGGATTGACGTCCAACGTTACATCACGTGGGGTTTCAACTTTGAAATTGGTTTATATCAAGAAATTGTCGCCCTTACGAATTCAGTTAATATTAGTTTCATGGGAGTTTAAATAACGTTGACTCTTAAATTGAACTGTTGTTTTCCTTTCGTTATTGGTCGACATTTTCGTGAATGACGTAACTAAGACACGAAATTCATTGTCCATGCTACATCTTGGCAAAAATTATCTTGATAAATGATTGTTATGAAATTATAATTATATTGAATTGTATAAAGTTGATAGCTAGAGCACTGCTTGTTGTTTCCTCCAGCTATTTACATCGTGTAAACGAACGTAAGGAAGTACACCTCCAGATGTAACTTTGACACAAATTTGTTGTCCCAAGTAACATCTTTATATTTGATTGTTGTCCAAGTTACATCCATGATATTTTTTTTGGTGTCAATGTTACACCTAAAAAATTAATATTGATATTTTTGTGATTTAATTTTTCAATGTTTACAACTATGTGTATTAAGCTTGGTGAATGAAGTAAAAAATATTTTTTCATGAAACGGTTTAAGTAATAAAAATTATTTCAAAATACATATAAAGATGTAACCTGGACACCAATTTGTTGTCCATAGTTACGTTTGAAGTATGGTTTGTTGTCTCAAGTTACATCTTTTAACATTTTATCATATGAAACCATAATTGTAGTCCCAATATAAAATGATATCCATTATCCCTCAATTATTATTAGAAAGAAAGCATATATATATATTAAAAGCAACTATTTGAATTACATATACAATAAACACAAAATTGTATTTGAGATGCAACGTTGGACAATGTTATCGGTGTCCCTGTTACATCTCCAACGTATAGATTGTTGTCAAAGTTGCATCTCAATATGAATTGAAGAAACAATAACACATGATTGATCATTTACTTTTTTCATAGCTTAGTTATAGTATATATCATTAAATGAAACTATTTTGTAAATTCCAGTTAGAATTTAAGATTTCATAAAGATTTTTAACTAGAATTACATCTAGATGTAATATGGACGCCACAACTGGCGTCCTAAATTACATCCTATTTTTAGATTAAAATTGAAAAAATAACTTGTTCCAATGTTTGGCAGAAATGAAGTGTTAAACATTTGTATAGAATAAAAGTTTTTTTTAGTTATTCTGAAATTTTATTAATTTTTTATGAAGTTTGAGAAGAGTATTGTAATAATGTAACATGGACACATCCCATGCTCAAATGCAATATTTTCTAGTACTTTGTCAGCATCCTCATCCAAAAGAAGTTTGTACATTTAACACTATGTCTGGTACTGTTTAATTGTTACACTTAGTTAATATTTATTGATTTTAAGGCTGTCACGGTTACCCGGGTAACCGATGTACGGTAAGGTTTCGTGGTGTAACCGGTTTCAAAATTTGCTAACCGATAAGATAGTACATGTATGAGAATGCTGGAAAAGCTGGTGTATAGTTTCAAAACGATATCAGTTGTCCTTGTACTAAAAAAAGTACTACAGAACCGGTAGTAACAGTGCATTTAATCTTGATGTTGCCTGTCAAATTAATATGATTAATTTTCAAGAACAATAAAATAATTTATAAGCAGATCAACATGAAGATTTTCATTTAAGTATGGTTACCCGGTTACAATTCGGTTCTAAGGGTTTGGGTAACCAGTTTCAATATTTTGTAACCGTGATAGCCTTAACCGTGATGGCCTTAATTGATTTGTTGCTTATGATATAGCTTTATAATCACAATATGTTCTCGATCATGAATACTTTATTTTTTTGTGAACTGTATTTCGTGGAATTGTCTTGTTAACTTGGAAATATTGCATGAAGTAGAGCTTATACTTATTTCTTATGTCATTGCAGCTATTCTCTTCGTGTCAGACAGGAAAATGAAAACAATGATAATGAGGGATATCCTGAAAATAAGTCCCACTACCAGGCCTGGAGGGAACGACTGAAACAAAATAAATCTGCATATACAGAATACAAGAAGAATGATGCCATGAAGTCAAAAGAATACAGAAAAAACCTCTCGACAGAAAAGAAAAAGAAAATGAATGAAAAAGCTAAAATAAGAATGCAGCAGTATAGAGAAAGACAAGGGCCCAATGGGCCCAAATCGCTCACCTGCAATGCAGTGATCTTTTCATATATGGATCCTGCAGTTATTTGAAAGCATGCTACAGGACCAATATAATGTCTCTCTGCACTTTGGCTTTTCACTAAAAGTCATTTAAAGATTTAAGTATACTTGATCGACGTGACCTTGAATGTGACCCAATATCAACTCCCTGGGACTCTTGGTTATTGAGAAGTCGTTTAAAGATTTTAGCCTTTTGACCCGTAACCTTGAATGAAAGTCAAGGTCATTCATTTGAACAAACTTGGTAGCCCTTCACCCCAGCATGCTACAGGCCAAATATTAGGTCTCTGGGACTGTTGGTTATTGAGAAGAAGTCGTTTAAAGATTTTAGCCTTTTTGACCCCTGTGACCTTGAATGAAGGTCAAGGTCATTCATTTGAACAAACTTGGTAGCCCTTCACCCCAGCATGCTACAGACCCAATATCAACTCCCTGGGACTCTTGGTTATTGAGAAGTCGTTTAAAGATTTTAGCCTTTTTGACCCCTGTGACCTTGAATGAAAGTCAAGGTCATTTATTTGAACAAACTTGGTAGCCCTTCACCCCAGCATGCTACAGGCCAAATATTAGGTCTCTGGGACTGTTGGTTATCGAGAAGAAGTCGTTTAAAGATTTTAGCCTTTTTGGCCCCTGTGACCTTGAATGAAGGTCAAGGTCATTCATTTGAACAAACTTTGTAGCCCTTCACCCCAGCATGCTACAGACCCAATATCAAGTCCCTGGGTCTTTTGGCTATTTAGAAGAAGTCGTCTAATTTTTTTTTAGCATATTTGACCCCTGTGACTGAAAGTCAAGGTCATTCATTTGAACAAACTTGGTAGCCTTTCACCCCAGCATGCTACAGACCCAATATCAACTCCCTGGGACTCTTGGTTATTGAGAAGAAGTTGTTTTAAGATTTTAGCCTTTTTGACCCCTGTGACCTTGAATGAAGGTCAACGTTATTCATTTGAACAAACTTGGTAGCCCTTCACCCCAGCATGCTACAGGCCCAATATTAGGTCTCTGGGCCTTTTGGTTATTGAGAAGAAGTTGCTTGAATGGAAAGTTGACGGCCGGACGGACGGACGGACGGACGACGGACGGACGACGGACGCCGCGCCACGGCATAAGCTCACTTGCCCTTCGGGCAGGTGAGCTAAAAAAAAACACGTGGGGAGCCAACACAGCCTAAGATGAACACAAGAAAACGAATAGAAAAGCAGAGGGAGTATTGGAGATTAAAAAAAAACAGAACAAAGATCAAAAATGACCAGCCAGGCAAAACGTAGGGAATTGGAGAAAAGAAAAATGAGATATCAAGCCTCAAAAGCAAGATGCCAGCTAAAATTTACTGCATCCGCATCAGAAAACAATGGAAAACAAGGCAATACCTGCAGGCTCCCACAAACACCAGAAAAATTTGCTGCAGCTGTAGAGGACGTTGTTAATAACACAACGCCAAAGAAAAGGAAGGCACTACACAATAAAGGAATTTTGTTAACCCCTAGCACAAAGCACAGATATGAAACAAATTCCAAGATTGTTGCACGCCTTAAAACATCACTCGGAAAATTGAAGAAAGAAACAACAAAAGTGGGAAGGAATAAATACAAAATAGTCATGAAAAGCATTGTTGGTCGATGTGCAGTTCAGAACGCACTAAGAAAGGAGCTTGAAATCAAGTGGGAGTATTGGAACAGAATATCTCGTATTGAAGAAGAGGAGAAGGAGTGCGTCGCAAGAAACAATGCAATGCCTACCAATCAAGTAAAACAAATTCAAAGATTTTATTTGAATGAGTCTACTACTCTGCCAACAAAGAAAACTGTAAGCATAAAAACAGGAAAACAGAAAAGTGTCATGACAGATACATTACAACAGGCACATATAAGATTCCTGAAAGAAAATCCATACATCAAAGTGTCGCTAAGCCATTTTAGGAAACTTAGACCCAAAGAAGTACTTACCGTTAAAGAGCAGAAGTTTAACAGCTGTTTGTGTGAATATTGTCTCAATGTTCAATACAAATTAAATGCACTTAACCTGGCTGCACAGAAATTGAAACATCCAGAACTAAAATTGGAGAATAAATACAGCTGCATCAACAAAACACTTTGCCCAAAAGCAACAGACTCAAAGTACCACAAACTTGAATGTATTGACCGAAAATGTGACCTGTGTAGTGAAGACCATTTGTTCGAGCATTTTGAACCATTAATCAAGGCAGACTCCGAAGGAAAATATGATTGGCAGACATGGGAATATAGAAATGTTACATGCAGTACTAGTTCAAACACAAAAGAGGTCAAAAGGCAAATACTTGTTGATCAATCTGGAACTATCAAGGAGTTGGTGTCCAAACTTTGCAAGGAAATCAAAGAATTATCAAGTCATTTTTTTGTTGCAGAATGGCAATACAAAACATTCAGTGAAATAACCAAGAACGTCCCGAAGAACTGGGTTGTTACCATAGCCGATTTTTCAGAAAATTATAGGTGCATAGCACAGGACGAGATTCAGTCTGCGTATTATAATTACAATCAAGCAACACTACACCCCATGCTCGCATTTTACAACTGCAAAGATTGTGACAACGCCATAGTGCAGGAATCTGCAGTATTCATTTCAGCCGATCATCTGCATGATGCAAATGCCGTGAAGCAGTTCACAAAACAGTTTGATGACCATCTGCGGAACAATAGAGGGATCAATTTTGATCACGAAGTCCAGTTTAGTGATGGCTGCTCTGCACAATACAAATCAAAACTACCTTTCCAGCATATTTCTGAAACTACAATACACAAATTTGAGCGCTCATATTTTGGTTCTAGGCATGGTAAAGGCCCTTGTGATGCACTAGGTGGGATCATCAAGAAAGGTGCCGAAACTTTTGTGAAAAGCCGGAAAGGAACCATCAGAGATGCAAAGGAGTTGTTCCAATATTGTGAATCACACTTGAAAATAGGAAGTGGAATTGAGTGTGAACACAAACGAAGAGTCTTTTTTTATTTTGATAAGATTAACAGAAAAGGGAAAAAATCTGATACACTAAAAACTTTTGAAGGAACTCGGCAGTTGCATAGTGTACAATCAGTTGAGCCAGGTGTAGTGAAAGGCCGAAATTTAAGCTGCTTTTGCAACTCCTGCACATCTCACAACAACAAATCAGATACTTGTGCAAACAAGGCATATATTCATGAATGGAAGACCCACTATCTCAATGGAAAAAGATGTCCACCCAAAGACCCCAACAGCTGTAGCAAGAAAAAGAAGAAACAAACAACTGCCAATGAAGGGAACACACTTCATGATGAAGACAAAAACATTCCTTTCACTAAACCAAGGACCAATAACGAGGAAGAGTCAAAGAATCAGACAAAAGATATTGGAAATATGCTGGAGAACTTCAGGAAAGCTAAAAATTATGATGAACTAAAACTTATGGTTTTTTCGTATGCTAAAGATAATGAAAACATAGAAGTACGCCCAAATAACATCATAGACGGTGGATCATTTGTCATTGACAAACTTGCTTATGGTTTGCTGCCTGATGATATACCTGATCAGGGAAGTTTGAAGTTACCAGTATGTGTTGGGGCTGATGGAAATTGCCTACCCCGCTGTGGTTCTGTCCATGCTTTTGGTCTTGAAGACAAACACAATGAAATTCGCGCTAGAGTTGTGATTGAACTGACAAAAAATGAAGACATGTATCTAGATTGCAAACATCTAGCCCGAGGAACATCTCTTGTTGACCGTGAGGCAGCCAAACTTCCTGGTCACTATGCTTTATACTCACAAAACTACACTGCTGGAGATATTGTGACTGAAAACACCATAACAAGGATCTACCATCAAGAAGTTCTTGATATTTCACGTAGGAACTCCTTCATGGGTATTTGGCAGCTTTTCGGTCTTGCGTCAGTGCTCAAATGCAGAATATTTTCTGTGTATCCCAAGCTAGGAAACCCCAGTGTAAGACGAGATCTGCACAGGCAGATATTACCAATTGGCAAACCTGAATTTGAAGATGCATATTTCATGTGGACAACTACAAGAGAAGATATGACGAGAGAAACACATTGGGTGCCAAACCACTTTGTTCCTCTCTTGTCAGTTGCAGCACCAACACCTCCGTGTAATAACAGTTTTGTTCATACAGTGGATTCCATGGATTGTAGCTTTTCAGAAAATGAAGACCAGTCGTTGGATATTTCTGGGCTTTATGATGTGTTGGAGTCATTTGAAGAGGTCAGTATTGATACATATACATGTTGTTTCAGCTCGTGGGTGCTCATGCATGCTTTTGCAATCCATAAAACTTAAAAGAGTGACGTTGTCCGTTTACTTTCCCTAACTTGTCTCATTTGGGTTTCCGTTTTAATCCCGATTGAAAACTTCTTGGTGATCTCCTTTGTTTTAATTCCCTATTGTTTCTGAATACATTCATGTTTCCGAATCATGAGTATATTATATATGAATGATAATAATGAAATTTATGTTTATTCTTGCTCTTTTCAGACATTTACAGATGGTATAGAGAATCGGCAGACCCACACAGATCCCGAACAGCTGCCATTTGGTAAGTATGAAAGATATATTTGATGTTTAATACGTGTACTAGTTTACAGCTGTCCAATTATATTAATCGGAAAGAAATACATTACAACTGTAATGCCTAATCCCTTATGTATGATGATTTCATTTCCAGCTGAGTAGTAGTACTTGTGTATAAGGAAAATAAAATGATTCTTTATTCTGTTAGATTTGCAAGAATTGTGGACAACATTGGAGCCAGAGATAATCCAGGCACCAGTGACAGTCAAGGAACCCATGATAATCCAGGCACCAGTGACAGTCAAGGAACCCATGATAATCCAGGCACCAGTGACAGTCCAGGAACCCATGCTAATCCAGGCACCAGAGACAGCCCAGGATCCCAAGATAATCCAGGCACCAGTGACGGTCCAGGAGCCCAAGATAATCCAGGCACCAGAGACAGTCCAGGAACCCATGATAATCCAGGCACCAGAGACAGCCCAGGATCCCAAGATAATCCAGGCACCAGAGACAGCCCAGGAGCCCAAGATAATCCAGGCACCAGAGTGACAGTACAGGATCCTAAGATAATCCAGGGCAAACCAGAGTACAGTGTCCAGGATCCCAAGATAATCCAGGCACCAGAGACAGCCCAGGATCCCAAGATAATCCAAGGCACCGAGACAGCCAGGAGCCCAAGATAATCCAGGCCCAGAGACAGTCCAGGAGCCTAAGATAATCCAGGCACCAGTGACAGTCCAGGAACCCATGATAATCCAGGCACCAGTGACAGTCCAGGAACCCATGATAATCCAGGCACCAGAGACAGCCCAGGAACCCAAGATAATCCAGGCACCAGTGACAGCCCAGGAGCCCAAGATAATCCAAGCACCAGAGACAGTCCAGGAGCCCAAGATAGTCCAGGTACCAGAGACAGTCCAGGAGCCTAAGATAATCCAGGCACCAGAGACAGCCCAGGAACCCATGATAATCCAGGCACCAGTGACAGTCCAGGAACCCATGCTAATCCAGGCACCAGAGACAGCCCAGGATCCCAAGATAATCCAGGCACCAGTGACGGTCCAGGAGCCCAAGATAATCCAGGCACCAGAGACAGTCCAGGAACCCATGATAATCCAGGCACCAGAGACAGCCCAGGATCCCAAGATAATCCAGGCACCAGAGACAGCCCAGGAGCCCAAGATAATCCAGGCACCAGTGACAGTCCAGGATCCCAAGATAATCCAGGCACCAGAGACAGTCCAGGATCCCAAGATAATCCAGGCACCAGTGGCAGTCCAGGAGCCCAAGATAATCCAGGCACCAGAGACAGTCCAGGAACCCATGATAATCCAGGCACCAGAGACAGCCCAGGAGCCCAAGATAATCCAGGCACCAGTGACAGTCCAGGAACCCATGATAATCCAGGCACCAGTGACAGTCCAGGAACCCATGATAATCCAGGCACCAGTGACAGTCCAGGCACCAGAGTCAGCCCAGGATCCCAAGATAATCCAGGCACCAGAGACAGCCCAGGATCCCAAGATAATCCAGGCACCAGTGACAGTCCAGGAGCCCAAGATAATCCAGGCACCAGTGACAGTCCAGGAACCCATGATAATCCAGGCACCAGAGACAGCCCAGGATCCCAAGATAATCCAGGCACCAGTGACAGTCCAAGTGAGTATCATATGAATATTCAAACAATAGGTCAAATGATGCTATCAATAAATTAATAAAAAATGTATCATATTCAAAAGAAAAGTGATCTTAAAAATTAGCTTTTTGATAATATGGTAGTTAAATAAAGTGCAGTCTACAAGCATATAAAAATCTTACTTTCTTGGCAAGTAGGTGTGCAAAGTAATGAAATACCAAGCTAGAAATGTCTGTGCAAACTAACTTGTTACAGTTCATTTCATTAAGCGAAGAGTCAATGGTTTTGAGAGATAAGAGAATTTTATTTATGTCCTCAATTTTATTATGATTGTCTCGCTACTTCAGGAGGGAAGAAAAAAGACATCCAGGGAGCCTGAAACACCCCAGTGCTTAGAGAAATGTTCAGTCATGGGCAGGTAAATCATACCAAGTTGATGATTTCATAGATTTACAATTGTCGTCATGTAAAACCAGTGTTTCCCTTAAGCCCAATTAGCATGGCACTGCACCGCGCCCTTTTTGTGCTATGTAAAATGCCATGTTGCCTTCAATTATGTTTTAACTAAAAACTTGCTCTATGAAAAAGTGTGATTTGGTTTGTTTATATTTTATTATAGTATTAACTCATGTTCACATCAGTCATTAGTTGCTTGCTGCAGGTAGTCCTCCACCATTGCTCAACTGCAATGTCCATTAACTAAAAACTTGCTCTATGAAAAAGTGTGATTTGGTTTGTTTATATTTTATTATAGTATTAACTCATGTTCACATCAGTCATAAGTTGCTTGCTGCAGGTAGTCCTCCACCATTGCTCAACTGCAATGTCCATAAATGATCTATTAGGTGTAGAAAAAAAATGAACACCATTCCCTTCATTTCATCAATTACTGTTATAGGTGTAGTGTTGGTACTCATGTTGCAATTGCACATGGGAAGAAAGTGTTACCTGCTGTGAGTTCAAATGCTGTTATAAATACTATTAAGCATGTTAAGTTCAGCATGCCATGTATTTACATTAGTGTTCAGTTGTTCTCACTAATGTCATATATATTTTGTTACTAACATCCTAATTATTGTTTTGCAGTTTATTTTGATAATTCTTGTAATTTGTTTCAAATGTGTCCTTTTAACAGCTAAAGATCATCTATTTAATAGATCTGTATGTCTTTATAATTTTAATGATGTATCATTCAATAATTTAATGTTGTTGCATAATCAACCAATTTCAGTTACAATCTAATAGGAGAAATATGAGATCAAAAAGTTAAAATGTCATAATTTTGATACATGTGTAAAATGAGGCTTGTATATAATACATGATTTATTTTGCAGGTTACAGAGGTTAATGCGAACTTCAGGATGGTCCAATACTTCGTGCGGAATAAAAGCAATAGATGGAACCTTGGACAAACACAGTATTCTGTCATTGATAAGGATATTCTTAAAATTCTCAGTCCTCCAGACTTGCTGTTTGCTGGTGGTAGACGGTTCTACTATACCTTTTCAGATGCATTATTTAGTGAAAGTCAGTAATAAAATATCTGATTCTGGTAATAAACGTGTTCGTATTTTTTGTTTCTTTCAGAGGTCTACTTCATGCGAAGCTTAACATTTTGTCTTTTAGGATGGTAAATTACTCCAATATCCTCCATTATTAAGCTACTAAACACAGGAGGGTATTCTGGGCATAATGTTATTCTGGATACTCCTGTTACACAAATGACATACTGTATGTTGGAGATGCTAGTTGGGAATCCCACATGTATCACGGAAACATACTCCACTCTAGTAAACATATTAGAAAGTTTGCCAGTTACTTGGCATTGATCAGAACTTCACAATTTATAAAACAATGTATTGATGTATGCAAATGAATTCCGTTTATTAGACATTAAACACCTTACCCTTTCCTTAATATCTGATAAAAATCAACGATTTCTGTAAATAATAGTTGAAATTGTTGTCCTGTTACACCTTGAAGAAAATTTTTGTTTAACGCATTATATTAATATTTCGGTACTTGAATTATACTTTTATGGACAAAATTAATTATTTCATCATCAAAACACCACTGAGAATCTTTTAACAGTCAATGTCTGAGTAAATAAAGCAAGATTATTATCTAGTGTCTCTGTTACATCCTGAAAAAAATCATAATCAGAAAATCTTTAATAAATTGTTAAATCTTATGAAATTTATCTACTCCTTAAAATGTGCAACTTATCTCATTATTCCCTTATGTCAGCACCAAGAAAAATTGATAAGCATGCACTTTTTAAAGTTGGACACCAAGTCATTTGAGATGTAACAAAAATTCCTTGACATCAAATTCTGGATCACATGTATCAAAATTAGAAGGGCGTCCTTGCGTCTTTCAGCGAGACTAGGCCGAAGGACTCGATTCACCGGATGGTGGCAGACCTCGAGAGCTTCAATCTGGACGTTGTTTTTGTGTATCTTGATGGCAACGACATTCGGCGAGATTCTTCTCCGAAAGACATCTTCAGCACCTGTGTGCGATCGTGGAGACATTGAGGAAGAGTGGCGCCAATGTTCACATCGCCGACATTTTTCGAAGGCACTAGGGCTCACAGAAGACTCATTCAACCGACAGAGGAATGCCATCAACAGGCTGTTGATTGGGACCCTCTGCAGTACCCCACCGATCACGACAACAGACTTGTGCATTTTTCAGACTCTGGGATTAGAAGTGTTTTTTATAGTCAGGAGAGTGTTTTAACGTTACTAGCTATACTCACTTTTATGTGTACGTATATATATGACTCTGCCCTGCAGGTAGGGCGTAAGAATTGTACCTGCTGCCCCCATTGCATGATCGTAAGAGGCGACTAAATTTGGGATCTTATCTTTTCTTCCTAACGTCTCTCTTGACACTGCCTCACTTTGGCCTTTAGTTGAGCGTTCCCCCTGTGAGGAAGGCTTCTGTTCCTGTCCGAGACATACCAGAGTCTTTAAAAATGGTAGTCGCTACTCCTGCTTAGCGCTCAGCATATTTGGAGTGGAGTGACTGGTTAGCCCGTTGTCAGTATATAATGTGACCGGGCGGGGTATGCTGCTGTGTGTCTTCGGCAGTATCCTTCAGTGAGGTAGCACTGTGGATCGACAAAAGTTCCGGCCTATCACAAGGAGACTTAACACGAACATACCCCAGCCTCCCAAAACACACATACGCACTCACCACACGCATGCATGTCGCACGCACGGGAGGCCGTCCTTAAATGGGTGATTCTCCCGAAAAGGAAATTTTACTGTCTTTGATTTGTCACGGTCAATATATACTTAAAACATTTAAAATTCATTAAGGAAAATTACAAGTTTGACAAAATAAGGTAAACACTCTATAAATATGTTAAAATTTTACGGCTTGTCTAATATTTACGGGATGGCAAAAGTTGGATGACTATAAAAATCCGTAACGGTAAAATGTCCATTCCCCTAATATCAAAATGATACATGAATTTGTGTACCGTTATCGCAAAGAAAAGAAACTTCTATTGGTCAATATGTTTAAACCAGATCCATTTGTTTGTGTCTTAAACTCCTATAATTAATCCAGAGGTGTTTAAAGGAGGTGGTGCATGGCGGCCAACGGCCGAATCTTATTTTATGCATGATATTATGATAGACTTTTACCAAATACATGTCATTTTAGACACTAAAACGAAAATTGGCAAATGCTGTATACGCAGCGCCACCTAACATGATTTCTGTAAAAAATGTGTACCCTCCCTTTTGAATTCAATATATTTCTCGTACAAAAGTACTTGAAAAATTCTGCCCTGCAGGTAGGGCGTAAGAATTGTACCTACTGCCCCCATTGCATGATCGTAAGAGGCGACTGAATTTGGGATCTTATCTTTTCTTTTCTTTCTTACAAACTTTCTTCTTCCTAATGTCTCCCTTGACAATGCCTCACTTTTGGCCTTTAGTTGAGCGTTCGCCCCTGTGAGGAAGGCTTTGGGTTCTGTCCCCTGGCCGAGACATACCAGAGTCTTTAAAAATGGTAGTTGCTACTCCTGCTTAGCGCTCAGCATAAAAGGAGTGGGACGACTGGTTCGCCCGTTGTCAGTATAATGTGACCGGGTGGGGTGTGCTGCTGGGTGTCTTCGGCAGTATGCTCCAGTGAGGTAACACTATAAATCGGCAAAAGTTCCGGCCTATCACAAGTAGACTTAACACGAACATACTGCAGCCTCCCAAAACACACATACGCACTCACCACCTACATGCATGTTGCACGCACGGGAGGCCGTCCTTAAATGACCTTAGCTGTTAATAGGACGTTAAGCAAAATAAACCAAACCAACTTGGATCAATTTCATATTGCATTGATAGTCTCATGTGATGTTATATTTTATAAAAACATGTGTGTTTAGTATGAATTTGTATAATAGAAAGTGTAATTACAGCTTTTTTAACAAAATTATCAGTAAAAAATTTACCTTCTTGAAATTTTCTTTTATTTGTTAAGTAGATAAAATATAATAATCGTTGGAGTACTATTAAATTTTGCTTTTAAAAAACATGTTTGCATACTAATCTTAATACACAACCAAAAAAATCATCAAAAATTACTGGATAACAAAAGATTTTTGCATACAAAGAAAGGTCATGAAGTAAATTGTATCGGGGTTCATACACACATCTAGTGACAAAATTTAAGGGTTTTTCAAGGGTTTTTCAAGACATTTTCAGTCAAACTCAAGGGTCATTTTAAACATAATTAAAAACCTATTAATTAAACACTAATTCATATTTCGGATCTTATTACATGGAAATATTACCGATAGTACCTTCTGGTGTGGTGATCAGTTTTTCAATGAGTCCACCTTTTCTGCAAGGTGTTTCCTCAATATTCTTCAACTCTGCCTGCTTCTCCCGTGAGCTCTTCCTCATACAGATTGATTGAGTAACTAATGATATTTGTCCTTTGGTTTCACTCCTCAATATCTGATTTAAGCCTCTTTTTTTTAGCTCACCTGGACCGAAGGTCCGGTGAGCTTATGCCATGGTGCGGCGTCCGTCGTCCGTCCGTCAACATTTGCTTCAAATCGCTACTAGTCAAACAGTTCTTATTGGATTTTGACCAAATTTGGTCAGAAACATCCTTGGCAGAAGGGGATCAGATTTTGCATAAATTGTGACTGACCCCCAAGGGGCCTTAGGGGCGGGGCCCAATAGGGGAAATAGAGGTAATTCCTTTAAATCGCTACTAGTCATAAAGTTATGAATGGATTTGAACCCAATTTGGTCAGAAACATCCTTTGCGGACAGGGAACAGATTTTGCATAAATGGTGACTCTGACCCCCAAGGGGCCAAAGGGGCGGGGCCTAATGGGGAAATAGAGGTAATTCCTTCAAATCGCTACTAGTCATAAAGTTATGAATGGATTTGAACCCAATTTCGTCAGAAACATCCTTCAGGTAAGGGGATCAGATTTTGCATAAATGGTGACTCTGACCCCCAAGGGGCCTGAGGGGCGGGGCCCAATAGGGGAAATAGAGGTAATTCCTTTAAATCGCTACTAGTCATGAAGTTATGAATGGATTTGAACACAATTTGGTCAGAAACATCCTTTGGGGAAGGTGAACAGATTTTGCATCAATGGTTACTCTGACCCCCAAAGGGGCGGGGCCTAATGGGGAAATAGAGGTAATTCCTTAAAATTGCTACTTGTCATCAAGTTATGAATGGATTTGAAGCCAATTTGGTCAGAAACATCCTTCAGGGAAGGAGAACAGATTTTGCATAAATGGTTAATCTGACCCCCAAGGGGCCAAAGGGGCGGGGCCTAATGGGGAAATAGAGATAATTCCTTCAAATCGCTACTAGTCATAAAGTTATGAATGGATTTGAACCCAATTTGGTCAGAAACATCCTTTGGGGAAGGGGAACATATTTTGCATAAATGGTGACTTTGACTCCCAAGGGGCCAAAGGGGCGGGGCCCCATATGAGAAATAGAGGTAATTCCTTTAAATCGCTACTTGTCATCAAGTTATGAATGGATTTGAACCCAATTTAATAAGAAACATCCTTTGGGGAAGGGGAACAGAGTTTGCATAAATGGTGACTCTGACCCTGGAGGGGCCAAAGGGGCGGGGCCCCGTATGGGAAATAGAGGTAATTCCTTTAAATCGCTACTAGTCATCAAGATATGAATGGATTTGAACCCAATTTAGTAAGAAACATCCTTTGGGGAAGGGGAACAGAGTTTGCATAAATGGTGACTCTGACCCCCAAGGGGCCAAAGGGGCGGGGCCTAATGGGGAAATAGAAGTAATTCCTTAAAATTGCTACTAGTCATAAAGTTATGAATGGATTTGAACCCAATTTGGTAAGAAACATTCTTGGGGGAAGGGGAACAGATTTTGCATAAATGGTGACTCTGACCCCCGAGGGTCAAAAGGGACGGGGCCCCATATGGGAAATAGAGGTAATTCCTTTAAATCACTACTAGTCATAAAGTTATAAATGCATGTTGTAAACTCAGAGAGTCTGGACTTCATTATTTCTTTAAAGCAGTTGGGATCCCCACGCTATAACCATATATATAGCATTGTTTGAGGTTAACAAACAAAAGGAATTGAACATGAACATTATTTTGACATTTGGTCAAATCCAACCAAGTGAGCGATACAGGCCCCATGGGCCTCTTGTCTTTTTCTTAAGATCTTCTATTTCCTCAAGAACTGATTTCCTTTTCCTTCCTTGCTCTGCAGTCAGTTTCTTTCTTCTCTCTTCTTCCAAGTATCTCTCACATTTCTGTCACTTCCAGCGGAAAGTAAGAGTTCTTTTGTAATTGGAACATTTAAGATGCCCCCTTTAGATTTCACATAGTCACATATTTGCCGTTGGGCAACTAACGTTTTATTAGACATATTTGCCACCTCTATCTCCTTGTTTACTGAGAAGCCACGTTCCACGCATGCCTGTCCATGTGATATAACCAACACTGTCTTCACAACATCCAGTAACTTGTCATACTTATCTTTGGACAGCTTTTCTGTATAGAATGTATCAAGCCTGTCTTTGGTTTTTGAAAAACCTGTAAAACTTCCACTACCCACTGAGGAAACCGAGTCAACAAACTGATTATACTGCTCAGCTATCTGATCACAGTCGTCAGACACTTTCCCACTGTTTCTCAAGCACACAAGTACTTTCTTGAACTTCGACCTGCAGGTACTAGGACTGCTAGCTATCTCCTTCGGGTCAAGTGATGACAGGTTCCTTACAAGAGAATAGGTAATAGGACACTTGAGTAGAATCTTCTTGCATGTTTCACATAGAAATGCTCTGGCCTCCATTCTGAAGTCCATGACCTGTTTCTCAGATATTCCCCCACTTTCTCGACTATTTGTTACAGCCTTCTTAAGCGCTGCTTCAATTCTGCGACAATGCAAATATCAACTTTCTTGTATATTACAAAGTCTTCTTTCCTTGTGACATCGATCTTCGACAGTTTATCTATGTCCTGCAGGTAGGGCGTAAGAATTGTTCCTGCTGCTCCCATTGCATGATCGTAAGAGGCGACTAAACTTGGGATCTTATCTTTTCTCTTCTTTCTTAACAACTTTCTTCTTCCTAATGTCTCCCTTGACAATGCCTCACTTTTGGCCTTTAGTTGAGCGTTCGCCGCTGTGAGGAAGGTTTTGGGTTCTGTCCCCTAGCCGAGACATACCAGAGTCTTTAAAAATGGTAGTTGCTACTCCAGCTTAGCGCTCAGCATATTTGGAGTGGGACGCCTGGTTGGCCCGTTGTCAGTATAATGTGACCGGGTGGGGTGTGCTGCTGGGTGTCTTCGGCAGTATGCTTCAGTGAGATAGCACTTTAAATCGGCAAAACTTCCGGCCTATCACAAGGAGACTTAACACGAACATACCGCAGCCTCCCAAAACACACATACGCACTCATCACACGTATGCATGTCGCACGCACGGGAGGCCGTCCTTAAATGACCTTAGATGTTAATAGGACGTTAAACAAAATAAACCAAACCAAACTAAAGTGTCACATTGTTCTAAAATGTCTGGTTTGATAAACCTTCTCAGAAGACTCCTCAGCAATGTAGCCAAATCATCCCCCATGAATGGGAGCACAGGTTTATCTGTCTGGTAAAAAGCGAGAAACGGTTACAAGATATTTGCCACTAATCTGAAAAATTCCAGCTTTGCTAGGATTAACTTGTCCTTTGTAAATTCTTTTAACACATGATAGGAGTTGCATGTAGGTTGCTGTGACTTTTTAGGTCATCTGACCCGAAGAGTCAGGATGACCTATAGTCATCATGCTTCGTCCGTCGTCGTGCGCCGTGTGCTGTGCGCCGTGTGCCGTCCGCCGTGCGTAAACTTTTCACATTTCAAACTTCTTCTCAAGTTCCATCAGTGGGATTTAGCTGAAACTTGCCTGAAATGATGCTGGGATGGTCCTGACCAAGTGTTGTTATTTTCCGGGTCAGTCTGAAATCCAAGATGGCCGCCACATCCGCCATCCGCCATTTTGAAAACACATTTGAAACTTCTTCTCAAGTTCCACTGGTGAGATTGAGCTGGAAATTGGTGAGGATGTTTAGGAAGGAGAGCCAACAAAGTGTTGTTATTTTTTGGCCCCGTAAAAACTTCGACATGGCAGCCATGGCGGCCATTTTGTAAAATGATTGCGCAATCATGGTTCTTCTAAACAACACCTATTTAAAACTTCTTCTCAAATTCCACCAGTGGGATTCAGCTCTTACTTACCAGAAATGATCCTGAGATGGTCCTGAGGAAGTGTTATTTTTCGGGTCGGTCAGAAATCCAAGATGGCCGCCATGGCAACCATCTTGAAAAACACATTTTAAACTTCTTCTCCAGTTCCACTGGTGCCATTGAGCTGGAAAATTAGTGAGGATGTTAAGGAAGGAGAGCCACCAAAGTGTTGTTATTTTTTGGCCCCGTAAAAGCTTCGACATGGCGGCCAGTTTGTAAAGTGATTGCGCAATCATGGTTCTTCTAAACAACACCTATTTAAAACTTCTTCTCAAATTTCACCAGTGGGATTCAGCTCTTACTTACCAGAAATGATCCTGAGATGGTCCTGAGGAAGTGTTGTTATTTTTCGGATCGGTCAGAAATCCAAGATGGCCGCCATAGCCGCCATCTTGAAAAACCCATTTTAAACTTCTCAAGTTCTACCAGTGCTGTTGGGCTGAAACTTACCAGAAATGATCCTGAGATGATCCCGACCAAGTGTTGTTATTTTTCGGGTTGGTCCGAAATCAAAGATGGCCACCATAACCGCCATCTTGAAAAAACACATTTTAAACTTCTCAAGTTCCACCAGTGTTATTGAGCTGAAACTTGCTTGAAATGATCCTGATATGATTCCGACCAAGTGTTATTTTTCGGGTCGGTCCGGAATCCAAGATGGCCGCCATAGCCGCCATCTTGAAAAACACATTTTAAACTTCTTCTCAAGTTCCAGCAGTGCTGTTGGGCTGAAACTTGCCTGAAATGTTCCTGAGATGAGTCCGACCAAGTGTTGTTATTTTTTGGATTGGTCTGAAATCCAAGATGGCGGCCATGTCCGCCATCTTGAAAAACACATTTTAAACTTCTCCAGTTCCATTGGTGCCATTGAGCTGGAAATGGGTGAGGATGTCGAGGAAGGCGAGCCAACATAGTGTTGTTATTTTTTTGGCCTCGTAAAAACTTTGACATGGCAGTAATGGCGGCCATTTTGTAACATGATTGCGCAATCATGGTTTTCCTGAACAACACCTATTTCAAACTTCTTCTCTTGGATTTCTGACCGACCTGAAAAATAACGACACTTCCTCAGGACCATCCCAGCATCATTTCAGGCAAGTTGCAGCTCAAACCCACTGATGGAATTTTAGAAGAACCACGATTGCGCAATCACTTTACAAAATGGCCGCCATGGCTGCCATGTCGAAGTTTTTACGGGGTCGAAAAATAACAACACTTTGTTGGCTCTCCTTCCTTAACATCCTCACCAATTTCCAGCTCAATGGCACCAGTGGAACTGGAGAAGAAGTTTAAAATGTGTTTTTCAAGAAGGTTGCCATGGCGGCCATCTTGGATTTCTGACCGACCCGAAAAATAACAACACTTCCTCAGGACCATCTCAGGATCATTTCTGGTAAGTAAGAGCTGAATCCCATTGGTGGAATTTGAGAAGAAGTTTTAAATAGGTGTTGTTTAGAAGAACCATGATTGCGCAATCATTTTACAAAATGGCCGCCATGGCTGCCATGTCAAAGTTTTTACGGGGCCAAAAAATAACAACACTTTGTTGGCTCTCCTTCCTTAACATCCTCACCAATTTCCAGCTCAATGGCACCAGTGGAACTGGAGAAGAAGTTTAAAATGTGTTTTTCAAGATGGTTGCCATGGTGGCCATCTTGGATTTCTGACCGACCTGAAAAATAACAACACTTCCTCAGGACTATCCCAGGATCATTTCAGGCAAGTTTCAGCTCAATCTCACCAGTGGAACTTGAGAAGAAGTTTCAAATGTGTTTTCAAAATGGCGGCTGTGGCGGCCATCTTGGATTTCAGACTGACCCGAAAAATAACAACACTTGGTCAGGACCATCCCGTCATCATTTCAGGCAAGCTTCAACTCAATCCCACTGATGGAACTCGAGAAGTTTGAAATGTGAACAGTTTACGCACGGCGGACGGCGCACGACGACGGACGAAGCATGATGACTATAGGTCATCCTGATTCAGCTCTTACTTACCAGAAATGATCCTGAGATGGTCCTGAGGAAGTGTTGTTATTTTTCGGGTCGGTCAGAAATCCAAGATGGCCGCCATGGCAACCTTCTTGAAAAACACGTTTTAAACATCTTCTCCAGTTCCACTGGTGCCATTGAGCTGGAAATTGGTGAGGGTGTTAAGAAAGGAGGGCCAACAAAGTGTTGTTTTTTTTTCGGCCTCGTCAAAACTTTGACATGGCAGCAATGGCGGCCATTTTGTAACATGATTGCGCAATCATGGTTTTCCTGAACAACACCTATTTCAACCTTCTTCTCAAATTCCACCGGTGGGATTCAGTTCTAACTTACCAGATATTATCCTTAGATGGTCCAGACCAAGTGTTGTTATTTATTGGATCGGTCAGAAATCCAAGATGGCCACCATGGCCAACAGTGCCACTATATACTTGCTACAGAGAATACATACTACAATAAAGAATGAAGTGTAGTGAGGGGCGATAACTCATTAGAGTTATCGTTCCTTACGGAACGTAATGATAGTACGAGCTAATTCGCGATTTTTGCCGGCTATTGTAGCGATTTGGGGGTGGAAAAAATGACACATACAATTTTGATGGGCTTTTGAACCATTGTAAAACTCGGCTCCATCTAGGTCTGGATGTAACTGGTATCCCTGTGGAAATTCGTATTGATGAGATATTTTGGGTCAAACATGCCAAAATCGTCATTTTGACTAAGAGGTTCTGTTAAAACCACCCTCAAAATTCGAAAAAAAAATCCAGAAACATATACAATGCACATATACATAGATAAATGTTTCCTGAAGAAAACCGTCTGTTTAGTTTTTCGATATCTTTATCAGAACGGTCACAATATTGTATTAAAAATGGCCTATTTTTTCGACCCTCCCAGTATTTTTCCATTCGACAGGGGTATTTTGACAGCAGACGATCGCATGTTTTGATGACGTAACGCCCATCCTGAACTCGTCACGAAAGTTTGTTGTGGAAGCCGCATGTTGATTGAAGTTTACTGTCACTGCCAGTATATATTGCTATTTTCAATATCAGAGGCAATGCTCCAGGATATAGATGCTTTGTCACGATCATTGTATGTCGCTTTTCACAAACATGCATGCGAAAAATCAAACCAGCGTTCAGAATGTCAAGCAAATTCCCGAAGCCTCGTAGGCATAACGCTGACGCTACTGACGGTAAGTAAACTTGTTTGTTTACGTTGATATAAACAAACGACGGTAGATATGCACGAAGAATAGTTCCCGTTTATTTGCTATTTACTGAAGGGATAGGCCTACTTTGTCTCCAAATTTAATTGATTTGAATTAATATTTCGATAGTCTGTGTATTTGTATAGCCTCGCCAGTGATGCTTGTTTACGTCTAAAAATACCAACGGGAATCTCCAGATTGAGGTGACAAATTGAATATACACAGAGCCATGTTCTCTCAGACACTAGGTTATCTCGTGAACTAGCACACCTAAGACTACTACTTTGCAACTTCTCTGATATATGAATTACTTTGTGAAAAGAGATATGAAATATAATTTTTGATTTTTACCGATCATATACTGACATAGACTTACTAGAGTCCCGCGGTGAAGGGATGCCTTACTCGGGCACGTCTGTCTTGCTACCTATACTGACAGTATATAATCGCACGAGAAAGACTAGCATTATCGATGAACATTATACAAATCACTAAAATCATATGTAGAACGCAGGCGACTTAAATATGACTAAGATTTCATTTAATTTGGAAAACTATTTAAATTAAACCATCTACACTGCAGACTGGAAACTTCCTGCATGGAATATTCAATAATGTCAGCCTGTGTGACATTTTACGATTTGATAGACCAGTTCAAACTATTCAAATTATTTGCTTCACGTTACATTATCAACAACTTTTTTTTTTTGCAATTAATTCATTTTTGAAATTTTTAATGAAATAGTATCTAGTACAGGTCTATTATATTTAAATGTTTACAACTTGAAATTAAAGTCTGTAACATGCCCTTGATTGAGACTGTGCATTTGGACAGGTTAAATCATATCGTCTTTTGCATACATGTAAATAAACAAAATCAATATAGTAAATTTTCAAATTCTTTGTTTCAAATACCATACAACATATTTAAATCTTTCACTTACACACAACGAAGAGAAGTAAAATGCAAGAAAGCTGTTCTTACAATTTGTTGCTAAGATATTGTCAATTATTATGATTGCATTAACTGAATAAGTTAAATTAAGTTAATTTTGGGTGGGAAAAGATGTTATGTACAGTAGCTTATTTTAATATCTTGACTGAAAGTTCATTTCAACTTATTAGAAAAGGCATTATAGAAAATTATTTGACAATATCAGTGTTACCAGAATTCAGCTCTCACAATTTTGCAAAATATTCTTCGAAATGTCACCTGCACACACGAAAATTAGTGGATTTTCAAATATCTTTGCCTCAAATACCATACCAACATATTTAAACCTTTCGCTCGCATACACTGAAGAAAACAATGTGCGAGAAAGCTGTTCTGACAAATTTATGCTAAAATATTGTCAATTATTATGTCAAATTAAGTTCAATTAAGTTAATTTTGGTGTGAAAACATGTTATGTTATTTCTTTTGTAATATTTTGATTTAAAATTCATTTCAACTTATTATAAATGATATATTATAGAAAATTATTTGACAAAATCAGAGTAACCAGAATTCAACCATTACAATTTTACAAAATAGTCTTCGAAATGTCATCTGCACACAGGAAAACTATTGGATTTTCAAATATCTTTGCCTCAAATACCATACCTACATATTTAAACCTTTCGCTCACATACACCGAAGAAAACAATGTGCAAGAAAGCTGTTCTGACAAGTTTATGTTAAAATATTATGAATTATTATGTTACATTAAGTTAAACTCAGTTACTTTGGGCCTGAAAACATATAATATATATATATTTTTTAAATATTTTGATTTAAAATTCATTTAAACTTATTACAAATGGTAACTACATGTACTTCATTGAACAACACATGAGAGGCCCAGAACTTTGGATTGGATTGATGCTAATTGAATCAACTTACTAATCATCTAATTTAATCAAGGGAAAATAAAGTGAATTAACTTGCTCAGTTGGTCATGATATTTATTTATTATAAATTATAATGTAGTGATTATTGATATTTCTCTTTCTATTCATGATCGATCAATAATTGATCATCGATTGTTTAGAAACTATGATGATCGATTGATCAAGAACTTTATTGTGATTCCAAACACTATAAGAAGTTGCAAACTGTTTAAATAAAACAAATGTAATAGACATTTCCTTATTTGCTTGATATGGACGACGGATGACACTGATCATGACTTTGAACTTCATGGAAATTCTCGAAATAGCATATTATTAAAATAGCTTGGGGAAAAAAACAAACAAATTTCCTTCTATCATACATACTAAAAATTTGGATTTTCATCACGCAAGTATGAATTATTAACTTTAACTCCAAGATTGAAATTGGCGCGAGCTAATTCCTGTAAAATCATGAAGATTTACATCTGATTGAGTTAATCCTTATATTGTGAGGAAATTGATTTAATCCCTATATTGTGAGGAAATTGTTCCAAATTAAGATATTGTCCTGTTTTAGTGATTTTTATACGCCCGACCCGACGTACATTATAATGTTATCATGTTGGCGGGTGGGCGGGCACATATGGTGTCCCGACCATAACTCTCGACCCAGGCTCTCCATACTTGACACAAATATACATCTTGATGACTCAGAGTGTCGCATATAAATATCATGCCCCTTTTCCCCGTACTTGCAGAGTTATTCCCCTTTGCTGATTTTACTTGTCCTGACCATAACTCCAATACTACTTTACCCAGGCTCTCCATACTTGACACAAATATACATCTTGATGAGCCGGAGTGTCCCATACTAAAATCATGCCCCTTACCCCCGTATTTGCGGAGTTATTCCCCATTGATGATTTTACTTGTCCGGACCATAACTCCAATACTTCCTGACCCAGGCTCTCCATACTTGACACAAATATACATGTTGATGAGCCGGAGCACTACAACCTGTGAAACTACCCCCTTCCAAGTGTCAAATATTGCGCGGGCGTATGTTAAGGCCCTCCAATGGGCCCTTGTTTATTTTTATGTACATCATGGGAAATCAGTCACTTTCGTAACCTGATTTTCTCATTTTAATAAAATCGCTGCCATCAACTGAGCACTGCTTGGTTCAAATTTAGATATTGTCCGATTTTGATGAAATTTGATATGTAGGAACATCATTGAACACTTGTCGCTCTCGTAGCCTCACTTTCACATTTAAACAAAATGGTCACCAATTTCTGGCCTCTGATTGGTCGAAATGTATATAATGTTCAATTTCAATTAGATTTGCTATATGGGAACTGCAAATTTAACTTAATTGATGGGTTTTGTTGCCTTTACGAACAACAGTCTTTTTTCAGTCCCATTTCTAGCAATCAGGAGAGCTCTAGATAACAAGGGCAAATTGTAATTGTAATTCTAATTCACTGTTAAGTATTCACAAATTTATTTATAGCTAATATGCAGCCTTGCTTCACTGTAAACGTTTGATGTATGTTCAGGAGAAGGCCTCGATAAGTTTGAAAACTTGTGCCCAAATCCTATTTGTCACTATAATTATGAACCATTTAAATGTTTAAACCAACAAAAAAAAAGTATTTTTATTGGTCGAAACTTAGATATTGAGCGATTTTGACAAATCATGCTCACACAGAGTTATCGCCCCTTACTACACTTCATTCCATCTGTGACATCCTTCAGGTGTCACCCTCTAGTAATATAAGGGTTTTAATTTAGAGTCAGATGACCGTTAAGGCCCCTGGGCATCTTGTTTTGTTTAACGTCCTATTAACAGCTAAGGTCATTTAAGGACGGCCTCCCGTGTGTGCGACATGCATGCGTGTGGTGAGTGCGTATGTGTGTTTTGGGAGGCTGCGGTATGTTCGTGTTAAGTCTCCTTGTGATAGGCCGGAACTTTTGCCGATTTATAGTGCTACCTCACTGAAGCATACTGCCGAAGACACCCAGCAGCACACCCCACCCGGTCACATTATACTGACAACGGGCGAACCAGTCGTCCCACTCCAAATATGCGGAGCGCTAAGCAGGAGTAGCAACTACCATTTTTAGGTCATCTGACCCGAAGGGTCAGGATGACCTATAGTCATCATGCTTCGTCCGTCGTCGTGCGCCGTGCGTAAACTTTTCACATTTCAATCTTCTTCTCAAGTTCCACCAGTGGGATTAAGCTGAAACTTGCCTGAAATGATCCTGAGATGGTCCTGACCAAGTGTTGTTATTTTTCGGGTCAGTCCGAAATCCAAGATGGCCGCCATAGCCGCCATTTTGAAAACACATTTTAAACTTCTTCTCAAGTTCCACCAGTGCTGTTGGGCTGAAACTTGCCTGAAATGATCCTGAGATGATCCCGACCAAGTGTTGTTATTTTTCGGGTCGGTCCGAAATCCAAGATGGCCGCCATAGCCGCCATCTTGAAAAACACATTTTAAACTTCTTCTCAAGTTCCACTGGTGCCATTGAGCTGAAACTTGCCTGAAATGATCCTGAGATGATCCCGACCAAGTGTTGTTATTTTTCGGGTCGGTCCGAAATCCAAGATGGCCGCCATAGCCGCCATCTTGAAAAACACATTTTAAACTTCTCAAGTTCCACTGGTGCCATTGAGCTGAAACTTGCCTGAAATTATCCTGATATGATCCCGACCAAGTGTTGTTTTTTTCGGGTCGGTCCGAAATCCAAGATGGCCGCCATAGCCGCCATCTTGAAAAACATATTTTAAACTTCTTCTCAAGTTCCACTGGTGTCATTGAGCTGAAACTTGCCTGAAATGATCCTGATATGATCCCGACCAAGTGTTGTTATTTTTAGGGTCGGTCCGAAATCCAAGATGGCAGCCATAGCCGCCATCTTGAAAAACACATTTTAAACTTCTTCTCAAGTTCCACCAGTGCTGTTGGGCTGATACTTGCCAGAAATGATCCTGAGATGATCCCCACCAAGTGTTGTTATTTTTCGGGCCGATTCGAAATCCAAGATGGCCGACATAGCCGCCATCCTGAAAAACACATTTTAAACTTCTTCCCAAGTTCCACCTGTGCTGTTGGGCTGAAACTTGCCTGAAATGTTTCTGAGATAATCCCGACCAAGTATTGTTATTTTTTAGATTGGTCTGAAATGCAAGATGGCCACCATATCCGCCATCTTAAAAAACACATTTTAAACTTCTTCTCCAGTTCCACTGGTGCCATTGAGCTCGAAATTGGTGAGGATGATAAGGAAGGAGGGCAAACAAAGTGTTGTTATTTTTTTGGCCTCGTAAAAACTTTGGCATGGCAGCAATGGCGGCCATTTTGTAACATGATTGCGCAATCATGGTTTTCCTGAACAACACCTATTTCAAACTTCTCAAATTCCACACCGTGGGATTCAACTCTAACTTACCAGAAATTATCCTTAGATGGTCCAGACCAAGTGTTATTATTTATTGGGTCGGTCAGAAATCCAAGATGGCCACCATGGCCAACAGTGCCATTATATACTTGCTACAGAGAATGCATACTACAATAATATAAGGGTTTTAATTTAGAGTCAGATGACCGTTAAGGCCCCTGGGCCTCTTGTTAAAGACTCTGGTATGTCTCGGCCAGGGGACAGAACCCAAAGCCTTCCTCACAGCGGCGAACGCTCAACTAAAGGCCAAAAGTGAGGCATTGTCAAGGGAGACATTAGGAAGAAGAAAGTTGTTCAGAAAGGATCCGCCCTGCAGGTAGGGCCTAAGAATTGTACCTGCTGCCCCCATTACATGATCGTAAGAGGCGACTAAATTTGGGATATTATCTTTTCTCTTCTTTCTTAACAACTTTCTTCTTCCTGTGATAGGACCATGATCAGCAGTTATAATAAGCTAACATACCCAGATAAACCCCAAAGTTGGTAAGCTTATTAATTATTATGGAAGGGTCTATTGCTGGATACAAGTTTTATGATAAAGACAATGAACGCTGAATTTTACCTCCTTAAGTGAATAATTCATTCAAATTAAAGTCGTAATAAACATAATATTATGTTAATATAATTGATTCTTAAATATATACTTCATACTTGTGTATACATTTATTATATACAATGTACATGTTATATAGGATACTCTTGAGAAGGCTGTATTGGATAAGACTATCCAGGAGGAGGGCTACAGATCATCTTTGGCCATGCATGCTGCATATTGTGAGCCAGTGTTCCCTGTTGCACCTGAAGCTACAGATACTGAGCCAGCAAAACCTAAGGATGATGTCAACATCACCTCTTATACAGATACTGGTACTTAATCATTATATTGCTGTTTAAAATGTACCAACTCATTACATTATTCTAAACAAATGAAAACCCACACATGTATATATAATTCCTTCACAGTTTTATTACAATTTCAGTAAAACGAAATGTGAGAAGTCAAATACCCATGTTATATGCATGGTTTTCAAATGGTGTGAAATCCAAGGAAATCATGTGAACGCCTTTAAGTTTAACTTGGTTATTTGACTTATTTGATCCCTAACCTAATAAATAAGGTTAAACATTAAAAAAACATTTTCACAAAGGAGACAACTCTTGCAATAAAATAATTGTGAAAAGGGTGGATTTGATAAATGATTTATTAGGGTAAAAAGCCATTTGATTGTCTTTTACATGGTAAAATCCGCAATACCGAAACATATTCACTCAAAACCAAAAACTCTTACCAACATTTGGCATTAGAATTTCGAATTTTCTTCATGAACTTAACATAAGCTTAGACAACATAGGCGAATACACTGTATCGGATGTACCGCCATGGCTTGTCGAAACACCTGATATTAACCTTACTCTACACGTGAGGGCAAAATCGAGTGCATTACCCGAAGAACACAAATCCTCCTTTCGGGAATGCATTTAAGATTTTCCCGATCACGTTCAGATCTACACTGATGGCTCAAAAGATGGAGTAAAGGTCTCCGCAGCATGATATTCCGATCGCCATTGCTCTTCAATCCGCTTACCAGATGGTGCCTCTATCTTCTCTGCAGAAGCATGTGCCATCGATTTGGCCCTCGACCATATCGAAGAACAACGCATTAGAAAGGCAATAATTTGTTCCGACTCTCTATCTAGCTGTCCTTCAGAATTTACAGTCACGAGATCCAAAGAATATACTCATACAAAACCTTGTTTTACGAATATCATGTATCTTAAAAAAATGCAAAATAACATTACTTTGGATTCCGAGCCATGTCGAAATTAAAGGCAACGAACTTGTTGACCGCCAAGCAAAACTTGCTCTAAATCTGCAACAAACAAATATTAAAATACCATATACAGATTTCAAACCTGTAATTAGTTCTGCCATTCAGAGTAAATGGTAGCAGCGCTGGTCTCTCGAGACGAGCAACAAACTTTTTAAAGTACAACCAAAACTTAAAACATAAAACCAAGTCGAAAGGATCGTAGAGAGGAAATAGTCCTCTCTCGGCTCCGTACCGGGCACACATATCCTACTCATTCGTTCCTTTTGAAACGAGAGGATCCACCGGTGTGTTATTCATGTGATGCTCAATTCACAGTGGAGCTTTTTTAAATAGAATGTTCCGATTTCAAGCACATTCGTGATAAATACTTTCGAGTCCCGGATATCAAAACCCTTTTCAGTTCCGTGGATTCGAAAACAATATTTAGCTACTTGAAAGAAATCGATCTATTTTATAGACTTTGATGTCTTTTACGTTACTGTCTTTAACGTTCTATTTATATAACAAAGTTCACATAATCTATTCGTACATATATATATTTTACCATTTTAAACCAACTTTTTTTTATCATAATGATCTAAATATACAATACCAGACCTGCCAACTACTACTATTTTATAGTAATCTTTACTATTTTGTGGTGGTCGTTACTCTTTTTTCTCTCGAAGTAGTAGCAAATTACTCTTTTTGATGCAATAGATTTGGCAAGAATTGTTAAGAATTACTCTTTTTTTGCTCAAAAATGGGCCAAATTACTATTTTTGAATTTGAAAGGTTGGCAGGTCTGCAATACGGATGCTTTTAAAAATGACAAATTTTATCTGATTTTAACTTTAAAAATGAAACATGTTAGTATATTGTTTGGCCCTAAATGACCCTAGTTGTCGATGGGCCGTAAAACATTAACAAACAAACAAACAAATTGTTAGTGGAAGTTGCCATATAAATGATTTATATTTAAATTTCCAGACAAATGCTACAAAAACTCACTGGTTAATGATGAAAATACAATTTTAGAGAAATTTATGAGCTTTGAAAAGTAATTAATTATTTTTATCTCATACTATTATTAGTATTACATTATAAATTGCTGTGTTTATTCCCAAATAAGCCCTCTTAGTTTCATTATCAATACAAGTCTGGGGAGGTTTTGTTTACTCAAATTTGGGGCATGGACTTTTTGTGTGTCATGATTTATTCGGGTACCTGTTCTTGGAAATATATCCTTTAATTTCTGCAGTTCCTTGAGGATTCTTCCCGAGTTCTTACATCGGTCCTCCGAGTGACGTGGATCAAATTTCATTGCTGGTGGTGTATGATCCTGCTTTGAAAGATGGAATGTACTGAGAGGCTGTGGTTTTACATCAGCCCTTGGTACATTCCAGGAGCACAATGTTGAGGTGCAGCTTTCTTTGTTGGAGGTCGAAGTCTCACTCTTGCGATTTGCTAATGCAAAGAGCAGACACCCCACATGGCTACAGGACTGGGAAAGTCTGAAAAATATAAAAGAAAACATTAGCCTGTAAAATCTATACATGTACAGGTCTATAATGCTCATTTTGACCAAATTTTAACTTATTTGATCACTTTCTGTTGTGAAAAACTTAATTGATTTCATTAAACATTGATTTTGATTTAAGTGAAATTCTTCATGCCCACTTCCAAGATATGTCATGAAATAATTTAATATATCATCAATTGTTATCACAAAGGAGAAAAGGATAATCATTAATGAAAATAGAAAATGAAAATAATTACCCAACAGTACACTGACAGTAGGCATATTCTACAGTGTCATCATCATTAACCACGTATATGCATGCATATACTTTATAGTGAACACCTTTCATACTGGAGAAACAGGTGGCCTTCACATAAAATATATCTTCATTAACCTGTTGGAACAAAACAAAAGTTCAAATTACTTTCCATTTCATTATTGTGGAATGGAACTCAACAACGTAATGTTTATTTAGGAGCTTTTTAGTACCTCGAGTGAGGTTGGATTAAAATTATAAATGTTAGATATTGTCAGTTCGAGTCAATAGAACATTCTTTTGTAAATCTACAAATAGAAATTATTCCAGATGTGTTAATATGAAGAGATTAAAATCTTCCATAATGGACCTTTAAATGATGAATTTGTGTCATCAGAATTAAGTTGGAAATGCTTCATTAAAAGGTTGTATGTCTCATTTATTACTGGTGATATATCATTTTTTTAAATGACCATGCTTGTAATATGTAAATAAGTTGAAAATATAGTCCATATGTTGTACTTAATTCTCTGTTATATTTTCATAGTGCAATGAAGTAGTTTAAAACAATAGATGTCCTAGTGAATACAATATACAGGCTCCATCTTATACTTGTTTACAAATTTAAATTACATGTATCATTGTTTAAATTACATGTATCATTGTTTTATTAGTTGATTGACTGAATGTGAAATAAGAGGAGTATGATGGGAAAATACGAGTTAAAGTGGAATGGAATGAGATTTGATATTACGACTAAATTGATAAACGATTTATGTTATGTTGATTGGCGTTAATCTCTTGTAAAGAGGAAATAAAAATATGCCTGTGTCTGATGTCTGATTGAGGATCTTATTATTCTAAAGTTAGCATTTAATTAATGATAATGTAATGACAGAGTCAAAGATGACGTAAGAAAAAAAATAAATAAAAGAAGGCTTAACAAAGATCGGGGGAGGGGTTGATGTTCAACTTACCTGGGCAAAAGCCATGTTTTGAAGATCGTTGGCCTCATAGTGTTGCATGGCCCGGTCCAACCCGTTTTAGTTATTAACAGATGACCCTGTTTCTGTCTTACGGCTGATCATGAACGTGTAGATACCTCCGAACGTGATCTTGACATGTCTAGGAGAAGCTTACTTATATGTGACTCTGTTGATTGGTTTGGTTTGGTTTATTTTGTTAAACGTCCTATTAACAGCTAAGGTCATTTAAGGACGGCCTCCCGTGCGTGCGACATGAATGTGTGCGGTGAGTGCGTATGTGCTTTGGGAGGCTGCGGTATGTTCGTGTTAAGTTTCCTTGTGATAGGCCGGAACTTTTGCCGATTTATAGTGCTACCTCACTGAGGCATACTGCCGAAGACACCCAGCAGCATACCCCACCCGGTCACATTATACTGACAACGGGCGAACCAGTCGTCCCACTCCTTGTTATGCTGAGCGCTAAGCAGAAGCAGCAACTACCATCTTTAAAGACTCTGGTATGTCTCGGCCAGGGGACAGAACCCAAAGCCTTCCTCACAGGGGCGAACGCTCAACTAAAGGCCAAAAGTGAGGCAGTGTCAAGGGAGACACTAGGAAGAAGAAAGTTGTTAAGAAGAGAAAAGATAAGATCCCAAATTTAGTCGCCTCTTACGATCATGCAATGGCGGCAGCAGGTACAATTCTTACGCCCTACCTGCAGGGTAGTACATGAAAGAACTGATTAACATACATCAATAGTCAGATGATATTAGACGTAAAGCTGCTTTAGGGAGTCATCCACCAAATAATAGGATCCACCATGTGCGTATTATTCAAATCCAAAATATTCGTTCATAAATACCATGTCCAGCATGTTGTACTTAATCTCGAGGGGCAACGAGCGCCTGTTGATACTGGTGTTAGCGAATGGTAGTGTGTCACCCGCAAACGCAATCGATGGCTGATTGGAAAATACTAATAAAGGTCCATTTTCTAAACTTAATTATCTTGTTTCATGTAACGTATCCTGGGCCGGTATTCATGAAACTGTGCGGTGTCCTGCTGGGTGTCTGCGGCAGTATGCTTCAGTACCGGCCTATCACAAGGTCTGCCCTGCAGGTAGGGCGTAAGAATTGTACCTGCTGCCCCCATTGCATGATCGTAAGAGGCGACTAAATTTGAGATCTTATCTTTTCTCTTTCTTACCTTTCTTCTTCCTAATGTCTCCCTTGATACTGCCTCACTTTTGGCCTTTAGTTGAGCGTTCGCCCCTGTGAGGAAGGCTTTGGGTTCTGTCCCCTGGCCGAGACATACGAACAACACCAGTGCAGAGCCTTTATGTAGAGGCAAATGAACCATCTTTAAATGACCGTAGGAAAAAAGTTGCTCTTCAATATGCCGCCTAATTGAAATCCAACCCGAAAAACCCAGCTTTTGATCTTGTTGTCAATCCGCAATACCGAAACATATTCACTCAAAACCCAAAAACTCTTACCAACATTTGGCATTAGAATTTCGAATTTTCTTCATGAACTTAACATAAGCTTAGACAACATAGGCGAATACACCGTATCGGATGTACCTCCATGGCTTGTCGAAAGACCGGATATTAACCTTACTCTACATGAGAGGGCAAGCAAAATCGAGTGCATTACCCGAAGAACACAAATCCTCCTTTCGGGAATGCATTAAAGATTGTCCCGATCACGTTCAGATCTACACTGATGGCTCAAAAGATGGAGAAAAGGTATCCGCAGCATGCTACACGGATCATCATTGCTCTTCGATCCGCTTACCAGATGGTGCCTCTATTTTCGCTGCGGAAGCATGTGCCATCGATTTGGCCCTCGACCATATCGATGAGCAACGCATTAGAAAGGCAATCATTTGTTTCGACTCTCTATCTGTCCTTCAGAATTTACAATTACGAGATCCAAAAAATATACTCATACAAAACCTTGTTTTACGAATATCTCGTATCTTAAAAAAATGCAAAATAACATTACTTTGGATTCCAAGCCATGTCGGGATTAAAGGCAACAATCTTGTTGACCGCCAAGTAAAACATGCTCTAAATCTGCAACAAACAAAATACCATTCACTGATTTCAAACCTGTAATTAGTTCTGCCATCCAGAGTAAATGGCCGCAACGCTGGTCTCTCGAGACGAGCAACAAACTTTTTAAAGTTCAACCGAATCTTAAAACATCAACACCAAGTCGGAAGGATCGTAGAGAGGAAATCGTCCTCTCTCGGCTCCGTACCGGGCACACATATCGTACTCATTCATTCCTTTTGAAACGAGAGGATCCACCGGTGTGTTGTGCATGTGATGCTCAATTCACAGTGGAGCTTTTTTTAATAGAATGTTCCGATTTCAAGCATATTCGTGATAAATACTTTCGAGTCCCGGATATGAAAACCCTGAAAGAAATCGATCTATTCTATAGACTCTGATGTCTTTAACGTTACTCCCTTTGACATTCTATTTATATCACAGAGTTCACATAGTCTATTCCTACATATATATATTTAACCATTTTTAACCAATTTCTTTTATCATAATGATCTAAATATACAATACGAATGCTTTTAAAAATGACAAATTTTATCTGATTTTAACTTTAAAAATAAAAATTGATAGTATATTGTTTGGCCCTAAATGACCCTAGTTGTCGATGGGCCGTAAAACAAACAAACAAACAAACAAAACCGAGACATACCAGAGTCTTTAAAAAACGATAGTTGCTACTCCTGCTTAGCGCTCAGCATATTTGGAGTGGGACGACTGGTTCGCCCGTTGTCAGTATACTGTGACCGGGTGGGGTGTGCTGCTGGGTGTCTTCGGCAATATGCTTCAGTGAGATAGCACTATAAATCGGCAAAAGTTCCGGCCTATCACAAGGAGACTTAACACGAACATACCGCAGCCTGCCAAACACACATACGACCTCACTACACGCATGCATGCCGCACGCACGGGAGGCCGTCCTTAAATGACCTTAGCTGTTGGTGGGACTTTAAAGCTGTTGGTGGGACTTTAAAAAAATAAACCAAACCAAACCATCTCCGGTGAGAACGTACTCAAAAAGCGTCTGCCCTGCAGGTGGGGCGTAAGAATTGTTACCTGCTGCCCCCATTGCATGTTGGTAAGAGGCGACTAAATTTGGGATCTTATCTTTTCTCTTCTTTCTTAACAACTTCCTTCTTCCTAACGTTTCCCTCGACACTGCCTCACTTTTGGCCTTTAGTTGAGCGTTCGCCCCTGTGAGGGAAGGCTTTGGGTTCTGTTCCCTGGCCGAGACGTACCAGAGTCTTTAAACATGGTAGTTGCTGCTCCTGCTTAGCGGTCAGCATACAAGGAGTGGGACGACTGGTTCGCCCGTTGTCAGTATAATGTGACCGGGTGGGGTGTCCTGCTGGGGGTCTTCGGCAGTATGTTTCAGTGAGGTAGCATTAAATCGGCAAAAGTTCCGGCATATCACAAGGAGACTTAACACGAACCCCAAAACACACATACGCACTTACCACACGCACGCACGGGAGGCCGTCCTTAAATGACCTTAGCAGTTAATAGGACGTTAAACAAAATAAACCAAACCAAACTCTGCTAGGGGACAGAACCCAAAGCCTTCCTCACAGCTATTACGGAATCAATCAGTAGCCGTTATATTAGGCTTCATGTATTAGTATTAGTATTGCCGACGGCGCACTGTGACGTCAGCCCTAATGATGTTATTTTTAGCCCACCATCATCAGATGGTGGGCTATTCAAATCGCCCTGCGTCCGTGGTCCGTCGTCCGTCCGTCCCTCCGTCCGTCCGTCCGTCCGTCCCTCCGTCCGTCCGTCCGTAAACAATTCTTGTTATCGCTAATCCTCAGAAAGTACTGAAGAGATCTTTCTCAAACTTCATATGTAGGTTCCCCTTGGTGCCTAGTTATGCATATTGCATTTTGGGACCGATCAGAAAACAACATGGCGGACAGGCAGCCATCTTGGATTTTGACAATTGAAGTTTGTTATCCCTATTTCTGAGAAAGTACTGAAGGGATCTTTCTCAAATTTCATATGTAGGTTCCCCTTGGTGCCTAGTTATGCATATTGCATTTTGGGACCGATCGGAAAACAAGATGGCCGACAGGCAGCCATCTTGGATTTTGACAATTGAAGTTTGTTATCGCTATTTCTGAGAAAGTACAGAAGGGATCTTTCTCAAATTTCATATGTAGGTTCCCCTTGGTGCCTAGTTATGCATATTGCATTTTGGGACCGATCGGAAAACAAGATGGCCGACAGGCAGCCATCTTGGATTTTGACCATTGAAGTTTGTTATCGCTATTTCTGAGAAAGTACTGAAGTGATCTTTCTCGAATTTCATATGTAGGTTCCCCTTGGTGCCTAGTTATGCATATTGCATTTTTGGACCGATCGGAAAACAAGATGGCCGACAGGCAGCCATCTTGGATTTTGACCATTGAAGTTTGTTATCGCTATTTCTGAGAAAGTACAGAAGGGATCTTTCTCAAATTTCATATGTATGTTCCCCTTGGTGCCTTGTTATGCATATTGCATGTTGGGACCGATCGGAAAACAACATGGCCGACAGGCAGCCATCTTGGATGATTTTGACCATTGAAGTTTGTTATCGCTATTTCTGAGAAAGTACTGAAGGGATCTTTCTCAAATTTCATATGTAGGTTCCCCTTGGTGCCTAGTTATGCATATTGCATTTTGGGACCGATCGGAAAACAACATGGCCGACAGGCAGCCATCTTGGATTTTGACCATTGAAGTTTGTTATCGCTATTTCTGAGAAAGTACTGAAGGGATCTTTCTCAAATTTCATATGTAGGTTCCCCTTGGTGTCTTATTATGCATATTGCATTTTGGGACCAATCAGAAAACAAGATGGCCGACAGGCAGCCATCTTGGATTTTGACAATTGAAGTTTGTTATCGCTATTTCTGAAAAAGTACAGAAGGGAGCTTCTCAAATTTCATATGTAGGTTCCCCTTGGTGCCTAGTTATGCATATTGCATTTTGAGACCAATCAGAAAACAAGATGGCCGATAGGCAGCCATCTTTGATTTTGACCATTGAAGTTTGTTATCGCTATTTCTGAGAAAGTACAAAAGGGATCTTTCTCAAATTTCATATGTAGGTTCCCCTTGGTGCCTAATTATGCATATTGCATTTTGGGACCGATCTGAAAACAAGATGGCCGACAGGCAGCCATCTTGGATTTTGACAATTGAAGTTTGTTATCGCTATTTCTGAGAAAGTACAGAAGGGATCTTCCTCAAATTTCATATGTAGGTTCCCCTTGGTGCCTTATTATGCATATTGCATTTTGAGACCAATCAGAAAACAAGATGGCCGACAGGCAGCCATCTTTGATTTTGACAAATGAAGTTTGTTATCACTATTTCTGAGGAAGTACTGAAGGGATCATTCTCAAATTTCATATGTAGGTTCCCATTGGTGCCTAGTTATGCATATTGCATTTTGAGACCAGTCAGAAAACAACATGGCCGACAGGCAGCCATCTTGGATTTTGACAATTGAAGTTTGTTATCGCTATTTCTCAGAAAGTACTGAAGGAATCTTTCTCAAATTCTAGTAAGACTTAGAAGAAGAGAAAAGTAGAGAAAAGATCAATCTGACATGGAACCTATGAAGAACATTCAATGGTGGGCGCCAAGATCCCTCTGGGATCTCTTGTTAGATTTTTGCCGCTGTCTTAAAACAGTCTTATATAAGCTCACATTAGGCTATTGGTATAACGCCATGGAATCGTAACAACTTTTCCTGATCCAGGGAATATAACGTCAATAGGCGTCTGCCATGTCAGCCTGCATGATTGTAACGTTTCGCCCCCTGCTCCCGTATTTCCAACCCAGTTTATGTAGATAACCTTTATGGTAGAAATACAGAAACAGAAGGAGTTAAATAGATTTAGATTCGCTCCTGTCCAATATCTTGGAATTGAAATAAAAATAAATTTGATTCGCTCCTGTCCAATATCTTGGAATTGAAATAAAAATAAATTTGATTCGCTCCTGTCCAATATCTTGGAATTGAAATAAGTTGACAAACACGTCAAATACAAATAGTGGTACATTTATTATTATTAAAACGGATAATAGGTCTATCAGATACAATACATAACTTTGATACTGTTAGCCACTGTCACGTTACTGGTAATATTTTGGGCGATATGAATACTTAATTATGAATATAAGAAATTGTAGTTGTTGCCCATTTCTAATTCCAGTTACTTCCCTTGGATCGTGAACTATGATCGACTGATAACTATTATTTGGTATATGTAATGATTAAGTAAGGACTGGTTAGATATCTGTTTCATTTTTTGCTCTACCAGGATCTTCAGTTCATGTAAACAATATAACTCGACTTCAGTAAGCAACTCCCGGAGTTGTGGTATACAACATGGAAGATTCCTACGAGTCACACTGGGGCCATTTCTTTAAAAAAAAACATAGGACAAAGTCAAACATCTTAGCACTCCTGTCCAAAAAATAACAATCAACATTGTTCTCATGATATGGTCTCATGATTGGGTTTTCAGAAACCATATCTGACAGAATGGACGACGGATCTACCTTGAGGGTAATCTTACTCGTTTCAAACCTGCTACCCCCGACGTTAAACACACAACGGCTGTCCTGGCACTCCGCGAGGCCTTTAAGTTTGAAACTGTTCTTATTAGTTGGTCTGTAGGAGACAGCGCACGGTGCAGCCCCAGATGGGTTTACTGGTATATACTCTTCAACTGCTGCCAATGGCCTTATCTCTTCTAGTCGTCCTCTACACGAGAAGGCAAAATCGAGTGCATTACCCGAAGAACACAAATCCTCCTTTCGGGAATGCATTAAAGATTTTCCCGATCACGTTCAGATCTACACTGATGGCTCAAAAGATGGAGAAAAGGTCTCCGCAGCATGCTACACCGATCACCATTGCTCCTCATTCCGCTTACCAGATCTATGGTGCCTCTATTTTCTCTGCAGAAGCATGTGCCATCGATTTCGCCCTCGACCATATCGAAGAACAACGCATTAGAAAGGCAATCATTTGTTCCGACACTCTATCTGTCCTTCAGAATTTACAATTACGAGATCCAAAGAATATCATAAGGAGACTTAACACGAACATACGGCAGCCTCCCAAAACACACATACGCACTCACCATACGCATGCATGTCGCACGCACGGGAGGCCGTCCTTAAATGACCTTAGCTGTTAATAGGACGTTAAACAAAATAAACCAAACCAACCCAAATACTCATACAAAACCTTATTTTACGAATATCTCGTATCTTAAAATAACATTACTTTGGATTCCGAGCCATGTCGGAATTAAAGGCAACGAACTTGTTGACCGCCAAGCAAAACATGCTCTAAATCTGCAACAAACAAATATCAAAATACCATATACAGATTTCAGACCTGTAATTAGTTCTGCCATTCAGAGTAAATGGCAGCAACGCTGGTCTCTCGAGACGAGCAACAAACTTTTTAAAGAACAACCAAAACTTAAAACATCAACACCAAGTCATGCATGTCGCACACACGGGAGGCCGTCCTTAAATGACCTTAGCTGTTAATAGGACGTTAAACAAAATAAACCAAACCAAATCAACACCAAGTCGGTAGGATCGTAGAGAGGAAATAGTCCTCTCTCGGCTCCGTACCGGGCACACATATCCTACTCATTCTATCCTTTTGAAACGAGAGGATCCACCGGTGTGTTATGCATGTGATGCTCAATTCACAGTGGAACATTTTTTAATAGAATGTTCCGATTTCAAGCACATTCGTGATAAATACTTTCGAGTCCCGGATATGAAAACCCTTCTCAGTTCCGTGGATTCGAAAACAATATTTAGCTACTTGAAAGAAATCGATCAATTCTATTGTCTTTGATGTCTTTTACGTTACTCTCTTTGACGTTTTATTTATATCACAGAGTTCACATAGTCTATTCCTACATATATGTATTTTACCATTTTTAACCAACTTTTTTATCATAATGATCTAAATATACAATACGAATGCTTTTAAAAATGATCAATTTTATCTGATTTTAACTTTAAAAATAAAAAACGATAGTATATTGTTTGGCCCTTAAATGACCCTAGTTGTCGATGGGCCGTAACAAACAAACAAACAAACAAACAAATTGACTGGGCTGGCTCCATATTGGCAGATGGCAAAGGTTGAATTGGAGCAGTGAAACATGAAGTGGTGATTGATAGTGATGGGGATGAAACTGTTGAAGATGAAGAGGAAGAAGATGATGATGAAAATGCCTTAGTCTCCTTAGAACTGCGGAATGACACCCGCCGGATAGGAATTCTGGAATTACGTTTACTTATGGATGGGGTATGTTGTACTATACTTTGGATCCCCTTCTCCAGACCTTTCCCACCAGGAGACGTTTCCATTCCAGATAGAGCTGCGAAGGCCTGCTGCTTCTTTGTAGGTACCTCAATGTATTGTGTAGATCTGCGTTTGGATGTGGTGGCTCCTTTTTTTAGCTGCCCTGCAGGGAGGGGACTAAATTTGGGATCTTATCTTTTCTCTTCTTTCTTTACAACTTTCTTCTTCCTAACGTCTCCCTTGACCTTGCCTCACTTTTGGCCAAGACAAAGAAAAGAAACGTCTTCACTTTAAATCTTCCAACACAGAACGTTACAACAAGCCTTTCGATCTCCCGGAGTTGCTTGAATCGCTAAAAAGATCAAACGATTCAGCAGCTGGGCCAAATGAAATTCCGTACCAATTCCTAAAACATTTACCAGAATCATCATTACGATGTCTCTTATAAATTTTTAATCATGTATACGCTTCCGGTAAGATCCCCGAGTCTTGGAATTAGCCCTGTCAGTCTGAAGAACGACCAGCATGAACCAGGATAATGGCCAATAATAACAACACGATCATACAATGGAATATACGCGGACTACGGGCAAATATAGAAGAGTTTCAAAATCTATCGAAAGAGTTTAGACCTGCCTTATTCTGCCTACAGGACCAATGAGTATGTTATAATGAGATATATGTAGAACTTTAGCTACTGATACCAATAGTGCCTTAAAATACCACAAAGAAAATGAGATTCTGTATGTATTTATAATGGACACAGTTTTTGCACATTAACTAATGGCCTTCATCTGAGCCACCTTCATGTAAATGTGGTTGTGTCGCTTCGCCATATTGTAGTTTTTTTGTTGTCTTTCTCTCTTTCCTCCTTCTCTGTCTCCAGAACAGCGTAACCACATTTTAACTATGGCTCCGACCTCTGCATCTGTTGCCGATGATGTTAATTTATTTCGACGAACAGCTTCTGTAATAACTACATTTTTGTATGTTGAAATTAAACAAGGATAATTTACTTCTAACTAGTATGACAACTAAATGACATTCAGATAAAAAAATCATTTTTAAGAACCTCTCATTGCACGTCTGATTTAGAAACACTAAATGTTTGTCGAATTTTATGCTGAATTTAAACATAATGTCATGAAAAGACAGCTATGCTTAAAACACTTGTTATACATATTTACAGAAATATAAGTTTAACACTGAATACTAAATTAAGTAGGTAGAATGCGATCCATCAATAACCAGGTATTTGGCTTATGTAGTCAGGATTGTAGGATTTATTTTTGACTTACTTGTTATTATAGTGTTAAGGATCAACTTCGAAAATGCCCTCTTATTACCCGTTCCCATCCAGTTGAAGTGTTTTTGCAAGGTCATTCGTCATTATCGTAAGCATAATTCGCCTTGTGCATGCCCTGCAGGTAGAGCGTAAAAATTGTACCTGCTGCCCCCATTGCATGATCGTAAGAGGCGACTAAATTTGGGATCTTATCTTTTCTCTTCTTTCTTAACAACTTTCTTCTTCCTAACGTCTCCCTTGACACTGCCTCACTTTTGGCCTTTAGTTGAGCGTTCGCCCCTGTGAGGAAGGCTTTGGGTTCTGTCCCCTGGCCGAGACATACCAGAGTCTTTAAAAATGGTAGTTGCTGCTTCTGCTTAGCGCTCAGCATACAAGGAGTGGGACGACTGGTTCGCCCGTTGTCAGTATAATGTGACCGGGTGGGGTGTGCTGCTGGGTGTCTTCGGCAGTATGCCTCAGTGAGGTAGCACTATAAATCGGCAAAAGTTCCGGCCTATCACAAGGAGACTTCACACGAACATACCGCAGCCTCCCACAACACACATACGCACTCACCACACGCATGCATGTCGCACGCACGGGAGGCCGTCCTTAAATGACCTTAGATGTTTATAGGACATTAAACAAAATAAACCAAACCAAACCAAATTCTCTGCTGAAGCATGTGCCATCGATTTGGCCCTCGACCATATCGATGAACAGCGCATCAAAAAGGCAATTATTTGTTCGGACTCTCTGTCTGTCCTTCAGTGTTTACAATTACGAGACCCTAAAAATATACTCATAAAAACCTTGTCTTTCGAATATCTCGTATTTAAAAAAAAGCAAAATAACATAACTTTAAATTCCGAGCCATGTCGGAATTAAAGGCAATGAAATTGTTGACCGCCAAGCAAAACATGCATTAAATCTGCAACAAACAAATATCAAAATACCATATACAGATTTCAAACTTATAATTAGTTCTGCCATCCAGAGTAAATGGCAGCAACGCTGGTCTCTCGAGACGAACAACAAACTTTTAAAAATACAACCGAAACTTAAAGCGTCCACTCCGGGTCGGAAGGATCGTAGAGAGGAAATAGTCCTCTCTCGGCTCCGTACAGGGCACAAATACCCAACTTATTCGTTCCTTTTAAAACGAGAGGATCCACCAATATGTCATGCATTGTAACGGTTTTCGCCCCTGGCTAAACCCTTTTACATGTAGAGCACGATTGTTGTTTAAATTTGCTTGACAAGCCCCCAGGAAATGATATGGTATTTCCAAACCACTATCCTAAACTATTCTAGATCCAGCAATCAAAGAAAACTATAAAGCGCAAGATAAATGTACGCACACCTTTATGGTTACCGTTTATTAAAGATAATAAAACAATACAAGTAGTCATACAATATTCTCCAAACTATCTCAATTATTGACTCTCTCAGTAGATAGTAACGGTATTTACAGTAATAGATAATAATAGATGTACAATGAAAGTTATAGAGCTGTGTCCTGAACTCCAGACATTGGAACTATCCAATTAATTACAGAGAACTGGACAAGTCGTAATACCCTTACAGATATGGATGGCCAGTATACCAACAATAAACAAAGATAAACCAAGTGCCAATGGAAATATAATATAGATTTCAATATATTCCCCAATATGAAATAATGAATACAACAAAACTATATAGAGATATATCATGAACTCCAGAATATTGGAACTATCCAATACATAGATATATAGAGATCTTGACAAGTCTATTTATCCCTAAATTACTAATAATAGTAAAAATGGACCAATCTATATAGTGAAATATACTGTAAAGTACAGACAGCAGCAAATGAATGAACTATAGCAAGATCTAGAAATGTTCTAACCATTAGAGTAAGTCTCCATGTTAGTACTGTCAGAATTGGTATACACCAAAAGTACGCTAAGAAAATCTGGTTAAAATCCACCCCAATAAAGATAAATATTAGTTAAACCCCACGTCCTTCCCATAAGATCGTACGAGTTGCTTCCCTTTAACAATACTAAAACATACTGACAGACTACGGCATTTGGAACAATCCAAAACGCTTACAGATTACCCCAATCAAATCCTATCGGCAACTCACTTTTCCATCTCCCCATCGAAAAATCCTTACACTTAAAGAACGCTAACATCATCGGGGCAACACGCGTGCCCAACGGGACAACCCTGTCGAATAACGCGGACTCCGAGGAGTAAACAGTGTTGTGTCCGTGGATCGTAACGTAGTACCCGTTAAGCTAACAAAACATGGGAATTTGCATTGACACTTTGTATAGTTAAACATGTTATAATTCCTATTATAAAAGCATACTTTATTACTAAATACTCAAATAATAAATAAATACTTAGATAAACATTATAGCTTTCACTCCACGGATACTTCAAATCTACCCACGAACATTCCATCAACCCCACGGATAGCACCCAACGACCCCAACATTCCAATACACATCGGAACAAAACGTAACAGTGAACATGATTACAAGAGTTCACGAGGTCATACAAAAATGGCGGTTTCCAGGCTCATTCGCATTCAAGCTCTCAGACATAAAATCACACTTCTCCCTCTCTCAAGACGACTCTTACACCGGACTAATGATTAACACACACGATAAAGGTATATACTATTGAATTACCACAATGTCAAATGTCTAAAAGAACTTTGAAATTGGTTATTTAGAATAAATAGACATGGTGTTTTGAACACGGCAGACGGAAATAACGCACACGTGTTTACAATAATCAGCTGTTAATGCAAAACTCTACGATGAAGTTTACAATAATATACGGTGGAATTTTGTAAATATAGGACTGAATACCAAACAAATGTAGCTAAATAACACATTTTTACATCTCCCTCTGCTTATATTTTTAGTGTCCCTACAATAATTACAAAAATTAACCATGCCTCGCAGGTGCTCGCACATACTCATATGAGTACTCTTACGCACTCTATCTGTCCCTCTCTCGCCATTCTGAAAAATTCTATTAACAGGAAAATTAATATCTCCATACGAGTATAATAAGAACAGTGATAAAATCTTGAACACTTTAGACAATAGCTCTTTCATTAACAATAACAATTTGAGCAAAATAACTAGGGTTATTTCCCTTTTAGTAGTACATTAGGAATATACACAACTAACACTTTCCCAAAGTTTAGTTATCAACAATAACTTAATAACTGCCGTATAAAAATACATGGGTAAGCGTACCGCTATACCCGTTTCATCTTTGAGATGAGTTATCTATATAAATAGTAATAATAATAAATACAACATTTACATATTCTCAACGATAACCATTATCACATATGTTACAATTCTCATACTACTTCTCATACCTATGTACAATTCTCACACTCTGATACTCTAACATTTCTCACTTTCTCAAATAATGAGAAACAGTTCTCACAGTTTAAACCTTAATTATTGAACACGGTAGTGAGATACAGTTCTCACAATTGTTATACTTTGAATTTACTGTTAACTTGTGAGTTAATTACTCAATATACTTTTACTTTTCAAAATTATACATCTTAGTAACAAGTTTTACACCAGAATATTAAATTTATCATCTTCCTTTCTCTATCTCTCTATCCATTTTAAAACAATGCAAGTGTAATAATGAGTTTATAGATATAATCACTTTCTCATAAATACAAATTATTGCACAGGTTACCAGTCTTTTAATACTTCTGCTTTACATTCATGTGAGTTTACAAGAGTAATATATATATATAATACTATTACAATTCTCTTTCCTTTAATGTTCAAGTAACATATAATATCATAGGTCTTTATCGAATATGATAAAGATACTCTTTTAACAACTTCACATAGGCTTGTAAAATACAATCTACTTTACACTATTTAATGCAAATTGAAGCTAACAAGTAACTTTTATATATATTTTTTTTCAACAGAAAATGTTGCAAATATGAATATTAAAATTTAAAAACCATTCCGGTTCACTTCATAGTATTCAGTATTAACTTACACACATGTTCCTGGTTACTGAATTACAATTTTCATCATAGATAATTCTCTACATATATCAAGTGACAATCCACTTTAACATAATTTGAAAAATTGTCAACAAACCTGAACTGTCGGTGTTGATAAAAGTAACTGTACAATTGTTACAAAAATTTATATTATTCCTATACTTTTGTCTTCCATGGCAAGAAATCGAACTTGACCATAAATCTTTAAGAAGTTGACTTGCCCTGTACTGATGGTACACAATGTATTGACCACAGTTTCTATATATATAATTACTTAACATTGAAATAATTGTATTAACATTTTCATTCCATTCTGAATGTAATTAATCATAAGTATCACTTCAAAGTGTATTATCAATGAACATAAATAATTGACGATACTATCTGTTAAGCAGCAGGCCAAGTTTACGGGGTTTCCAATCCACGCCAGTGACTTACGAACTTACGACTTTTCACATCGCATCCTGTTCTGCAAAACACGTATTACCATCTACCCATTTATTTTATCAAATAACCCTTATCACCCCGAAAGAAAATTACATTTAGGATAAAATTGTTAAATACTTACTACATTTGTTTTCTTTTTTTAAAGGATACAGTTGGTTTAATCCCTCCCCCTTGGTCGCACTACATGGCTCCTTATGTGGGGTCTCTGTTGTCTGGGCTGTGGTCGGGTCTGTTGGCGTCTGTACTGTGAAGGTCTAGGTCGATTCATGTCCCTCAAGCTGTCCCCATGGTGTCTTAGCTCCCTCAAGATTTGATGCAGAATATTCTGCGTCCTCCCACTCTCTTCCTTTATGGTTTCGGACAGTCTACGCAGTTCCTCCTGAATTGTTGTTGAAGAAACTGGGGAAGATGGTGTGTTGGCAGCTGCAGAAACAGATTCTAGTGTAGGGGCACTGGCAACAACTGGAAGTGCAGCAGGAACAGGAGCAGTGTCCTTGCTTATGCCTGCTATCCCCTCCTGAGTTTCTGTCCATTCCAGGAGCTGATCCAATAAGTCTTCAGTCTCCATGAGAGGTCCTGTATTGGCTGGAGAGGGTTCACTGGGCACGATTGTAGGGGAAACAGAGACAGCAGGAACCTCATGATCAGCCACAGAAGGTGGACAGGCCTTAGACGCGGTGGCAAGGCTGGTGGCAACAAAGTGGAGGGGGGATGGTACTGGGTTCTGTCGCTTCCTTTCCCTCCAGACTTCCTCGCTCTGCTGGCGACTCAGCATTACCAAATGCTCACCCGTCAATGTAATGGGATCCTCGTTATGGTGGACGTAGCTAGCGTCGGCCTCAGGTGTGACTCCCTTCTCCTGTAGCTGTTTGATCTGTCTGAGATGTCCACCTCCTTTCAAATGTTTTTTTCACTTCAGCCTCAGTTGTGCAGGTAAAACGACACAAGGAACAGTAATACGGGACCTTGTCCAGCGCCACATGGTATTTGAAGTAATAGGCCTCCACAACCCGCTTCTCTCAAACAAACTTGTAGCAGCCGTTGCAACGGTAGGCCCTGCCTCGCTTGGATACTAACATATCGGACATGTTGAATGGCTGGATATAGTTGAAGTTCTAAAAAAAAAAAAAATGAAATGACACAGTTCCAAGGTTAATCTTGGTTACCTTTTACTAGTATCTCTACACTGGTGGCACTTGGATTAGTTTTGCATTGTACATATACATATATACTGCTGTGGGTTAATATATTATTTTTTTCTGTTTAAGGCCTTCTTCTTCTTCCAGGATGGAGGATCCCTGCACTCATAAGGCTTGAGTTTGTTGTGATGGACTATTCGCTGTGTCCCATTTTTATCCAGCTGAATCCTGAAATTATGGTTTGACCACTTCTCTATCACCACATAAGGTCCTCCGTAGATCGACTGAAGTTTCGGATTGACTGCCTCTTTTCGAAGTTCATGCATATACCACACTGTGTCTCCTCTATCAACATGATGAACATTCGTGTTGATGTCATAATAGTGTTTCTGCCTCCTTGTGGATGCTTCTAGCTGTTGCCTCGCAATTCTGTGGGCCTTCTTACACTTCGTTTTCAGCATTTCTACATATTCACCGTAATAGGTTACATCTTCTCCCTTACAGGTTTTGCTGCTGTATATTAATATATACCCCCGCAACGAAGTTAGGGGGGTATACTGGAATCAGGTTGTCTGTCCGTCCGTCCGTCTGTAGACGCATTTTGTCCGGACAACTCCTCCTAAACCGATGGGCCAATTCCGATGAACCTTCACACACATATTAATGATCATGTGTAGATGTGCATGCCACTTTATTTTTCTCAAAATTATGGTTGCTATGGCAACTGGTCACTATAAACAGGTTTTCCGATAAGAACCATAACTTTAAGATTGTCCGGACAACTCCTCCTAAACTAAATGGCCAATTACAATGAAACTTCACACAGATATAGAGGACCATGTGTAGATGTGCATGCCACTTTCTTTTCTTTCAAAATTATGGTTTCTATGGCAACTGGTCACTATAACAGGTTTTCTGATTAGAACCATAACTTTTAAGTTTGTCCGGACAACTCCTAAACCGAAGGGCCGATTTCAATAAAACTTCACACAAATATAGAGGACCATGTGTAGATGTGCATGCCACTTTTTTTTCAAAATTATGGTTGCTATGGCAACTGGTCACTATAAACAGGTTTTCAGATAAGAACCATAACTTTAAGTTTGTCCGGACAACTCCTCCTAAACCGAAGAGCCGATTTCAATGAAACTTCACACAAATATAGAGGACCATGTGTAGATGTACATGCCACTTTCTTTTTTTATCCCCCGCGAAACGCGTTTGCGGGGGATATTAAATTGGGTTGCGCCCGTCCGTCCGTAAACACTTCTTGTTATCGCTAATCCTCAGAAAGTACTGAAGGGATCTTTCTCAAATTTCATATGTGGGTTCCCCTTGGTGCCTAGTTATGCATATTGCATTTTGAGACCAATCGGAAAACAACATGGCCGACAGGCAGCCATCTTGAATTTTGACAATTGAAGTTTGTTATCGGTATTTCTCAGAAAGTACTGAAGGGATCTTTCTCAAATTTCATATGTAGGTTCCCCTTGGTGCCTAGTTATGCATATTACATTTTCAGACCTATCGGAAAACAACATGGCCGACAGGCTGCCATCTTAGATTTTGACAATTGAAGTTTGTTATCGCTATTTCTCAGAAAGTAATGAAGGGATCTTTCTCAAATTTTCATATGTAGGTTCCCCTCGGTGCCTAGTTATGCATATTGCATTTTGAGACTAATCGTAAAACAACATGGCCGACAGGCAGCCATCTTAGATTTTGACAATTGAAATTTGTTATCGCTATTCCTAACAAAGTGCTGAAGGGATCTTTCTCAAATTTCATATGTAGATTCCCCTTGGTGCCTTGTTATGCATATTGCATTTTGAGACCAATCGGAAAACAACATGGCCGACAGGCAGCCATCTTGTATTTTGACAATTGAAGTTTGTTATCGCTATTTTTCAGAAAGTACTGAAGGGATCTTTCTCAAACATTTTTGTAGGTTCCCCTTGGTCTGTAGTTCTGCATATCGCATCTTTGGACCAATAGGAAAACAACATGGCCGACAGGCAGCCATCTTGGATTTTGACAATTGAAGTTTGTTATCGCTATTTATCAGAAATTGCTGAAGGAATCTTTCTGAAATTTCATTTGTAGGTTGCCCTCTGTGCCTAGTTATGCATATTGGATTTTGAGACCAGTCAGAAAACAACCTGCTGGACAGGCAGCCATCTTGGATTTTGACAATTGAAGTTTGTTATCGCTATTTTACAGAAGGTACTGAAGGGATCTTTCTCAAATTTCATATGTAGATTCCCCTTGGTCCCTGGTGTTGCATTTTGGGACCAATCCGAAAACAACAGACAGCCATTATCGCTAAATCTTAAATTTTATATATAGGTTCCCCTTGTTTGAAAAGTACTAGAGGGCTGTTTCTGAATTTACACAGATTAGTAAGACTTACAGGAAGGGAAAAAGTAGAGAAAAGATCAATCTGACATGGAACCTATAAAGATCATTCATTGGTGAGCGCCAAGATCCCTCTGGGATCTCTTGTTTTCTCTTTCAGAAGAAATTACTTAAAGAACCTGTTGTTTCCATGTCCTACTTTTTTTTACAATTCAGAGAATTTTTGGGAGGTCATATTAGTTTTTGAATTGAAATTGATCAATGCTGTTCATTGATATTTTTGACAGAAAATTGACTTAGAACCAAGATGTCAGATCTAACAACCCCAACCAAACGTCCGCGTTTAGATGTAAGTAAAGATGACCCAAATGAACAGTCCCCTGGGAGGCCAAGAACGCTGGCACCATCCCCTGCAAGGCCAATGATGCTTGAACCATCTCCTGTAAGTGAGGCCAGGAATCCATTACCATCGCCTGTAAGGCGGCCAACAACATTACCGTCTCCAGTTCAAAGATTAAGGTCAAGAGTTGATGATATCAATTTCTCATATGCCCAATATGTAGGAGGTGCCAGAGCGTTACTAGATATTCAACCACCACAGACAAAGGCAGCCTCAATGTTAATTGCCAGAGGAGATTCTGTTATTAAACAACAGATTGATGTGTTAAAGGGCAGCATCAAGACAGTTGAACAAAGTCTAGCTGCCAAAGAGCAGACAATTGTCCACCTTCGGCGAGAAATTTCCCAGTTCCAAATGAACATTTTTGGAGAGGACATTGAGTTAGAAGTTTCCCACCAGACTGCTAAACATCCATCTACCAGTGATGAGAGTGTGAAAACCACCGCGGATCCTGTGTTAGGAAAAGCTTCCGACCGTACTGTTAAAGAAGATGCGTCTACCAGTGATGAGAGTTTAAAAATCACTCCCGATCCTGTGAGCGAAGAACCGTCTGCAGACAACTCCAAGCACATTCAATAGATGTGGTGATACACAGAGTCATGTGAATAAAAGGGGAGACATTTAACCAATTAATCACTTTGAAATCAATTCACAAAATATATGTGGTTTACATGACAGTTTGTTCATAAAATCATAATGACCATTGTGATTACTTTTTTTCTTTGAATTTACTTTACATTGTACTTAAAGAGTTCTTAATTTTTTCATGATTTATTTCAACTTTTGCTTTAAAATTATTTGATTATCATAACATTATGTATAGATAGATGCATTTATGAATGACATTGATAAGGAGTCATTGTATAACCATCTTGATCAGTGACAGAATTAATAAATACATTTTCTTATCTTTAAACTTTAAAGTAATTAGCATTTTAATGTAATGAGTTCATTTTATCTTTCTGTCCTTAAATTCCAGAAGAATGTAAAGCAGTGAAAGATTGAAATGTTGTTGACACAGAAATAATTATCTGAGAGCATGTGAAGCGTTTTAAGATATGAAAAATGTATATAAATTTAGTGATGGAAATATGATATTGTATGTACACAGGACATGCTTTTAAGATAGAGGAAGATGGGCTATGCTTTCATTATTTTGTTACATCATTTCATAACTGGTAGATGATTTTATTGCTATTTACCTTTTTATAACCACAGCCTCAATTATGTCATGCACTAATATGCCATATTAATGGTACTTTCCAGTCACAACATACTAGATCTTGTGTCAAAACATATCCTATCATTTCATAAGAAATTCTGTACTATATCATTCTATTTTCAATAATATTAGTGCCAATTCTGTTTGACTAAATTCAATATACACATTGTTCCTGAACCCTTAAGATTTTATATAATATCCTGTGAATTTATCAATGTTGTTCGTTTATATCTTTGAATATCTGTACTCTATCTTATTCTTAGTTCAATAACATTAATGCCAACAACTCTGAAGTCTTTATATTTTATAATTACTACAAGTATATATGATATATATGGTTTAGTTGTTGAATTGATATTGCTACACGTGTCTGAAAGCCTACTTGTTCAAAGGCAGTTTGCTAAACACTTCTCATTCACCAGTTCCTTGACTATGTTTGATTATGCTTTTCATATTTATGGTATCAGGCATTTTCAAGCCACTTATTCTCATTGTGATCACCTTTTGTCTGTCACATATCATACATTATCCTCTGTCCATAAACTATTGCCGTTTTCGATTTCTTTTCAAATATCATTCAACATAGTTTAACTGTCTACCCTATCATTTGATGTGTTAAGGAACTTTTGGTGAGAAGCGTATTTATGAAAAATCTGAATAATACATTGAAGTTTGTAATTTGCTTCGTTTGTACTTTTTATTAGCCCACCATCATCAGATGGTGGGCTATTCAAATCGCCCTGCGTCCGTCGTCCGTCCGTCCCTCCGTCCGTCCGTCCGTCCGTCCGTCCCTCCGTCCGTAAACAATTCTTGTTATCGCTATTTCTGAGAAAGTGCTGATGGGATCTTTCTCAAATTTCATATGTAGGTTCCCCTTGGTGCCTAGTTGTGCCTATTGCATTTTGGGACCAATCGGAAAACAACATGGCCGACAGGCAGCCATCTTGGATTTTGATAATTGAAGTTTGTTATCTCTATTTCTGAGAAAGTATTGAAGGGATCTTTCTCAAATTTCATATGTAGGTTCCCCTTGGTGCCTAGTTATGCATATTGCATTTTGGGACCGATCAGAAAACAACATGGCCGACAGACAGCCATCTTGGATTTTGACAATTGAAGTTTGTTATCTCTATTTCTGAGAAAGTATTGAAGGGATCTTTCTCAAATTTCATATATAGGTTCCTCTTGGTGCCTAGATATGCATATTGCATTTTGGGACCGATCAGAAAACAACATGGCCGACAGGCAGCCATCTTGGATTTTGACAATTGGAGTTTGTTATCGCTATTTCTGAGGAAGTACTGAAGGGATCTTTCTCAAATTTCATATGTAGGTTCCCTTTGGTGCGTAGTTATGCATATTTCATTTTGGGACCAATCGGAAAACAACATGGCTGACAGGCAGCCATCTTGGATTTTGACAATTGGAGTTTGTTAACGCTATTTCTGAGGAAGTACTGAAGGGATCTTTCTCAAATTTTATATGTAGGTTCCCTTTGGTGCCTAGTTATGCATATTGCATTTCGGGACCAATCGGAAAACAAAATGGCCGACAGGCAGCCATCTTGGATTTTGACAATTGAAGTTTGTTATCGCTGTTTCTGTGAAAGTACTGAAGGGATCTTTCTCAAATTTCATATGCAGGTTCCTCTTTGTGCCTGGTTATGCATATAGCATTTTGAGACTAATCAGAAAACAACATGGCTGACAGGCAGCCATCTTGGATTCTGACAATTAAAGTTTGTTATCGCTATTTCTGTGAAAGTAATGAAGGGATCTTTCTGAAATTTCATATGCAGGTTCCCCTCAGTGCCTAGTTATGCATAATGCATTTTGAGACCAATCGGAAAACAACATGGCCAACAGGCAGCCATCTTGGATTTTGATAATTGAAATTTGTTATCGCTTTTTCTGTGAAAGAACTGAAGGGATCTTTCTCAAATTTCATATGTAGGTTCCCCTTGATGCCTACTTATGCATATTGCATTTTGAGACCAATCAGAAAACATGGCTGACAGGCAGCCATCTTGGATTTTGACAATTGAAGTTTGTTATCGCTATTTCTCAGAAAGTAATGAAGGGATCTTTCTAAAATTTCATATGCATGTTCCCGTCGGTGCCTAGTTATGCATATTGCATTTTGAGACTAATCAGAAAACAACATGGCCGACAGGCAGCCATTTCGGATTTTGACAATTGAAGTTTGTTATCGCTATTTCTGTGAAAGTACTGAAGGGATCTTTTTCAAATTTCATATGTAGGTTCCCCTCAGTGCCTAGTTTTGCATATTGGGACCAATACGAAAACAACATGGCCGACAGACAGCCATTATAGCTAAATCTTAAATTCTGTATATAGGTTCCCCTTGTTTGAAAAGTACTAGAGGGCTGTTTCTGAATTTACACAGACTTAGAGGAAGGGAAAAGTAGGGAAAAGATCAATCTGACATGGAACCTATAGAGATCATTCAATGGTGGGCGCCAAGATCCCTCTGGGATCTCTTGTTTGAAATAAAGTTTTTTTTTTTTTTGGTTATCTGAATAGACACCCTAGCATATGACCCAATTGCATATATTTAGTACGAAATGCCTTCAAGGGAAGAAAAAACCGGGCAAAGGATCGACAGAGAAAACATCCTGTGAGTTTAAAATGTATTGAACTGTGTGGAATTATTTTTTTGTCCAACACAGCAGTTATTTTATTCACTTTCCTATTATTTCATTTTCCTGTGGTTAGGCTTAATTGAAATGTTACCAATATTGACTTACGTTGCATCAAGTGTTATGAAACATTGTCATTACTCTAGAAGCATTATTTCTTTACATCTTTATCAAACTACACACTATAATAAATTAATATGTCTAAAGCTAAATGTGCCTTTTCATTGTTTTTCTAGGTTGCTTCTGTCAGTACATCTACAGTGACAGCTGGGGGATTCTTCATTACCTGTAGTACCTTCATCTCCTGTGTCTGTTGTAGACTCAACCTCTACATGGTCTTCATGCTCAACCAAGTGATGTTTTAGAAGGATATGTGGATATTAACATTTTGGATTATATAAGTTCTGTTCTTCGTGTTCAATACAATCAGTCTCATGGCCTCCTGAAACCCTCATACTTATATGCTATTGCCCAAAACAACAGATCTTTACTTATCCATACCAAAGTACCTCCTCATCAATTTACTGTTCAGCTGCATTTCATCAACAGCCATTATGTTGTTTCTTCTCAAAATAACCATGGTTTAATAACAGTTTTTGACTCCCTGCCAAACTCCTCTAGACTAACTCAAATTTTACCTCAACTTAATATTACCTACAGAAGTCTTCAGGAAAACCCAGCCCAACAAATAAGATATATTGTTCCACAACATCAAGGTGCTACTACAGATTGTGCTTGCTTTGCTGTGTGTAATGCCATTATGATATTGCAAGGACTACAACCATCATCAATCATGCTAAATCAAGCCAGATTACGAACATTTCTTTACGAAGGAATAATGGCAGGAATATTTCCAACTTCACCACCCATTCTTCTTACTTCAAATCCTACATATGTCAGTGTTACAAACCAGGAAAAGATGAAAAATTATTTCGCATTTCAAAGGAAACAAACTGATTTGAAAAGACAGAATTTTTCATGTGCAAAGGCATGTGCTGAAAATATGCTACCTTATCGAGAAATAACTGAGATAACAACAATAAGGTCAAGTCATTTAGCAAAACAAAAACTTGATAATTTAGTACAATATAGGGAAAAAGATCAGAAAAGAAAAAAAATTAGCTCGAGCAAACAGGTCAGATAAGGAAGTGCTACACGAAAGAGACAAAGATAAAAGAAGAAAAACATTACTCGAGCAAACAGAACACATAAGGAAGTGTTACAGGAAAGAATAAAAAACAAGATGACAATGCTGAAAACTCGCATAAACAGAACAGATAAGGAAGTGTTACACGAAAGAGACAAAGATAAAAGTAGGAAAAAATCAACTCGTGCAGACAGAACGCGTAAGGAAGTGTTATGGGGCAGAATAACAAGAGATCCCAGAAGGATCTTGGCGCCCACCATTGAATGATCTTCATAGGTTCCATGTCAGATTGATCTTTTCTCTACTTTTCCCTTCCTCTAAGTCTTACTTATCTGTGTAAATTCAGAAACAGCCCTCTATAGCTAGTACTTTTCAAACAAGGGGAACCTATATATAAAATTTAAGATATAGCGATAATGGCTGTCTGTCGACCATGTTGTTTTTGGATTGGTCCCAATATGCAAAACTAGGCACTGACGGGAACCTACATATGAAATTTGATAAAGATCCCTTCAGTACTTTCTGAGAAATAGTTATAACAAACTTCAATTGTCAAAATCCAAGATGGCTGCCTGTCGGCCATGTTGTTTTCTGATTGGTCTCAAAATGCAATATGCATAACTAGGCACCAAGGGGAACATATGTGTGAAATTTGTGAAAGATCCCTTCATTACTTTCTGAAAAATAGCGATAACAAACTTCAATTAACAATATCAAAGATGGCTGTCTGTCGGCCATGTTGTTTTCCGATCGGTCCCAAAATGCAATATGCATAACTAGGCACCAAGAGAAACCTACATATGAAATTTGAGAAAGATCCCTTCAGTACTTTCTGAAAAATAGCGATAACAAACTTCAATTGTCAAAATCCAAGATGGCTACCCGTCGGCCATGTTGTTTTCCGATTCGTCTCAAAATGCAATATGCATAACTAGGCACCGAGGGGAACATATGTGTGAAATTTGAGAAAGATCCCTTCAGTACTTTCTGAGAAATATCGATAACAAACTTCAATTGTCAAAATCCAAGATGGCTGCCTGTCGGCCATGTTGTTTTCCGATCGGTCTCAAAATGCAATATGCATAACTAGGCACCAAGGGGAAACTACATATGAAATTTGAGAAAGATCCCTTCTGTACTTTCTGAGAAATAGCGATAACAAACTTAAATTGTCAAAATCCAAGATGACTGCCTGTCGGCCATGTTGTTTTCCGATTGGTCTCAAAATGCAATATGCATAACTAGGCACCAAGGGGAACCTACATATGAAATTTGAGAAAGATCCCTTCAGTACTTTCTGAGGTTTAGCGATAACAAGAATTGTTTACGGACGGACGGACCACGGACGCAGGGCGATTTGAATAGCCCACCATCTGATGATGGTGGGCTAAAAAACAAGATGAGAATGCTGAAAACTCGTGCAGACAGAACAGATGAGGAAGTATTATACGAAAGAGACAAAGATAAAAGTAGGAAAAAATCAACTCGTGCAGACAGAACAGATAAGGAAGTATTACACGAAAGAGACAAAGATAAAAGTAGGAAAGAATCAACTCGTACAGACAGAACAGATAAGGAAGTATTACACGAAAGAGACAAAGATAAAAGAAGGACAAAATCAACTCGGGCAGACAGAACACATAGGGACGTTTCAACACATAAACAAATTGACAAAGCCAGAAAAACATTGTCAAGGAAGGAAAAGAGAACAGATTTCAACAAGTCCATTTTAGATGCACCAGAAGCTGGTAACCCTGTTTTCTGCAAACCTTCAATAAAGTTATAAAAATGGGCCCAACCTTTGTATGTGCATGCTGTTGTCGATGGATGTTTCGTGAAAGTGTTGTTCATTTCCGCATTGACACATATCAAAAGATGAAAACCTCCATAAAGAAACAGTTTGCATCGCCTGACATGAAGCTCTCAGACTGGATTTGTAAAAAGTGTCATCTGATATTGCAAAAGGGAAAGGTACCTCCTCAGAGTCAAGTGAATAACCTTTCACTCCTAATATTCCACCTGAGCTTGAATCTTTAAGCATTCTTGAACACCACCTAGTGTCGCGCATCATACCATTTATGAATACAAGGAGACTTAACACGAACATACGGGAGGTCGTCCTTAAATGACCTTAGCTGTCAATAGGACGTTAAACAAAATAAACCAAACCAATTATGAAAATTGTAGGTAAACCTAGAGGAGCCCAACATGGAATAAACGG